>NC_140949.1:79888331-80488331 GCF_014529385.1 Adiantum capillus-veneris
GTTGCTACATTCCTCATCATGATTCTCCCTTTTATGCTTGCATGGATAGAGATCAACCATTTTTTGATTTGGAAGAGAACATTGCTTATTTCAAAGGTGAAGGTGATGTTATTGTATTTGGGGATATGAATGCTCGCACAAAAACATTGCAACATGATACTCAACAATTTGATATGCCATACATTTCAAGGGAGTTGGAGGAAGTTCACTTGTATGATCGTACTTCAATGGATGAGAAAGAGCCGGATCACTATGGAAAGTTACTTTTACACATGTGTAACAGCACGGGTATGCTCATTGCCAATGGTGTATCTTTGTGGAGTGGAACCAATGGATTTACATGTAGGAGACATAATGGGGATAGTGTGATTGACTATATGCTACTCTCTGAAGCCATCATGTATCGCATAAAGAGTTTTATGTTTGGTCAATGGACCCCGGAATCCGACCATCGCACCTTATGTATTGACCTTTCATGTGGCGAAGCAACTAAGCATCATAATCTCAGCCAAAGGAAAGAGAAGTTATCACTATGTATGGATTTCAAACGGGCACCAATGTACATTGAAATGGTTGAGCAAAAATTATGGATGACAAAGTTTCAATGTGATGCACCATTGGAAACTAAATGGGAAGCTTTCAAGAAAGCTATTTGTTCTTGTGCGAAAGAATGCTTTGCCATAAAGCATCTCCATGGTATCAACAAAGATAGATCACGCAAAAGGTGGTTTGATAAAGAATGTCAAGATGCTTGAAAGTCCTTGATAAAGCTTGATGCAACTATGGACAAAGACAACTATCAAAGTCATTTGCATACATACAAGGCATTGATTCAAAAGAAGAGAAGAAGATGGGAAGTAAAGCAACAAGAATTTCAAGTCCAACAAAAAGCACATGCATGTAGAAGATTTTGGAGAAACTTGAGAGGCAAGCGGGTTGAGAATTTTGGTAACTTGAGTCTAGTGGATATGTACACACATTGTAGGCAATTATATGAGCAAGCAAATACTGAAAAAATGCCATTTTATGGTTCAGTCCCATGTATGCCGTCTTTTTTTACTATTGAGGATGTATGCGGTGGGCTTGAAAAGTTGGCCACTCGCAAAGCGGGAGATCTTCAAGGTATCAAGCCGGAGATGATCAAATGGACGGGAGATTTTACCCATGAGTGGATGTGTGATATGTTCAACCTTGCACTTCAACATGGTATGCCTTATGATTGGTGTACTAATTGGGTTAAGCCTTTGCATAAAGGAGGGGATGTAAAGAATGTAAGCAACTACCGGACTATAATGATTGGGTCTCTTATGGCAAAGTTGTTTGGGTGCATAATGGAGATGAAATTGAGTGATTGGGCTGAAGAGAATGACAAGCGTGCAAAGGGACAAGCGGGTTTTCCTCGATGCCATAGCACCATTGATCATCTTGTCACTCTTCGTGTTCTCATGGAGGAAAGTCGGTTGAAAGGCAAGCGATTGTATTGTTGTTTTGTGGACTTTAAGAAAGCCTTTGATATGATTCCACGTAACAATTTGTGGAGAAGGATGGAAGAACTCCAAGTACCAAGTGAGTTTATGCTTGCGGTTTCTCGAATCTATGAGAAGGTGATTTGTCAATTGCGCATGGGAAGAGAAATTTCAGAAATTTTTGTAAGCACTATTGGTGTTAAACAAGGATGTCCATTGTCACCAACTCTCTTTGGTCTATGCATCGATCAATTGGAACAAATGGTACTTAACTTTATGCAAGAAGAAGGCATTGAAGAGGTCACTATTTGCAATGCGGTAATCATGCTTTTGTTGTATGCGGATGATGTAGTGCTTCCAGCACACACTTTAGAAGATGCACAAAAGCTTATGGTTGTCCTTGAGAACTTTTGCTTGCATAGTGGGCTGATTGTAAATGAATCCAAAACAAAGGTTATGCTTGTGAAAACCAACCATAAGGAGAAGCCATGCATTGTGTACAACAACGAGACACTTGAAGTTGTTGAGAGCTTTAAGTACCTTGGCCTTGAGGTTCCATCCAATCACAAGTGGCATGAATGTGCTATGCGTCGTTTGGAAGCGGGAAAGAGAGCATATTATGCATTTGAGAACATGTGTAATGCGGGAAACATCAAGTGTTGGGTTCTCAAGAAGTATCTTTTTGATGCATTGGTGACACCGGTTCTTCTTTATGGAGTTGAAGTGTGGGGCGGGAGCATCTCAAAGTCTACTTGGAAAGAGTTTAAGAATGTCCAAAAGCGTTTTCTTACAAACTTTCTCCAAGTTAAGACACAAACACCATATATGCTCCTACTTCTTGAGTCGGGATCTCTTCCAATTGAGGTTATGGGCATGGAAAGGGTTGTGGAGTACATGATAAAGATGCGTCAAAACCCCTCACATCGACTTCCTACAATTGCATGGGAAGCAAGCAAAAAAGTTCAAAAGACGCATAAAAGCAAGATCTTGAGCACGGGATGGATGCAAGACATAAAGAAGTGGTTTGGGAGATGGGATGCATTACACTTGCTACATGATGCTTCAATTGACTCTCAAGTGAATGAAGCTTTTCTACAACGCCAATGTATTACGGCTTGGGAGAAATCCGGTGGGTCACGCTTCATACATTACACCACCTATATTGCCCCCAACTACAAAACCATGTTCTTCGCTGAGAGAGGAAACCGTACTCACACTTACATGCTTGAGCCTATTCCCTTGTCCACGATACGCACTATCGCAGCAATTCGGCTTAGCTCCCATTTCCTTCGATGCGAGATAGGGCGTTGGGGCAATGGAGAAGAGTCAAATCGATTGTGCACATTATGCTCACTGCAAGTTCGAGAGTCTGAGTACCACACACTACTAGAGTGCTCAGCTTTTGATCACATCCGAACTTGCTTCTCTCACATTTTCAGCCATAACTTAGACCTACACACTTCCTCTCCCAGCCAAAGTGTGGGCTCTCCATTGCGACTCTCATCACTACAATTTTGGAGCATCGAGAGTCACTCATCAGCCATACACATACTACATCACATGTAACTTTGGTCCCATAGGTCATATTTGACCTCCGAGGACGATAATAAAATCTCTCTCTCTCTCTCTCTCTCTCTCTCTCTTCTCTCTCTCTCTCTCTCTCTCTCTCTCTCTCTCTCTCTCTCTCTCTCTCTCTCTCTCTCAAATTGCATAGAATAAAGCAGTAGCCCAAAAGCTAGCCTTGCTTTTCTGTTGCCCCAAAATCTGCCGCATAACGCGGACGTCCGTACAGCATGCCACGTGACTGCATTTCCGCAATTTCCAGGGGCTGCCGTACAACCATGCCACGTCAACATTTCAGCCATGCTCCTTGCGGGTATAACAGCCGAGAGTGGGTCTATGTGTGCACTGACGTCACCAGTTTGTGACATCGGCCTCCGTTTCCACTATCGACAAATACTTCGGTATAGCACGTAGAGCTTCGTCTGCTCAAAATTTCCATTCGGGCCCATTTTAACCTCCGTTTCCACTACAGGCAATTTCGTCCTTTTGTGCAAGATTTCTATCAATGCCATTTGCTGCATAACAAGTCTCTTCCAGTCTTCTTTGGGTTGTGCTATATAGCACGTGTTGCTCTCGCTTCGTTTCTCCTCTTTTCGGACAGTTTTCACATCAAGTGCAGGCACTCGGTGACAGCGTTTGGAATGTTGTGCATGGCATTGATGTACGTCGTAATTCTGTGGATACAGGCGATGTTAAGGATGCTGTAGGTTTTGGTGGTAAGGTTGTTGCTGCTAGAGCTGTTTTGCCTACAACTGAGCAGGCTCATTGGGATGTTAGAGATGCGAAGGCTCATGCATTGAGTGCGTTATCTGTGAAGCGCACTATTGCTCCTTACATTCGCTCGGCTAAATCAACTCAACAGGCTTGGGATATTCTCGCTGGAATCGAAGATTATGCAAGTCGCAATGAGGCTAAAATTGCATTGTTGCGTAAAGAGCCGAAATCGAAGATTATGCATGAGGAAGATGACATGGACACTTCCTTGTTGGTGTCAAGGACAATAATGAGCAACTCATTTCTACATGCGAAGTTATTTCTAACACTCTTGTGCAGATTGTTCTTGATGCATTACCACATTCTTACCAAACTTTTGCTAGTACCTCGAGACTTATGACCCAAGGAAATCCTGATGTTGTCAAGTTTAATGCATTATGCACTTTGTTGTTGCAAGAGTCGCTTTCAAGAAAGAACAGGGCTAAACAGCATGCAATTGAACAGGCTTTTGTGGCTGCTCAAAGAAAAAATGGTAACAGCTGTCAGCAATATAACCACTTCTCATGGTTCTTCCACAAGTGGCGAATCACCTGTTTCCAATGCTTCTGTTGGCAACACCTCGTCTAGGAATTCTTGTGAAAAGGGCAAAAAGAAGATATGTTGCCATTAATGTAAAGCTAATGATCACTTGATCAGTGATATTTGCCCTCTGACTCTTGGCATCACTCACCAGATCGTATTCAGGATGACCTCGTCCAAGGTGGAAGTCCGTCTGCTTTATCCTGCAATGCCTTCTCCTCTTACTTGTCTCTGTCTGCTCTTTACCTACATCTACCTTCTCTTTGCCTTTGCGAACTCTAGCCTCCCGCTCTGTCTCTGTTTCCTTTTCTCCACATGCCCTCTCCTCTTTCTCAACTCCAATAATGTTAACCCTATGAATCTATTCGAAGAATAAAGAGGAGCATAGGCATCATTTGACCATTGGGTTCAAAGAGTTACGCAGTAAAAGGTTGCTCATCAATGCCAAGAAGAGTGAATTCTTCCTAGAAGAGATCCACTTTCAAGGGTACATAGTGTCAAAGAATGGTGTCTGGATGGATCCTGCTAAGGTTGAAGCAAATCAAGACATGGCCAGCTTTAAAGATTGTGCATGATGTTCGTAGCTTCTTGGGACTATGTTCCTATTACAAAAGATTCATTCGTAAATTTGTCGAGATGGATTTACCACTACATGCTTTACAAAAGTAAGAAGTCACTTTCAAATGGACTCAAAAGGAGATTTCAGCTTTTAATCTCTTGAAGGAAAAGATGACTTCAGATCCACTAATCGTTTTACCACACCTCAGGAAGTCATTTGTGGTCCAGTGTGACACCTGTGGCAATAGTATTGGTACAGTACTAATGCAAGATGGTCCGGTAGTAGCCTGTGAAAGCAAAATCTTGCAAGGGCTAGAAAAGACTATGCAAGTCTATGAGAAAGAGCTACTCGATGTGATTCATGCGCTTTCAAGTTGGAAACACTACCTGCTAGGTGCTCATTTTATTGTCCAAGCAAATCATCAAACCTTGCAATACTTCTTGACACAGTCAAAGTTATCTGAAAAGCATATGCAATGGGCAAACATTTGTATATCTTCCACTTTCAGATTGCGCATGTCAAAGGCAAAAAGAATGTTGTGGTTGATGCATTGTCAAGAAAGCCACAAATTTCAGCTGTCAATTCCTTATCATCATGAGCTTGATGATATGAAGGAGCAGTATGCTAATGATGAAGATTTTACAAGGATCTGTTGTTGGATGGACAACGTCATCAATGCGATCTCCTCAGGGAATCAAACTTTATAGTTGCACCACCTTCTTTGTATGCTTTTGGCTTTTCCAGTGCTCCCAAATTGTCATAGGGAATTGTTTGCGACATGGGCACTGTGATAGGGATCATCGACGCCCCTTGGTCATTGACATTTTGCGTCACTGGTGCCATATGTGCCTGCTGGTCGGAAAAACCAACCATGCCAAAATTGCCACATGGCACCCCAAACTGGCCCGAGTTGCACTGAAACCCTTGTTGCATGCAAATGTTACAATACATGGGGTTTGGCATCATAGCTTGCATACCCCCAAACACTGTTCCTAGCATATATTGCTGGTTTCCAGGCGCATAACCAGCCATGCTCTGAAACACTGATCCACCCCCAAAATACCTAGGATGTACCGTGGGTGGTGTAAAAAACCTGTTGCATAGCCTGGAAACTACTTCCCTGTCCATTTAATGCAACGTTTGGACTTTGAAAGGTGGCATGTTGAACTGGTAAAGCCTGTGGAATAGGCGTCCTAACCACCTAATCGTGGACAGAACGAAGTTGTCTTGGAGCCCCAACTGACTCCGCAACATGAGAGTGCTCCCTACTGTCACCAGCCAGTGGCAATTCCATTTTTGTTTACTTTCTCTTTCTTTGGGGAATTTCATTTGTTTTACCTTTTGGAAACACCCCTCTGGAAATCTAACTGCCCTGCATTGCATAGCCAGTGTGGAATTGTTCAGAGAGAGTCCAGGCCTGAGGGCTAAAGAGCACTAAGGTTGGACAAGGACTATGGTTAGCCAAAGTGGGTTCATTGGCCAACCAATGCGGAATCCTTTGCTACATAGGCTACATTTCAGTTATGGGTGTGGCTGCAGTGTACAAAGAGGGTCAGATGACCTAGAAGAATGTAATGGCAGAAACTCCTAAATTTTAGGGACTACTATTTTTGGACGACAAAATGTCTTCGCGTCATTACGTGCAGTTTGACATGGGGATCATTTTGTTACTCTGTGGCCAAGTCAACAGAGGCTGCAGGTGAGATATTTTTAGACCCGAGGGTCTAAAGCGGGAAAATGCACAAATGAGTGACACTTGGCACTCTGAGGCCAGTTTACTACTTAAAGAGAAGGCAAAAACGTGATTTTCAGCTGTGAGCTCGTTTTTTAGTGCTGTCACAAGTGGGAGAGCTTCAATGGAGTGCTGGCTTACCCTCTATGTATAGTGAGGTGCAGGATGTCATGACCTGCATACCTCGCACTGCTCTCTCTCTCCCCCTAGTGGGCTCATCAGATTGACCATGTACAGTCTTGTGGTTTGATGCTCTATTGCTGAGGCAAGAACCTCCCTGAACAGGAACAGGAGTAGCTAACTGCTACTCCAAAGCAGGGAAACGAGAGGGTGATAACCTCTCAAGTAAACACACAAAAATCAGCACTGTTTTATTGCTGATTTTGGGCTGTTTTGGGACTGTTTTGTGCTCCGAGGACGATAGTAAAATCTATCTATCTCTCTCTCTCTCTCTCTCTCTCTCTCTCTCTCTCTCTCTCTCTCTCTCTCTCTCTCTCTCTCTCTCTCTCTCTCTCTCTTATTTATTGATGTGTTTGTGATAAGAGGGAAAGAGTGTAAGAGACAGTGATCAGGGTGTGTGCATGCTTATGCCTGTAGGCTGCGAGCACCTTAATTTTGCCAGAGGGAAGAGAGTGAGAGACAGTCAGGGTGTCTCAGCAACATGAATTAACACGTAGGTATGACTCGTAAGCAATGGTACATGTTGATGCTTCTCCTTTCACTTATCCTTCAAAACATGCATTACATGTAGGAATGCACAGGCAAATAAAGCATTTAGCCTGACGACCTATTGCAGCTAGCAAGCTCACAGAAGAGCAACCAATTAATGCTTTGTCTCACACCCGAGCACCACCTCTATCCAGTTTGTTTGTTGTCCTAAGCTATACCACACCGGCACCGAAGCCTTTAGAGTAGTGTTCAGAGGGTCAGATAAATAAGTAAAATTTAATTTGAATTTGCAAATAGGTGATTGCTCTAAGAAATATATTGACAAGAAAATCCTACCCCCTCGCATGGTCCCCCGATTCTGCCTTGTTAAAAACAATATAAAGCTTTCTTCTTTTTGTTTCTAGTTTTCCAAGCTGATAGGTGTGGTCTACAGCAGTGTTCGGGAAAAACGAGCAGTGAAGCAATTTTTGGTCTGCAGCTTGCACACGTTAACGCTAAAAAATAAACCATGTTGATGTAGCTGTAATAATTTTACACGTTGGTTTCTGGCCTGCAGTCTTCCGCGCCGACACGATAGGCTTTAAGCTAATGTCCCAAATCTCATTCAGTGATGTAATTTCAGCCAATCATTGCCCTTGCTTGGCATCAAGTTTCTACCCTTTATCCTTCCGTGCCAACGTGGTATACTTTGGGCCAGTGTCGTGGCTTAGAAGGGTTCTTCTCTAATGGGTGGACACCTGCTTCGAAGCCATGAGAAGCCTTGCAAATAGCCGCAGACCGAGTCTCCGAGCTGCTTTGCCGATTCGAGATTTGGGAGAAAGAGGAGAAAGCACAGAGAAATGAAAAGATCAAGTTTGTTGCTCTATAGCTTGGGGGAAATGAAGGCTAAGGGAAATGTAAAGGTTTGGTGGCTATCTCCATTAAAATTCTATCATAGAAGAAGTGGAAAATGAGGTTAAAATTTTTCCCGATTGCAGTGTGAGGTAGACCTAGTTAGTAGAAAATTACAATCGTTGGTAGAGAAAAAAGGTGATCTTTTCGCCCTAAGTTTCATCTGTTTCACATTGGAGGTCTGACAGAGAGTGGCCTTGGTAAAAGAGCACTGATACTTTTTATTTTCCCAAGAGATTATCTCGACTATTGAAAGTGGTTAGTGTTTTGCATAGACGCACAACACAGACAATTGCTCTACTAGGCAATGTGGAACACACTGTCGTTCTTTCCGTGCTAAATTCAGAGATGAAAAGCATGTTAGATGGAGGTCAAAACTAACCAAAGAATTCAATGAGGGGATAGGATTGGGCCAAAGCATGCTGACACAACTAGTGAGAGAGGTTATATTGATGCCTAATGCATCACATGTTTTTCATGTTAGCACGCATGGCTCTGTTCAAAAGGGGGTGAGCATGTTGTGACCATTGCAGACTTCCCTCGATGTACTTGTGAGGATTTAAAAAAAAGAGACTCTCAACGGTTCATATACGTGCCTTGCAAACACATGTACTTTGTGTATTTTTGTGTCCTTGGGTTGGACTCTGCAACTCATGAGTTTGTGCATCAGGCTATACCAACAAAAATTGAGTTGTTCCAAGGATTAGGCTAGAGTTTCAGCATAGCATCAGCTTTACAAGCCAAGGTCTATAGTCCTCTTTGGATCTACTATTTTTTTGGATTCCCTACAATTGCCTGGAGATTTGATAGCTTATGTTACTTAATCAAGTACGAATTTATATTGTAGCAGTGATCACCTTCAAGCATTGTAGTTTTAAATCATCTATGGATTGACCATTTTGTTGGATTACCTATACTTGACATTATGCCAGGGCTCAATTGAAAAAGTAATTTGTGTTAGAATTCTCTTTCATGTCACTTATGTTACTTAATCAAGTTTTGATAGATTATGTTACTTAATCAAGTAGGAATTTATATTCTAGCAATGATTACCTTCAAGCATTGTAGTTTTAAATCCTCTATGGATTGACCATTTTGCTGGACTATTTAAACTTGACATTATGGTAGGGCTCAGTTGAAAAAGCAATTTGTGTTAGAATTCTCTTTCCTTTCGCTCAAAAAAATGGCATGCTCGGTTTGTTTTGCTCGGTATATGGATTTGCCCCACTTGATGTCCACGAGCTCTATAAGATGTCTACCGGCTAGAGTTATGATAGATACAAAAGTTCCCTCCGCAAAATTGAATTAATGAGTCCCATTTATAGGTATCCACACAAGGGTCTCATTAGCCACACAATCACACACTAACAAGTTACTACCAATAACTCCACCAAGTAAACCCTCATACGAGGTTTTCCTAGATCTGGTTGCTACCTTCTACATCCTCCTCCCCTTTCTTGAATTTTGTCATGGACAAATTTTTCAGATTACTTCTTTAACTTGTGCTTTGGTTTGTCTGAGGCCTTCTTCTTCTCTAGCTTTTGTACTTTTTGAAATGGGGGTTGAGTGGCTTTGGCCATCACTTGTTATTGGCAAGTACTAGAGGTTGTGTTCTCCTTTTGGATGATTTAGTAAATGGCCTCTTGCTCCAATTTCTCCCTCCTTTTAGTGAGAATCTCTATCTTGTAAGGTGTTGTGCATGGTAGGTTTTTGTGTCAAGGTCATAGAGAGTCTTATTGCCTTTTGTTAACAATGCCCTAGATAGCTTATCTCGCAGATAGATACTGACTATCCATCCAATTGGATCTAGTTGGTTAGCTTTGATCTGAGCTTCAGAAAGGACCTCAACCATTTCTTTGACTTGAGGTTGTGAGCTGGCTTTGTTGGCAAGTCCCTTTTCAAAAAAAAAAAGCTTCAATTGACAGTTGCAGTAGCTCATTTGTGTATTTGATTAGAATCTTGATCTTGGATTTCCATTTACCCATCGTTCCTCTGAAATTGATGAGGTCATTCTTGAGCTCCATAACTTTACCTTTTTGTTCAGTGTCAGTTGAGTACAGACTTCCATGCCACCCATAAGGCCTTGCTTTTTTTATACCACTCCCACATGTGGTCTACTATCTGGATGTATCATTTTTGAGCTGCAAGTTTGTTGTAGACCATGTATAAAGATGGATAGAACTTGGATAGTTCATCCTCTTTCATCGAAAGTGCATACATCAGGACGACTAAAGAGTGTGACACAACTTCAATATACTTTAGTACAATCTAGTTCTCTTCCTCCATCATTTTTTGAGGATTTCGATTAAATGGAATACTCTTTTCAAAGTTTTCTCTTGTTCTTTGATTGTCGTTCTGGTGAGCCACCCCCTACTATTGGATGCATTGTTTTCTAGTAGAGTAGCAACTCAATGTTCTATAATTCTTTTGGTAGTTTGTAACTTCAATAGTACCCATTTGACCTCATTCTTGATGTTCCGCATGCATCTGTAGGCTGGTCTATTGCCCAAAAATACTTCCAGTTGAATTCCCAGACTTTGGAGAATCATTGTTGTAAGGCTCCATGTCTGAGATTTCACTGCAGTGTCAACTTGTGTTAGTATATACTCAAGAATTTGATTAAGTACCTAGAGTACATTGGGTTGTGGAGGCAATTGACAAACTTGATGATCATGGTAGTTCATAGCCTTCCATTATTGTACTTGTAAGACCTAGGGTAACTGAACATAGGATCCTCCTTCCTACCACCCCTTATATAGGCCTAGCTCCTAGCTCTTGCCCTAAGCGGATCCCTAGTCCGCACTGGTCCAGTCTAGGCCCTTGGCCTAGGTCCTTGACCCCCTAGGTTGGGCCTTGCCCCGTAGGACCCTTGTCCTGACAGTACTCCCCCCTTAAGGAAGAGTTTTCGTCCTCGAAAACACACGTAGTAATATCTTCTTAAGAATACTGATGTTTTCTTTATTGACGTCCCATACGTGAGCCAGTTGTCCGTATGACCGATAATTGGTGCAGTGAGGAGGTTCAATGAAACCAAGAGCAACATCTTGATTTTCAACATTGTTGTGTGCTTTTGCAACCACTTGGGTCTAAATGGTAACTCGATTTATAACTCACTTGAGCACTGTAAAGGAGTAACCACAACTAAGATTCCAAAGGCATAACCATTTTTCATATCTTCTGAAGGTACTGGAATAATGCAAGGAAACCTTGGCGTAACTTTCCATGCAGTTGTGAGCCAGATTTCCTACTCGCATGAGTATCTTGAAAAGTTCATAGATAGGGAGTGTCCTCTTGTTAGAATTTTGAATAGTTTGGAACACAAAGAACTACATGTTCATCCCTAATGAAGGTTACTTGCCAACATACTTTGTCAGCACACCTGGTAAGTCCTTGACGTATGAAACTATTGAAACAATCTCCAACCCCACCACAATAGGTGTTCAAAGTCGAAAATCGTACTTAAGCAAATTCTAGAATCGGGAGAAAATCGTCTATTCAGAAATGCGTTGTGCTAACGTATGCTCTTAGCAGAACCTTTAGCAGAAGAAATATTTGTAAGTTGCCCATCCAACACGAGATGAAAACAGCAATAAGAGTGAGGTGTTGTTCCCTAACCACTTATAGACAGTCTTCCCTGACTGTCGAGAAACTAGGACTCAATCATTGAGTATCCAGCCATATATTTTATATGGAATGAAGACAACCAACTAGGTTGAAAGCGGGTGGACTGGAGTAAGCTCCTAGAGTTTAGACCATCCAACCATAGACACCCATCCTGAGCCAGTGCCTTGCATGGCAGGGTGTAAACTCATAATAAATCTACAGGAGAGATTGCACATGCAGTGCAAAAAGGTGCAGAGAGTATAAAGTCCACAAATTGGCATGCCGCTCCAAACAAATCAGTGTTAAACACTAGGGCCCATAACACCTAGTGTGCATGCATTTAACAAAAATTTATCCAAACCGCAATTCCATGACGAGACTTTCCACGGTACGTAAGTGAAAGCCTTTCAACAAGAGTTGGACCATAACAGAATGTGAAAGATCAGTCACACCTAGGTACCAACCATGAGACATTCTCAGTAACTTAGCATACTTGGCTATATGTAGAAACGACCCTCCATTAAGGTGGTTTCACAGCACTTGTCATCGCAACAAATCTGTACTGAGTACCGGACAATTTCTGGCCACTGAAATTGTTCCTGATACGGTGTGCTCCAAATGGTCTAATAAACGGATGCGACCAGCACGTAGGGACTTCATCACGACACATCATAAAGAATTAGGCGCCAGTGTCAGTCTCAGAGACTCATATTCACCACATGTGGAATATGTCTCAAAGAAGGATGGCCGAAAAAGCGAGATCCATCAAGTACAAGATGTACTTATGTGTGGAGGTAACTCTAAACACTCTGCGACAAGAGTGAGAGGGACCCTCATTCATTGCTCCACACTGGCTAAACTGAACGCCTTGAGTTCCTAGACCATGTTGTATCCCATGTGACAACATGTGCCAAATTGAACCCGACAAGTAGGTTCGTAACAGCATAAGACAAAAAGATAGATTGGATACTTGGCCCAAAATACTTTGTGCCGACGTGCCCTTGGCATGGCTCTGTAACATTCAAGCGTACTTAGACGTCTTGAAAAACCAAGCAAAGCATACTAAAAATGGAATAACACCAAATCAATAGATGCGTACCTGGAGATTTGAACGTAATGTACACTTACCTGTATTCCAATGGAGAGGAGCACGTCCCCTACCTGAAAAAACAAACAGCATTGCACTGGGAACCCTGGGTGTTGCCTTTGCAATCCAAGCCCTTGGATTAGAATCTACGTAGTCAAACCCCTTGGTAAGACTCTTTGTAGAAACTTCTCAACGAACAAATAACGGTAACCGACATAGTCAACCGTGTACAAAATGATTGGAATCAACTTGAAAAGTGTCTCCATCTGCTACCGCGTGTGGTAGATTGCGGAATTCTTTCCTTGAAAGTATAACTGGGAGAGATCAATTGTGATCCTCAATGCAGATCAAATTGTGATCCTTAATGCCTATGGGGTGAGGTAACAATCACCCATCGGGTCTTACCCCAAAACAGTATGTTCATAGACACGCCGCGGTGCTATAGAGAGAGCAGGAAATCCACAAAAGTGAACTGCCGAGCTCTTATGGACAGCCATGCTATTGCAACTGATTGTTGCATCGATACTGCCTTGTAGAGCTCAGTTGCTGTGAGTTGAAGAGTATAAAAACTCAACTTGGGTGTCGCACTGAAAACATGTAGTGAAAAAATGACACCCTAGACATCCGTAATGACTAGACTCTTGCTTGTCCAGTAATGTCGATGTGTACTTCCCTGGGTAGATCTAGTTGATCTTGAAAATAATTATCCGAAGAATGCCAATAGTTAGGTCTTACCCTTGTCCTAACAATGGCTCTTAGCCGGTGTGGCTCATAGCCATTATGCAAATTAGTGTTCAACGGACGAACCGATGAAGACTAATTTGAGTAGCATCTTAGCCACGTGTTAGTTGAGAGTTAGAGCACCTTGGCTCAGGTTGACTTACGAGCAGAACATGTATCAAAAGCTTCTTAGAAGAGTTTCTTTTTTTTCTTAGAGAGAGAGATAGAGAACGAAAAGAAGAGCATGCTGGGCTGAGGAACTTTCCTTAAATTTCTAGTGTGTGTGTGCCCAGAACGTGTGCTCTTAGACATCTTATGCCTAACTGGTAGCTTATTCTATAAGCATGCAACAATCAGCCTGTATAATGCTGTCATTCAAAGAGGAGAGAGAAAAAACAAGCCACAGCGTGCCCCCCTTACCATGTACGGGGTCGTGACCTTACAGAAATGACTTAATATGGCACTTCGCTTGTGAAATAAGTCGAAAGTTTAGCTTCTGTTTAGTGTTGTTGTAAACAATCCCTTTTTTAGTCTGTCCGGACAGAGTTTCAAGTGTGATAGCGGAAGCGTAATGCATGAAGTGGTAGAATTGAATCCACCTCTCTAGCATGCCTTGCATGCAGAATTGTAAGCCCTGATGGTCTCAACCATGAGAACCAAAACTATAAGTGACGTTGTGAAGGAGTGGGGGGCTGGCCTCTACAACACCTCAAACCAACACCAAGAAAAGAGGATGAAGAGTATAGCTCTCTCGAGATAATATGGGTTGATCTTCTCTCACTAATTTTCTGATGCAAGCCACCCCAAAGACTTTGGAAAGGGTTTTTTAATGCTTTTGGGTCCCTTATATGTAAATAAAGCATGCTTGTACAAAGTGTACAAAGGCGGTGTGTGCCAGCTGTCTCTACGCATGCGGGCCAGTTGTGCGGGGTGCATAGTTTTGCTGTTTTTGTACATAGACGTGTTGAGACTTGAAAGAGTCACTTAGTACTTGAAAAATATGAACAAAATTGAGTTTTTTACAGCTTGAGGTCGTGAGTGAGTGGGGGATTTGATAGAGGAAGATCTATCAGCAAGAAGCCCTGATTGCCGCGAGGGATAGAGGCGTTTGGGAGTAGAGCAGCCTGTCTTGCTAGTCGAGGGCCCGATGTGGTGAGTTGAGAGTGTGTCTCTCCTCAATGTGCTGATGAAAGTGGGTGCTTAGCTCTGCATATTGACCTCTCTTCATCTTGTTTTGAGGTATGGTGGCTATGGTGTGTGCAGCTCCTTGTGGTGCAGCTAGTCGAGGGTAAACTATGTGCTGCAATGCCTTGCTTGTACATATATCAAAGGGCAAGGTTTCCCCCAAGTTTTCCATCACCTTTTTTGATTTTTTTGCTGAACTTTGTGGATTTTCAAATTAATCTTAATTTGAGTGGGTTTTGGTCAAGCTATGTGTATATATGGGAACGCCTATGGAAGCCCTACTAGCACATGGAAGGGCGTTTGAAAAGAAGTGAAGCTCTTTGAGTTATGGTCAAAAGTGCAGAGATTTCCATGGTTTTTTTCTCACTTTTTTCCTTGATTTTATTGCTTCCTTGGTGTCTTTGAGTGCAATGGAGTGTAGTGGGAGTTGTAGTGGTGTAGAGGGAAGCTAATCGGAGCTAGTCGAGGCTAGTCAAGGTTCCGTAAAAACACGTCACAACGTGAACCGTTTAGACTGGTAGGAATTCTGTGAGCCGATATTCCCTATTTTGCCAGTTTCCCAAAGCTGTGCTTCATATAAAATTGCCAAAGCAGTTTGCTTTGTACAATGACAGTAATTGCCAAGTAAAGTGTACACAAGGAAAAACAAGAAAAACTTAAACTTGGCTAACCTGGTCATTGTTGCTGCAACCAGTTGTCAGGAAATTTGGGAGGAAAAACTCATCCCAAAATGGCTCATAGCCATATCTGCACAGACGCCCTCGTATATCCTATACCCTTGTCTGCTACGTGATGCAATAACCTCCATTAGGAAATAACCTGCAAACGTATTGTCTATTCCTTTCCAATTTTGGATGCTCATAGCATATGCCATACGTGGCCAGCCTCAATGCAAGATGTATAAATTGAAGCTTTACTCCATAAAACTATGTATGGCCTTATTGCCAACAAATGCTATTGACGACAGATGTCATAGCAAAGAGACTCGACAGTGTAGATCATGCACAAAAAATTGACCTTGTCTATTTGTAGATCTGCTGGAAAAATAGAATTATACGTGCAATAAACAAATACCAACCGCGTACCTCATGAAGTACACTTGCTGATGAAATGGCCGTCGTAAGAATCGAATGAGTTGGAATCAAGTTTCACAGCTGTTTGATTTCGTGTTGCCAAGGGCCTTGCCCGATTTGCAAGCAATTTCAAAGCTTGTGAGCAACTTCAATGCTCTAGTGGTGTTACACAAACCATACTCATGAGCATCTTTGACGTATAATCCCATTGAACTGCTGACGAGTTGTGCTTCAAGTCAAGGCGATAGAGACTCAAGCCATGCGTGAGTTGAATCGCTATGTCAAAAATGTATGTCAGTAAATACATACATTCAACAAATACTTATCATTTTGCAAATGATAAGGGGGTTGCAGATGAGAAATCGAGCAAATTTGTAAATGACTGAACAAGCACACTCGCCAAACCATGTCGAGAAATGGAAGTGACTACGTTGAACAAGAGTGTTGTCGTAAAATCATTCAAGCCTTGCTTGATAAATTCTACCTATCTCTTGGGCGACAACCATTGCACAAGTCGGAATTCACAAAACCAAACGAAGTGCAGATGATTGCATAAAAATTTCAAAAAGTAATGCAGAAACGTAAACATAAGTACCTGGAACGTTAGCGGATGCACCTTAAAGCCTCTCCAAGATGCCAACCTACGACCTTGTCATGCATGGTGCTTGATCCCTCCCGTGGGATCCGTAAATTCTCGAGTCTGGCATCACCAAATTTGTACCAGACTTGGTACTGCTTGAATCTAGAAATCTGTCGGATTCCTTTCAAAAGAAATCGGCATCCGCTAGTGCTTCTCTTCCTTCGTATCTGCTTGTCTCCTTTCAAAAACAATCGGCGTCCACTAGTGCTTCGCTTCCTGCATATCTGCGTGTATGTGCTTCCCGTACCCCATGCATCACGCGGGAAGGCTTCTCGTATCCCATGCATCACGAGGGAAGGCTTCTCGTATCCCATGCATCGCGCGGGAAGGCTTCTCGTATCCCATGCATCACGAGGGAAGGCTTCTCATATCCCATGCATCGCGCAGGAGTTGCTGCTTAACAGGGGAGGGTGCCCAACTTAGGGCACTCTCATGTTCAATAATATGAACTCATGCCCAAAAAAAAAAGCGATGGCGACACTACAGACGACTGTGCAGGGAAACTCAGAGCGCTAATGGGCACTGCAGTGAGCTTCAGGCCACTATGCTGTGACTAACTATCGTCCTTAGCCCAGGGCGAACCCAGTAAGCCACACTCGGCCCAGTTTCATGCAGTCGAGGCCGCTCCCGTCCCGCTCTAAGCGACACTGCACACGGTCGTCATCGACCCCAATTCCTTTGTCCTCCAAGGGACCCCTCCCACGACCTGTGTCTGTGGAACTCCGAGAGAGAGAGAGAGAGAGAGAGAGAGAGAGAGAGAGAGAGAGAGAGAGAGATGAGAGGCTTCCTCCTCCCTCGCAAGGCTTCTTCCTCCTCCATAGCTCTCCCCTCCTCCAGCTATGATACCAATGTAAGACCTAGGGTAACTGAACATAGGATCCTCCTCCCTACCGCCCCTTATATAGGCCTTGCTCCTAGCTCTTGCCCTAGCGGATCCCCATTCCGCACTGGTCCAGTCCAGGCCCTTGGCCTAGGTCCCTGACCCCCTAGGTTGGGCCTTGCCCCGTAGGACCCTTGTCCTGACAGTACTATCCTCTTGGAACCAAAAAACAACATCTGATACATCTATTGATTCGAATAGGCATCGTCATCATATAGGTAGGTTTGGATCTAGAGCTGCTTCTCTTTCCTTAGCTTCTTGCTCTAAATCAGACATTTGAGTATAGTTCCACCTAGATGGCTTTCCCCTTATTTCTTTGTGTGAAGACCATTTTTTGACACTGAGAAATCGCATAATCACATCATGACATCAAAAGGATCATGGTTTTTGGGTTCACGTCTATACACCTCCCAAAACACTATGTTATTATTTTCCCAAAGTATCTCAAAGAGAGAGAATACAAAAGGGACTTAATTGTTGGGCACAAAAAATTTTGTGTATTTTATATTGATCACCCATTGAGGACCGCCACTACCAATTCTAGTCTATTGGCACTTTGGTTACAAGCCATTGTCAACCAATTTTATTGGTTTTTAAGAATAATGGAATATGAAATATAAACTACAAGATTCAAAAGTAAGAATGCCCACAAATTATGTTCTACAACAAGATGAACACAATTATAATGTAATACAAGAAAAGAAGGGATGGAAATATAGTCATGTAGTGTGACAAAAAGCCATGACTCCCCAAGTCTAGTTTCCTGGCACAAAGAATCTTGATGAAATATGGAATAGTGAAGGACATTGTGTCATATGTAATCTCCATGGGACATAGGTTCACATATGACACCGTGAAGTGCTTGGGATACAAAGATCCATGAGGATTCTCTCTTCTCTAATAAAGAATTGATCCTACAACTATAGTTAGTTCAAAAAAGACCATAAGAAATACAACCAGCTATCCTCAAAGTCAACCATTCCTTTAGGTTTGTCAATTTATGATGGAAAGTTTTTATCTATATTCAATTAAATGCGTTACACATAAATAATATATTCTTTAAAATGATGTTCTTCCTATGAAGACTATGCTTTGCTTGCAACTTACGAATAGGAGTGGTAAAGGGGAATAGACACATAATTTCAAGTCTAACATGCTACTTCGAATTTTTATGTATTTATTTTTTTACATGGCAAGTATAATTATGATATGTATGCTTACTATTATGGTTATGAGTATATGAGACATCCTTTGCTCGTCTTTAAGGTGGAGAACTACACACATGGACTGGCCATTATCAATAATATTATAGCTAAGTAATCTTGATTTTGTTTTCTTTTATCTTCTTACTGCTTGCATACCAGCCTTTATCCACACATATATAGTCATCAAAAAATTGAAAAGAAAAAACAAGTGAAAAAAGAAAAAACAAGAAAAGCACGCCATCATGGCTTATCTTCCACATTCACCAACAATTACTGAGCAACTCACAAATTTGCAACAATCTCACACATATGAGTGCATGAGAAGACAAAAATTGGAAAACAACTTATTTGCGCATTGCATGTGTTAAAATTGCACCTCCTCCAAAGCAAAACAAAGTTAGCAGAAAGGATTTCACTTTCAAATATTTTGAAACTCCACATCACTCTTCACATGATGAATTTCTCTCACAATTTAAAGAGTGATTTATGCACGATTTGCCTCTTGGAACTCCATCTTCATGTCCTAAAGGCCATAAAACTGACATTATTGTTGATAATGAACCTCCTTGTAGAGCATCTTATCATGTAAACCCCCAACTGCACATAGACAGATACAAAAGCAAATCATCAACTTACTTGATTGAGGACTTATAAGACCTAGTAGTTAAATATATGGAGCTCCAATACCTCTTGTTAAGAAGAAAAATGGAACCTTCCATATGTGTATTGACTATAGGGTTTTAAACAAATCCCCATTAAGGATACTTTCCTATTCCCAGAGTCAATGTGATCTGCTAGACACACTGAAAGGGAGTAAAAATTTTCAATAAAATTGACCTTCAATTGGGATACTCGTCAATTCAAAATGCTTGAAAAAGATGCTTACAAAACCGCATTCATGACACAAATTGGGCACTACAAAAATCTTTTCATTCCATTTGGTCTGACAAATGCATCAGGCACTTCTACACATATGATGAACATGATTTTAATTGACCATCACGATTTTCTCATTGTCTTCTTTGACGATATTCTGGTTTTTAATAAATCTAAACAAGAGCATAATGAGCATTTAACACATGTATTTTGCTACTGAATTGGACTAATATTGTGAGCATTTCTTTAAGAGAATTCATCATGAGCATAAGAGCTGTGTGTAGAAATTGTGTCAACATCTTTCTCTATCATAGGCTATCACCATCAAAGTTATTCTTGTGTGTATGCTTGGTCAAGGGAGATATAGTGAGAGGTTTGACGGTTGTGAGTGTGAGAAAAATTTGAAATTTTTAGAATGCGTTATCCCCATCTCTCAACAAAAAGATTCCAAATGGACATCAAAGCTATAGAGTTGATTACAGTTTTTTGATTTTCTTATGAGCACATAACTTAGTTGCTTGATGTTTCATCTCCCAAAATTTGAATCATGATCTCTCTCTCTCTCTCTCTCTCTCTCTCTCTCTCTCTCTCTCTCTCTCTCTCTCTCTCTCTCTCTCTCTCTCTCTCTCTCTCTCTCTCTCTCTCTCTCTCTCTCTCTACCTACCAATTTGGGGATGCGCTAGACAACATTATAAGGTCACAGGGGTACCACGATGTTGTTCTTATGAGGAGATCCATAGGGAGAATAGTACAAGGGTTAAGGATGGGTGATGGGGAACCTATAAGGAAGAAAATAATAACAAGGTCAATGCGATATCTGATGGAAACAAGTCATTGGCCATGGTTTAAGGAAGACAAAGAGGAATGGGAATGAGGAGGCTGCAAGATTGTTGACAACATGGAGAGTGTTGAGAGTGTCGATAGTGTAGATAGTTTTTTCAGTAGAGAATACATGGAAGGAGAGGAGGACGCGTACAAAACGAGAGAGGGCTCCCTATCTGATTTAGATAGGGAGTCTCTAATTTATAATAAGGTAACGGGTAAGAAAAAGCGTTCGAGAAAGGGAGCTTTCTTCTCCCTGCATGCCTAGCTATGCTTTCAGCACATCTTCTCGGTCGAGAAGTCGAGCTTGTCCAAGTGGCTATAACAATGACTATTATTCTGATGCGCCCGAATACTCTAGGCATATTTTGAAGTGAATCATGTTTGGTGCTGGTAGGTTGAGCTTTTTAGTCCCTTATTTTGGGCATTCCTAGCACTCATCGCTCACAATGTTGTCGACGTTCCCATCCTCATGATGTTTCCTATACTAATCTTGCCGCTTATCCACTAACATGTTAACTCTGAATATTGACATCCACCATATGGCAGTTTGTACTCCTTTGTGCATGCTCTACATCACGAGCTCTCTCTCTCTCTCTCTCTCTCTCTCTCTCTCTCTCTCTCTCTCTCTCTCTCTCTCTCTCTCTCTCTCTCTCTCTCTCTCTCTCTCTCTCCTTCCTTTCTTGGATGTTGGTGTCATCTCCAAACCACCATTGTAAGTATCATTAAGAAAATAAGTTTGATCTCCTCATGCTTGTATGTGATTCTCTTTCTCTCTTCTAACTCTCCTTTTGGGATTATGCTCTCTAGTGTCTTTGCAAGTCACATTGTCTTGATTTTGTCAAATGTCTCACACTACAATGCCTCCACTAGCTAGCTACCCTTGTCAAACAAGCTATGATGTATACCACTCACATGTGCCATGCATATCACTGTGTTGAGTGTGCTCCGACTACTCCATGTATCATAAGTGTTTCCTCATCGATTGTGTGTCATTCTTATCATCTTGGTTGTCTACATCTGTGTCCTAGTCGCATCCCAAGCTAGGTGGTGCCCCTATTGTGTGCCTCCCATGATGAGGCCATTGTGCATAGTCTTGGTGTGGAAGCCATCGAGCCTATTTTGCACCTCCGCCTCTCAAAAGGTTCGAGGACCAATGGTTTATTAGAGGATGATGAATGAATTACAGGTGTGTTTGATGAGTGTTCATTTGTGGATACTATCCAAGACTTGAATTCCTTAGTGGATTGCAATTTGCATATGGAAAATGAGGTTGTGGAGGTATTCTCTATAGAAATATACAAAGTCATTGAGGATTTTGAAAATGCTCAAGATGTTGTAGTACGAGTGGAGACTAAGTATTATATGTGGCAAAAAAGTGAAACCAGTGGCATTACCTCTACCAAAAGATTGCATGAATAAAATGGAACAAACTTCTCTGCAACCTAGTCTTTGTGACCCGAGCAAGATTGGGCACAAGTTTACAAAGGATTCTTTGAATGAGTTAAAGGTTGGTCGTAAGGAGAGTTTGACAAAGGTGGAAAGAGTATGCTTTGAAGAAATAATTTTCAAACATGGAAAGGTTTTTGCATTTGAGCTGCATCGATCCTTTCATTTTTGCTCCTATAATAATCTTCACTATCCCTCATGTACCTTGGAACTTGTGGCCTATTCTATTTTCAAAGGCTCATTTGCCAAAACTCATTGTGTTTCTTAATGAAAAGATCAAGATGGATATTTTGGAGACTTGTTGTGTTCCAAATTCAAACAGGTGGTTCACGATTCCAAAGAAAATTGGTTCTATACGCATTATACAGGACATGCAACTTGTGAACAAGGTTACAATTAGAAATGTAGGTATAGGGCCAATTGTATGAGTTTGCAAAGGCATTTGTAGGGATATATTTTATGGGAAATTTGTACTAAGGATATGATCAATTCCAACTAGCAATGGAAAGTAGGGATTTGTCTAACATGAGGGCACTTTTGGGTTTGGTAAGGATGTGCACCTTACCTTAAGGAGTAGCTAATTCATTTGCACATATGATGAATGGTATGAACAAAGTCCTATGTGAATTATACCTCAAACTATGATGCTCTTTCTTGATGATGTTCCAATCAAAGGATGTGATGTAAGTGGTATAGATGTGGCTCTAGACTCAAGGGGTGTCACAGTTATGTGGTAGATCATATCAATGATTGTGATAAGATCTTGTCAAGGCTGGAAGAATTGAATCTTACCTTGTTTGGACAAAAGTCAGTGTTTGGTGTGAACGAAGTTTGTTATTTGGATTCCACATTATGCGCATGTGGTAGAACCTTTATACCAACTCTTGAGAAAAAACCAAAAATTTCAATTGGAAGAAATGCATACACATGCCATGAGAAAATTAAAGAAGTTGTTACTTATGCCTCCAGCTTTTAGGAAAGTAAACTATGAATGTGGAAGACATGTGATTACGACAGTGGATACTAGCCCCACAAAATTGGATGGGCGATTGGTCAAGATGATGACAATGGCAAGCAATATGTGGTGAGATTTGTGTTACCATATACATGTGGTAGTGATGTGTGTGAACAAACTAGGACTGCCGAGGCATTTTTTCCCTCTTTAGGAGGTTTTTTCCCCCGTGCATTGTATATACGCCCATCATTCTAGGGCTATCTATCTTTCCATTGCACACTAAGTAATACACTCTCAACTGTGTGCCTTGAGCTTCCTTCATCTTCTCCAAGTTGTGTGCGTTTCTTTGCAACCCTAATTCCAATAATTGGTATCAGAGCAGGTTACGTCCTCCCGGGCTTACCAACAGCTCCAGCGCACACCTGCTCACTTTCTTCAATTTCAGTGAGCTTTGGCGAGCGTTGCAGGTCGACAAAAATTTTGAGAAAGCTCGTAGAGTTGAATCTGCTCAAATTTTTGATTCAGGCTCATTTCGGCCTCCATTTCCACTACAACCAGGTTTGCGCATGCAATTTCATCATTTTGTGCAGAGTTTTTGTCAGTGCCAAATACTGCATAATAGCTCCCATACAGTCTACTGCGGGTTGTGCTATATAGCACGTGTTGGTCTCACTTAGTTTCTCCTCATTTTGGGCAGTTTTCACACCAAGTGCATGCATTTTCCATGGCTGACAACAACACAAATGTGTTCAAATGTTTGCTACCGAGGACAAATTGGATGAGGACAATTACCCTATGTGGGCTTACATGATGCAACATGTTTTTGTGTCAAAGGGTGTTTGGAATATTGTGCAGGACATTGGTGTACGTCCTAGTTCTGAGGATGTAGGCGATGTTGAGGATGTTGCAGGTCTTGCTGCAAGGATTGCTGCTATTAGAGTTGTTTTGCCTATGATAGAAGAAGCTCGTTGGGATGAAAAGGATGCACAGGCTCATGCGTTGATTTCATTGTCTGTGAAGCATACCATTACTCCTCACATTCATTTAGCAAAATCTACAAAACAAGCTTGGGATATTCTAGGAGGTCTTTATGCAAGCCGCAATGAGGCTAAAATTGCTTTACTGCGTAAAGAGATGGAATCAAAGATTATGCATGAGGAAGATGATATGGACATGTTCCTTGTTGGTGTCAAGGATATCAATGAGCAACTTATTTCTGCAGGTGGTCATTTTAGACAGTTTCCTTGTGCGGATTGTTCTTGATGCCTTACCAGATTCTTACAAGACTTTTGCTAGTACTTGGAGACTTATGACCCAAGTAAATCCTGAAGTTGTCAAGTTTGATGCATTATGCACATTGCTATTGCAAGAGTCTCTTTCCAAAAAAAAAAAACAGGACTAGGCAGCGTGCTGTTGAACAGGCTTTTATTGCTTCTCAAAGAAAGGGTGGTAATAGCAATGCAGCCACTTCTTATGGTTCTGCTACGAGTGGCAAAACTTCTGTTCCTAATGCTTCTGCTAGCAGCAATTCGGCTGGAAATTCTAGTGATAAGGGCAAAAAGAAGATGCGTTGCCATTATTGTAAAGCTAATGATCACTTCATCAAGCAGTGTCCTAAGTTGAAGGCCAAAAAGGCTAAGAAGAAAGAGGGTGGTTCCACGACAAATGCAGCCATTGTTGAGTATATCCATTTCAAATTTATGGATATAGAAGACTAGAGATCACAATTTGACTGTGATGCTGATGTTGATGTAGAATGGGCTTTTAGTGTAGAGTGCACTTACAATCCTGTTGTCCATGATGCATGCATGTCAGTTGTTGTAGATTCACATGTGTGGTATTTCGATAGTGGTGCTACAAAGCACATTACCTCACATCATGAATTGTTCACCTCTCTTGAGTTTGTCCCTCATGGGAATTCAATCACTTGTGCCAGCAATGCCTCTTATCCGGTTCAAGGGGTTGGAAAGATTGTGCTTACTGCTGCAAATGGCAGTTCTTTCACACTTGTTGATACACTTTATGTACCTGATAAAGAAGAATCTTTTGTCTATATCTGCACTTGTTAGACTTGGACTTGTAGTCAAATTTGTGTATGATAGATGTAATAGTTCATGATCTCAGTTTTGGTGATGAAATTGTTGCATCTGGCCTTTTTGTGCCGTGGGCTGTATAAGCTCACTTTGTATGACAAGTGTGGACAAAATTTCACAAATGCAGTTGCAGATTCAAGGGTTGTTTTAGATGCAAAACTGTGGCATGCACGTTTTGGGCATCTGAATTTTGCCCGTTTGCTGCGTTTGCAGAAATCTGATATGGTTGCTTGTTTGCCGCCTCTTGAAGCACCTGTCAAACATGTTTGTGAAGGTTGTATTTTGGACAAGATGTAGCATTTTAAGTTTCCAAATGATGGTTGAGTTAGGGCCACATGCAGGTAGTCCACCCTTCTTGCCTTGTCAAAGTGCTCAAGTAGCGTCCAATGAGCAACCAATTACCTTGATATAGTTTCTCTATAAATGACTCAAGTGCATTTGACAGGCAAACATGATCACCCTTGGCATGAGATCTACTATAGAACCTTGTGTCTACATCATCACCCTCGACAACCATTTCTTCTTCATCTAGAAAGCATAACTGCCATTGGATCATCTTTCCCTGCAATATGATTAAATTTTGGATTCAAGGACTTTATGTAGGCCATCCATCTCAACATAGCAATGTCTGGAGTTGAGAAGCTTGTGATCATTCCAAGAAGGGGTAGACAATCAATCTCCACTATTACATTTTCTCCAATTAAATATTCTTTATCACATTTGAGCATTGTGACTACTCCCCATAATTCCCTTTTTACTTGTGGATACTTGCGTTGACAAGCACTTAGGACCTTTGCTCCAAATTGTTCAAATTAGGGTTGCAGAGAAACGCACACAGCTTGGACAAGACGAAGGAAGCTCAAGGCACACAACTAAGAGTGTATTACTTAGTGTGCGATGGAAAGATAGATAGCCCTAGAATGATGGGCGTGTATACAATGCACGAGGGAAAAGACCTCCTAAAGAGGGAAAAAATGCCCCGGCAGTCCTAGTGTGTTCACACACATCACTCCTCAGGGTATGGCACTTCCCTTTACTCATGTGCCAGCTCTTGTTCATCGCATCACTCTGGGGGGATTTGTCACCATATACACGTGGTAGACATGATCAGTCCACAAAGGGAAGTAAGCCCAAAGCTTTGTGGAAGGCTTTGAGCTTCTCATGAGACAATGCCTTTGTGAAAAGATATGCAAGGTTGTCCTGTGTTGGCACATAAGCCAAGCTGATATCTCTTGTTGAGAGCCTCTCCCTGAAATAGTGGTAATGCACCTCAATGTGCTTTATGCTAGCATGAAAAACTGGGTTGCTCACAACTGCCAATGCGCTCTGACTGTCAATGTACATAGTGTTGGCAGTTTCCTGTCCAACACCCAAATCAGCCATAAGGCATCTGAGCGATACACACTCAATCGTAGCTGTGAAGACTGCCCTGTACTCCGCCTCACAACTTGAAGTGGCCACAGTAGGTTGTTTCTTGATCAACCATGATATACATGAACTGCCAATCATGAAACAAAAACCACTCGTGGACACTCGCATGTCAAAACAACCAGCCCAATCTGAGTCCGAAAAATCATGTAATTCTGGTGGCAATGATCCCCCCGGGATAAAATAATCCAAGATGTAAAGTGCCACTAAGGTAGCAAAAAATCCTCTTAACAGCCTGTCAATGCTTAGACCCTAGGCTATGCATAAATCTGATGACTTGTGAAACTGCAAACTGAATATCCGGCCTCGTGTTTCATACATAAATGAGGCATCCACTAGCAGTTTGGTAAAGAGTGACATTAGCAAGATCACCAGCGTCATGAAGACTCAATTTCAAACCTGTTTCCATGGGAGTGGCAACTTTTCTGACACAAGGCAATACCACCATCACACTGCTTAAACTGTATGCCCAAGTAATGATGCAACAACCCCAAATCTTTCATCTTGAAAGTAGCATTCAAATCAACCTTAAGTTTAGCAATATGTGCCTCATTGGGACCAATGATCAGCAAATCATCTACATAAAGAACCACAATGAGAAGTACATCACCCTCACGCTCTACTTACAATGTGCTTTCTGTTGGACTGTTATGAAAGCCTCGTTTGACTAAATGAGTGTCAGCTTTCTCATACCAAGCACGAGGAGATTGCTTCAACCCATACAAAGCCTTCTTACATCTGCACACTTTGTCCTCTTGTTCTTTCTTGACAAAACCACGAGGCTGCATTACATAGACAACTTCCTCAAATATGTCACCATTCAAGTAAGCAGCAACAATGTCTGATTGATGTACATCCCAACCAAAATGAGCCGCAAATGCACATAGAAAACACATAGTAGTCATACGACAAGAGAATGCAAAAGTCTCTTCATAATCTATGTTTTTTTGCTGTGCATAACCCTTTGCAACAAGTCGAGCCTTTTGGCTATCGATCTCACCATCCGGCTTGCGTTTCAAATTGTAAACCCACTTCGTATCGATGGCCTTTTGCCCCAGGAGGCAAATCACATAAAGTCCATGTGTCATTTTCTATAGGTGCATCATACTCTGATTGCATGGCAGCCATCCAATTTTTTGAATTCTGTGTTTCATCAAAAGAGAGAGGTTCCTCAACATCATGTAAGCTAGACACATCCAAAGCATAACAATCTAGTGCATAAGATGCATGGCCAAAGCCTGAACGAGTATGACTAGACAAAGCTGCATCCAATTTATTGTCACGCAATGTATGCACCAACCATTTTGGCATACCTCTAGCCTGCTCATTTCAGTCCTTTCCTCATCAAGTACATCATTTACATCTGCATCAGTAATAGGCTGATCTATAATATTTTTGGAAACCCCCATAGGCTATACATTTGCCTCATTGGAATTTACATTTGAACTTCCACCACTGAAAAGAGGCAACAAAGTGTTATAAATGTCATGTGAGCTTACATTAGTGTCTCTAGTACATGACAGCAAGGGCTGAATAGAATCTTCCACAAACACTACATCCCGTGAAACCAAAATACACTTTGTTTGTGGATGATACAACATGTAACCTTTGCTTTCAGCACTATAACCAACAAAAATACATTTGACAGCCTTATCATCCAATTTTCTATGCTGTGTTTGTGGCACCAAAGCATATGCCAAACAACGAAAAACACGCATGTGCTCAATAGAAGGCTTCCTATCATGCCATGCTTCATATAGAGTAATAGACTGCAAAGCTTTTTTAGGACACCTGTTAAGTACATAAGTGGCACAGATGATGGCCTCAAGCCAAAAAGAATGCATAAAAGCTTGACTTTTGACCATACATCATGCCATTTCCGTAAGTGACCTGTTTTTCCTCTCAGCTACACCATTTTGTTGAGGCATATAAGGCACTATCCATTGGTATTTTATCCCACGACTAGCCATAAATGCATTAAATTCATGAGACATATACTTCCCCCTCGATCGGAAGGGAGGGTGCCCATAGTACATTTTGATACATTTTCAGCCATAGCCAGAAATTGTTTGAAGCACATGAAAACTTTGGACTTCACTTTAAGCGGAAATACCCATGCATGCCTGGAGTAATCATCAATGAAAGTCACAAAGTACAGGTAATTGCCCAAGGACGAAGTTTGCATGGGCCCACAAACATCATTATGGGGACTGATCAAGAGTCCAAAAGAATACAAGAAAGGTGTATGGATACTTTATGAAAGATGGGTAGCATCCAAAACAAAGAAATGGGATGCCGTTGAGAGTTGTGAATGATAAGGACACTCAAAATATCTTATGAAAAAGTTTCATGAGAGTCTTTATGCTAGGCACAAAGATGTATGGGCTACCTTTACTAAAATGAAAGTGAGGTATTGGTGGAAAGGTATGTATAAAGATGTATCTCACTTTGAGGACCTGTCAAATGTATTCAAACGTACATCATTGTGATGGGTTGCACCCTACTTAGCCATTGGCCATGCATTATAAGTGGACAATAGACCTGGTTACAATGCCATTGGGCTTATGGAAATGAGATACATAGTGCTTGCATGAGAAGAGTTAACCAACCAAGTTGAAGGTCGTGCTCTATGAAGCAAAATCACAAAAGGGATATGTAAGTTCCTCTTGGATCATGTGATTAGTTGTTATGGCTGTGGTGGGAAAATAACATCCGATAGAGGTGAGTTGGATGCCGACAAAGCCAGTGAATTTTTCTCTAGGTTGGGCATTAAACTTGCTCTCACTATTGCTTACGATCCTAAAGACAATGGTAAGACAGAACGTGGGCATCCTCCTATCATAAAGGTTTGGCAAAGGCTTGCAAAGGTAAACTGGGAGAGTGGCCTAGGTTATTGCTTTATGCTTTATGGGCTGATCGTACAACTCATAGCTCAATTACCAGTTATATACTTTTTGAGTTGATGTATGGCCAAAAACCTGTAATGCCAATTGAGTATGTAATTCCCACATGGAATGTATTGCCTTGGGAAGATGGAATGAATAGAGAAGACCTTCTTGCTTTATGCATACAACAATTAGAAAGAAGACCTCAAGATACTGAGATTGTAGTAGCACGATTAAAAGATACAAGGTTAAAGAATAAGGACAGATTTGATATGAGGCATAGGCTCAGACCTTAAGCTATTGAGGAAGGTGATCCCCTGATCTTTTTAATGGCCCAGCTTCTTGTAGGTGTCTCGATCTTCCAGTTGGTTACCTTCCTCATCCTCATCATGGCATACTAACCAGGTAATAGACCAATGGTCCACACACCTTAGGATTCACTTCGCTATTGACTTGTTGTAATGCCTAGGTTACATGTGTACACCCATCGGGGTCCCTCATATGCACAACTCTACTCTCGTTAGAGGGAATACAGGTGGGGGGAAAGGGGAGCATGGGCTTTAACCGGTCCCTTTTTCAAAGTGCCCCCCCTGGCAAAGGCCTCGGTACCTTCCTCATCTAGGCCTCTTGTTTTCTCCTCAATACGTATTGTAACAAAATAACAGTGGGATGAAACAAGAGGTTGATTATGAACGAGAGATTTTTTATCAAATGGACACCCAAAATGCCTAACAAAGACGCTCTCAGAAGATAATCCTTGAGGTATATAGCCATGCAATCTTGGGTGCGTAACCATCTAATAGAGATGGCCTCTGCTCAGCTTGCTGTAAAAACAACATACACCGCCTATTCACAGTGGTGTGACCTCACCATTACGCCTAAAGTTCCTATTCAGGCCTTCAATAGGGCTCTTGCACGCCAGCCCGTTTTGCAGAGTGGCCTACCGTCTCTAGAAAGCGGACGACCAAGGGTATCTACCTTAACCTCACTTATGTAGCTGGGCAAATCTTGTGTCTCCCTTAGAAGAGGGGTGCCTACAAGTGGTGTCTAGCCCACGCTAGTTGCCAGTCTCCTACCCTCCGGTAGTAGCTATGCCCCAATAAATCTGAGCCACCAGCATCTAACATGCGGGTGGCTCCTTTCCTTATTTAATCCTATATGCTAGCCAACTGGCTAGGAGGAGGTTGAATGAACAACGATAAGATGCGTGAGAACCTCGCAAAGGATCCCATGTGGGCATCCAATTTCAGGTCCAGCTCGGTAGTCCTCTTGACGTTTCCGGCTCGTTCTCCCAGTTGCTTCTCAAGTATCCTTAATAGGTCAAGCTCCTTTTCTTTTTCAAGAGGAGGTTTGCAAAGATAGCATGATTGAAAGAGGAAGACCTCATTTTGTATAGGAAGGTTAGTCATTATTTACCCGTAGAGAGTGTTCCATCGGGTGCCTTTAAGAATAGGCACCTTGACTTTAACCACACTGCCCCCCTGTGCGAGCCAAAGGGGATGTGGGAGAACGCCCAACTTTGCCAAGGGGACCCTCTTATATACCTCACAGCCCTCTGCCAGGATGGTTATTCTCCCACTTCGGAAATACTCTACACGAGCGCCCACTGAGCACAAACAACTTCTAAATGTTTATCTAGAAGGAGAATCCACTGGCCCACCTTTGCCAGGGGGACCCTCTTATATACCTCACGGCCCTCTCCTAGGATGGTTATTCTCCCACTTAGGAAATATTGTACATGGGTGCCCGCTGAGCACAAACAACTTCTAACATGTTTATCTGGAAGGAGAATCCACCGGCCCCAGATATGAAGACCGACCAAAGGCGGACCAAAGGCGTCCTCTCTTGTATAAAGGGGCTATCGCACACGCAACAAAGGGGTCATCAATGTCTATGAGGATGATTTCAAGGGGGAGCGGCCCCACCTTCATCCCTATAGATCCTCTAGGATGTGGGGCCCTGGTTGTCCGATCTTCTATGAAATCTTATAGAATAACCCTCTGATGTTTATCCGTTGTGAGGTGATGTTTTCCCTTTTGGAAAAACAAGTGGCACCCGCTGCTCAGGCGATCACTGACCACCTAAAACTCTAAGGACGAAGCATGCTGCAAGGGGCCCCCATGGTGTCTTTTTCACCACCTTCAAACCGTATAAGTAACCTCATTCTAGAAGAACTAGAAGATGATGAGCAAGAGGCTATCAAGGAGGAATTTTCGGTTGTTGGAACTCTTCTAGAGAAGGTCTCTAAACCTATGACGGCTTATACTGACCCGTTTATCCCTTATAAGGATGGAACCTATGCTGCAAGACACCCATCAAAAGGTTTGGGGTTTTGGGAACTATGCCCTACTAGCTTCCATTAATGAGAAATTTCTCCTCACCTTGCTTAATGACAAGGATGCAACAAAAATTGGTTTGCTTCACATTCTGGTAACCAATTCTTCCAATATCATTGAGCCCTATCTCATTGGCTGCCCATTTACTATGGCACAAATTGTGACAAAGATGCTCTATCAACTTAAGATGTGTCCTTGGAGTAAAAGGAATCATTTCCCTTACAGGTCGAGACCCTAGCTACACTACACAACTGTGAAATATTCACATATCATTTATCAAATGTGGCTGTGAGTTTAATGGCGAAGGAGACCACTGTTGTGATGGCAATGTTCTTTGGTTTGACCATGACTTATAGCTAATGATGTTTAATGTCACTTCCTTTTTTCTAGTCGACTCTTTAAAGAAAAGCACCCTCAAATTTTTAAAATGGATCTCTCCTAAAGGGCAGGAAGCCATCAAAGCCCTCCTCATTCATTGTATGTATCAAGAGAGGTTAAAGAGCTTCATCAAGAAAGCTGCCCTATTCCAGCAATTGTCCTTGGATGTTCAAAACAATGAACTGGATGCATTTCTGCAAAAGGCTATTCTCCACTAGAGAATCTAGCTCTAATTATAGGCATGGACAGAAAGGGCGGGTGGACCACGATAGAGGTAAAAACAAGAAGAGTCAGAACCCACGTTATTTGACTCGACCACCTAACCCACCTACTCGGAACCCTATTTTCTCCCCTTTTGAGTCATTAGCTAGTCACTCAACTTTCAAACGGTCTACAGGCCAAGCTGCAAGGCAGACACCATCCACCCCTAGCTTCAATCAAAACCCTATGCCCACATCCAAAACTCGCTCTGTAATTACACATGGATGTACCCCTAGTGCTGAAAATATGTTATATTTTTGAATGGCTGCAGGTTACTATCAAGGATGAAGTGAGTCGAAGATTACTCCCCCAAACTCAACCCAGAAACCGCATTATCTTTCACTTAACCTATCAGAATGCCTTCATGGACTTAAGGTTTGTTCAATATTTTTTGGGGCTATTTTTGTATGGACTCAACATCACACCTAATGTAATATGGGATGACTGTCAGGCCAAGGGTAGGACTGGGAGGGCACTGATACACATGCAGTACAGGGGCTATATATAGCTAAGAGTCAGAGGGCCAGGGGCCTATATGTAGACAGGTTGGGTGGTTATGAGCATGTCTATCTTCCCTCCATCTCACAGTGGTATCAGAGCTCAGGGAAGGAGGATCCATGGAAGAGGGGAAGGGCGTCTCTCTTTCTTTCCTCCAAGAGGCATGGCCTCTCAAGGTGGTCTCTTTCTCCTTCCCTCACTCGTCGAGGTCCCATGATAGCAAGGCGTGCATGGCCATCTCAAAGGGCAGTAGGGCGTGGAAGCAGTGACTCTCTCGCTTGCATGTTCTTTCTCGGTTGCAGAATCTAGGAGGCCAATGAGGCCGCGCAGGAAGGAACCCCATCACGCATGGAGGTTGTGTTTTCAACCTGCACAAAACAGGGAATTATCACCCTCTTCGGTTTCGCCTTGAACCCCTGCAAGTTTTTTGTCACGTGGACGGCGTCTGGTTCAGCCTTGACAACTAACTCTAGGCGGTTTTTCCCTGTGCAGCATCGGCAGCAGCCGCCATCCGCCATGGCTCATGTTGTTTTCAAATTGGGGTGCCCAAGGGGGCCCAAGGAGCAACCCTAGGGGCCCACTCCATAGGGCGGCCACACATAAAGTGGAATTGTGAAAAGGCATGCAAGGAGGGTGTGTAAGGCACGTTGTGGACACCGTAGCCAGAATAAAAAAAGCTTCATATTGAGCAAGGGCAAGCACTTGGCATGATGCGAATCTCTCAAAATTTCATAGCTTTGACATCCTTAGTTTTGACATGCACCATTTTTTACAATTCAAGGTTGAAGGTCATGCTGGATGCACAAAGCAACCATGGTGTGGTGGATTACTTATGTGACAGCACTAGGCTGTTGATAGTTGACATACTCGGCCATCTCTTTGGGTAATCTCACACAGAATTGTTGCTTTTGCTCGGGAAAGTCTATCTTTTGAAAGATAGTAGCCTTGAGATGTAAATCCCAAAACTTGTCCACATATTTGTGGATAGACTCATGAGAGAGAACCTTTAAACTTCACCATTTGGTAAGCACTTTGTCCTTTGCATCACTTGTAAGAAATTGCTTCATGATGGAGACTCATAAAGTTTTCCATGTCTTTGGGGCTTCACCGTTTCCACGAAGGCTAGCCCACCATTGACAAGCCGATTTTTGGAAGTGCATAGTTAAATGGTGTAGCTTGGAGGACTCTATGAAGCCCTCGTCTCCAAAGGTCGCATCAAATTGTTGGATGAAGGCCAATACTTTGTCAGTAGCACCAAAGGTGCCATCATAGATGAGAAAAGAGATACTCTTTCCTCCCTCTTTGACCTTCTTGAGCTTTTGTGACCTTCGCCATGTAGGGTAAGATTTGCGATGTCCTCCCCTCTTATATTCTCTAGGAGAATAACTATTGCTTTTGTCAGAAGAGGAGGAAGGTGAAGAAGAAGGAGAAGAGGGTGACCTCTTTCTTGCCCTTTTCTTCCTTTGTTTCCTCTCTTCATTTTTGAAGTGATGAGGAGAAGGACTATGGGTTAACCATTTCCTCTTGGGAGGAGTTGGTGATCGTTTAGACCGCCTTCTTCATGGAGCCACATCTTCGGAGGAATTTAGGGATTCATTACTTTCTTGATCTTTGGATTCCTCCTCTCGTATGGGAGAGAGTCTTCTTTTGGGGGTCTCATCAAGAGGCCTCCTAAGCTCTCTCTCTCTCTCTCCTCTTAGAGAGGAAAGGAAATCCCATAAGCACGAAGTTGTTGAGTAACTTCGGCTTGCAAAGCGGGGTTGCCCATAGCTTGTTGCAACCTAGTGACAAGATAATTAACAAACATGGGGCCATCATCATTAGCACCTTCATGTGCAAAATCAAAGTTATCAATGTTCATTCTACTCTCTTAGTTATTGTCAGCCATGTTAATTAAACTTATGTGTTTACTTATTGTATGCTTTGGCAATTCAAAACATTAGTTGCTACTCCTCTTAGCCTTTGAAAATAGGCACTTAAGTATCTACACCCACGGCTCGAATTGGTCAATTATAGAGAGTAGTGGAGTGATTCTAACATGTTGATGTTGCTGAGGGATAGCTCCTTTTGGACTTCTTATGGCTTAATAATGGTAAAGCCGTAGGCAAGTCTAAAAAGACCCCATTATTAAGACCAAAGCTCCCGAGGTGTGCACCATATCCCACATAGTGGGCTCAACAAAACCGATAATAGATCCATCGCCACTTACCCTAATATAATTAACAAAAACAACCATTAATAGGCTACTTAAGGACCTCTCTTCTTAAGCAAGAAAAGAGAAACCAAATGCTCTAATACCAATGTAATGGAAATGGCCTATGAACTTTGAGAGTAGCAGAATTAGGAACTTAGATAAAGCACTTTTGTGAGATTACTTTTGTGAGCATAGCAGGTGAACTTAATTGATGGTAGCAACATAAACATGGTACTTAGTTAACTTGGCATGAACAATACTTTTGCAAGAGAAAGAGTTTAGAGAACATGACAACAATTGAGGAACGGATTCATACGAAGCCGGTCCCCCCTCCAATAGGCATTTGTATTATAGTTTCTCCCATTAAGAGAGACTTGGTACAATACAATCTTTGTGTTCCTTGTGACCTTGGTGATGCAATGAACATATAAAGCTTCATGCATCACAAGCATAACATAAACTTTGTAGAAAGCATTAACTATTTCAAGCCTCAGTCCCAATGCTTCAAACACCTTCGAAGGTGGAGAGAGCTAGCGGGGAATGAGGATAGGGAAGAGGAAGAAGAAACATTCCATAGGAGAAAGAAATAGTTCCTCAATTATCACTCTTCTTGCTAGCTTTATGCATAGTAATGAAGATGGAGAAGATGGCAAGCTTAAGCATTGAAGCATGGCTCTTGGTTGGATTTGCATTCCATAGCCAAGAGTGTTGGTGTAGGCTCTCACTTCTCACAAGCTTGGAGAAGGAGGTGGAGTTCCTCAACTTTCACCAAGTGAGAATGAATCCACAAAATGAGTGTGTGTGTGTGTGTGTGTGTGTGTGTGTGTGTGTGTGTCCCCCTAGCACCCCCCTTGCTTGCTTGGGGCGAGTTGTAACTTTTCCACATGCTGCAAGCTCATTGGACCCCTCTCCCTCTAGCCAATCACATGCTGCATGCATTCAAGTACATGGGTAGTCTTTTGACAAGTGTCCTCCTTACCCCTTAGAGAGAGAGCTTAAAAATATCTAGATATTTGTTGGATGGAACTAAAAGCTCATTGGGTCCTCTTTAGCCCAACCAATAGCATTCAAGCACACCATGTGGTTAAACATAGGGAGAGTTTGACATGTGTCCCATGTGCCCTTTGGGTGAGTGGAAAGTTAAGTCAAAGATTCCCCTAACTTTGGGACTTTCATGCATAGGAAGCTTCTCAAGCACCTTCCTCATTAAGTTTGTAGGGTCTCTTTTTGACTCAAGCACCTTACCCCCCATGTATGGGAAGCTTCTCAAGCACCTTCCTCATTAAGTTTGTAGGGTCTCTTTTTGACTCAAGCACCTTACCCCCCATGTAGGGGAAGCTTCTCAAGCACCTTCCTCATTAATTTTGTAGGGTCTCTTTTTGACTCAAGCACCTTACGCCCCATTAAGTATGACAAGCACCTCAAGTACCTTAGTCATCACGCATGACAAGCACCTGAAGCACCTTCGTCATCAAGCACACACCTTAGTCATCAAGCATGACAAGCACCTCAAGCTTAGGTCGGGTTCCCAACCACCTCAAGCTCAGCCCTAGCTTGCCTAAGGTCAAAGGACTTTTAACACTAACCATTGGGGGTCTTTAATGAAGCTAACCCTCAGGTCTTTTAAGCTCCATTAGATGCACATTGCTCTATCATAGACTACCTCCTTTTGGACCCTTATTGAGATGTAACCATCTCTTTTCTTGGTCCCCTGCTGAGGTAAGTCTAGAAGCACTTATTGATCATTGCTCTTTGATAGACCATCTCCTTTTGGACCCCCATTGAGATGCAACCATCTCTCCTTTTGGTCTTGTGTTGAGATTGGTTTAGAAGCACATGTCTCTATTCTAACTCTTGTTCCTGTTTATTCTCCCACATTAAATGATCAATTTAAATGAGAAAATCATTTGGTAAAGTTAGATATTATATTTTATGACATACTATCAAGAGGAGGGGGGAAGAAAGGCTTCAATTTGCTAGGGCATGGCTCCTAGGCAATGACACGATCCACCTATTTTTGGAAAGCGTGATTTTATATCATGGGAGCAAGGCTCAATCTACAAATGCTCAGGATACCAATCATCACACCAAGCAGATACAAGGTACGTCTCTTGCAAGTATTTTGTTGTTTTTGAATACATTGCGCAATTTGACAAGGTGGATTATTTGTGACTACTTGACAAGGTCGACTTTCTTTTGCTATGACATTGTACATTGGCAAGAGTATATGTTCGCTATGAGCACCAGAACTCCATAAGTACTTATGCGAAGCAAGGCTTCCCTTTTGGCATTTGGCACCACGGTTTCCATAATTTGAAATATGCTATTAGCACACGAACTTGGGAAAACGTCCCAAGATATTTACAGGTTTTTATATCCCACGCGGGTGTATATGATACATACGCTAACTCACTCAAGTTGTACATATGGCTATGAGAGGGATTCGAGCGAACTACCAAAAACCTAGCCACAAGTGGGCGACAAGGTAGTAAATTTCAAGTTATATTTGTTTTTGTCTATGTTTTACTTTTCATTTTGCAAAAGATCTCTCTGTTGTGCAAAGTAAAGTCCTTGCGCAGACTCCATAAGAATCCATTGTACAAAGCAAAGAATCAATCCTTAATTCCATAGAATTTTCCTACTTAAGCTTCCCATCCCCAAGACAAACCCTGGCATCATAGCAATACAACACTTCACAATCCATGAACATATCATAGTCTATACTTAGCACAAAGCATTCGAGTGGGCTAGAAACTCACGTTGACTTCTCAATGATGTATGATTTGCATGAGGAATCCACTATCTCACTAGTGTTTCAACGTTGCTTGATGAACTGACACTATTCTAGAATAGAAGCATCACCCAGTGCCCCTTTTTTCACCATGTGGTTGTTCCTATGTATATGGCAGTGATGTGTGTGAACACACTTAGGACTGTCGAGGCACTTTTTCCTCACTAGGAGGTTTTTTCTCCCATGCTTTGTATGCATGTCCATCACTGTAGGGCTATCTTCTCTTATATTTTCACACTAAGTAATACATTCTTTGTTGTGTGCCTTGAGATTCATCTCCATCTCTAAGCTATGCGTGCATTCATGCAATCCTAACTCCAACAATTGGTATGAGAGTAGGTTACGCACTCACGGGCATAATTGTCAATGTCACTAATCCGCTTGCTCACTTTCTTTGATTGGATGAGCTTTGGAAAGCATCAAAATATCAATCAATACTTTGGGCAAGCTTGTAGCTCTTTGTGTGATTAGAATTTTGATTCGGGCTCATTTTGGCCTCCATTTCCACTACTGCAAGTATTGTGTAGGAAATTTCATTCTTTTGTGTAGAATTTCTTCCATTGTAGTTTTTTGCAAAATAGATCTTTGTCAGTTTATTGTGGTTTGTGCTACATAGCGTGTACAGTCTCTTTTCAGTTTCTACTCAGTATGGGCATTTTTTACATCGGGTTTCGTCTTTTACCACGGTTGAGAGTACTAACATTTTCAAAATTTTGTATGATGATGACAAACTAGATGGAGACAACTATTCATTGTGGGCTTACATGATGTATCATGTACTTGTTTCCATGGATGTATGGAACATTGTTAAAAGGTTTTAATGTGCATCCAAGTTTTGTGGATTTAGATTATGTGGAGGATGCTATAGGTTCTAATAGTATTGCTTCTACTAGTAGGGTTGTTTTACCTATAATTAAATAGGCTCATTGGGATAGTAGATATGCACAAATGTATGCATTGATTGAACTATTTGTCAAGTGCACTGTTACTCCTCACATTCACTTAGACAAAACAACAAAGCATGCTTGTGACATTCTAGCTAGATTGTATGCAGGTGGCAATGAGGCACAAACATCATTTGTGCGCAAAAATGAGGAAGATAAAATTGATTTTTTTTCTTGTTGAAATCGAAGATATCAATGAGAAACCTATTGTTGCAAGTGAAGTCATTCTTGACCATTTGCTTGTGCGGATCGTCTCGGATGCATTACTAGATACATGTCAAAATTTTGCTTCTACTTTGAGGCTTGTGGAATTGAGCAAGATAATGCTATTAAGTTTGATGCATTGGTCAATTTGCTATTGCAAGAGACTATGCCAAGAAAAAAGAGGGCTAAGTAGCATGCTATTAATCAAGCTTTTTTTCTCAAACAAAGAAGAGGTAATAATAACAACACAGCTACTTCCAATGTTCCTTCTTTAGGTAGCAAACCATGTGTGACAAATCCCTTCCATAACAACACTGCGTATGGTAAATCTATCAAAAAAGGAAAGAGAAAGTTGTGTTGTAGCTATTGTAGAGCTGTTGATCATTTGACAAGGCAATGTCCTCAGCTAAAGGTTAAAGAGGCATGTAAGAAAGTAAATCTTCTTCAAATGCAAGCATTACAAAGGCATGCAAAAAACAAAGTGAATCTTCTTCAAATGCAACCATTACAAAATCTACAAAGTTTGTTCTTGATGCAGAATGGGCTTTTAGTACGCAGTGTTAATATGACACTTTTGTCCATGATCCATGCATTATTGAGGCTGCAAATTCACATGTGTGGTATTTTGATAGTGGTGCTACAAAGCACAACACATCTCATTGTAACTTGTTCACTTTTCTTCATGCAAAATGGGCTTTTAATGCATAGTGTTAGTATGACCCTTCTATCTGTCATGTATGATTTAGGTTGCATATTCACATGTGTGGTATTTTGATAGTGGTGCTGCAAAGCCATTACATCTCATTGTGACTTGTTCACTTCTCTTGATGATGTCCCCGATAAGCATATTGTCATTTGTGCCAACAATGCCTCTTATTCAATTCATGGAGTCATAAAGATTGTACTCACTGAAGTTAATTGTAGTTTATGGAGTCAAAAAGATTATACTTGATGTAGTTAATGGAATTTCTTTCATACTTTCTGATTAACATTTTTGTGCTTAGGATCAAGAAGACTTTGTTGTTATTTCTCATTAGCAGTACTTGGTCTTACTGTAAAGTTTTTGGATGTCAGATGCACTGCTGTTGGATTTACTTTAGGTGGTACTATTGTGGCACCAGGTACCTTGTCTCATCGGTTGTACAAGACCAATTCTTATGACAAGTGTGTGGAAACTTTGCAAATATAGCCATGGATTCTAAAGCTGTTTCAAATGCTAAACTACATAGCATGCACATTTTGGGCATTTGAATTTTGCTACTTCGGTTTCCACAACCAAATATCATGGCCATAGCGCTCGATGGTTCAAGATTTCATAATCCCAGAGCTTGTGTTCAAGTTGAATAGCATCCAACTCTACTTGCCTGGGTGGTAGTAGTGGGATAACTTCTAAAAAGAGCTTAGACACTACTCTCTCTGGGGATATGTTGTTGGCATCTGCTAAAAAATTGAGTGCTTCTTTCTCTTCTTCTTCAAGAAGGTCAAGGTCTAAAAGAGAATTGATGACTTTTTTTGAGTGCTTAATTTCTATAGGGACAGCAGGGAGGTTGTTAATAAAATATAGCTTGATTTACAATAATGGGTAAAGAGGTAAAATAAAAATCAAGATCTGAGCTATCTTGTGTATCAATAACCATAAGGATATTCTGTCCTTGACCATAAACCATATTCCTCTTTGAAATGAACTCCCACACTTGAAGCTTTGACTATACTTACCGCAATCAACTGAGTCAATATACATGGCCCTTAAAGACTGGATTTTTGTGTATACAAAAAGGTCTAACCAGTGATTAAAAGTAATCTCAAATCACCAATTTAGAGGCATCTAAATTGGTGATCTAACCAGTGACTAAAAGTAATCTCAAATCACCAATTTAGAGGCATCTAACCATATGCAAGTGATGTACCATAACCACACATCACCCCACTTACACGTAGAGCTAGTTTTAGCCTAGAAGGTGGAAAGAAATGCACATGAGATATCCACATATTTTATGCAAGTTTCCATACATCATAAAACATCTTCACATAACCCCAATCATGATCAAAACAACCCCATCACTTTGATCAGTCATGTGCCATAACTTCACATGTAGGTGTAAAACAACTTTTTCTTAAATTTGGTGCTCACATGACATATAAAAAAAAGTGTTTGATCTCATGCCAATCCATAATTCCAGCCCTATAAAATAAGTTATCACCTTGTCACATCATTTCAGCCATATGTGACTCATGCTAACAATCGTGACACGAAAATAAAGCCATTTTATGCAAAATTGCCCATAGAGTTCGAGTTGGCTAACCGTACATCTATACATAAGTTTATGAAAATCAAACACATGGAATCAATTCACCACAACAAACTATAAATTATAAAACCCACAACTCTTTATGGTATCCCTTCTTGGTAGCACCCCTACACGTATGAGTAATCCCATACAAGAAGTGATTAATAACTTACATCTATACATAAGTTTATGAAAATCAAACACATGGAATCAATTCACCACAACAAACTATAAATTATAAAACCCACAACTCTTTATGGTATCCCTTCTTGGTAGCACCCCTACACGTATGAGTAATCCCATACAAGAAGTGATTAATAACTTACATTCATGGAGTGATAACGATGATAAAATAAATTTATCAACATATCTAATCAAGGTCTTGACTTAGCTAAGTAGGTTTTCTCATCTAATAAATCTATATTGTGACTCTCCAAGGAGCCTGGGGTCTAAAATATGGGCTAAGTACAACAGGTAGCAAGTTGTATTTTGACAATAACTTCACTCAAGCCAAATTTTCACATGACACATAGAAGAGACATCTCTCTAAACAAAGTAGTTAGTCTATGATTGGAAGATTTTGGTCTAGTTCATAAAATTTTGGGAGATATGGTCAAAACAATGGCCCTATCGCCTACATGACGTGAAAGCAAAGAGTGTTTCTTTTTGTATCTACGTGATCATGAACACACCGTATACATACATCAATGTAGTAAACATGAGAAGATAAACCACTTCTAGCAAGCCCATACATGCCTATATACACACAAAAAAACATCTACTAAGGATGTAGTTTTTCTACATGTAATAGAAATGGAATTAGAGAGAGAAAGAGATGAAGGCTATGGATTTTAAAGCTTCTCACCGTGAACAAAGAGTGATCAATGGTGATTGGAAGGCTTCTTGATTTGCTACAAGAGGATGGTGTGACGAGGGCTACTTAGAGGATTTCTACCATGAAGTTGATGTAGAGCATGTACACGCTGAAAAGAGAAGAGGATATAATAATAGAGTAGAGAGAGATGGTTCTTCTTTTCGTCTCCCTGCAAACAAGAGAGAGATTCTTTTGGAGATGGTGATGGAGAGCTTTCACCACTCCATATAAGATGTAGAGTTTCACTATATTCTATGCTTCCGTCAACACCTAAAACTAAGTATTAATTCTCTATATATACTTTTCCTGCAAGCTCAAGTGCTCCCCAAGGCAAAATGGGCACCCTGTTTCTTGCTAGACTTAGCTCCATGCTTTTGGGAAAATCTCCCCCCTTTGCTAAAAACATCCCCTGCTTTTAGAAGTCAACTCTTGGCCAAACCATTCAATTTTTCTTGCAGTAAGCCACTCAACAAAAGGGAATCTAGACAACTCATGTGATCGCAAGTGAACTAGACCACATCGTGGTGCCCCAACATACTCATGACATTCATTGTACTGCCCTAGTGTATTTACAGTGTCGCTTTTTATAACATTAATCGCTTTGCCCGACTTCATGTGAAGTATAGCTTCTTTTATGTGCCAAGGTATTAACGGTTGACTTCAGATCAATGATAATTGCACACATCTTTGGCACTATGTGAATATAAGCTCATAGTTTACGCAACGACGCTCTGTAATGTATCCATGCCAGTGTAATCGTGCAAGGCACGTATACCAGTGGCTCACATGGTTGAGACTGTCATTGAAGTCAAGGGCTTCTCATTCCATTTTTTGATATGTATGCATGAGATACTAGTACGATGGACGTACAACACCCATTTTTGTATACACTTTCCCTATCACACTAGTAGCTACTCAATCAAGGACGAGGTAAGTAACTAGCATGTTAATATAATTTTTATGTATATTCATAAGCAAAGTGCCATACCTCAGTCACTCTGGTACAGTCATGACCACATATACAATAGGTGGTTCCAGATGTGCATTATGGTACCTCTCTCTACAAGAGCATTGTACACGTACACTGTTGTACACTTATAGTATAAGCTATGACACAGACATGGTCTTCAGTGGAGTATATGCAAGGGGCATACAAGATATTCGAATAAGGGGTTTCCTCAACCCAGCATTCTCTCTTTCCAACTTCTCTGCAGGAAAGGTGAAACTAGGCATGATTTTATAGAAGGGCTAAGAGCCATCTATTGCCACCTATTTTGGAATGGCTAAGAGCCATGTGTTTGTAATCCATCTGTGATTGAACAATTCTCTTTCATTGAGTACCCATCGATTCTAATGGACAAGAAAGAGTCTTGCCATTAGCACTTTTTGAGGCATTATTTTAGCGCTACACACTTTACGTGTGAAGATCAAGTTTAGTTTTTGAACGTTTTAAACGCGTAAGGGCTTATCTCTACCAAGGTGTATAGATGAAGGCAACATTTCAGACAACATGACTGTTCATAAAAACCCACGACTATGGATTCCGGAAATGATCTAGTCGTGAATACAGTTCCAACTTCATTGGATCTTCTCTTTTAGCACTAAGAGTGTTTATATGAGTACAATTTTGGAAAAGACCCAACTAGTGATTACTAAATTACTTATTGAGTGCTGATGGTCAATTCTTGGAACCATCGCACTTGCATTTTCAAGGAAAGAAGTCCATAAGCTGTCAAGGGTAGTGGATAATTTCAACTTCCAAAGTGAATTGAGATACTATCGGCTGCTAGTTGAGCAGTTTTCCTACAAAGTCTAACCATATGGTATGACAATGTCGATTTTAACCGAGGGGTTTGGATTGCAAAGGCACCAAGGTTACATGTGCACGTTTGCACATTCATACTTTGCAACTGAGGACAATTGTTTTCTAACGGAGAGGTATGTAATGGAATTGATATTTTATGCAGATGACAGGTGGAAAAGGCATCAACAATTATTGGACTATACAAAAGGATATACAGTTTATGTACATTTTATAATTTAAAGTGCTCTTTATGAGCTTTGACCATTTATGACCGGCCGGCCAGTTTCTACTCACTTTGACCATTCAAGAAATCTATAAAGTAAATACACACAAGAGGGAAATGGTCACTCTTGCACGGGGGGAGATTACACCCAGTGCCTGTGTACCTCTTCTCTTCTCTCCTCTCTTCTCCCCTCTCTTCTCTCTTGCGATGCCGGTGTAGCACTCTGCTCTAGGAGGTGCGCCCGCGTGTGCTCTGTTCTTCTCTCCCTCTCTCTATCTCTCTCTGTTCACGTACAACATTGTTTATGTGCTAAGGGATTTGCCAGGTATGCAGATTTGAGTGTTACATGGTTGCAGTAAATGGTTTTTAGTGTTTTTTTTGCAGGGCCTTCCACGCCATCCGTCTGTAGAGCAGGGGTCTAGTGGGATTATCATTTTTTAGGATATTTTTGGTGGAAGGGAAGTTTCACAGTACTTTCATAAGAAACTTTTAACATAATCCTCATGTAAGTGAGGGGGTAGTATCACAATGCCCTCTCTTATGATTTTCACAAGACAGAGCCAAAGCTCATTGGTGGCAATATGTCTACATAAGGGTTGAGTAGGAATGTGATTCAATCCTTGCATGAGTGTGTTTCTTATTAAGAGATTCTCTTCAAGAAGCATGAGATAAAAAAACAACACATGTTTAAAGTCTTGGTGATAACCATGCATTGCTTTATTACAATGACATAGAGGCACTCAAGGGTGAGTAAAGACATCCTTAGCATTACATACATAAACTTGATGGGGTAAGGAAAAGACCCTGCAAAACATACGTCATTGTGAGACTGAGGGAAGATACACATGCTCATAACCACCCAACCTGCCTATATATAGGCCTCTGGCCCTCTGGCTCTTAGCTATATATAACACTTGTACTGCATGTGTATCCGTGGGCCCTTGGCCAGGGTTGTGCCCTCCCAATCCTACCCTTGGCTTGACATTACTCCCCCCTTGGAGAAGTGTTTCCGTCCTCGAAAACAAAAAGTGGTAGTATCTTTATAAGAACACTAATGTTTTCCATAGTGGCATTCTTCATGGATCCAGCAGTTTGTTTGACTAAAACACGGTTCACTAGGAGGTCCAATGAAATCAAGAATAACATCTTGATTTTACAAATCGTTTTCCATTTACAACCATCTTTTGTGTTACCGGCTCCTATCCAATCATAGTGTGTAGACTCCATTTAGAACGCACATGAGCATGCTAAACGAGTTATAACAACAAAGAGGTACCCGAAAGAGAACCTCTTTTCACTTTTCATAAAAGTAACTTGCTGACATAACTCATCAGCCAAGTTCAAGTCCTTGATTTGTTCGCAAATTTCATCAGTAAACAACCCCACCATAACTAGTGTTCAAGGTTGAGAACCTGACTTATACTACATGAAGAGACTATACCTAGTCGTAAACATGCTTTAACTTATGGTAAGCAAACTCCAAGTAGAGCATTTAACGGTAGAGCAATGAATGCTTACTAATTGGATTGCTTGCGCTAATGTACGACTTTGCATATCCTTTAGCACAAGATTACACTTTGTAATTTGTCCATCCCCTTGGATAACGGATAGCGTTGAGGTGTTTTTCCCACGGTTTACAGACAGTCTTCCCAGATGACTAGTAAACGGGGATCACAATATCGTACAACATTGCTGAGGAATCAACAATGCCTAGAATAACCATCGTGGTTAACATGAAAGATCCACAAGCACCCAAATCGAGCCATGACCTCTATTGGTGATTGGTAGACCCAAAATTAATCTCATAGAGATACTGCACATAGAGTGCAAAATGCTTCATAAGCAACTAATGTTATGAATCTGCATGCCGCTCCAAAGCAGCCTTTGCTAAACACTAGGGCCCATAACACCTAGTGTGCATGCATTTAGCAAAAACCAGATCCGAACTTGTATATCCATGATCATCCATGCCAATACTGATGGCGAATGTGATGCTCCTAGCACATGAAAAGGGGAGTGTAAATAGTTCTCAAAAGAAACCAAATACTTGCTATTGCAATCATTTACAAGCCTTGCTGAAATGCTGTTTGAATCATAATAGAAGGGGAAACTTAATGCACTTCTACGTACAAACAATAAAACTTTTTCATTAACAACTCATAGCCTGGCTATATGGATAAACAACCATCTTGTAATAGGACTAATTTTTGAAGTTCTTAAAGTCGAAAAGAATGTAGTAGGGCATATCTTTCGTTTAGCACGGTTTGAAAGATTGTTGAATAGTCTATTAAATAGAGCTTATATGAATGAGTTTGAGATATTAAGAGAGAACATATATTCTTTTTTTAAAATAATACACTAAAGACGTATTTGATAAAGATTAATGAATAACAGATAGTCTGTCTATGAACAGTAAAATTGAGATTTTTATTAATATCAGTGTTTTATATTTATGTGCTTTAGCTTAAAATGCATGGGTAGCCTTAAAATAAGTTGAAAAAGTAGTGGAGACTAAAAAATAGAGGTTTTAGAAGTCGCGACCTAAAAGTTGCGTTTTCAGCCAAAGAAAGACGTTTTTCACAATTATGTCCAAGCTACCTTGTAGACCAGACTTATTCCCGTCATTTTGAGTACCTGGATTGCTCTGTTCTGAGTTCGTTTGTAAAAGTTATGATGAAAACAAACAGAAGGCAGCAGTAGTGTAGTATACATAGGGATAGACAGACATACAACATCGTACAACTCTTCCTGCTATCAACCAAGAAGTGGATTTGTTTCTTCATGGTAGACTATTGCAATTGAGATTATGAAGGTACATAATTATGTTTTTTTACTTTGATTATCATGTTGAATTAGCTGCACGAGTATGTTCTTTTGGCTATTTTGTAAGCGATGCAGAAATCAATGTGTGAAACAGGATCTGTGCAAAGTGTCATGATAAAAATCTAACCTTCACGGATCGCTTAGCGATCACGTTCTTATCTTATTCTCACAGGTATACTTGGTGCGAAAATCGAGTTGGCCGAACGCCTAAAAAGCGGCTATTTTGAGAAGTCGCATGCTTTTCGAGGAAAAGAACGATGGGTGGTGCGTTTGGGGATCATTCACAAATCTCCTCTTCTGCGAGTACGAGTGCGAGTGCGAGTGTGAGTGCGAGTAAGACGCTGCATGCAAGCGGACTGAAGCTCGGGGGTGGTCGGGAGGTTCGAGCTCCGTACAACGGAGTGCGCCCATATTCAATTGCTCCTCTATTGTATCAAAACTCTGCAAAAATTCATCAATACAAAGATCTCTTTCTCTATCTTTTGTTGTCTATCTCTATTACTCTGTTCCTGTGACACATCTGTACTGTTGTTTAGTAGCACTTGTACCTTAATAAGTCATTCTAAGTATTAGGCAATTTCTGGCCACTAAAATTGATCCTAATACGATGTGTTGAAAATGGTCTAGAAAACAGATTTGACCAGCACCGAGGGACATCGTCGCAATACATAATTGAACTAGCGGCGCCAGTGTCAGTCCTAGAGACTTATATTCTTCACATGTGGAATATGTCTCCACTAAGGATGTCGGGGGGAAAAAGAGCATCCTACAAGTACAAGACGGGTACAAGACGTACTTGGGTATGGAGGTAACTGTAAACACACATGCAACGTGCGTGAGAGAGACCCTCATTATCCATGCTCCACACTGGCTAAACCGAACTCCTTGAGTTCCTAGACCATGTTGTATCCCGTGTAACATCATGTGCCAAATCAAACCATACAAGTGGGTCTATAACTGCGAAATACACAAATTTATTGTGGACACTACAATCCAAATTTGTTGGCTCTTATGTGACCTGTCATCTTGCTCAAGAGCAAAAATGGATGAAAACATACAAGGTTCTTCATCCAACTTGAAAAAGTCAAGCAAAGCATGTGCAAAAATGGAAATAAAGAAAATCATATGAGTACCTGGAGGTTGAACAGAGTGTTCACTTACATGCGTCAAAGACACCTGCCCATATTTCCTGCCCGCTACTTGTCAAAAACAATGATTAGTATTCTGTGTCAAAACTATCATATACTAAAAGAAAAAATGAAAGTAACAACTTTGCTTATGCTTGCCGTCATCCACATACTACCTATTCTAGTGTCCCATACCACTATAATAAGCAGTATATATCATACCCTGATGAATCAGGATATCATTGGTCACACTCATCATCGATCTCATAAATCTCAAGTCCAATCATATAAACACCGTCGTGAGAAAAAATCATCATATACCAAATTCCAATCCAATTCCAATTCCAATTCCACAATCTAAGTCCAAATCCAAATCACTTTCATTATGTACCCGGGTAACAAAATCATACTAGTTACAGTATTGGCCAGCCCCACTGCAACATGACTTTGTGATGGGTGTTGCCTAAATCGGTGAATCTACACCAATAAGACGTGCTGCCTAAATCGGTGAATCTACATTTGGTATTGTTTTAAAAATAAATTAAAATCGTGAATCTGTATTTGGTTATTATGCTACCAAAATCGACGGATCTACACGGACTACTGGTGTTGCCTAAATTGGCGAATCTACACCGAGATGAGCATTTACACACTGCCTAAATCGGCAAATCTGTGTGCTTGTGACCATGGTGTTCTTCGCCCTGCGTGCCCCTCACAACTACCCTGTGGGCTCCACTTTGCACCTTTCGGTCACTCATCATAGGAGGGTAGGTAGGCTATTGGTTGTGCCTGTTGCATGGGCCGCCATGTCCCTGGCTGAGGTAGCGATTCATATTGGGTGGGGTGGCATGCCATGCAGGGGAGAAGAAGGAGTAGGGCACCGTGGGTTGCTGCAAGTTCTCGTGCTGACTCTACCTCCTGATCGTAGCTGCCCTCATGATTTTTGCAAGCTTTATGTCTGGCCTTACGCTAGGCCTCATGTCCTTGGGCCTTGTCGACCTGCAAGTTCTTCTCAAGTCCGGATCAAAGAGAGACCAAAAATACGCAGTCGAGACATACAACGTGTCACATTAAGAGCACACCGGGGTATGCATGTGAGGGTCGAGGGTGGGCAGCGCCATCATATCCTTATGTTATCTACCCCACCGTTTTCATGGAGCCTAGAGGGATCTAGTGTTATGCAAAAAGTGTCAGTCGATCGCGTTTGCATGCATGTGCCGCTTCACGCTAAGTGACTCGATTTTTTAATGCTTCAAACTCCATAGCACAAATGGTCGTGCTCCTATGTTGAACAGGGAGATATGGGTTCAAATCCCATTGGAGTTAATAGATGCACAAACGTAAATAATGTCGCTAAAAGGGATTGATCAATTTGTTATATTATTGTTGATAATCCAACAAGATTGTACTTATAAACTTGCTATGTAATTAAACTTCAAAGCTTTACTTAGCTTCGCATGCGTAGTATCCTGCGGGTTGCGTGTCTACTCTTCATGTCGCATGCCTCCTTGTCGCCATACCCAACAAGGCTTCTCATCTTCATGCTAGTCACGAAGTTCGTGATTACCGCTGTCATAGTCATAATTGAAAGTCTTTGAATATGGTTTCTTGCTAATTAATCACAATTAGTCAAGCTAATTGTAAACGATAATGATGCATAGAATACACTTATCTTTGTGTATGTAGACTTCTCGGTGTGAGGTTGATTGGAGCATAGCCAGGGCTCTGATACCACTGCTACAAACGGACGGCGTGGAAGGCCTTGCAAAACACTAAAAACCATATACTACAACCATGAAACGCACAAATCTGCATACCTGGCAAATCTCTTAGCACATAAACAACGTTGTATGTGAACAGAAAGAGATAGAGAGAAGGAGAGAGAGGAAGAGAGCACGCGCATGTGCACCTCCTAGAGCGGAGTGCTATGCCGGCATGGTGAGAGAGAAGAGAGGAGAGAAGAGACGAGGTACATAGGCACTCAGTGCAATCCCCCTCCATGCAAGAGTGACCATTTCCCTCTTGCACGCATTTACTTTATAGATTTCTTGAATGGTCAAAGTGAGTACAAACTGGCCGGCCGGTCATAAATGGCTAAAGCTCATAAAGAGCACTTAAATCATAGAATGTACATAAACTGTATATCCTTTTGCATAGTCCAATAATTACTGACGCTTTTGCCACCTGTCAGCTGCATAAAATATCAATTCCATTACAACCCCTACATTGATAATCTAAAGAGCAAGTTCTTTATTACTTGCCTTGACAAAGCAGCTAACATTGTCGTATTCATCTGCCCATCCTTTATAATACAAGAGCATGGAAGAGATTGGAGGGCAATAATTTCCTACCTAGTAACAATTCCCCCTCCACCACTCTACATGAAATTCAATCCTGTATTCCATGCCTAAAACATCGAGGTCACCTACTAAATCAAAAAGCTCTTCTATGTTTCAATAAATTACTATCATGGTGGGTAGTCGATTCCCTATATGATGTTGTCCTTAGCTTACCTGAAAAAGTCAACTCAGTCTACTTAGCTGATATTAAGAAATGCTATGAAAATATCCTACATCATGGAGACATACGCTTGGTCACAATTATCAACAATCTACTTAGTTATGCCTTTGATCAACAAGGACCTTTTATCTCATTTAAAAGCTTCCCTAGCAGATGTATATGTGGAATGTACTTCGATCACGAGGATGATGACGGGCCATAGAAGATTTCTTTATTGCAAGCAACGATGCATAAGTGAGAGTAGAACTTTGGGAATAAGCTCGAGTTATTGGGAATCCCTTCCCTCGTTCACTCCCTTGACTAGACCCATGTTGCAATCTGATTTCTATTTCTTATCCTTCCTTTATCTAGTGGAGCTTAACAAAGATATTTTACCACGATTGTTATGAACATTTGCCACAATGCTGAAATGAAGTGTTCCACGTGGAGCCCAAAAAATGTTAAATTACATGGGTCATGAGGATGGAGAAATGATTGAAGCAAAGGCACTTTGTCACTTGGCATAGCAAGAAGGTAACACAACTAATGGGCTTAGTGTAGAGGCAAGCTATGGCAGCAAGAACACATAGTAGCGAGGAGCTCAAGGATGTTGGGGGGCAGAAGCACCGACGAAGAACATAGGGGAGGCATGGAGCAAGTGCGATGGCAAGTCCACACACAAATTTAGATGGGGGAATGCCAGAGAAACAATTGGGCAAGATAAAGATCTCAAGGCAGGCTACCCAATGTACAATATGTGTATCCACGTACCAGTCTATAGCAAGATCATTTTGATGCTACCAGTTTTGAAAACTTGAAGGTAACGAATCTCCTTTCATGCATTGCAAATCCAAAAGAAAAGCAACCCTCCTATATTGGAGAAGAAATAAATATGACCTTCAACATTGGAGGAGTAGCATATCATAACCCTTCCAACACTAAAGGAGAAAACAAGCATACAATCTAAGGTCACGTTCCTTACGGTTTGTGATAATTGGGTGAGACGGGTGCCAATTTCCTGTCATACTTACCAATTTTTTTTTCTATTTTTGTGTGGGTAAAAGCGTGGAAGCACGTAATGCATTGATCATGATCTTCTTAACCAATGTGTATAAAATTTATATTGCTACAGACATCTGCTGACTTTTAGTTTCCATTCTTGCAAGGTTTGGACGATTCGTAACTTGCATACATGTGCTTTGGATTCAACACAAAATACACTTACACTACTACTCTTCCATGGGAGCATATGCAATGGTGATTTACTTCATGAATTTGATTTGAATCAAACATTCCCAACGAAGTAATCATGGCACACTGGTTGGGTTATGTGAGCCGACGCCCATCCAAGTGGGTATGGCATTTTGTTTGGGAAAACCGTCAAGTTACAAGGGCAATTTAGCATGGTGAGCCATAAGTTACCTAGTGGAAAAACTCCAAAGGGAAGGCCAAAGCAAGTCCCACAGTACCTGGGCCTCTGACCTGAGGTACTTGGTCACTGTCATGCCCATTACTTTTTAGCGAGATGGGTCTCTCAGGGATCCTCTCTAAGAGAGTAGATGATCTTGGCCTCTTGGGGAAGCAAAGCCTCATGTAGTCCAGGGGAAACTAGTGACAAAAGCGTCTGCCCTAAGAGCTTGGGTGCAATTAAAGTTTCTGTTGTCTCTTTCCCTTTCGTTTATTTTGTACATATATTTTTTGTTTTGTTTTGTTTCGGGGAGACGACAGAGGGTACCTATCCCTGACTCCTAAAACAAAAACTAGTTGGGTCACTACTAAACTTCTGTTGCTTTGGCTTAGAAAACTACTCCACATAACTTAGATAATCCATTCTACCATCAAGATGTTCCCTTGCACTATGGCAACACACTCGTCATAGCTTTCTACATGTTTATGTGCTTGCACTTATCATACACATATGCAAAAGATGGACAAAGGAAATATGTCTTTCACAAAAGATGTAGACCTCTCTTTCTGCCTACAAAACCACCTAACATAAGGTAAGGGGGGCAATATTAGAGCGGCCCCCAACCATTGTGCATATCACCCCCAATAATAACACGTTCCAGAATTGTATCGTGCGGCTACAGTAGGCGGATTGGTGAGCAACACGCAAGGCTTCCGCACGATCGTGAGTTCGATTATGTGTTTCCACTGGTCCTCGCTTGCCACATTATTTTGCTATTCTAATTTTGCAAAGTAGGTCTGCGCTCGCAGCGAAGGTATGAGGAGATATTTTTGTGGATGGTTTATCACATTGTAGCGAAGATAAAAACACATGCGACAATACCCGTTCCTTTGAGGTGGAAGAATTTGCTCACTTTCAGAATCATGCCATAGTATTGGCCCCTCCACCTTACTAATTTTCTCATAAATAGTAGGGGAGGCTATGCTGACCTCTCAACATATGGATGGCTTTTTCTTTTGCCCATCAGAATGTACTTGCACATAATCCAAAATAACATGCTAATTGACATGCCTTGGGGGATTTGGGTTCACTAATCAACTCTTATATTCACCCTACGGATAAAAGCTCTAAATCAAATTAATGAACGTCTCAAAATTTTACTAGATATCAGAATTTGGCTTACATGCGTTAAAATTTCTTCCATTAGTAATGTGAGCGTTTTAGTCTTGAGCTCGATCCCAGCAGCATCTTTTTCACTCTCTGAGTAAAACCTAAAGTCCTGCGGTCTCTCTCTCTCTCTCTCTCTCTCTCACACACACACACACACACACACGCACGCGCGCGCGCGCGCACGCAAATACACAGTATAGAGTTTAAGCTCCCGCCATCCTCTTCTTCTCCGCAGACATTTTGTTTTTCGTTTTCCCTCTTCCTCATTTGCATTCTTTTCGCCTCTGCGCTTCTTTCCTCCGTGTGAGTGCGCGTGTTCCTACATTTTTTCTGTTTGTTCATCTTACCACACGACAAAGGAGCAAAGGGAGGAGTCAGTATGGACTCCAGACGACAGCAGCAGTTTCCTCCACTTTTACAAACTCAGGCAGGAGGGCACCCTCCTAGACAGCATCTACCCCTTCCACCACCACACATGGCGATGGGCCCTCGTCCATCTTCTTTCTCTGCTGGCCCTTCCCCTCCAATGTCAGGCCACAAGCGGAATAGCATGGCTCTTTATAATCGACCTTCAGGTATGCTTTCTAATTACACACATTCCTTCATAGCTCCTTCTCTGGGTTTTTCAAATCTTTTGTGATGTTTTCTGTCTCAGATGGTCCTAACTTTGCAAAGCTCTTTGTTGGTTCCCTGCCTCGAAGTATTTCGGAAGAGGAGGTAGTTTTTCTGCACCCTTTTGTCAAATGGCTGTCTACAGTTAGGGATAGCAATGTGGTTTATTCAGAGTGTGTTCAAGCCAAACGAAAGGTACCCAGGGCTTTCTTTTGAAAGGGTGTTTACACACTACAAGGGTGCCCGCCATCACCCAAGCTGGCGCCATTGCCTTGCGTTACACATGAACTTTACACATGAACTGCCTGCTACATTGAAAGTTCAAAAACTGAGCCCCACTTGCAGATTGATTGAGATGGCCTATTGGTTGGAGCGTCTCATCGCAGCGCTGGGGTCCATGGTTCAAGCACTTTGGGCGCTGCTTTGAGTTTTGGAAAGGGGGGGGGGGGGGGGGTTGGGGCCGTCCATAATTTGGGCGCTGGTTGTTGTGGACAAACTACCAAAGATATTCTTGTCTAAACGAGGAGAACAATGAACATAAAGCAGGTTGCGTAGATTATGTTCTTTGGAGAGACACTTATTGTCCCCAAGTTCAATAATGGACTAAATTGTTGCGTAAGAGTTGCATTAATTATGTAGCTTTTATGGACACCCATTGTCCACTTGAATCCAATTGGGGTAACAAAGGGATAGGGGGACCGAAGAAGGAGAAAGAACAAAATGCTGAGCCTCAGCATTTTGAAAACAAATGTGAGAATTGGAGAGCAAAGAGGTGAAAGCTCCGTAGGTCTCTGTAGGTCACTCATCACTCTTTGGTCGGATGATGAACAAGCGACAATTGTCATCGAGTGTGACAACAATTTAAACTCGTGCAACTCAATGTAGGTTTACCTCAAAATCATCCAAGAGCAAGGGGGCGGACAAATCCCAAGTAAACATTGACTTTCCACGCACTTTACAAAACCCGGTAAGAAATTACAACACGTTGAATTCTTTGTTTTTGGCCCCCAATTTGCACCAAAACACCTGTTCGGTGATTTCCTAGCTTCCTCGAAGCTCCTGTGACCTGTAGGCATCAAAACTAGCCTAAACCCTAAACCTGCAAAAAATTAGAGCAAGCTATAATTCTCTCTTTTACACTCCGATTCGTGTGCTGTTCACTTCTGTGGGTAGCCCTCACCTGTAGGGTTACTTGCCCTTGGTCACTTGCCCGTTGAATTAGACGAGATTCTTGAAATCTCTCTAAGTTGTCATGTATAAGTACCCAAAGCCTTCTCGAGGCTCCCTGGCGTTACCTTGTAGTTGAGATGCGAAACCCTAAACCTGCAGAAAAACACAGCAGGCTGCAATTTTCTGTTTTGCATCATTTTGAGCGGAGCAAACATGTCTAAGCATGTCTCAGAAGCTCCCGCATGCAATGGGACAGTTCCCGTGTGAATTGGACGAGTAGCGAACAGTCTCCGCCGTTGGGAACAGTCGCGAACAGTCTTCGCCGTTGGGACAAGGTGAGCCTCGAAAATGCGGAAGTAGCGGGCTCGCCAAAAGAACGAGTATGTTAGTCCACATATGAGCTGCCAACACACCTCTCTTATTTTGCACCACTCCTGGGGGTAAGCTTTGTAGCAGGCTGAAGTGTAGGTCAACCCTCCTGGATCACTATCATTGTGTTGGTGGAAGGTAGCTCAAACTGTAGCGCCGGGCCCGTGAGGGTGGACCAGGTAACAACACCCCAAGTGTACTGTCGCGCTGTGGAAAGAGTTGGCATCAGCCGAAGAACCTGAAGCCAAACCTTCCGTGCCATGGGACAGTCCCACAGACAGTGACACTGACTCTTCAAAGGATGGTCACAAGTTGCACAGGCTGCCGAAAGGCCACTATGTACCAACTAACTCCCCACTGCTGTAGCTCTGTGTGCAACTAGCCAGTGGAACAAAGTGACCCGCCTCGGCTGTTTGGAGTCCCACAACCACTCCCAAAAGTGTGACAAGAACTCATCTGTGAGACCCTCCTTTTTCTTATGAAGTGCTGCAGTCGGAGGAGCCTCTCTTCGTGCTGCCAATATGTGTTGCCCAAGTCGAATAGTGTACTGAAAGAAAGGGATCCCATGGTGGTCGGCTGAAGAGAAGGGGTCTCTCCAAAACCAGTCTCCAGGGTCCCACTGCACTCGTGCCAGAGGGCAGCTCTCACAAGCCCAAAGCCTCCAGTGGCCTGTCTCAAGGTCTGCTGGGTCAGGATCTGACACAGGTCCTCCCATAGATGCCCACTACTCGTATCCTCTGAAAGCAGCACTCTGCAACGTGTGGAGCCTCTATTGAGACTCTGTGTAGTCGGCCCTCGCCTTGGATCTCAAAGAACATGGAGGGTATGGACTCCGAGCAAGCACGAACTGCGATGAGGACCTCCAATCACGTGAAGGTCCCCATCCACCTGGGAGTTGCGATCTCTAGAGGGGTGAGCCACTCAGCTGGTAAAGCCTCTATAATGTCCTTGCACATGCTTTGTACCCCTCTCATGCCTCGTAGCTAGATGCTTTGTACCTCCTCTGGCAAACCTGAGAACTGAAGCCAGTCGTCGAGAGTGCATGGTAGGCCCTTTGCCATGGGGCTCCAAGGAACATGAGGCCTACTACCAACCAAGTGGCCTCTCTGAGTGCTAAACATGGGGTTCCAAACAAGGGACTGTCTCAAGGAGAGGAGAGAGATAGTGGACCACAAAACGCTGGTGTAGGGAAGAGGGGGCGATCAACCCCCATGACTACCAGAACAAGAAGACCCGTACAATGATCAGATGATGGAAGTGGGTACCCCCCTCGCCCCATAATTAGGTACCCAAGGGGAGGTAGGGCAATGCCATATAAAATCCCCACGACCCAACAAGAAAATGATGTATGGAAATATATGAGGGTGCCCGGCCATAGGTGGGTGGCCGGCCCCAAACTCCGACGGTCGGACCAGGTACAACCTAGACTACGGGTGGCCAACCCGGAGACATACTAGCCGTACAAGTATGCCCTAGACCTATGTGAAGCAGCAGAGTGGTGTAAGTTTAACACCCCCTCTTAGCAGAACAAACCACATGAAGCCGAAGATGTGAGGCAAACAATGAAGATGTTTGTTGCGATGTCCTTTGAAGGATACTCCATGAGTGTAGCAGCAGTCCGGGGTGTCCCGAACCGTCGAGAGATCTCCACGGTAAAGTGCCGTCACGAGCAGTGTAGCAAAGTGCTGTACTCGGCCGATACAGGGTGAAGATACTGCGTGAAGGTTCCGAACTGAGTGTGAAAACAACTCCTTGTCATAAAGGAAGTGCCAATAGACCTGCAAGTGTCCTACCCAATAGGATCTGTGGTGTCTGTAGTCAAATCGTTTGGAGAAAACGGGGAAGCCCAAAAATCATCATGAGAATGATCGGAAGCTTGTTGATGCATGAACCTGCAACCCAGTGTGACAAGGTGGCTAAGTTGTGTAACAAAGGATGGCTGGAATGAATGGATCTCCCAAGGATCGTCCGTCCGTAGATGATCAAGCCGATGTCGAAGATATCGTGTACTGCAGCAGTTACTGAGAGACCGCATGGACCACCATCGGATGGTGTCCTGGTAGGAGGTAACTTCATCCTCTGTGAAAAACACAATCCATGTGGCTGCTGTCCACCCAAAACCGCAATTGCGAGGTGATGAAAACGCTGCTGTCCAGCGATTTTCAGTGTGCTCGTACGCTCCCGGAACAGACCGGGTTTATCTCTGTGTGCACAGCCGTCGGAGGGCTGAAAACAAAGACAAAACGCCCTGCTGTCCAAAACAAAGGCATTTCAGCCCAAAATGCAGATTTTCCAAAAACGTAGATCTGGCTGAGAACGCCGGTAGAAATAACAAGGGGAAGGGGTCTTTGACTCTTGTCTTCCCACATGAAGCATGCTAAGTACTAACTTAATCTTTTTGTGTGGATGGCGGCACATAACAGGTTCCTTCCTTGGGATTACGTCGCAAACTACATATGTAGTAGCAGATTCAATCTTGCTCAAGAAAATCTATGTTGTTGTCTTTATAATGATAACACAAGTGTAACTCGTTTGTATGATTATTGGAATACATTGTACTTCTTCAAAAAATCAATTTGTCAAAATGCTTTTACAGTTATATTTTATGGAATTTTATATATGTCTAGTCAGTTCTATTGTATGATTCAATAGTTTGTATGATTCAATCTATTGTTGGATAATAAATATAAACACACACACACACACACACACACACACTTGTACATAATCAATACTTACCTCATCTGAACTTCTCATAAAGCTTGAACTTCTTGCGGATCCTAGGGGAAAAGTTTTTCAACGACGAAATTGCCCAAAAAGGCCAGTGCTGGCAGCCTGATGCAAAAACGCAAGCAGCCCAGCAGAAAACGCAGATCTTGCAAAAAACGCTAGCTGATGTGATCCCTTGGGAGGAGAACCTCTGCAGAAGCGCCTGGTCCATGGAGAACCTGAAGCTGTTGATACCATGTGAGAGTGCGCGTTTGCGGAAGCGTGAGAGAGGAGAGAGAGACAGTAGACCACAAAATGCAAGTGTAGCGAAGATCGCCCCCCATGACTACCAGAACAAGAAGACTCGTACAATGATCAGATGATGGAAGTGGGTACCCCCCTGGCCCCATAAATAGGTGCCCGAGGGGAGGTAGGGCAATGCCATATAAAATCCCCAACGACCCAACAAGAAAATGATATATGGAAATATATGAGGGCGCCCGGACAAAGGTGGGCTGCTGGCCCCAAACTCTAGCGGGCGGACCAGGTACAACCTTGACTATGGGTGGCTAGCCCAGAGAAATACTAGCCGTACAAGTATGCCCTAGACCTATGTGAAGCAGCAGAGTGGTGTAAGTCTAACACCAAGAAGGGCTTTGCTATGCTCTGCTGTGCTGGGTCGATGATCCCTAGCCCTCCCCGAGAACACGGTAGGGTGATGACCTACCAGGCTACTTTGGCTCGGGCTAATTGGCTGTCGTGCCCTGACCAAAGAAAGTTCGTGATTAGCCTCTCTAGCTGGCTGATATAGGAGCTCGAGAAGATCCAGCAAGAGGTGATTTACCACATAGTAGCCAATTGCACTTGGTTGGCACTACAACTTTGCTTGCCAAAGAGAGCTGTGCCGAACTCCAATGCAACAACTTCCTCCAATGGATAGGAGGAGGGGAGCAGTCTGCTGCTCAGGGGACAAGTCCAGGCCAACCTGACAACCCAAGTAACAAAGTGCAGTCCCTGGGAGAATCCATTTAAAACCCTTACCTGGTGACCAATCAGGCGTAGGAGCACTGAAACCGGCCCGTAGGGCGGTAGTTGTTGGCTTTCACCCGAAATTCTTTACTTTAGACACACACACAGAGCACTTTGCAAAGAGAACCTGCGACGGGAATTAACACTTGAATACACACACGGCTCGGAAGCTAGAATGCCCCGAGCAGACGCCGACAACCTGTAGGCCCCAAAATTGGCGCCCCTTTCGGTATTTCTTTATTCTTTGAGAGGGTAAATTACAAAGTAGAGTCCTGGGAATCCTTTATCTGTATCCCGCTAGATACTACTTGATTTGGCCAAATTTCGGCAGCATAACAGCCCAAAAACTTACGCGAAACCAATTCCCGTGCTGGAACTCACTTCCATTGGCGTATACCCTCTGATTCCTGCCCAAAAACAGTAAATTCAGCAAACTGTATTTACTTGTTTTTGCCCTGTTTTCAGCTCCAAACAGTCCCCTAGCTGTCCTCTGCCAGTGGGGCACGATTCCCAAGGGTTCTGACGTCCGTATGGCTGAAAAACAGTCAATTTTCTGCACATGCACAGCGCTGAATTTGCACCTGTACGGTGAGGTTATGCCCTCACCGGTGCCTGCTTTGGAGTAGTAGCTAGCTACCCCCGTTCCTGCTCAAGGAGGCTCTTGCCTCAGCACAAAAGCATGAAACCACACAGCTGTACATCAGTCAAATGAAGAGCCCTCTTGTGGGGCATCTCATAATTCCACGTAGGGGAGAGAGAGAGCAGAGTGTAGCGTGTAGGGCATCACTCCTAGCACCACACTGTACATGAGAGGGAAAGAAAGCACTCCAAGCTCTTACCTGTGACCAAAAACCAAAAAATGAGGCCTCTCCCAGCATAAAATTCAGCGCCCATTTTTTTTGTAGGAGGCAAGTCCATGAAATATCTGCCACTTGGCGCATTTACAAGCATTTTCCCGTTTCGGGTTTGCCGCTTAAAAATCTCCCGACTGGTTGCCCAGTTGACTTCGCGGCAGAGTTGTAAAATGTTCCCCTAGTCATACCGAAGGTAATGACGCGAACACATTTCACGGCCCAAAATAGCAGTTCCCTAAATTTTAGGAAATGATTCCGTTGGGTTCCCACTGGTCATTTGACCATCTATCCTCATTGGGACCGCATCCAAAAGTGTAATGTGGCCCAACTGTCTGTTGGTATTCCCACCTCGACTTTATGCCTTTATTGAGTTCACTTTCTAGTATCCACCAACTTGCTAAGTGCGATTGGGGGACCTATATGATCTTGCTCTGAGCCTAGACATCCTCTTACTATACGAATTCCAGTGTCGACCACTTCCCATTTGCGGATGAAACTACCGTTCACATTGGCCATACAATGTCCAATCGTTTGCTACTTCAAAAAGAGGGTCTCAAAAATAAAACAAAAATCATTGAAAAGAAACCAACAACTAAGGTTAGCAATTGCCACGTCCTCGTGACATAGTTAACAGCTGCCACGTCCCCGTGACGAGCACTGCCAACCCAGAAAGCTACTGTCTTCCTCTAGTTGATCAGTGCGCCTGATGCTCAACAGAAAACCTCAAGAGCGTGCTCACACCTGTGTAGATTGGTCTCCTGGTCCTCCAAGTACAAGGCTGAGTCGTGGGCAAAGTCAGTGTCTTGAAGCTCATTTGCCCTAATAGGGAGCTCAAGGCCATGCAAGCTAACCTGTTGAGAAGTGCTCATCGCCTCAGCATAGAACTGAAAGAGTAAGGGGACAAGAGGGCAACCTTGTCTGACCGAACGTGTGAGCAAGAAGCGCTCCCCTCTTCTTCCTCCCAAAAGCACTTGACTGTGCGCACGCGGGTAGAGAGCTGACACCATAGTTACCCGGAATGGGAAATCAGAACGGGGAACGAGGACGTGCATGAAATGCCATTCCCTGTTTCGGATACTCAGGTTTAAAACACGGAACAGGGATGTGAAACGGAAAATTGGGATGGGAACGGGGAACAGGGACTTGAAAATGGCCATTCCATGTAACTATGGTTGACACACCTCTGATCCAAGCATGTGTGAAACCGATCCTGCGTAGAGTGCCCTCCAGGAAGTCCCAGTCAACTCTGTCGTAGGCCTTCTCAAAATCAAGGAGGAGTATCACCAAATCCTCTCCTTGGAGACGCTCAAGGGCAGACGCCTCCCAAAAAGTGAAGATGTTGTCAAGGATACTACGCTCCTTGACAAAACCTGTTTTGGTCCCATGTATAATACTCTTTGGTAGTGGCTGGATCCTCAAGCTGAGAGCCTTTGCTAGAATTTTGTAGGATGAGTTGAGGATGGTAATGGGTCGCCACTGTAGAATCTCATCCAAGGAGCCTCCCTCCTTGGGAATCAGGTAGATCAAGCCCTCACTCATGCTGTCAGGCATCTCGCCAGTGTGCAAAACGTGCTGGAATGCACTGCAAAGATCTGAACCAAGCAAGTCCCAGTACTCCAAGAAGAAGCTGGGAGTCAAACCATCCTCCCCTGGACAACTACCTCGGGGAAGTGCTCTAAGGGCCTCATGGAGCTCCTCTAGCTGGAGGGGAAGCTCAAGTCTCTGTCGCATCTCCTTAGTAACAAGGCAAGGCATCTGTGCCCAAACTTGCTCTCTGCATGCATCTTGACGCTTTGACCGAGGCTGGCTCGACTGACAACGGATCACAGTAGAAGTCTAGCCTGCCGCACTTGCTCCTCCAACCAGGGATTGTCTGGATGCTGCTCATGCATCCTTTGCAAGGAAACAATGCCCCATCCAAGACGCTTCTCCTCCTCCTTGGCTGCAGCCAAACAAGCTGCAAACTCAGCCAGTCAAGAGGCCACTCTAGCAGCAGGGGTGTCCTGCGTGCCTAGGCTCTTTGTGCAAAGTACCTCCACTCGCTCTCTAAGCTGTGGATCCAGCAAGGTCCTCTCGGGGATGCATAGCATTGCACCCCCCCTCCTTTGTATGTCTGTCATAGTGAGAATCACTGGCGCGGGGTCGGAAAAGGTAGTCCCTGCTAGGATGCAAACAGATCCTCCCATGTCATAGATGTGGTCAATGGCGTAGAAACGATCTATCCGAGATAGATTCACTCCTCCTATCCTCGGTTAGAGCGAGAGAAAGACAAGCTGTCTGGGCGCCTCACAAAGCCTGAGTGTTGCCAAACATTAGAAACCCTCAAAGTCATACATAGACGCTCCCAAGCTGCTAACTCAGCCCCGTGCACAATAGCTTGGCCACCTCCAATCGTGTCAGAGGGGTTCTCCAACATGACACGGTGCTTCTGTCACAACAACTTTGAGAGGTGCGAAAGCCTCAATGGCTGCTTCGGGCAAGTCTACGCGTTGACGGCGAGTCTTTACCCCTTTCAAAACATCAAACACAGGTGTGGCAATGCGTGCAAAATTATCTATGTGCGAACTATATGCTTGACATAAACCAAGAATAGAACGCACATCATATGCAGTTTTGGGCAATTCCCAATTACGTACCTGTTCCACCTTCGCGGGGTCTAGCTTGACGCCTTCTGCAGAAATGATATAACCAAGATAAGTAATTTTAGTGAGAAAAAACTCAGATTTCTTAGCTGCAATGTACATCTGACACTCATCCAAATGGGTTAGTCCATTTCCGTGCGAGCTGCTCGTCTTCGATGTTCGCCATATCCGGCATGTGCCCTGCCCGCGGTTGCCCCGTGCCTGCGTGGCACTCTTTATGTGGTTTGGAAGAGCTTTTGACTTTTATGTTTAGTTTTGAGTAGTTGACTGCTCAAGGGCTTATAAATTATTAAAGCCAGTTTGGCTTTTAATGTTGAAAAGCAGGTGACTACAAAAGAACGCTCTGAGGGAGTCATTCTCAGTCAAGATAGTTGGAGAACTAGAGAGTGCTCCTCCCAAGAATTGCACTTTGTGTGTCAAGTTGGTTCTTAGTTGGCACGTGATGACCTCTGTGGTTACATTGACTCTGAAACAACTCAGCAAACTATCTGGTATCCATAAAGTAGCTGGCATCAACCATTGTTTGCTCCTGTATGGTATCATAAATAGCCTCTCTTGTCCAAAAGGAATTCTCATGTAAGACCTGTACTTTGAATCTGGTCATGGATCTCTGGATCAGGGAAAATGTGATGTCTTGAAACTCTGATAAGTGGTGGAAAAACATGTCAATTGGCCCACTCCCTAAAGAGATGTCTGGAAATCTCCACGGACCAATTGCAAACATTTAGGCAAACAAAATTTTACATACCGGGACATTTTCTGGTGATGCAAAATCCTCTGAATAGTGAAACTCTACCAATTGAAGAGATTCAATCTCGTGCTTACCACCAATAGTGTCTTTTATAAGAGGCTACTTGCGGCTGAATCTCCAAGGAATTCGAAGCTTGTTGAACTAGTCTATCTTGGGGCAGCTCTAGCTGATCTTGAACGGCCATCGACTGTTGGTTCTGTGTGTGTGTCCACCTGCTTTGAGACGACCTTTTGATTTTCAATTGGCAGCCTCTCCTCATGAGGTCTATCTGGGGGTTGCACCGTTGCTCTCCCTCATCCAACTTTTTTCTCCTACCCATCCGTAGACAAGGATAGGTTGTACTTGTCCTCGTTTACTTGCGTGTCTTTGTCTTTGTCTATGTGTGCTAAGCACCGTATTGTTGTTGACTCGTATCCCTATGATCTCTATCATACTGTTGTAGGGTCTTGTTGCCGTGCAGAAATTTGCTAGGTTTGTTGTGGTTGTGAAGGCTTTCCCCTCTTGTGATCAGGCCATCTCTAAGGCAATCCATCACTAGATGCCTCACCTCATGACATTTAAGGCACTGGTTCGGTTTGTTTGTAAATGATCCCGTGTGAGTGTAGCAGCCCTTTCCACTAAAAAATGATGGGTATCTGGAACCTTTGTGGAAGGGGTAGTAGCCACCTTTTTAGATCGTAGAGATGTTTGGGTCTTTACTAAACACATGAATGGTATGCCGAAAATAGAACCCATTTGCCTCAACATATCTGGCAAGCAAAACTATGTATGAAGCTCTGGAAAATTTCATTTCAACTGGAAACTTCGAGACCTGACATTTGTCCTCCAAAGTAGCTAATGTAAAATCCTCATACCATGGGTGCAATATGTCCCTAAAAGCGAGAGGCGTGTGGCTCTAAAGGCAAGCTATTGCGATGAGAAAACAACAATAAAAGTACCTCTGCCTAGTAGAATGACGTCTTGCACCGTTCCTTCATCCAAAGCGGCTAGACTGCAGTTCAGCTAGTGGCTCTTTGTGGAACAAGCTAACTAAGTCGGGGAAACTTACTTATTATGCCTAGACCGCACCATTCTTCCCGGATCTTGACCCAAGCATAGGTGCATCCAACCAGGCGGCGGACCACGCCTTTTTGAGAGAGAATTGCAAAAGGGCCAGCGATGTTGTGCTCAAGCTCCTTAGATAACAAACGACGATGTCATAATACTCGAGAGAGTAAAGCAAGATGGAAAATATGTTAGGTGCAGCGGAATGAATGTTGTTTTTTCTCAAGATTAGTGATCTTTATTGCTCAAGGTTCCTTTTAGTTCTTAGGGAAAGAGAGAGCTTTCCGTCTTGTAGAGTGCTGAGGTCACGAACAAAGTGAGTGGATTGTGCGTGCAAGTGAATGAGATTGAGAGAAGGAGAGAGAAGAGATACGACACCCGAGAGGTTGTAAAACCCTCCTCCGAAGGCCCCACTCACGTCGGCGAGAGTGGTCTACTGCACGAAAGAGTACAATGCGAATGCAAAGGACTGATACTGTTGGACTATGCCGATGACGACGATGGTGATGAGGACGAGGACGACGACGACTAAGGCTGAAATCTGTGATCTTCTAAGGCTGAATTCGGTGGTCTTCTTGATGGCTGGAAATGGCTGTTTTCATGCAGGGTTCATGGCTGAAAATGACTGCTACCTTCGGGGTTTATGCTAAGGACAAAAAACGCCGATCTTTCTGCACTTTAGGCTGCGTTTTCTTGGGGAATTCGATGGCTGAAAAATCGCTGGTATAGCAGTGAAGTCCTGGCTGAAAATCGCTGCCAAGGCTGGTCGCAAAAACGCTACCAAGGTTGATTGTTTGCTGGCGTTAGCATCTTGCAAAAACGCTGGCCTGAGCAATCTGAAAACGTTGGTCCTTCCTCTTGCTGGCGATCTCTAGCATGGAGGAAACGCTAGGCAGTCCAAGTATTGGCGATGGCAGATTTGGTAATGCCGGCGAGAGGGAGAGGCTTTGTGATGGAAATGCTAGGCTTGATGGTTGGGCGATGGGGGGTACTGCTGAGAAGTTGCCTGTTGAGCGGGAAGCTCCTGTTGCCTCTTCTGCTGTGGAGTGCTAACTTGGGTTTGCTTATATATTAACTTACCCAATTTGCCCTACTGACTACCCAACAAAAGTCACTTAATAAATAAGTGAAAAATGTCAAAAAATGGGGAAAATGGGATAAAGTCACTCGAAAAATCCCCTAACTGATGCTAATGGATTCTGATGGGAATTCCGATGATCATGCTGTGTGCAACCGGAGGATATGCATCTATGCTAAGTGACTGGGCATGCACGGTCTACGAATAGACTCACAAAAGTGCCAGATCACTGCTAATCTCGACTTGACTGAATTGACTGAACCCTGTTGTGGTGTAGCTTGTCCACGGACACATAGGGTTGGGATGTGTCACGTGACATCCCCTCCTTTTCAAAGTGAGGTATTGGTACTGAACTGTATGGCGTCGAGGGAGATCGCCAACAGCATCCGAAATCCTGGAAGGGACTCTTCGTCGGCCCACTCTGATGTGTGGGTTGTGCGGTACTTGAACTTCATAAAGGTCTGCAATGCTTGCTTCTTTGGGCCGCGCCAAAAGCGACACAAAGTCTTCTGAATCTCCTTTCTTGCTTCAACTTCGTCTAGAGTCCTGCTTCTTTCGTCTTCAAGAATCTCCATGGCTGAAAATTCCTGAAACAATCTCCAACACAAAACCATGAACATACCCATTCCATGTAAAGTGAAGGAAAGCAATCTTGTCTTCTCTAAAGACTGTGTATGCAATGTAGAGACGGAGTGACAAACCGTTCATCGAACACATGGAAACAATGCGATCGAATCTTTTCTGTTTGATCAAAATCAATCAACTGTGGCAAATCACAATGGAAATGCCCATGCTTGGTACTCATACAATCATGTGCTCGTTCGGAAATTAATGTCATGCCAAGGAAGAGACATGGAATGTGACTTCCTTACATACAAACTTTTCAACTTTTCATGAACAATCCGCATACATTCGTGCTCATCCATGAGAGAAACGTGCTCAACATACAATATGTCATGCCTAGGAAAAGGGATCACATAACGATGCTGACTAAAATACAAGAAACCTTCACGAATGAAACACTCGAACAATGCGTGCGTATCAATCATGCGAACACATAATACTTCCTGTGATGGTTCGTGAGACCTAGGCACAAGAGCCAAGATCTGTGCTTCCTGAAGGGGTTCTTCTTGAGTGGGTTCTTTCTGAGGGGGTTTTGTTGACCTAGGCTCGAGAGCCAAGATCGATCCTTCGTGATCTATCGAATCTTCTTGTGGGGAATCTGTGGACCTCGACTCGAAAGCCAATATTGATTCTTCGTGATTGATCGAATCTACAACGAGGTTAGCTTCGCTATAAAAAGCATCCACTAACACATCATCCTTGTGAACAATCACATCTTCTTCATGCAACTCATCATACTTGGGAGAAATCACATCTTGATCATGCAAATCATCATGCTTATCATTGTGCTTCAAATCATCATGCAAATCATTATCATTCAATTCATCATGCTTCGCATAATCATGCAAATCCTGTGTATCCTGCTTTGGAGAAGAAGAGACGGAAACAGTCTCCTTTTCGTGATTCTGTGCAAAGTACGTCTGTACTTGAGAAAAAAGTCGCAAGAACTCTTTGTTTTGTTGGTCGCTCTGTTCTTGTATTGCTTTTCTTTCTGCTTTGTCTTTTGCGTGTCTGCGATCCATTTCTGCTTCTCTTGCTTTGGCTTCCAAGCGTGCTTGCTCGCTCTTACGCGCTATGGCGGCCATTCTTTCTTGGGACTGACGCTCTATGGCTGCCATCTTTTCTTCGTAGTCACGCTCTATTCTGCTTTTTGTTTGGCATCTCTTGCTCTGTCTGCTAACTTCTTGTCAATCATCCTCTTGTCGAAAGCCTCCATAGGAGTTAGTGCATTCGGTGTCGTAGATGGGGAAGGGTCAGAAACACCTCTTGGTGGGGAAAATTCTTCTTCGCCTCTCTCATGCTCATCACTTCCAAGCGAAGTATCCATTCCGCTTCGAGTGATGATCATTCTGAAGTCGTAGGTTCTTGGGGGTCTTGGGTTCTTAAGTTCACGAGGAACTTGGGTTCTTGGGGGTCTTGGGTTCTTGAGGTCCTTGATTCGTGAGAATCTAGGGTTCTTGAGGTGTTCTTTTGCTTGCAAATCGCGTTGGAGAAGGATCTTCTCTTCACTCGAGTTCTACCCTTTTTTGCGGGCGCACCCCTTGGCGGCCTTGCGCTCACACCAAGGTTGCTTTTTCCCACCTCACGTCGATTGGCCGGCCGCTAAGTGCACGGTTCGCTCTCAATGAGTGAAAAGAGACACAAGGGGAGGCTGGACAAGCCCTTCTTTCTTGGGATTCCTGTCACTCTTCAACAAAACACGATTAGGAATAGCCATGCCCAAGTAAACTTGGGTTCGTACGATTGCAACAAGCAAAAAAAAATTCTTGTGTTTCTTTCCTTGAGTAATGCAGAACACTTCCAAAGCTCTGATACCAATGTTAGGTGCAGCGGAATGAATGTTGTTTTTTCTCAAGATTAGTGATCTTTATTGCTCAAGGTTCCTTTTAGTTCTTAGGGAAAGAGAGAGCTTTCCGTCTTGTAGAGTGTTGTGGTCACGAACAAAGTGAGTGGATTGTGCGTGCAAGTGAATGAGACTGAGAGAAGGAGAGAGAAGAGATACGACACCCGAGAGGTTGTAAAACCCTCCTCCGAAGGCCCCACTCTCGTCGGCGAGAGTGGTCTACTTGATTGCACGAAAGAGTACAATGCGAATGCAAAGGATTGATACTGTTGGACTATGCCGATGACGACGATGGTGACGAGGACGACGACGACTAAGGCTGAAATCTGTGATCTTCTAAGGCTGAATTCGGTGGTCTTCTTGATGGCTGGAAATGGCTGTTTTCCTGCAGGTTTCATGGCTGAAAATGACTGCTTCCTTCGGGGTTTATGCTAAGGACAAAAAACGCTGATCTTTCTGCACTTTAGGCTGCGTTTTCTTGGGGAATTCGATGGCTGAAAAATCGCTGGTATAGCAGTGAAGTCCTGGCTGAAAATCGCTGCCAAGGCTGGTCCCAAAAACGCTACCAAGGCTGACTGTTTGCTGGCGTTAGCATCTTGCAAAAACGCTGGCCTGAGCAATCTGAAAACGCTGGTCCTTCCTCTTGCTAGCGATCTCTAGCATGGAGGAAACGCTAGGCAATCCAAGTATTGGCGATGGCAGATTTGGTAATGCCGGCGAGAGGGAGAGGCTCTGTGATGGAAATGCTAGGCTTGACGGTTGGGCGATGGGGGGTACTGCTGAGAAGTTGCCTGTTGAGCGGGAAGCTCCTGTTGCCTCTTCTGCTGTGGAGTGCTAACTTGGGTTTGCTTATATATTAACTTACCCAATTTGCCCTACCGACTACCCAACAAAAGTCACTTAATAAATAAGTGAAAAATGTCAAAAAAATGGGGAAAATGGGATAAAGTCACTCGAAAAATCCCCTAACTGATGCTAATGGATTCTAATGGGAATTCCGATGATCATGCTGTGTACAACCGGAGGATATGCATCTATGCTAAGTGACTTGGCATGCACGGTCTACGAATAGACTCACAAAAGTGTCAGATCACTGCTAATCTCGACTTGACTGAACTGACTGAACCCTGTTGTGGTGTAGCTTGTCCACGGACACATAGGGTTGGGATGTGTCACGTGACAAAATATTTTTACCTAAACTCTGCTCACCCCAATAATTCTAGAATCCTAGCGTTATTTCCTAACCCTCCTCTCCCTCAACAGACGGAAAAAGGAAGCGGCCAAGAAAGCTGCAGAAGGGTATGTGTGTGTGTGTGTGTGTGTGTGTGTGATGAGTGTGAGCAGCAAAGGCTGGGTCGGGTGGGCAACAGGCTGGGCTCAAAAGGTTAAGCGCGGGGACAGTGTCTGTGGCAGGCCGGGGCATACATGGGGAGAGTGCAGGCCGGATTCGGCGAAGAAGACAAGCACGGAAACGGGGCGATGGGTAGAGTGTAGGGCAGCAGGGGCTGTGGCAGGGGCGGGGCAACCGCAGGCACGGCACATGCCGGATATGGCGAACGCCGAAGACGAGCAGCTCGCACGGAAATGGGGTAGCGGGCCGAGGGTAGGGCAGTAGGATTGGTGTTGCAAAAGAAAAAAATTTGCCTCTGTCGAGTGTATTCAGCTTATGCTCCAGACCTTTAGAGTTTGTAGTGCAACTTGGGATTTTGTTAAAAGAAACGCTCACAAATATCTAAAATTGTGTATTCTCAATGTCCTCTAAAGATTGATGCTGGGATATTCGTTTTTACAGGTACGAGAGCTGTTCAGTGACTTCGGGAATGTTTTAGAAGTTGTCTTTTTGAAAGATAAGAAAACAGGGATGTCACAAGGTGTGAGCCAACTTTCTTCCTAGCTGCAATTGTCTCTCAAAAATGGAATTTTGGTTTCACATGCTGAAGAATGCACGTGAATGTCTGATTTGCTTGGAAAATAAACTTTATGGTGTGTTCCCTTTTTAATAGGTGAGATTCACAGTTTCAGAAGGGGAGGTGTTATTTTCTGCTTTTAGGGTAGGTGAACTAGTTAGTGAGCCCATTTGATCTGCAGAAAGCTAGCAAACTATCATTGCCGAGCCCTTTTGGTTTCACATTGTGATTGAAAAAACTAATTGACAATGCTGATAAATGCTGTGATTTACTTTTATTGTTTTAATTACATTTTAGTCAGAGTTTTCTTCGGACTTGTAGTGCAAGGATTTTGGTGAAAGTGGCACAGATATGCATCTTTAGCCATCTGCTTCTGACTTCAGGGTGCCAGCTACTCTAGACTAGTATTTTTCTTCAATCAAGCTGATACAACATATTCCTTTGAAGCATTTGCACGACGCTGCCAGTACAATTTTCTATGGGGTTTATTGATTGGGTTCATGGCGTATTTCTTTAAGAGGCATACTGATCTGTGACTTCTTCGTTGGTATGCATTTTGAACGTGAGGTGAATGCTTTAGCGGTCTGATTGTAGTGCCTAGCTCGCACATCCTAAGGTGCTTGAGGGAGTTTGTGTGCTAGCTCAATTTAATATGCACCAGATGCAATTGAGCAAGAGCTGCCATTGTTTAAGGGCTTTGTTAAAGCTGCCTGCTTCACTTGGTTTGGTGCACATGAGTGTGCAGATGTGTCCTTGGGTCAGAAGTTGAAAGGTGCTTGCACAGTCATAGCTTCACAGTAAATCATGATGAACTTTTGGCTTGTATTGTAGGTTAGTTGGCTGCAAGTAATTTTCTTTTCAATAAACTTAATTGCATCTCATTATTCTGTCAGGTTGCTGTTTTATCAAATACTCATCTGTTGTGGATGCTGAGAGGGCCATTCGAGCACTTGACAACCAGAGGACTCTAAAGGGGGTAGGCCTTAAGGAAAATGTTGCACTGTGGATCCAAAGTTTTACTTTTATCACCTGTTCCATATTTACTTTCTGACCTGTTGTCCTGATAGGCTTCAGAACCTTTGCAAGTGAAGTTTGCAGATGGTGATCGTGATCATTCAGGTTGGTTTGGTCGAGTGTTTTGATGATTCAGCTAATAAGGCTGTTTGCCGTCATTCCAATTTGGGAAAGTTGGTCTGCAGGCCCTCTTGAGCACAAGCTGTTTGTAGGATCAGTAAGCAGGCAGGCAAATGAGCAAGATATTGAAGAGGTACCTTGTCCGGTTTACCATTCACTCCTTCAATTGTTCTAATGTGTCGTGGATGCTGCTGTCCTTGTGACTTTGCATATCAGTGGTCTTCTTTAGAAAGGTTCATACAGCATTTTATTACCCTCTTTATCAACATGTGGCACTCATAAATGTTTGTGCATGTAGATAAATATAAATAAAAGTAACGACTGTCATGGTGTCTGTGATGGTAGTCTGGGAATGGCTGCCCCTTGCCAGACATGATATTAATAGCTATACCATGATGCAACATGTTACATCCCTGATGATGCGGTGTCAAGAGAGCATGGGAATTGGTCGTGGAGGGTTGGACTGTAAAGCAATGTAGCGTTTATTTCCAAGTTAGTGGCTGATTTGAAACAGATGAAAGAGGAGCCAAGAGGAGATACTAAGATAGCAAAGGTGGCAATAGGAATGTGGGCCGAGGTGGTTTAGAACATAAATGAAACGATGAAGGCAGCAAGGAAGATGCTGGTTGGAATACCAGTTAGAGAGAACAACAACAAAAAGCAAGAATGACGTGCGGTTGAAGGGAGGGCTATTAAAGAAGCAGTTGTAGTGAATGCCACATAAGAAGTGAAGGTAAGTAAGAAAGAGCATGTGATGGCAATTGCTGAGAATAAACAATCATCAATAGAGGCTGATCGAAATACTTGCACTAAACTAGGATAACTAGAAAGCAACGCTTTTGTGACTCGATATTCTATTACTTGGGAGAAAAGGGGGAGATACCATGAGTTAACGGCTCTTCATCCACCAATTCTTTATATAAGCGTATCCGCATGACCTTTCTTTGGAAGTGCAGTTTCTGACAAGGGATGGATATAAATAATTTGTATGATTTTACCAAAGCACGTGGAGCTTTAAAGGACTTGTGTCTTATATAAGACAAGTTAGGAGAAGGAAAGAGAGCGTTTTGCAAAGACAAGTGAATGGTCCGAGAGTGTTAGGTGGATGATTATCACCAAGAGGGTGTTTACATAGAAATGAACGGGTTGTGTGACAAAAACGACAATGGTTTGACGGAATTGTAATGGTCAATTGCTATCATATGATTTTACGTGTTTGGAGATGAGTGTTGTCTTTTTTACCCACATCTAATGAAGAAAACATCAAGCTTTTGGAAGAGGATCAATATGTCCTTTGAAGTTTGATAGAAGTAGGTTGAATGATGGTTGACCGTCATTGCTAAAAGCAAAGCATCATCTTTTCGAAAGCTATGCAATGCTACTTTATACGTATCAAAGTGATTGGCAAGGCAAATGAAGCTACCTATAGGCTTGAGCTTTCCAATCATTTTAGAATCTATAATCCTTTTCATGTAAGTTTACTTTAGGGCTTATAGGAGTCTAGCACAAGAACCCAATGTTCTCATATATAGAAAAACATAACAACCTATGAACCAAATGAGGATTGAATTTAAAGAGTGGTTGTGTATTTCAAAAGTTTCTTCCACGTTTAAAGAGTTGCTCACAATTGACGCATCATGAGTGGAGGAAGGATTTATAGCCTCATCCATATCAAAAGATTTCAAGCCAAAACAATCAAATAAAAGCTACAACGCTATCATAACTCTACAACTTTTTGGTCATTTAATTACAAGTTAGTTTTGTCATCCGTGTATCTTTCTTTTGTCAAAATAGAGATAAATTGTAATTGTGCGTTAGAGTTTACCATTGATGATTGGTCATAGGTTAGAGTGAACCCAGACATATGCCTAGGAACGAAGATAGTACACACTTCTCTCCAAATGAGTCAATAGGGTGCCAGTTACCAAGACACAAGCATATCAAGGTTAGGCTCACTCGAGGAAAAGGATGAGTGCCTTGGAGTGTGGTCTAAATTTGTCAGACGTAGTGGATGATGAATGTGATAGGAGATCAAATATCACACTAACACAAACACCTCTTCTTACGTTTTTGTGGTACTAAGTTGCTCTCTCTATGCCTCTCAATAATGGCTTGATTACAACGATGGAAAATATGTGAGTGACGATCTACGAGAGGTACGAGGGCGTCAAAATCTACTAATCTTTGGAGCTTATCTACGAGAGTCCCATGAGGTGAAAAATGTGTCCTCAGTGCTAAGAGTTATGTTCATCTTTCAGATGCTTTTCCTCCTTGTTACATCCTTCTCGTCACTCGTGCAAGTGCCCTTGATTGTGGGTCGTTCATCTATACACCTACAAGACAAGGATCTCATTCACATTTAGGGATTGTTTCACACATGTTTTGACCATTTTGATTTTTTTAGGATAAGGGTTTTATTTTCACCAATTTGGCAAATAGCCATGGAAGTGTTGAAAGCATTTGATGTGTCTGTTGAAATTTTGCAGTAATCCTTTTGGAAGCTGCATGCGAGTTGCAAGAGATTCTGTTGCTCGTGAAGTGGAGGTGCTTGATGTCACAAAGTGATGACGTAGGATGTCCAACTCAAAAGAACTGGCTGAGAGAAACAAGAGAAACTGAACCCCTTAGGTTCACAAGGTTGTGGAAACCACTAACCTTAGTTGTTGGTTTCTTTCCCTTGATTTTTATTTAATTTTTGGGACCCTCTTTTTGAAGTCACAAATGGCTAGACATTGTGTGGCTAGTGTGAAAAGGTCGACAGCCGAGAGTTTCACCTGCAATTGGGAAGGGCACGTCGCCACGAGATGGTCATGCCAATCGACACTGGAATCCGAGCTGTAAAAGGGTCTCTAGGCTCAGTTCAAAGTCATTTAGGGCCCTCGCTACACTTAGTAAGTCGGTGGGTACTAGGAATAAACTCAAAAGAGGCTAAGTGGACACATGGCGGCTTCATGTTAAATTTCCCAGCTTGCATGAAGAGGGGGCGCCCAATTCGAGAGTGGAGGCTGATTTTGGTTTCATTAAGTGATCCACTCTGTGTGTGAGTAGTGGGTGCAGGTGATCACTGCTTTAATGGAAAGCTTGCCTTCTCCCTTGCTCTATGTAGCATGATGATTGTGCTCTCGCGCACCTCTCTCCCCCTTCGAATACAGAATCGTAATGCCCAGCTCAAGGGCTTTCCATCTGTATGTACAGTTGTGTGGGTTCATGCGCGTATGCCGAGGCAAGAGCCTCTTGTCTAGGTATTGGATTAGCTAACTGCTAATCCCTTGCAGGTACGGGTGAACTTGGAGAGATTTCATGTGAGAAATCTCGCCCAATTCGAAGGGCAAGTAGCCCTACAAGTACGGGAGTACGAGAGCTTGCTACGGATGTGACCGGCACGTGAAACTGAGCCCAAAAAGTAAAATACAGCCTGCTATTTTTGCAGGTGTAGGGTTTCGACCCTAATTGATCCCTAATACCCCCAGCAGCTTCGATGAAGCGAGGGTATCACTATACGGGTGATCTGGTGCATTTTCGGGGCAGAAAACAGAGCAGCGTGCTGCAGATTCTCGCCAGGTTTGGAAAAGTGTCCGTATGCACCGGGCAAGTCACCTTTTGCATGGGGATTGTCTTTGATGCCTCCTACTATGGTTATGCTGTCGAAATCGAGCTAGAGCAGGCCATTTTCAGCCCGATAAAAGCGGGACAGCTCGTAGGAACTTACAGGATTTTCTCCCAAGATTTATAAGAATAAAGAAAAACCGAAAGGGGCACCAATCTTTGGGGCCTACAAGGTGTCACTGTCTGCTTGGTGCGCTCTAGCTCTGCCAGATCGTGGTTTGTTTGAAGTGTTAATTCTAGTCACAGGTTTATTCATGAAGTTCCTCTTTGTCGTTAAGTTTGAGTAAGGTTTTTCAAGTAAAGAATCGGGTGAAAGCTAAAGTCTATCGCCCTACGGGCCAGTTTCATGATTTCGTCTCCAGTACAGAATCACTTTTTCCTTAAAGAGTGAGCCTTGGTTGGTTTGCGGGGAAGACACAGAGTATAGGAGCTCGGAATTACACTATGGTTGACAGGACAAATGACGCCATGGAAGAGGGTTCCTCTTCACAGGACAAACAAATTGTTCCTCCTCCAGTGTCAATTCCATTTTTGTTTATTTTCTTTTTCTTTGGGGAATTTCGTTTGTTTTACCTTTTGGAAACACCCCTCTGGAAATCTAACTGCCCTGCATTGCATAGCCAGTGTGGAACTGTTCAGAGAGAGTCTGGGCCTGAGGGCTAAAGAGCACTAAGGTTGGACAAGGACTATGGTTAGCCAAAGTGGAGTCCTTGGCAAGCCAAAGCGGAATCCTTTGCTACATAGGCTACATTTCAGTTCTGGGTGTGGCTACGGGTCAGATGACCTAGAAGAATGTAATGGCAGAAACTCCTAAATTTTAGGGACTGCTATTTTTGGACGGCAAAATGTCTTCGCGTCATTACGTGCAGTTTGACATGGGGATCATTTTGTTACTCTGTGGCCAAGTCAACAGAGGCTACAGGTGAGATATTTTTAGACCCGAGGGTCTAAAGCGGGAAAATGCACAAATGAGTGACACTTGGCACTCTGAGGCCAATTTACTACTTAAAGAGAAGGCAAAAACGTGATTTTCAGCTGTGAGCTCGTTTTTGAGTGCTGTCACAGGTGGGAGAGCTTCAATGGAGTGCTGGCTTACCCTCTATGTACAGTGAGGTGCAGGATGTCATGACCTGCACACCTCTCACTGCTCTCTCTCTCTCCCCTATTCTTTATGGTTATGCCCCTCTAGTGGGCTTTTCATTTGACCAATGTACAGTTATGTGGGTTCATGCGCGATTGCCGAGGCAAGAGCCTCTTGCACAGGTATTGGATTAGCTAGCGGCTAATCCCCCGCAGGTACAAGTGAATTCGGAGAGGTTTCACGTGCGAAATCCCGTCCGATTCAAAGGGCAAGTAGCCCTATAGGTGCGGGAGCTTGAGGACTTGCTACGGATGCGACCGGCACGCGAAATGGAGCCCGAAACAGTGAATTACAGCCTGTTGTGTATTTTTGCAGGTTTAGGGTTTCGGCCCTAAACGGACCCTAATACCCCCAGGAGGTTTGGGGACGCGAGGGGACCGTTGTACAGGTGATCTGGCGCATTTTCAGGGCAGAAAACAGAGAATTCAGTGTGCTGCAGATTCTCGCGAGGTTTTGCAAAGTGTCTGTATGTGTTGGGAAAGTCATCTAATGCGTGGGGATACTGACTGTGAAGGGTCCTAGTACAATTATGCTGCCGAAATTGGGCCAGAACAGAAGAAATTCAGCCCAGATTGTGCGGGGCAGCTTGTAGGGAACCACAACTTTTATTCCCTCTGTTAAAGAATAAAGAAATACCGAAGGGGGTGCCTAATTTAGGGGCCAGTCTGGTATCGGTCTTCTCATACAGGTGCAATCTAGCAGTCTGTATCCCTTTCCCCTTTGTTGTGTCTTGAAAGTACAGGTAAAGTGGGCGACAAATTAAATGGGTGAAAGCAAATAAGGTTTAAGTCTAAGGTCTACCGCCCTTTTTTGAAGTTAACAGGCCGGTTACACTTGAATGCTCCACAAGGTCAAGGGTTATGACTGGGCAACTAGACGAGGATGCGTTCAGGACACAGTTGGTTGCCGATGTGAATGTGTTGTTTCGGTTGGTGCAAAATCCTAAGTTTATGGAATTTTTGCAAGCGCCAGCAGTGTCACAACAGACAAGGCAACTGTCTCATGCATTAGAGCTTGTTGAGGCTCAAGCCCAGGTCCCTTGTGCGTCCCAACAGGGTAGGTGTAACCGGCCTGTTAACTTCAAAAAGGGCGGTAGACTTGATTTAGCTTTCACCTATTATTAGTCGTCTATTCTACCTGTGCTATAATGACACAAGAGAGGGGAATGGGATACAGATGCTAGAATGCATCTGTATGCGAGTCAGACACTAGATTGGCCCCTAAATAGGCGCCCCTTTCGGTATTTCTTTATTCTTTGAGAGGGTAAATTTACAAAGTAGAGTCTTGGGAGTCCTTTGTCTATATCCAACTAGATACCACTTGATTTGGCTAAATTTCGGCAGCATAACAACCCCAAAACTTGCGCGAAACCAATTCCCTTGCTGGAACTCACTTCCACCGGCATAAACCCTCTAATTCCAACTCAAAAAGAGCAATTACAGCTCGTTGGAATTTCTGGTTTTTCACTTGTTTTGAGCTCCAACACTTCCCAGAAGTGTTTTCTGACAATTGGGCACTGTTCCCAATGCATCTAGCATCCATACGGCTGCAAAACAGTAAATTTCAGACCGCTGTATTTTCTGGTTAGGACCTGTTTTTGACCTAATTTCAAATGTCAACTGTCCTTGCAGTGTTCCCAATGCCTTGGACTACGTGCCCCTTGATTCTGGCATGATTCCGAGCACAAAACAGTCCCAAAACAGCCCAAAATCAGCAATAAAACAGTGCTGATTTTTGTGTGTTTACTTGAGAGGTTATCACCCTCTTGTTTCCCTGCTTTGGAGTAGCAGTTAGCTACTCCTGTTCCTATTCAGGGAGGCTCTTGCCTCAGCAATAGAGCATCAAACCACAAGACTGTACATGGTCAATCTGATGAGCCCTCTAGAGGGGCATAACCATAAAGAATAGGGGAGAGAGAGCAGTGAGAGGTATACAGGTCATGACATCCTGCACCTCACTGTACATAGAGGGTAAGCCAGCACTCCATTGAAGCTCTCCCACCTGTGACAGCACTCAAAAACGAGCTCACAGCTGAAAATCACGTTTTTGCCTTCTCTTTAAGTAGTAAACTGGCCTCAGAGTGCCAAGTGTCACTCATTTGTGCATTTTTCCGCTTTAGACCCTCGGGTCTAAAAATATCTCATTTGCAGCCTCTGTTGACTTGGCCATAGAGTAACAAAATGATCCCCATGTCAAACTGCACGTAATGACGCGAAGACATTTTGCCGTCCAAAAATAGCAGTCCCTAAAATTTAGGAGTTTCTGTCATTACATTCTTCTAGGTCATCTGACCCGCAGCCACACCCATAATTGAAATGTAGCCTATGTAGCAAAGGATTCCGCTTTGGCTGGCCAATGACCCCACTTTGGCTAACCATAGTCCTTGTCCAACCTTATTGGCATGTGCAAGAATTTTTGTTTATTGATTCTACTGGTCGAGGAATATGTACATGGGAAAATGATTTTTATTATAGTTTTTTTTTCTTGGTTTTCCAAATATTCTGGCATGGCTGCAACGCAACGTAAGGACGACAAAGGCTTGGGCCGTGTGACGACGTCATGGCATTGCGCAGGGCAGAGGGCCTGCTGCCTGCATTCCACTTTTTCCCATGGAAAGAGAGTTGAAAATGGGCCAATGACCCCACTTTGGCTAACCATAGTCCTTGTCCAACCTTAGTGCTCTTTAGCCCTCAGGCCTGGACTCTCTCTGAACAGTTCCACACTGGCTATGCAATGCAGGGCAGTTAGATTTCCAGAGGGGTGTTTCCAAAAGGTAAAACAAACGAAATTCCCCAAAGAAAGAGAAAATAAACAAAAATGGAATTGCCATTGGCTGGTGACATACCCCCCTCTTGAAATCTCAAACGTCCTCGTTTGCACCTATGTCGTACATGCTTACAGTCAGCACTCAGGTGTCCGGACATCGTGTCGACACAAGTACGACACATACATGCTCACAGTCAACACCTCGTTGACACATGTATTGCCTGCGTGTGAACCCTGTCCCAATGACATAGTGGAAGCGTCACACTCTGCCATTGCTTTGAGGCTATAACTTTCCAATGACAAAATGGAAGCGTCACATTTTGCCACCGTCTTTTAGTACACGTTGGATCCAGTAACCTTTCGAGCATACCCAAACCGACAGTTCAAGAATGCAGTTACACATGGACTCTTCAATAGAAATAATTCTTGTACCCTTGACAAACTGACAAGAAATACTCACTTCTATAGCACTAAACAAACTTTTGGACATTCCATAAGAGCAATTGCCAAACTGACAATCTGTATAGCTCTAACATTCATGTAACACATGCACTTCATTTGAGCTCACTGTAAGTAGCATGTACATCATTTCTTTCAGAAGCCATTGTTACACTGACAATCCATGTAGCTCTGAATCTCAAGGGGTCAAGGTAGGTTGCAAACCAAGGTCTTAAGTTCCCATACTTTTAGTGACTCTGCAAGTTCACTTTTTTCCATCCACTTGACATCCAGAGGTGAATAGCTTTTGAACTTTTCCAAACAGCACCTTGCAACCTTGCCTTTTCTTTACTTTCTTTATGTGCCAAAATTTGTTCCGGGATCAAGATCTCGTCAAGTTCCTCGACTTCCGGATGATCTTCAGCTGGAATATCTTCTGGCACATCACCCACATAGGGTCTGAGAAGACTCACGTGAAACGCATTGTGAATCTTCCAACTCTCAGGCAATTTCAGCCTTTATGCAATATCACTGATTTGCATATTGAGCATCGAAAACAATCTTTCTCTGCTCTTCATCTTGATCTTTGGAGATTAACCTGTGATCTACCCTTATGCTGTCACTTTTATTGGGATGAGAATTCTCTTTTTGACCCAATTTTGGCAGCATAACTGTAGTAGAAACCTTCACAACGAAAAATCCAGATATCCAAGTGATTATCCACGCATAATAGAGCACTTTTGCAAACCTGTCCTAGAAATTCAGCATGCTGAATTCTCTGTTTTTAGCTCCTAAAATGCTCCAGATCACTTGTATTACTGTCCTCTAGCTTCCCCGAAGCTCTTGGGACAAAAAGGCATCAAATAGGGTCAAAACCCTAAATCTGCAGAAAAATACAGCAAGCTGTATTTTCTTCTTTTGGGCTCTGTTTTGCGTGCCAATCGCACCAATTCGTAGCCTTTGATCTTCTGCATGAGTAGGACTACTTACCCTTTGATTTACACGAGATTTCTCGCAAGAAATCTTGTTAAATCATCCTGTACCTGTTTTGAATTAGCCTTTAGCTAATTCAGTACCTGTATGAAATCATTCCTAGTGGAAGGAGTCTGTCCTTGTAACAACAGTGTATTCCACCAACAAATGCTTTGTCAAACTGTTCAAGGAAAGAGAAAACCTTTATCCTCTCATCAAAGCCATTGAATGTGTCAATGGACTTACTGATTATCTTCTTTGTATGGCTTTAGCTTATCCATTGACTCCAAATTGTCAAAAGAGACAGTTTGTATAATGGGTACACCTGTGGGAGCCATCTGTACTCCCTGGCCAGTAACATGTTGATGTCCAGGTGTCATATTCACTGATGGGATTGAAAAACCAGCCATACCCAAGTTGCCTTGTGACACCCCAAACTGACCTTGTGTGCCCTGAAATCCTAGGTGCAAACCAATGTTTGCATACATGGGGTTGGGCACCATGCCTTGCATACCCCTAAATACTGTTCCTGGCATGCCAAAACTACCTTGAACTTGATGTGCTATTGATGAAGATTGTATGAACTCCATAAATCTTGGATTCTCCATCAATTGCTTGAACATGGTCTGAGCAGTAACAACCTGCAAAGCTTTCTCTACTTGGCCTGAACTCTCGCCAATTTCATGTGCAGTTGGAATAGGGTGTCTATCCTCTGAAGAGGAACCCTCTTCCTTGTTGCCATCCATCCTGTATCCAAAGAAAGACTCGTAGCCTTTCTCACCTGTATCCAAAGAAAAACTCTCGTAGCCTTTCTCACCTATAAATCCGTAGCCTTTCTCACCTATAAATCCAAAGAAAGACTCTCGTAGCCTTTCTCACCTGTAAATCCAAAGAAAGATTTGTAGCCTTTCTCACCTGTATCCAAAGAAAGACTCTCGTAGCCTTTCTCACCTGTAAATCCACTCGATCTACCTTCAAACTCTCTGTGTTTTCAAGGTCATCCCCAACTCTCTGTGTGTCTTTAACGCAAACAGACCAAGGCTCACTTTTTGAGGAAAAAGTGATTTAATCCCGTCGATGGAACCATATAACCGGCCTGTTAACTTCAAAAAGGGCGATAGACTTTACTTCAAACCTTGATTTAGTTTTCACCCATTATTAGTCGTCTATTCTACCTGTGCTATAATGACACAAGAGAGGGGAATGGGATACAGATGCTAGAATGCATATGTATGCGAGTCAAACACTAGATTGGCCCCTAAATAGGCGCCCCTTTTGGTATTTCTTTATTCTTTGAGAGGATAAATTTACAAAGTAGAGTCATGGGAATCCTTTGTCTATATCCAACTAGATACCACTTGATTTAGCCAAATTTCGGCAGCATAACAACCCCAAAACTTGCGCGAAACCAATTCCCTTGCTAGAACTCACTTCCATTGGCATAAACCCTCTAATTCCAACTCAAAAAGAGCAATTACAGCTCGCTGGAATTTCTGGTTTTTCACTTGTTTTGAGCCCCAACACTTCCCAGAAGTGTTCTCTGATAATTGGGCACTATTCCCAATGCATCTAGCATCCATACGGTTGCAAAATAGTAAATTTCAGACCGCTGTATTTTCTGGTTAGGACCTGTTTTTGACCTAATTTCAAATGTCAACTGTCCTTGCAGTGTTCCCAATGCCTTGGACTACGTGCCCCTTGATTCTGGCATGATTCCGAGCACAAAACAGTCCCAAAACAGCCCAAAATCAGCAATAAAACAGTGCTGATTTTTGTGTGTTTACTTGAGAGGTTATCACCCTCTCGTTTCCCTGCTTTGGAGTAGCAGTTAGCTACTCCTGTTCCTGTTCAGGGAGGTTCTTGCCTCAGCAATAGAGCATCAAACCACAAGACTGTACATGGTCAATCTGATGAGCCCACTAGGGGGAGAGAGAGAGCAGTGCGAGGTATGCAGGTCATGACATCCTGCACCTCACTATACATAGAGGGTAAGCCAGCACTCCATTGAAGCTCTCCCACTTGTGACAGCACTAAAAAACGAGCTCACAGCTGAAAATCACGTTTTTGCCTTCTCTTTAAGTAGTAAACTGGCCTCAGAGTGCCAAGTGTCACTCATTTGTGCATTTTCCCGCTTTAGACCCTCGGGTCTAAAAATATCTCACCTGCAGCCTCTGTTGACTTGGCCACAGAGTAACAAAATGATCCCCATGTCAAACTGCACGTAATGACGCGAAGACATTTTGTCGTCCAAAAATAGTAGTCCCTAAAATTTAGGAGTTTCTGCCATTACATTCTTCTAGGTCATCTGACCCTCTTTGTACACTGCAGCCACACCCATAACTGAAATGTAGCCTATGTAGCAAAGGATTCCGCATTGGTTGGCCAATGAACCCACTTTGGCTAACCATAGTCCTTGTCCAACCTTAGTGCTCTTTAGCCCTCAGGCCTGGACTCTCTCTGAACAATTCCACACTGGCTATGCAATGCAGGGCAGTTAGATTTCCAGAGGGGTGTTTCCAAAAGGTAAAACAAATGAAATTCCCCAAAGAAAGAGAAAGTAAACAAAAATGGAATTGCCACTGGCTGGTGACAGTAGGGAGCACTCTCATGTTGCGGAGTCAGTTGGGGCTCCAAGACAACTTCGTTCTGTCCACGATTAGGTGGTTAGGACGCCTATTCCACAGGCTTTACCAGTTCAACATGCCACCTTTCAAAGTCCAAACGTTGCATTAAATGGACAGGGAAGTAGTTTCCAGGCTATGCAACAGGTTTTTTACACCACCCACGGTACATCCTAGGTATTTTGGGGGTGGATCAGTGTTTCAGAGCATGGCTGGTTATGCGCCTGGAAACCAGCAATATATGCTAGGAACAGTGTTTGGGGGTATGCAAGCTATGATGCCAAACCCCATGTATTGTAACATTTGCATGCAACAAGGGTTTCAGTGCAACTCGGGCCAGTTTGGGGTGCCATGTGGCAATTTTGGCATGGTTGGTTTTTCCGACCAGCAGGCACATATGGCACCAGTGACGCAAAATGTCAATGACCAAGGGGCGTCGATGATCCCTATCACAGTGCCCATGTCGCAAACAATTCCCTATGACAATTTGGGAGCACTGGAAAAGCCAAAAGCATACAAAGAAGGTGGTGCAACTATAAAGTTTGATTCCCTGAGGAGATCGCATTGATGACGTTGTCCATCCAACAACAGATCCTTGTAAAATCTTCATCATTAGCATACTGCTCCTTCATATCATCAAGCTCATGATGATAAGGAATTGACAGCTGAAATTTGTGGCTTTCTTGACAATGCATCAACCACAACATTCTTTTTGCCTTTGACATGCGCAATCTGAAAGTGGAAGATATACAAATGTTTGCCCATTGCATATGCTTTTCAGATAACTTTGACTGTGTCAAGAAGTATTGCAAGGTTTGATGATTTGCTTGGACAATAAAATGAGCACCTAGCAGGTAGTGTTTCCAACTTGAAAGCGCATGAATCACATCGAGTAGCTCTTTCTCATAGACTTGCATAGTCTTTTCTAGCCCTTGCAAGATTTTGCTTTCACAGGCTACTACCGGACCATCTTGCATTAGTACTGTACCAATACTATTGCCACAGGTGTCACACTGGACCACAAATGACTTCCTGAGGTGTGGTAAAACGATTAGTGGATCTGAAGTCATCTTTTCCTTCAAGAGATTAAAAGCTGAAATCTCCTTTTGAGTCCATTTGAAAGTGACTTCTTACTTTTGTAAAGCATGTAGTGGTAAATCCATCTCGACAAATTTACGAATGAATCTTTTGTAATAGGAACATAGTCCCAAGAAGCTACGAACATCATGCACAATCTTTAAAGCTGGCCATGTCTTGATTTGCTTCAACCTTAGCAGGATCCATCCAGACACCATTCTTTGACACTATGTACCCTTGAAAGTGGATCTCTTCTAGGAAGAATTCACTCTTCTTGGCATTGATGAGCAACCTTTTACTGCGTAACTCTTTGAACCCAATGGTCAAATGATGCCTATGCTCCTCTTTATTCTTCGAATAGATTCATAGGGTTAACATTATTGGAGTTGAGAAAGAGGAGAGGGCATGTGGAGAAAAGGAAACAGAGACAGAGCGGGAGGCTAGAGTTCGCAAAGGCAAAGAGAAGGTAGATGTAGGTAAAGAGCAGACAGAGACAAGTAAGAGGAGAAGGCATTGCAGGATAAAGCAGACGGACTTCCACCTTGGACGAGGTCATCCTGAATACGATCTGGTGAGTGATGCCAAGAGTCAGAGGGCAAATATCACTGATCAAGTGATCATTAGCTTTACATTAATGGCAACATATCTTCTTTTTGCCCTTTTCACAAGAATTCCTAGACGAGGTGTTGCCAACAGAAGCATTGGAAACAGGTGATTCGCCACTTGTGGAAGAACCATGAGAAGTGGTTATATTGCTGACAGCTGTTACCATTTTTTCTTTGAGCAGCCACAAAAGCCTGTTCAATTGCATGCTGTTTAGCCCTGTTCTTTCTTGAAAGCGACTCTTGCAACAACAAAGTGCATAATGCATTAAACTTGACAACATCAGGATTTCCTTGGGTCATAAGTCTCGAGGTACTAGCAAAAGTTTGGTAAGAATGTGGTAATGCATCAAGAACAATCTGCACAAGAGTGTTAGAAATAACTTCGCATGTAGAAATGAGTTGCTCATTATTGTCCTTGACACCAACAAGGAAGTGTCCATGTCATCTTCCTCATGCATAATCTTCGATTTCGGCTCTTTACGCAACAATGCAATTTTAGCCTCATTGCGACTTGCATAATCTTCGATTCCAGCGAGAATATCCCAAGCCTGTTGAGTTGATTTAGCCGAGCGAATGTAAGGAGCAATAGTGCGCTTCACAGATAACGCACTCAATGCATGAGCCTTCGCATCTCTAACATCCCAATGAGCCTGCTCAGTTGTAGGCAAAACAGCTCTAGCAGCAACAACCTTACCACCAAAACCTACAGCATCCTTAACATCGCCTGTATCCACAGAATTACGACGTACATCAATGCCATGCACAACATTCCAAACGCTGTCACCGAGTGCCTGCACTTGATGTGAAAACTGTCCGAAAAGAGGAGAAACGAAGCGAGAGCAACACGTGCTATATAGCACAACCCAAAGAAGACTGGAAGAGACTTGTTATGCAGCAAATGGCATTGATAGAAATCTTGCACAAAAGGACGAAATTGCCTGTAGTGGAAACGGAGGTTAAAATGGGCCCGAATGGAAATTTTGAGCAGACGAAGCTCTACGTGCTATACCGAAGTATTTGTCGATAGTGGAAACGGAGGCCGATGTCACAAACTGGTGACGTCAGTGCACACATAGACCCACTCTCGGCTGTTATACCCGCAAGGAGCATGGCTGAAATGTTGACGTGGCATGGTTGTACGGCAGCCCCTGGAAATTGCGGAAATGCAGTCACGTGGCATGCTGTACGGACGTCCGCGTTATGCGGCAGATTTTGGGGCAACAGAAAAGCAAGGCTAGCTTTTGGGGCTACTGCTTTATTCTATGCAATTTGAGAGAGAGAGAGAGAGAGAGAGAGAGAGAGAGAGAGAGAGAGAGAGAGAGAGAGAGAGAGAGAGAGAGAGAGATTTTATTATCGTCCTCGGAGGTCAAATATGACCTATGGGACCAAAGTTACATGTGATGTAGTATGTGTATGGCTGATGAGTGACTCTCGATGCTCCAAAATTGTAGTGATGAGAGTCGCAATGGAGAGCCCACACTTTGGCTGGGAGAGGAAAGTGTGTAGGTCTAAGTTATGGCTGAAAATGTGAGAGAAGCAAGTTCGGATGTGATCAAAAGCTGAGCACTCTAGTAGTGTGTGGTACTCAGACTCTCGAACTTGCAGTGAGCATAATGTGCACAATCGATTTGACTCTTCTCCATTGCCCCAACGCCCTATCTCGCATCGAAGGAAATGGGAGCTAAGCCGAATTGCTGCGATAGTGCGTATCGCGGACAAGGGAATAGGCTCAAGCATGTAAGTGTGAGTACGGTTTCCTCTCTCAGCGAAGAACATGGTTTTGTAGTTGGGGGCAATATAGGTGGTGTAATGTATGAAGCGTGACCCACCGGATTTCTCCCAAGCCGTAATACATTGGCGTTGTAGAAAAGCTTCATTCACTTGAGAGTCAATTGAAGCATCATGTAGCAAGTGTAATGCATCCCATCTCCCAAACCACTTCTTTATGTCTTGCATCCATCCCGTGCTCAAGATCTTGCTTTTATGCGTCTTTTGAACTTTTTTGCTTGCTTCCCATGCAATTGTAGGAAGTCGATGTGAGGGGTTTTGACGCATCTTTATCATGTACTCCACAACCCTTTCCATGCCCATAACCTCAATTGGAAGAGATCCCGACTCAAGAAGTAGGAGCATATATGGTGTTTGTGTCTTAACTTGGAGAAAGTTTGTAAGAAAACGCTTTTGGACATTCTTAAACTCTTTCCAAGTAGACTTTGAGATGCTCCCGCCCCACACTTCAACTCCATAAAGAAGAACCGGTGTCACCAATGCATCAAAAAGATACTTCTTGAGAACCCAACACTTGATGTTTCCCGCATTACACATGTTCTCAAATGCATAATATGCTCTCTTTCCCGCTTCCAAACGACGCATAGCACATTCATGCCACTTGTGATTGGATGGAACCTCAAGGCCAAGGTACTTAAAGCTCTCAACAACTTCAAGTGTCTCGTTGTTGTACACAATGCATGGCTTCTCCTTATGGTTGGTTTTCACAAGCATAACCTTTGTTTTGGATTCATTTACAATCAGCCCACTATGCAAGCAAAAGTTCTCAAGGACAACCATAAGCTTTTGTGCATCTTCTAAAGTGTGTGCTAGAAGCACTACATCATCCGCATACAACAAAAGCATGATTACCGCATTGCAAATAGTGACCTCTTCAATGCCTTCTTCTTGCATAAAGTCAAGTACCATTTGTTCCAATTGATCGATGCATAGACCAAAGAGAGTTGGTGACAATGGACATCCTTGTTTAACCCCAATAGTGCTTACAAAATTTTTTGAAATTTCTCTTCCCATGCGCAATTGACAAATCATCTTCTCATAGATTCGAGAAACCGCAAGCATAAACTCACTTGGCACTTGGAGTTCTTCCATCCTTCTCCACAAATTGTTACGTGGAATCATATCAAAGGCTTTCTTAAAGTCCACAAAACAACAATACAATCGCTTGCCTTTCAACCGACTTTCCTCCATGAGAACACGAAGAGTGACAAGATGATCAATGGTGCTATGGCATCGACGAAAACCCGCTTGTCCCTTTGCACGCTTGTCATTCTCTTCAGCCCAATCACTCAATTTCATTTCCATTATGCACCCAAGCAACTTTGCCATAAGAGACCCAATCATTATAGTCCGGTAGTTGCTTACATTCTTTACATCCCCTCCTTTATGCAAAGGCTTAACCCAATTAGTACTCCAATCATAAGGCATACCATGTTGAAGTGCAAGGTTGAACATATCACACATCCACTCATGGGTAAAATCTCCCGTCCATTTGATCATGTCCGGCTTGATACCTTGAAGATCTCCCGCTTTGCGAGTGGCCAACTTTTCAAGCCCACCGCATACATCCTCAATAGTAAAAAAAGACGGCATACGTGGGAGTGAACCATAAAATTGCATTTTTTCAGTATTTGCTTGCTCATATAATTGCCTACAATGTGTGTACATATCCACTAGACTCAAGCTACCAAAATTCTCAACCCGCTTGCCTCTCAAGTTTCTCCAAAATCTTCTATATGCATGTGCTTTTTCTTGGACTTGAAATTCTTGTTGCTTTACTTCCCATCTTCTTCTCTTCTTTTGAATCAATGCCTTGTATGTATGCAAATGACTTTGATAGTTGTCTTTGTCCATAGTTGCATCAAGATTTATCAAGGACTTTCGAGCATCTTGGCATTCTTTATCAAACCACCTTTTGCGTGATCTATCTTTGTTGATACCATGGAGATGCTTTATGGCAAAGCATTCTTCCGCACAAGAACAAATAGCTTTCTTGAAAGCTTCCCATTTAGTTTCCAATGGTGCATCACATTGAAGCTTTGTCATCCATAATTTTTGCTCAACCATTTCAATGTACATTGGTGCCCGTTTGAAATCCATACATAGTGATAACTTCTCTTTCCTTTGGCTGAGATTATCATGCTTAGTTGCTTCTCCACATGAAAGGTCAATACATAAGGTGCGATGGTCGGATTCCGGGGTCCATTGACCAAACATAAAACTCTTTATGCGATACATGATGGCTTCAGAGAGTAGCATATAGTCAATCACACTATCCCCATTATGTCTCCTACATGTAAATCCATTGGTTCCACTCCACAAAGATACACCATTGGCAATGAGCATACCCGTGCTATTACACATGTGTAAAAGTAACTTTCCATAGTGATCCGGCTCTTTCTCATCCATTGAAGTACGATCATACAAGTGAACTTCCTCCAACTCCCTTGAAATGTATGGCATATCAAATTGTTGAGTATCATGTTGCAATGTTTTTGTGCGAGCATTCATATCCCCAAATACAATAACATCACCTTCACCTTTGAAATAAGCAATGTTCTCTTCCAAATCAGAAAATGGTTGATCTCTATCCATGCAAGCATAAAAGGGAGAATCATGATGAGGAATGTAGCAACCGGCTACAAAAATGGGTGCTCTTTTTGGTGTCATAATTTTCAGCCATACATAACGTTTGTACTTGTCATCTTTCACAATTGATACAAAATCTTCCAATCCTTTCTTAACCATACATGCTAACCCTCCTTGTCCTCTTCGTTGCTTGAGATTCTTTGACCACATCAATGAATGTACATTGTAATCCTCCAAGCGGTTAATCCTTTGTGTATCATGCTCCCAAGTTTCAACAAGAAGTACAACATCGGCTTTGCTTGTTAGTTCATCAATGCCAACCCCCGCATTCCATGGGTATCCATTACAATTCCAAAAGCATATTTTCAATTGTAACTCGGTCTCATAGGTCACGCATCCCTATTTGCTTGAGAGACTTGCCTCCTCCTTGGGCACATTTTCTTCATGAGAGATCTCCTTGTTTTTATTATTCTTTTCTTCATATGCCTTGCGACGCATATTTTGTTGCTTAATAGTGCGATCTTCACATACAAAACATTTTGTATCCCTCAAATAGATCCAACTATTATCAAGGATAATCTTTCGCTTGGTCTCATCCGGCATGGTGCATACAATTGGCCGTTCTCCCGAGCGAGGAGCTCCTTGCTTCCCCACTCTATGTGCTCCATAGACCATAACTCCGGACATGCCAAAGTGGGTTTTGAAGAAATCTTCAATAACAATGGCAAGAGAAGGAGGTGTCTCTAACTTCTCTTCGGGAATTCCATGAATAACAATGTTCTTGGAACGTCGCTCTCGTTCCTTCAACTCCTCCACATCCACATTCTCAACATTCTTTGTTTGAACCATAGCTTGCATGAGTGAGGAATTAGAAACCACATTGCTACCACATACATCAGCCCAAGACTTGTTTGTGCATACATTTTTATGTCGCATACATCCCGGCTCATAGTGTCAAATTTCTCCTCTTTCAATACATGGTCATGCTCTACTTTGCTCATCTGCTCCTTCAAAGCATTCAAGTCCACAAGAGAGTGTTTACATTCCTTGACTTCCTCTTGAAGTTGCATCAAACGTGTTGTTTGCATCTCAAGTGTCCTCTTGAGATTCTCATTCTCAACCACAAGTACCCTTAGTGTGCCATTCTCCATTGCAAGTGCTCGTAAGTCTTCGCCTTGTTTGTTTACGGTCTCTTGCAATGATACCAAGTACGCCATGATCATGGTTTCCGATGTGGTTGGTTGGGTGGTTGTGTTGCTATCTCCACACTTAGGAGATTTTGGATCATTTTCCACAATGGTTGTGGACCTTGTTGAAGAAGAATAACCCTTGCGAGTGCTGGAAGACATTGTATGTAAAATAGGAGATGAGAATCAATTTTGTTGAACCTGTTCACTTCGGAAATGCTGCTACAGAAACGCCTTCCATAACTCTGAAAATTTCTGTCTTTACATCAATGCGTAGAGGACTTCGTGCTCTTCGATTGAGGCTATAAATCACCCAAATCGTAGTTTGGATGAAGAAGTTATGATCAAAAGAGTGGACTGTTGTCTACTAGGTCAAAAAACGGCTGCGTTTTTTGAGAGAGAGAGAGAGAGGGAGAGAGAGAGAGAGAGAGAGAGAGAGAGAGAGAGAGAGAGAGAGAGAGAGAGAGAGAGAGAGAGAGAGAGAGATTTGCGTTTCAAAAAGAAAAATTGCTATAGCCCTTACCCATAGAAATCTTTGCACTTGAGGATGGTGTTGGCACTACTGGATGTGGATGTGGTGGCTGCGTTTTTAGAGAGAGAGAGAGAGAGAGAGAGAGAGAGAGAGAGAGAGAGAGAGAGAGAGAGAGAGAGAGAGAGAGAGAGAGAGAGAGAGAGAGAGAGAGAGAACTCTTATGCTTTACTTTTACAAAGCTTTTGATTTTGAAGCTTTTAGGGCTCTGCTTTTAGCATCCCTTGTAACCTTTAAATAAGTGGGTAGGTTTCTCACTTCTCAGAGCATCTGGACGCAGAGTTTGAGAGTGAGAGCCTCCCACTTACTTGTACTTTTGCAATAGATTAATACAAAAAGAAATACCAAAAGGGGCGCGAGTCTTTGGGGCCAACATCTCTAGGCACAGAACTGCGCCAAGCCAATGTCGAATCAATTGTGAATTGTGAACTATTTTGAAATAATTTATTGTGGTGTCCCGGTAGATTCTCGACTTGGAGTGTCCAAGTCTGTTACAGTGGTATCAAAGCACGGCCGATTTCTCTTCTATGAGAAATCCGATCCTTTTTACGCGGCACTTATGGCTTCAGACAGAGATCAGTTGGCTTCCTTTGCATCCGGAGATGTGGGAAGAGATCACAACAAAGATTCACGTGAGGAGTACGGTCCGCCTCTGCCTACTCAGGCGGAGATCGAAGAGATGGAGCGTCGACAATTAATCGGCGATGCAACTCCAAGGATGAGGCAAAACATAGAGAACATCTGCTTCAAGTCTTTCAGGCATTACGAGATCACAAGTTAGTGATTAATGCGAAGAAAAGTGAATTTTTCCTATCGGAGATACACTTTTTGGGACACATTGTGTCAGCAGCAGGAGTGCAGATGGAAGATAAAGAGTATTCGTGATTGGCCCTACTTGAAGAATGTCCATGAAGTTAGAAGCTTCTTGGGATGGTGTTCGTACTACAGGCGGTTCATTAGAAAGTTTGCAGAGGTTGCTTCCCCTTTGGATATGTTGACACAGAAAGGAGTCCCTTTTCGTGGGGACCCACAGAGGTGATTGCCTTTCAGACATTGAATGAGAAATTGACTACGAGACCAGTTTGACTTTGTCGGACTTGCAACAGTCATTTGAAGTATATCGTGATGCTTGTGGTCGTAGTCTGGGTGTGGTCGTAATGCAAGAAGGCCATGTCATTGCTTACGAGAGCCGATTGTTCTCAAGGCCGGAATTGACAGCACAGATTTATGAGAAAGAGCTTTTGGTGGTTATCCATGCTCTTACTCAGTGGCGACACTACCTACTCGGAGCGGATTTTACTGTCTTTACAGACCATCAGAGTTTACGCTACTTCTTGTCACAGAAGTAGCTTTCGGAAAAGCAGATGCGGTGGGCGAATATATTGTCACAGTTTCACTTCCAGATTGTCCATGTGCAGGGACAAAAGAACTTGGTGGCAGATGCTTTGTCTTGGAAGCCGTTGGTTCTAGCTATTTCCACGATACATCATAGGGGCTTCGAGGATATGGTCGATCAGTATGCTACGGATACGGGATGGGGAGACAGTAGCGAGATATTCCATTCACGATGGCTACTTGATGAGGAAAACCATGTTGTGCGTTACACAACCGTCGAGGGAAAAGGAAAAGGTTATGACTGAATGCCACTGTCCGCCTTTTATGGGTCACCGCGGCATTGCTACCACCTTGAAAGGGGTAGAGAGATATTTCTTTTGGCCGAGACTCAGGAAGGATGTGGACGAGTTTGTGCGTGGTTGCTTGGTATGCCAGAAGGTCAAGTTTGACAGGCATAAAGCACAAGGATTGTTACAGCCTTTGCCCATACCCACCCGCCCATGGGAAAGTATTGCAATGGATTTCATTTTTGATCTCCTGTGATGTCCTGTGAAGTGCTGTGATGTGACTGTCGATTGGTACATGTGCTAGATGTGTGTTCCTAGTGCATCGGTACTAACAATTAGTGTCTGCTAAGGCAGTTTATGGCTTCTGTCTGTTTTGCAAGCGTAATCGAGGGCGATTACAATGCTTTCAAGAAGGGGGTATGTCACAAACTGTGACGTGGCTGCCCAGTACAAACACTCTCTGCCCTGTGGGAAACCCTAAATGTTGGCGTGGCTGGTTGTACCTGGAAATGGCGGAGGACTTGCCACTTGGACTGTCGTACGGACGTCTGCAAATCGCGGCGCTTTTGGTGGGCACACCTGCGACAGATTTTGGACATAGCTTTTTGCGTTGCTTTTTCTATGCAATTGTTGAGAGTGAGAGAGAGAACCTTTTTGCTTTATTTTAGGCAAGGGTTGAGAGAGAGAGAGAGAGAGAGAGAGAGAGGAAAAGCCTTTTTGCTTTATTTTCAAAGCTTTTAATTTTCAGCTTTTGACAGCTTTTGAAGCTTTTGGGGGCTTTGCTTTTAGCATCCCTTTGTACTCTTTAAATATGCAGGCAGGGCCTCGTAACTCAGAGCATCTGGACTGAGTGTGAGCGCCTGCCTGCACTCTTGTACTTTGAACACAGATTAATACAAAAAGAAATATCGAAACGGGCGCCACAGTCTTTGGGGCCAATATCTCTAGGCACGGAACTTCGCCGGGCCAGTGTCGAATCAATTGTGAACTGTGAACTGTTTGAAGTGATTATTTGTGGTGTCGTGGTAGATTCTCGACTTGGAGTGTCCAAGTCTGTGACATCATATCTGAATTGCGCCAGGAGATGTCTATAAGACAGCTTTTCGGACGACTTTTGGGTTATTTGAGTTTTTGGTGATGCCTTTTGGCCTAACCAATGCTCCTGCGACATTTAACCGGATGATGGACATGATTTTTTGAGAGTACAGACTATTTGTTGGCACTTTCTTTGACGACATCATTGTTTTCTGCAAGGATGAGGCAGAACATAAAGAACATTTGCCTTAGGTCTTTCAGGCATTACGAGATCACGAGTTGGTGATGAATGTGAAGAAAAGTGAATTTTTTCTACTAGAGATACACTTTTTGGGACACATTGTCTCAGTCGCGGGAGTGCAGATGGACCCGTACAAGATAGAGACTATCCGTGATTGGCCGATTTGAAGAATGTCCATGAAGTTAGAAGCTTCTTGGGCTTGTGTTCGTACTACAGGCGGTTCATTAGAAAGTTTGCAGAGGTTGCTTCCCCTTTGCATATCTTGACACAAAAAGGAGTCCCTTTCTCATGGGGACCCACAGAGGTGACTGCCTTTCAGATATTGAATGAGAAATTGACTACAGGACCCGTTTTGACTTTGCCGGACTTGCAAAAGTCATTTGAAGTATATTGTGATGCTTGTGGAGGTAGTTTGGGTGCGGTCTTAATGCAAGAACGTCATGTCATTGCCTACGAGAGCTAGTTGTTCTCAAGGCCGGAATTGACAACACACATTTATGAGAAAGAGCTTTTAGCGGTTATCTATGCTCTTACTCAGTGGAGGCATTACCTACTCGGAGTGCATTTTATTGTCTTCACAGACCATCAGAGTCGCTACTTCTTGTCATAGAAGCAGCTATTGGAAAAGCAGATGCAGTGGGCAAACATCTTGTCATAGTTTCACTTCCAGATTGTCCATGTGCACGGACAGGAGAATTTTGTGGCAGATGCTTTGTCTCGGAGGCCGTTGGTTCTAGCTATTTCCGCGATACATCATAGGAGCTTCAAGGATATGGTCGATCAATATGCCACACTTACAGATTTTGCAGACATTTTCACACGGATACGGGATGGAGAGACAGTAGCGGCATATTCCATTCGGGATGGCTACTTGATGAGGAAAACCATGTTGTGCGTACGGCTACATTTTCGCGGGTTTCGGGGGCTGTCACACAGCCATGCCACGTCAGCATTTTAGCCATGCTCCTCGCGGGTATGCCAGCCGGGGGTGGGTCTGTATGTGCACCGGGCAGCCACGTCACCAGTTTGTGACAGCCGAAATGGGCGTGAATGAAAATTTTGAGCAAACAAAGCTCTACGTGGTTTACTGAAGTATTTGGCGACCTGCTGTCTCTCACCAAAGCTCACCGAAATCTTAGAAAGTGAGTAGGTGTGTGTTGGAAATGCTGGCAACTAGGCACGGGAGGACGCAACCCGCTCTGATACCAATTGTTGGAAATAGGGTTGCAATGAAACACACATAGCTTGCAGAAGACGAAGAAGCTCAAGGCACATAAAAGAGAGTAGTATTGCTTAGTGCACAATGGAAATATAAGTTAGCCCTAGAGTGATGGCCATATATACAATGCACAGGGGAAAAAGTTGTAAAAACCTCTTAGTGAGGTAAAAAATGCCTTGACGGTCCTAAGTGTGTTCACACATATCACTACCACATATGTATGGTAACCTTTGCTAGAGAACAAAGGCAAATGCAAGCTTGACAAGGCTGGTGGGGCTAGTACTTAGTTAGTTGTCGTTGATGAGCGTGATGTGGTGTGTGCAAGTGAAAGAGGACGAGGAAATGTGCAGGGTGTATACCTTGGAGAGGGGCGAGTGCAAGCAGAGAAGTGGGCGCTAGCAGAATGAAGAGAAAGAGATGATTGTCCCAAGTCAAAGGAAGAAGCCAATGACATGCAAAGTGTGCCTTACGCTTCAGCTTGTGGTTCACTTATGTATGCTATGGTTGCTACTAGGCCTGACATAGCCCATGCAGTAGGAGTTGTCCCAATCTGCAAGGATGATTGTCCCAAGTCAAAGGAAGAAGCCAATGACATGCAAAGTGTGCCTTACGCTTCAGCTTGTGGTTCACTTATGTATGCTATGGTTGCTACTAGGCCTGACATAGCCCATGTAGTAGGAGTTGTGAGCCGGTTTATGGCTACTCCAGGCAAGGTTGCATTGGGATGCAGTGAAGTCCATTATGAGGTACTTAAAAGGGACTAAAAACAAATGCCTCTGCCATGGTAAAGGACCATTGGAGTTGAAGGGATTTTGTGACTCTGACATGGCCGGTGATGTGGACACACGGAAATCCACAAGTGGCTATGTGTTTACTCTTGCGGGAGGTGTTGTTTCATGGTGTTCTAGATTGCAAAAGATCGTTGCATTGTCTACTACAGAGGTTGAATATATTTCAACCATTGAGGCTTCCAAAGAAGCCATTTGGTTGTCACGTCTATGCAGTGAGTTTGGTTTGCCTGACAAGGCACCTATGCTTGGTTGTGATAGCCAGAGTGCCATATGTCTGGCAAAGAATGCCATGTTTCATGCACGCACAAAGCATATTGATGTGCGGTATCACTTCATACGAGAAGTGCTTGAGGATGGCCTTATTACATTGGTCAAGGTCCATACATCACAAAATCTAGCAGATACTCTCCCTAAGTGCTTATCCAAAGCACATCATCATCTACGCATACAGATGGTGGGAGTCACATAGCTTAAAGGCGCCATTTATGCCTTTAAGTGGGAGGTTGTTGGGTTAAAGGCCCAAATGGCCCCCTTTGTGTATAGTTTTAAAGGTTATTAACCTTTGGCCAAGTTCACATTGAACTTGGCCACTAACTTTAAATTGGTCTTATACATTTTAATAAAGGGAATGTGAGCCAATTGCTCACTAACTCATTCCCCTCATATCGTGTAGCGCTCCTGCGCTCTCCCTCATTTGTCAACATAATGTAATGCAAGGAGGGATCATATTTGCTCACAGGCCATCTTTGACGAGTAGACCGCCTCACCCAATGATCCACATTATCCGGCAATGGGTTTACATCAGGTGGCATGATAAAATCATCAACAATGGGTTGCTGTACATCATTTTCAGCACCATTTTCAGCATTGTTTAGTGGCTGCAAATGCCCTTCAGGAGCCTCAATTTGCTGCCCAACATCATCTGGCTCAAACACCACTGGATCATCTACATTTTTAGCCATATGTGGTGCATCCTGAGGGTCAAAAATAGGCCTAACAGGTGGCTGGTCATGCTGAAATTTGACCCTTTTATGGTCATGCTTTGAGGCACAATTGTTTTGAAGCAGCCTTGCCTCATTAAAAAACAACATCCCGGCTGCGTATAACCCTTTTGAGCTGAGGTAACCAAATCCTGTAACCCATTTCGCCTTCTTCACCATATCCCATGAAGAGGCCTTTAATGGACTTGGCATCTAGTTTACTCCTCAACTCATGTCTAACATGCACAAAAGCCTCGCAACCAAACATGCGTAAGTGATCATATGAAGCAGGCTTGCCAAACCAAACCTCTTCAGGGATGTCACCTTTCAAAGACATGTGAGGGGATCGATTACATATATGGACTGCAATTTTCAAAGCTTCTTCCCAAAATCCATGAGAGAGATTTTAGCTGTGGATAGCATGCATCTCACCCTCTCACAAAGTGTCCTATTGAATCTTTCAGCCACACCATTAGAAGAGGGGTTGTATGGCACAATAAGCTCCTTAATGCCCAAATTTTCACAAAATTTGTTAAATTCAGCACTTGCGAACTCCCCCCCATTGTCCGTACGCAAGCATTTTAGCTTTCTCTCTGTTTGGGTGGTCACAAATGCATGAAATTTCTTAAACGCAGCAAAGGCTTCATCCTTAGATTTAAGCAAATAAACCCAATTTTTTTTAAAATGATCATCAACAAAGGAGACAATAGCATGCACCTCCCATAGACTTAGTAGGCATGTTACATACGTTAGAATGTACAAGATCAAGCACACAAGATTTACGAGAGACACCGGAGTAATAAGAATGCTTTACTTGCTTGCCATATTGACATTCATTACAAAAGTTAAGCTTCGTGCCTTTAGCATCAAGCTTGTTCAAAGTATAAAGCTTAGAAAGGCCCTTTTGGCTCATATGGCCAAGCCTCTCGTGCCACAACTCCATGTGAGAGTTAATTTCAGCCAATGCAATAAACTTGCCCAACACGACCTTTCCATGCATGCAGTAAAGTGTCCCTTTCTTTGTGCCCTTTACAATCAGTCTTGAGCCTTTAGTCATTTTCCATGATCCTCTCTCAAACAAGATGCTGTAACCATGCATATCCATCTGACCAACAGAAAGCAGACTCTTCTTGATTCTCGACACATATCTAATATCATGCAAGACAAGCTCATTTGTGCCATCTATGGAGAGATGCACAGTGCCAATACCCTCAATGGAACATGCATGATTGTTTCCAAGATATACATGGCCATGCTTGCCTGCATCAAAAGTAAAGAAACACTCCTTGGTAGGAGTCACATGAAATGAAGCACTGGAATCAAGTATCCAAGTCTGGGATAATGCATCATTGACAGTCAACAAAGCATCAATAAGATCACCAAGAAATCACTCTTGGTGATCTGCATGTCCTGTGAATGAACATTAAGAGAGGCATCAAGGTCATAAGCATCATCATCTGACAAAGTGACACATAAGATGTTCTCTACATCTGACAACTCCTCAATCACAACACTAGAAGCCACATTGGCCTTCTCTTTGTCCTTTGAGCTATCCTGTGCATCTGTCTTGACTTCCTTCTTCTCTTTCTTTTTGTCTCCGCCATTCTTTTTCCGTTCTAACTCGGCTTTGTAGTATCTGCAATCAGGTTTCTTGTGACCTTTCATGCCACACTGATAGCAAGTCACATCACCCTTGCCTTTGCTGGCATTTCCCCTTTCCTTACTCTTACTCTTACTCCTTCGTGCATAGACATTCTTCTTCTCTGTCCTGCCTCTAACCATGTTAGCAGAGCTGCCTCTCTCTCCACTTGCTTTCCTCCTGATTTCCTCATTCAAGATAGAATCCCTAACACCATCAAAGGTCAAATTGGGGTTATTGGACAATGAAACCACCAATGTTTCCCATGACTCAGGTAAGGTCATAAGCAAGAAGATAGCTTTTAGCTTATCATCAAAAGGAGGCAAGCCCGAATCCTGTAACTGCGACAAAGTACCTGCGAACAACGACAATTGCTCTGCAGCGCTCTTGGACTCATCTAGTTGCATGCCAACAAGTTTTTGCATCAAATGCACTTGGTTGACGGGCGTTGTATTCTCATACATTCCCTTTAACTTCTCCCACATATCAAAAGCATTTGTGAGACCTTTCACATCAATGACTGTCTCATCGGTCATGGCCATTTTAATGTATGTAACTGCCTTCCTGTTCAGGCTAACCCATGCTTCATTCGTCATATCCTGTGGCTTTACCTGTTCAAGTGCCCCTTCACAATCCTTGAGAAATAGGATTCGCTGGATCCTGTCTTTCCAAAGGTCGAAACCTGGTCCTGAACCTCCTAACCTCGAAGAGATTCTTCACATCCGAAGAAGATGAGGCCATAGTTGCACGAATAAGAGGGCTAATACGCTGAATTTTTGGGCAAAATGCACAAAAACCGGAGTATAGCCTCACAGAGGTATGCACTACAGCTCCAAATGGTCACAGAAGCAATTTGGGGCAAAATAGGTCGATTTAGGCACAAAAAACAATTTCTGAAATTTATGCGCAGGAAATTTCAGCGAGCGAATTTGTGCTCACAAACAACAATTTTAGTTGTTTTTAGCCTCACAGAACATACGTAAGGCTAATGCACAGCCTTTAGAAGCATGTATGAGCAAAAAAGCCCCAATTTGTAGCATCAAATTGCACGAAATTGAGCCACAAATGGTCATATATATCCAAAACTTGTTAAACGTGCGTAGATTGCATCAATTTGCACTTTCCCCAATGTAGTTGCATCATAAAAACACTTACAAAAACCTGCGTAAATCTGAAATTTGCTGAAAACACCTGTTTTGGGACCTGTTTTTCGGCAATTTCAGTGTTTTCGGGTAGCGGTGACCTTGCAAAGATGTTCCCACACCTTAATACATGATTTGCAAAACCTGTATTTTGTTGTCATAACCTGTAATTTGCTGATTTTGACCTAATTTCAGCCTGTTTTAGGTCAATTTGACTTGCCGTTAGCTTTCTAGTGTCTGGGAACGAGTCCTTTGGTGATAAAATTGCAAAATCTCGCATGAAAGTTGACCTCCTTGGCTGAAAATCAGCGTTTGCAGATTTGGGAGCAAACCCTAATTTGGTTCTGATACCAGTTGATGAGCGCGAAGTGGTGTGTGCAAGTGAAAGAGCACGAGGAAATGTGCAGGGTGTGTACCTTGGAGAGGGGCGAGTGCAAGCAGAGAAGTGGGCGCTAGCAGAACGAAGAGAGAGAGAGAGAGAGAGAGTAGGAGCACTACACGATATGAGGGGAATGAGTTAGTGAGCAATTGGTCACATTTCCTTTATTAAAATGTATAGGACCAATTGAAAGTTAGTGGCCAAGTTCACATTGAACTTGGCCAAAGGTTAATAACCTTTAAAACTATACACAGGCCATTTGGGCCTTTAACCCAACAGTCGCTCGCGGCATAGTTGGAGTCCTCAAGGGAGATGAAGGTGCTTTGTTTGGCTTAGGAATGCAAAGCCAAAGAAAATTGCAAGGGCTCACAAGGGGACAAAGGCAAAGACAAGCTTGATAGAGCTAGCGATGATAAAGATTTGACAAAGGACATCGGCATGGCACACGTGGTGGCGGCCACAGTAGCCGCGATGCCAGATTTCTAGTCAGGTGGCCAGTGTCGCAACTAGCTTCAACCAGGAAGGGGGTTGTGAGCGGTAGAGAAGGGCACAAGAAGCTCCCTACAAATGATTTGGACCGATGTGTTCGAGTTCAAGCTATAGGTGTTTGAACCTGCGGGTCGGAGTTCAAGACACATGCATCTAGCAAGGAATCAACAGGACATATAAAAACACTATGGATGTGTGCGTCAATGTGCTGTTGCTGGTAGGATTTCGGAGAGGATGTGTTTCAAACTTCATTATCTAGGAAAGTTTGGGCGTGATGTGTTCATAGTTTACGAATGGGGATTCTTGGACATAGTGTGGTCTACAACTCAATTTTCTATGAGGCAAACGGTTCTCAAGATGGCGTTCTTTTAAGGTAAAAAGGTTGGTGATTGCATAATCGAGGCATATCCAATGTAAGGTACCTCTATAGAGTTGTCAAAGTCTTGGGTGGGGCAATTTATTGAGGGGGGTACTTAAGGGCCTCGAGGCTAGTATATAAGCCACACTTTGCCCCCATTGTATACCACTAATTCATTGGCCAGTTGGTTGGTTCAACAGTCTCTCTCTCTCTCTCTCTCTCTCTCTCTCTCTCTCTCTCTCTCTCTCTCTCTCTCTCTCTCTCTCTCTCTCTATAACGGGAACGAGCACCACGTGCCAACGAAAAAGAACATACTAAATAACTTAAAGCACTTCAAATAACAACTGAATTGGAAGAGATACACACACGAGACGGGGAGTGGCGGAGTTCTATCCCAAGAGAGCATTGGCCCCAAACCTTGGTGGTCCTCTCGATTTTTCTTTACATTGCTTCAACTCAGTACAACCCGATTTTCCATGCTCTACACCTTGATCCGGAAGCGTGCCAGAGAATGAGCCCATGGCACATATTTAAAGGCTCTTGGCCTATGAAAAGCAGTACATGAAAAGCTTCAAACTCAAAAGCATTTGGCCTCAAAAGATAGCGTTGAAAAGCTTCCCAACCTAAATCATGGAAATCCGTACAGCTGCCACATGGCACTCTCAACACGAATTGTGGGAATGTACGTACAGTCTGGCACGTCAACATGTCAACGAAAATTACGAAGCTCTGTACATCTGCCATGTCAACAATCCAACGCAAATTGTGGCAGTCCGTACAATTGCCACGTCATCATCTTTGAGTATGTATGTGTGCCGGCTTTACTTCTAGTGATGTGGGGCCCCATTGGACTAGGTCCCATAAGTTGGGAAAAGTTCTTCTGTTGCTTCTAGGGTTTAGGCTCCTCGGCCGGGATTTGCAAGTTGGCTCTGGTTTAGTGGCTCGACACATCAACAGTTTGTGACTCTCTCTCTCTCTCTCTCTCTCTCTCTCTCTCTCTCTCTCTCTCTCTCTCTCTCTCTCTCTCTCTCCATGGAAGCGAAGAAAGATTTCTTGAAGAAGAGAGCGACTCTAAAGAAGACGGGCATCTTTCTTGGAGATGACCTCACCCTCTCGCAGATTGCTCATATGCAAGAAGTAATGCCGGAAATAAGAGCCGCAAGGGAAAAGGGGAAGATTGCCTTTTACAGGGATGGAAAGGTGGTGATATTGGAGCGACGCCCTGCATGACGGTGCGAGACCTATGGGACCACGCTAAAGATGGCAACCTGGAATTGTAACGGGTCACTCCGCCTTGATGTAGGGGCCTTTGAGGGTAGCTTTATGGGGAGAGACATCATTTTCTACTCTGAGACGCATCAAGCACCGGGACAATCCATGCCACAGGTGAGCGTATATAGATGGGAGACAGCCTGCAAACAAGAGACCAGATCGGAGCATCGAGGACGGGGCTCAGGGGGAGTGGCAGTTCTATTCAGGGAGGAATTGCAACCAATGATATATATAGCACGCAAGGATGAACAGGCTAGGTACATGTGGGTGAGGCTCAGGGCAGAGACGGGTAGATACCTCTACATTGCTATTTGTTACTTTCCTCCTAGTACGTCAGTATATGCATCACCTAGAGGACAATCCCCCTTTGCTATTTTGGATAATGACATATGGGAGTTTTCCAAGGATGGGGACATTATCATACTAGGGGATTTCAATGCTAGGACTGCCCACCACTAGACAATATTCTATGATACTTCTGAAGAGATGCTCAGGGAGCTGGACGTCACAGAGATGGGTCTGTCCAGACTATCACAAGATGAGGAATACACTGAGTATGGTAGATACTTGATAGATATGGGAACCGCACACAGATTGGCCATTGTGAATGGCCTACAAAGATTTTCGATAGCTGGAGGTTTTACTTGCTTTCCACACTGACATGGTGCGAGCACAATGGATTATGTTATGGCCCAACAAGGTCTCATCCCATTCTTTCAGGATTTCATGGTGGGCACTAGGCCAGTTGGAATAGCAGTTGATCATGCTATCTTGTCTTTCACCCTGACCTTTCAGTTCAGCACAGCTCCATTAGGTGGGGTCCCCATACACACTCGGTATACCTTCATGAGGGAGACGGATTCTGTGTATATGGATGAGATATACAGGCAGCTATGCACCCATGAGTCGGGATGGCCACTAGATGAACTCACTCAGATTTTGACAGAGACGCTCCATGATGCAGCATCAGAGGCATACCCCCACAACCAGCCCACACGGAGACGATCTGGGAACATGCCCCAGAACAGTTGGTATGATGAGGAGTGCAAAGAGACGAGGATCAAACTACAGAGGGAAGTGCACGGGTATTACCACACATCGACAGTCACGGATTATCTTTCGCCGCCTAGTGCGACAAAAGAAAAGGGCCTATCTATCTCAGCTAGAGCGGGATCTATATCAGCTATTTATAAGTCAGGACTCAGGCGAAGCATGGAGGCTATTCCACGAGCATTCACCACCACCCGCGGTCACCTCCACTGAGACATGGGGGGAATATGCCACATCTCTCTACACAGCATCAGGGCAACCACCTCTGCCGAACCCACTAGAGACATGCCTAGAGACATGTTCTTTCTTTATTGCGGAGAGGGTAAGGAAAGCCATTGACAGGATGAAGACAAGGAGAGCGCATGATGATGATGGTCTGGTAGCAGAGCACTTCATCCATGCCAGGGATATACTTGTAGAGCTCCTGGCTACGATGTTTAATCGAGCCATGTATGAAGGCTTCCCGGAGACCTGGAGTATGTCTACGATTGTGCCTATTTTCAAGTCAAGAGATCCCATGATTCCCGCGAATTATCGCACCATCATGGTTGGCCACACATTAGCTAGGTTGTATGCATCCGTCCTTGAGCAGGAGCTGAGTAGATGGGCAGAGCGAGAGGGAATAAGAGCACCAGGGCAAGTAGGTTTCAGGAGAGGTTTCTCCACTCTTGACCAGATTCTGACACTCAGAGCTATTATTGAGGAGGGTAGATACCATGGCAAGAGAATCTATTGTAGCTTTGTGGATTTCCGCAAAGCTTTTGACACAGTGTCGAGAGCCAGACTTATACACAGACTACAGGACATGGGTGTGCCTATAGAGCTGATATGGGGTATTTTGGCTCTATACAGGACAGTGATGGGACGGGTACGCACCACTGAGGGAATGTCTGACATGGTCCACTCCACTATCGGAGTAAAGCAGGGATGCCCACTATCCCCGACTCTTTTTGGGATGTATGTGGATGAGTTTTCAGACTATGTAGATCGGCAGGGAGACAGGGGGGCTCAGCTAGCAGGGACATGGATTCCACTGTTACTATATGCTGATGATATTGTGCCGATTTCAGACTCCCCAGAGGGGATGCAGCGTTATTTGGATGCTCTGCATACATTTGCTCGTGACAGTGGATTGTCGGTCAATCTGGGAAAAACCAAGGTTATGGTGTTCAACACCACAGTGGGTCAGGAGGTCGGCACCCACATTTATGTATGGCCAGGAGATTGTGGAGTACACAGATGCATATACCTATCTTGGGGTAGTATTCAGTGGACCGGTGTTTTCCCTAAGGAGAGCATCAGAGACTAGATTGACGAGAGCATATGCAGCTTTGGGAGGATTGGAGAGGATGTGTTCGCAGGTTCAGTTTCAGGAACCGCGAACAAAGCTATGGCTCTTTGACACTCTAGTGACTCCAGCTATGCTCTATGGAGTTCAGGTATGAGGACCCTCAGTAGACCACCATGGGAGATCTGGTAATACAGATGGATGGAGATGTATGGAGAGGCCTTTGGTCTCTATGATCGCTCGGATGATCCAGGCTAAGGCCTCAGTACCACATGAGATTATTCGAGCCGAGCTAGCTGCCCCCCCCCCCCGCCCCCCTCTCATGGTGGAGGCACTGACGAGATCGGTGTCCTTGATGCACGGTTTATGGGATCTCCCAAGAGACAGATACGCTAGGCTTGCCCTGGAGTCATCTCGACAACTAGCTCTACAAGGCGATACAGCATGTTGGTATGGACAGATGGCATCATGGTTCCAGTCGCATGGTCTCAATATGGATAGATTACCTCCGCTTCAATACTCCTTGGATGCACCCTCCTTGTCTCTCACACGGACAGAGATCATCAGGCTCATACGTCAGGATCTGATTCAACTATAAATACCAGGAGCACATGGATACAACCGACACAGGAGTTGGGCACGAAGATGGCCTTCTACAGAGCATCTTCTCCAACTCATGGAGGACGGATTTGTGACTAGGCCACCATACATGGATACACACTTATCTCATGGAATAAGATGCGCTATTGGACAGATACGCACATCCTCACATTAGCTCCAGATCGAGACTGGCCGATTCCGAGGGGTGCCTACAGGAGCCAGGATATGTCACCTATGTAACTTGGAGCCAGAGACAGAACTGCTCTACACATGCCACTGCCCGGCACACTATGAGATACGCGGACGCTTCCATTGCTTGATTAGAGAAGGGTTCGGACCTTTTTCTAGAGTCATGAGATACAAGGATCAGAAGTGTCTCGGATTGTTCCTGCTAGAGCTGCGCAGACTTAGGGAGAGCTTGCTGAGGACATCAGGGGAAAGACAGTCTCAGAGACGAATCACAGAGTTCTTTACACCAAACAGAGGAGAGCAAACAGAGCAGTCATTACAGCCTACTCATACTAGAGGTACACTGCTTGACAGAGCCACTGAACTTGGCAGATCCAGACGTCCACGACCTCGGGGGGTCTCCCACTACCGACGAAGGTTGCAATAGAAGATACAGATCACTCTAGCTTGACATGCAAGACGCCCAACCAGAGTTCTGACCATGGAGGAAGTCGATGAGATCCGACAACGACCGATGAGAGATTTCATCTAAACCCACAAATCCCCCCCCCCCCCCCCCCCCCCCCCCCCCCCCCCCCCCCCCCCCCCCCCCCCTTCCTATTCCCCTTCTCCTTAGTGCCTTAGTGTTTTAGTGTTAGTTCTTTGTAACTTGGTAACTTTGTAACCTGGTAATTTCCGTACTCAGACATGGTATCAGATTCACCAATTGTAACTTTTTGGTCTCATAGGTCATTTTGGCCTTTTGAAGACGTTAATATAACATTTCATTTCATTTCATTTCATTTCTCTCGTGTGTATTCTCCCCATTGCTCTATGCTGCCTCTTTAAGCCTCTTTATCTCTTCTTTGATTTGTTCGCAAATGTTTTATTATAAGTATAGGGACGTTGTTTGCGCGGCTTAGCATCGCTCTTAAGGGGTATCGTATGTTGGCATACTCTTGGATCTACTCCCTTAAGATCTTTTTACAACCAAGCAAACACGTCTCTATATTGTTTGAGAGTAGCTATCAGAAGCTGCTTTTCCTCTTCCGTGAGATCGGTGGCTATGTAAGCCGGCCTCGGTTCTTCCCCCAATTCAGCTAGGTCAATTCTCTTCGCATTCTCAGGCCCATCGTACGATGTACCTGATTCTTTAAGTTCCCTCATTGGTTGCTGAATCACGATTTGTCGATTTTGATAGATACTTGGGTTAATGTAGAAATATATTTTCCTCTTTTTTATTTCGGATGGGAAGGTGGGCCATCTTTAACCCTCATCGTTGTCTGTGTTTCCGTATTTTTACTATTCTCCATTCTCCAAAGTGGTTCCAAGATTGCCAAACTTTCGTAACCTTTTATTAATTTGCATCAACTTTGACAATGTGCCATGTTCCAAGCTTGCTTTCTTGGAGGGGTAGTGTACCATACGTGCACAGGGGATGTACCTAATTTATTGAACCCAAAGTACCTATTTGCCATTATCAAGATCAATGTGCTGGTTATTGGGATGTGAACATGGGCGCTCTTTGTCATTATACCTGAGCTAGATCCTGTATCTGTGGTCAGTCATACCTGGATTAATGTTGCCTTACTTTCTGTCCAAATGATCTGAAGTGGGGTTCATAGAGTTTTGCTCTCTAATTTTGGATGGGCTTGTTTTCTCTGGCGTGGTCTTTATACATGTATTAATATTTTCCTTTTGGTAGATTTATCTCAAGGACTTTGAAGTTTGATTAAATTATTTTCTTATTTGAGGGTTATAATGTTCACAGATATTTGCTCCTTATGGCCGAGTGGAAAATGTATACGTCATTCGGAATGAAAACAAACAAAGTAGAGGTATGTAATTTTTTTTCCGGTTCTCCTGTTCTGTGGATAGTACCTTCTTTAAACTCCCTCAAAAGTTGGTTCAGAGATTCCTGTTCTGTGGATAGTACCTTCTTTCAACTCCCTCAAAGTTGGTTCAGCGATTCCTGTGATCATGCTTGCCTTTACCTGTATTTACAGACCAAAAACAGAAGATTATTTTGATGCCCAAGACTCTCCTTTTCTGTTTCTTCTACTTTGCTTGCACAAAAGAGGCGATTCACCATCTTGGAAAAGAGGGAATGTTAAGGCTTACGCTTTATGACCTGAAGGTTATGGCTTGAAGTTGTTTCCCTTGCCAAGGTTATGGTCCTTCAACAATCAATGCTCGCTTACCGTTGGGTGGATCATTTGTCGAGGAGGATCCGATTAAGAGCCTTCTGTTTTTCCAACACACTGACGCACTTTGCACAGTGTAGATGGACATTGATGACCCTCACACAATGGTACCTTGCCCTTGTCCAATCATGAGACGTGGCTGAAAATTGACCCTGCCTGCCAGAGGTGTGTGTGAACACAAAAACACATGGGATAGGGGTCAAGGACTATTCCTGTATGATGGGTTGAACCAGTTCTATTAACAATGTGTCACAGTCAAACAAGGGCCGCCTACCATCATGCAGGAGCCATGTATAGGCAGCATCCATGATTACTGCACTGACATCATGCTTGAACAGCAAATGGATCTTGGAGGAATCTCCTTGTCCATGTGATCTACTCAAGGAGGTAAAATGGCTCAGAGAGTTCAAGAGAAGAGCTCTGGCAATGCAAACAGACCCCGTGAACTTGGTTGTTCATTTCTTTTCCTCCTGACATCATTCACAGTCAAACAAGAGTCGCCGGCCATCATGCAGGAGCCATAGGCAACATCCATGATTACTGCACTGACATCATGCTTGAACAGCAAATCGTCCTTGGAGGAATCTCCTTCTCCATGACGAAGGAGGTAAAATGGTTCAGAGAGTTCAAGAGAAGAGCTCTGGCAATGCAAACAGACCCCGTGAACTTGGGTGTTCATTTCTTCATCAGCGAGTCGAAGGGACCTCAAACCCACAATCTTAGGCCATGAAGCATGAGCCTTAGCCCGTACAAAGTCTTTGTGCGTAAGCGCGAAACACTACTTTTTATGATACTTCTATAATACTCAAGGGCTCTTTTGTCGTGCATTAACATGGCTGCCAAGGTTGTTTCCCAATTTTTGTGGAATCTGCAGACTCCTGGCTTTCTAAGACTTTGCTGAGTTGAGGTTTCTAAAAGAGCTGAAAATTCCAAGTTGTTGCTGGGCTTTGCTAGTTGTAGTTGCATAGCTGAATGCCAGAACTTACAGTGTATGCTATACTGTCTATCAAAACCATGCAGGTTCTGGGCTACATGTAGGGGCAGTTGTTTTATATTGAACCCTTTTAAAGAAAAGATTCCTACGGTCATTTTAGATAGGAACCGTCGTGTATTCCTTGTTATGTTAGGAATATTCTACGAGAGAATAGTTTTGATAAGGACTCTTCACCAATTTTCATTCCTTTTGGAACTGTTTCAGGTTTCTGGCCATGAAGTTCAGGATGTTCAAACTTAGTCTTGAATACATTGCAGTGTGATCGCTTTAGCTTTTCATAGCTTTCCATCATGTAGGATGTGTAAACCCAGGATTTTATTTTGACAGGGGCCTATTTTTCTGTGTAAAAGAAGACACTTTTTGTTGGGGGCTTGAATGTTGTCCTTATATTTTTGTGCTATTTTCTCTTTGAACTTTAATTAATAGTTGATTGCTTTTGGTTCGTAGAACTTTATCTAATGGTGGATTTTCTTTTGCAGGTTGTGCCTTTGTTTCATACCCAGAGAAAGAAATGGCATTTGCCGCTATATCTGCACTGGATGGTGTGTACAGAATGGCGGTAAGTTTTAGCCATAACGCTTCACACAGACGTGCATGATGAGATCAGCCTTCTTATAAATGATAATAAACTCCTCCCCGTGTTCTATAATAATGGATTTCAGGGTTGTCATCAGCCATTAATTGTTCGTTTTGCTGATCCTAAAAGGCCTAGATCTGGGGAGGGCAGGTATCTGTTTGTAGTCGAGGAATGCTGATATTTTTGGTGGTTCTAGCTTTTTTCTAGCTTTTCCATGCATACCTTTTTATTTGTTGTGTATGTGTATAGGATGGGAAATATGGGAACAAATTACAGCCCTCACTCTCATCATGGTTCTGGGGGACCCAGGTAAACAAACATGCAGTCTGGTGTAGATTGTATGTAAGCGTTGGCCATGATCAGTTTGTGTATTTGTTGCATGTTACATTAATAGAGGTTCAGGTGGACAACCCATGAGAGCCCAAAATCCGGGTTTTGGATGGCGCCAAGGCGGGGGGCCAAGCAGTGTTGGATTGCTGCCACAAACAGGAATACTTCCTTTGGGAGCACGAGGTCCATTACATACTCGAGGGGGTCCTTTGGAGGGGCCAAACCCTACAGTGGTAAGATAATTCTTCGTCTAGCCTGATATTCTCAAAAGTATTTAAGATCAGTGAAACTTACAAGGAAGCAGGCTGTCATAAAGGATCAGATGCTTCCTTTTTTCCATAAATGCACATAAATTATGTGTTGTGAAATCCTGTTTGCATGATGAAATTATGTGTCCAGTTTGTTAGTGGGAGCACATTTCCTTGATTTCCACCCTTGGTTATGGATGTGAGTGTGTGCGTCGAGACCCTTGGTCCCACCTACTTAGCTCTTTCACCATCCCACCCATACGGATTAAAGCTGACCACACCTATCTTGCTCTCTCCTTCATTGGCGACGCCACACCCCACACACCATGACACGCACCCCACACACCACGATCCATTTCACACATGAGCTAGCCCCCTTATACTCGGCAGAGGTTGAGAAGGGACTGTTGCTCTACCCCTCTACACCACTACCTATGCTTGCCTCCCACATCACATTTGTTCTTCAGACATCAGCCATCAGCTCTTTCCTGCACACCACCCATACTGGCCACTCCCCCCCCCCCCCCCAAGGGACTATGCCACAGAATTGCTGGTACAATGATGGGTGCATAGACCTCTACCATTCACTGCATGCACAACAGACTCTTGGAGAGACCACCGATTGAGAGGCCAGACGCCAGATGAAGACACTCACATGCCGAAAGCGGAGAGCTTTCGAGGAGGCACAGGAGCTAGAGCTATACCACTATTCATGAGCATGGACAGTGCCACAACATGGCGCACCCTCCAGGGGCCACAACCGACTACCCCCATTGAGGATCCACAAGTATGGCACGACTCTATAGAGAAACTCTATGAGGTGCCGAACAAGCCTCCGATTCCACAACCTCTTTGGCCTCGACCCACGAGCTTCTCTTTCATAGCGGAGATGGTCAAGAAGGCCATCCATCGACTACAACACCGCCGATCATCAGATCATATAGGTTTACAGAGTGAGCACCTCATTTATGCAGCCACCATGATAGCCCCGTTGATCGCACATGCATTCGATCGGGCTATAAGGGAGGGCTTCCCAAAGGAGTGGACCAGACACATTATTGTGCCGATCCACAAGTCTGGAGACACCTTGGACCCAGGGAATTCAAGACTATCATGATTGGCCATACAATGGCCAAACTATATGGGGCGGTCTCGAGGTTGAGCTAATTTCTTATGGGGGGAGATTGAGGGCCTACAGGCTCCTGGTGAGGCAGGGTTCAAACGGACCTTCTCCACTATCGACCACATCTTCGTTCTGCGCTGCCTCAAGAGGCTTTACTGCTGCTTTGTGGATTTCCGCAAAGCGTTTGACACCGTCCCATGGGAGAGGCTCTTTCGACGACTCCGGAGTTTGGGGATACTGTCGGAGATGATATGGGCCATCTACGCTCTCTATGACAGAGCGACTGGGAGAGTTTGCTGCCCAAGCGGTATGTCAGAGTCTATTGCTATCACTATTGGTGTTAAGCAAGTATGCCCCTTCTCCCCAACCCTCTTCGGACTCTACATCAACGAGATCTTTGTCTACATCCTACGAGCAGGAGGGGCAAGAGCGGACCTAGCAGGTACCACAGTCCACATTATCCTATATGTTGAGGACATTTTACTGATTTCAGAGTCACTAGAGTGCCTACAGAGCCATCTGAGAGCTTTGGATGAGTTTTGCGCATATAGGAGACTCACAACGAATCTTGGGAAAACCAAGATCAATCTTCCATACCTCCAGAGCAGTTCGACCAGCAGCTACATTCACAACAGCAAGGTTGCATCCGTACGTACGTACGGATTCTATCCGTACATTACAGCTCTATTTCAATCGATTAGGCCTCTCTTTTCGAAAAACGCCTTGCTACAGCTGAGAGCGACTGGTTTTAGCAGAGATACAAGTACAGTGCAGTGTGTGATTTATTTTGATGCTCTTAGTTTTATGGGACCATGACAGAAGACATCTGACACTATTTGGTTCGCTAAGCTCAACTTTGTGTTTTCACTGTTCGGTTAGAGTCGTGGACTCTAGTTTTTGGCATTTGCAATGGTCTATTGTTGATTTGCTAGTCTTTATTAGAAGTCTTGGTGAATGCATATATAAATGTATGAAGTACACGCAGTTTTAGGCTTTGTGGAAAAAAGTAAGAATTTTTACGTACCTAAAAACTCAATCCGTTCTGTACTACGTACCTCACGAACCGAATTTGTACCGAACACTACGTACCTAACTACCTTGCACAGCAGCAAGAGGACCAGTAGAAGTGGTCACCTCTTACATCTACCTGGGAGTCACATTTACCAAGAGATAGGGGCCCTTCTCCATGGCACATGCTGCCACTACCAAAGGATATGCAGCAGTGGCCATGCTAGAGCGAAGATGCCAGCAGGCACACTTTCAGGAGCCTCGCACGTAGGGGTGGCTATTCGACACATTACTCACCCCAGCCTTGATGTATGCAGCAGCAGTGTGGGCACCCGGATTGACAGAAAGCCAATGGGCACGACCACAACAACTCCAAAGGGAAGACCGAAGCAAGTTCGACAGTACCTGGTCCTCTGAACAGAGGCACTTGGTTGCTGTCACGCCCAAATCCAGGTTGCAAAGTTGGTCTCTCAAGGGATTAGTCATGGCCCTAAGAGTGTAGATAATTCTGAACTCTCGTAGTCCAGAGGAAACTAGTGACAAAAGCGTCTGCCTTTGGTTTCTGGGTGCATAGTCCTGGTCGTTCCTCTTGTATACTTTTTGGGTGTATGAGGGGAGCGGCCGGGCGTGCCCTACCCGACTCCGAAAACAAAACAAAAAAAGATCTATATGATCTCTCGTCTTTTTTGAGGCAAGTACACAATGTCGCCGGACATCAGCAAGGTAGAGCTTCTCCCCCCCCCACCCCAAATGGTAGTGGAGGCACTCCAGATGGTCTGCTTCATCCAGATAGTACGAGAGCTCCCGACTGACACTCACACGACGAGCATTTAAGTCAACTATACAGATATTAGAGACCGGATACAAAAGAGCATGGTACACAGATTAGAGCATGGTTTGGAGCACACGGCCTTGGCCTACAGAGTTTGCCACCTTTCCAATACGACCCCGACACCCCCCCCCCCCCCCCCCCCCCCCCCCCCCCCCCCCCCCCTCCTCCCCAAAGCTTCAACTCACGTAGTGAGAGAAACATAGTGATCCGATAGGTTCACTGGCAGCTCTATATCAGAAAGACGTGGATCACATGCCCCCTCCGACGGAAGATGTTATGCTACAGAGACCATGCTCTTACCATATTGGAGGATGGGTTCATACAACGACAATGCTATATGGACACCTACATGCCACACAACTCACGGGTGGCAATTGGTTAGCTCAGAGTGTCATCACACAGACTAGAGATCGAGGTGGGGCGAGCTCATGACATTCCCATGGAGGAGAGAGTGTGTATAGTATGGAGAGAGGAAGTGGAGAGCGAGGAGCATTTTGTTTGCAGATGCAGAGCTTATGTGGATATCAAAGGTTGATACGAACCCCTATTCAGAGAGCAGCCTACCTTTCGAGATATCATGCACTCTCGAGATCAGAGAGCTGGGGCGCTACTTGCTAGAGATACAGAGGCAGAGGGACACACTTCTACAACTACCTACAGAGGACGAGGGGAGGGGGACGGGGAGACAGTCACATCTTACAGTTTCTTTCAGAGAGCTACACCCCTTCCACTCCCACACCCACTGAGGAGAGTGACCCTTCAGTAGGCTGAGGCGAGCAGGGCCCAACGACGCTCGCGGGCTACTAGAGGCCAAGTCCCACAAGTGCATCGCAAACAGATCGAGGAGATCCGGACTCGAGCACATCGAGCTGCCGAGGAGAGACGAGCCCAGATGATGGCTCACCTAGAGGCGTTCATCGGCCGCCCTCTCGACCCTCCCATGTACTACATTTTACACCCTTTTCTCGAAAGGATGCGTCTCTTCGCCCAAGAGTCGCACCTGTTCAGCGAATATCCATGTCTCTTTAGAGAATGGCTGCATCTTTACGCCGAAAGGTCACGACTCTACAGCAAAAGGACATGATTATTGGCCTAGAGTCATGTCTCTTGACCTATGGTCATGTCTTTTCATCGTGTCTCTCCAGTTTCTATATAAGAACACCCTTGTAACACATTTCAATCAATGAATAATTAAAACACAGAGTCTTCTAAGTCTTATCTTAGAGTCAATCTCAAGTTTCTTAAGTCTTGATGTCACGTGACACATCCAACCCTATGTGTCCGTGGACAAGCTACAACATGATCAGGGTTCAGTCAGTCTAGATTTAGAAGTGATTTGGCACTTTTGTGAGTCTATTCGTAGACCGTCCATGCCCAGTCACTTAGTGTAGATGCTTATCCTTTGGTTGCACACATCATGATCATAAGCATTCCCATTAGAATCCATCAGAATCCTTCAGGGGAATTTTCCGGTGCATTTAGTCTATTTTACCTATTTTTGGCACTTTCACTTATTAATTTAAGTGACTTTCCAACAAAAGTAGGTAGGGCAATTTTGCTAAGTTTGTATATAAGCAAACTAGAGCTAGCACTATTTGGCAGAAGAGGCAACAGGAGCCAAGCTTAGCAGGCAACTTCTCAAGCAAGAACTTGGTGGATCTTCCTCCAAGCAAAGACCAACCCTCGCCATAGCCTCCCAAAGCATTGGCGTTTTCAGAAAGCACCCTCGCCAGACAGCCTCAGCTAGCGTTTTTGCATCAGGGCACCATTGCCAAGAAGATTCCATCAGCTAGCGTTTTTGAAGAAGCCAGTATCTAGCGTTTTTGATCCCTTCAGCCTGGCGTTTTTGCATGTCCCAGCGTTAGCAGATTTTAGCATTAGAAAGACCAACAAGATCAGCCCAAAAAGGTAGCAGATTCAGCCCGGTAAAAACTATCAGTTTTCAGCATTGAAGAACCTCAGTTTTCAGCCCTAAACCTGCAGATTTTCAGCGACAAAGACCCACAGAAAACAGCCCCCAAATCAGCATTTTTGGACTAATCACAGATTTCAGCCCATAGCGTTTTTGGACAGCAGTAGAAAGATTGCAGATTTCAGCCCTTAGGTCGACTTCGCCGTCCCCGTCATCATTGTCGACATAGCCTAGACTTGCATCAGTCTCATGCATACCATTTGTACCAGATTGTGCAATCATAAGTAGACCACTCTCGCCGACGAGAGTTGGGCCTTCAGAGGAGGGTTTTACAACGTCTCTGGTGTCGTATCTCTCTTCTCTCTCTATCTCTCAGTCTCATACACTTGCACGCACAGTGTCCATTCACTTTGTTTGTGATCATAGCACTCTCTCATTAAGAACGGAAGGCTCTACCTTCCGTAAGTAAAAGGAACCTTGAGCACAGTTCGGAGCACTCATCTTGAGCAAAGTTCAACATTCATTCCGCTGCACCTAACATTAGTATCAGAGCTTTAGCAGTGTTCTGTATCACTCAAGGAAAGAACCATAAGAACCACATAATTTTTTTGCTTGTTGAGATCGATTCCTAATCTTGTTTTTGAAGAGTGACAGGAATCCCAAGAAAGTAGGGCTTGTCCAGCCTCCCCTTGTGTCTCTTTTCACTCATTGAGAGCGGACCGTGCACTTAGCGGCCAGCCAATCGACGTGAGGTGGGAAAAAGCAACCTTGGTGTGAGCGCAAGGCCACCAAGGGGTGCGCCCGCGGAAAAGAGCAGAACTCGGGTGAAGAGAAGATTCTTCTCAAACGCAGATTGCAAGCGAAAGAAGAAACTCAAGAACCTCAAGACCCTCAAGAACCTCAAGAATCCATGAACCAAGACCCCCAAGAACCCAAGTTCCTCGCGAACTTAAGAACCAAAGACCACAAGAACCCAAGACTTCAGTAAATGGTCATCACTCGAAGCGGAATGGATACTTCGCTTGGAGGTGATGAGCATGAGAGGCGGCGAAGAAATTTCCCCACCGGGGGGTTTTTCTAACCCTCCCCCTTTCCCATCTATGCCAAGGATTACACCAGATCCTATAAAGGCTTGGTGCAAGACAATGATGGACATGATGACAACGTGGCACGAAGCAAGAATGGTAGCCATGGAGCGAGAGTGCGAGCAATTACGCTTGGAAGCCAAAGAATTTGATTGTAAGTACGCAGAAAGAAAAACAGAATTGGATCGCAAGAACGTTGTTCATTCTTCCTCTCTCATTTCTAATGTGCAGGTGAAGATTGAAGAGATTCGGGAAAAGGAGACTCTCTTAGTCTCTTCTTCTCCAAAGCATGACACACAGGATTTGCATGATTATGAGAAGCATGATGAATTGAATGATAATGATGAGCATAGTGATTTGATTGACAATGACAAGCATGATGATTTGCACGATCAAGATGTGATTTCTCACAAGCATGATGATTTGCATGATCAAGATGTGATTTCTCACAAGCATGATGAGTTGCATGAAGAAGATGTGATTGTTCACAAGGATGATATGATAGTTGATGCTTTTTCTAACGAAGCTAACCTCGTTGTAGATTCGATCAATCTCGAAGAACTGATCTTGGCTTTCGAGTCGAGGTCCAAAGAACTCCACAAGACGATTCGATCATAGAAGAACCGATCTTGGCTCTCGAGCCTAGGTCCAAAGAATCCTCACAGGAATTATTATGTGCTCGCATGATTGATACGCACACATTGTACGAGTGTTTCATTCGTGATCGTTTTTTGTATTTTAGTCAGCGTCTTTATGTGATCCCTTTTTCTAGGCATGACATATTGTACGTTGAGCACGTTTCACTAATGAATGAGCACGTTCCATGTCTCTTCCTTGGCACGACACAATTATAGCACGAGCACATGAAAATATGAGCACCAAGCATGGGCATTTCCGTTGTGAATTGCCAAAGTTGATTGCTCTAGATCAAAAGAGAAAGATTCAATCTCATTGTTTGTGTGTGTGTGGTGAACGGTTTGGCACTCCGTCTATTGGTTCATCTACATTGCATGCACAGTCTTTTAGGACGACAAGATTTTTTCCACTCACTTTACATGGAATATGTATGTTCATGGTTTTGTGTTGGAAACGGTTTCAGGAATTTTCAGCCATGAAGATTCTTGAAGAAGAAGGAAGCATGACTCTCGACGAAGTTGAAGCATTGAAGGAGCCACAAAAGACTCTGTGTCGCTTTTGGCACGGCCCAAAGAAGCAAGCATTGCAAACCTTTATGAAATTCAAGTCCCGCACACCCACACATCAGACGTGACACATCCAACCCTATGTGTCCGTCGACAAGCTACAACATGATCAGGGTTCAGTCAGTCCAGTCAGTCTAGATTTAGAAGTGATCAGGCACTTTTGTGAGTCTATTCGTAGACTGTGCATGCCTAGTCACTTAGTGTAGATGCATATCCTTTGGTTGCACACAGCATGATCATAAACATTCCCATCAGAATCCTTCAAGGGAATTTTCCGGTGTATTTAGCCTATTTTACCTATTTTTGGCATTTTTCACTTATTAATTTAAGTGACTTTCCAACAAAAATAGGTAGGGCAATTTTGCTAAGTTTGTATATAAGCAAACTAGAGCTAGCACTCAATGGCAGAAGAGGCAACAGGAGCCAAGCTCAGCAGGCAACTTCTCAAGCAAGAACTTGGTGGATCTTCCTCCAAGCAAAGACCAACCCTCGCCATAGTCTCCCAAAGCATTGCCGTTTTCAGAAAGCACCCTCGCCAGACAGCCTCAGCTAGCGTTTTTGCATCAGGACACCATTGCCAAGAAGATTCCATCAGCTAGCGTTTTTGAAGAAGCCAGCATCTAGCGTTTTTGATCCCTTCAGCCTTGCGTTTTTGCATGTCCCAGCGTTAGCAGATTTCAGCATTAGAAAGACCAACAAGATCAGCCCAAAAAGGTAGTAGATTCAGCCCGGTAAAAACCATCAGTTTTCAGCCTTGAAGAACCTCAGTTTTCAGCCCTAAACCTGCAGATTTTCAGCGACAAAGACCCACAGAAAACAGCCCCCAAATCAGCATTTTTGGACTAATCGCAGATTTCAGCCCATAGCGTTTTTGGACAGCAGTAGAAAGATTGCAGATTTCAGCCCTTAGGTCGACTTCGCCATCCCCGTCGTCATAGTCGACATAGCCTAGTCTTGCATCAGTCTCATGCATATCATTTGTACCAGATTATGCAATCATAAGTAGACCACTCTCGCCGACGAGAGTGGGGCCTTCGGAGGAGGGTTTTACAACGTCTCTGGTGTCATATCTCTCTTCTCTCTCTATCTCTCAGTCTCATACACTTGCACGCACAGTGTCCATTCACTTTGTTTGTGATCATATCACTCTCTCATTAAGAACGGAAGGCTCTACCTTCCGTAAGTAAAAGGAACTCATCTTGAGCAAAGCTCAAACATTCATTCCGCTGCACCTAACACTTAATCATGAGTTTAAGTACTTAATTAAGAATTAGTATCTAGAATCCTTACACTATGTTTCTCTTACTAAGTGAGAGCTGAAGTTGGGGGGAGTCGGGGTCGTATTGGAAAGATGACAAACTCTCCAGGCGAAGGCCAAGTGCTCCGAACAATACTCTAATCTCTGTGTACCATGCTCTGTCGTATCCGGTCTTTGATATCTATATAGTTGACTCAAATGCTCGTCGTGTGAGTTTGTCGGTCTAGAGCTCTCGTACTCTCTCGATGAAGCAGACTGTCTGGAAGAGTGCCTCCATTACCATGGGGAGGGGGGTGGCAAGCTCTGCCCTGATGATGTCCGGCGACACCGTGTGCTTGCCTCGAAAAAGACAAGAGATCATATAGATGTGTGTTCTCTCAATCCGTGCCCATTGGCTATCTGTCAATCCCGGGTGCCCACACTGCTGTTGCATACATCAGGGCTGGAGTGATAATGTGTCAAATAGCCACCCTATGTCCGGGGCTCTTGAAAGTGTGCCTGATGGCATCTTCGCTCTAGCATGGCCATTGTTGCATTTCCTCTAGTGAGTGTCAGTGGAGGCCCGTGCCATCGAGAAGGGCCCGTGTCTACTAGTGAATGTGACTCCCAGGTAGATGTAAGAGGTGACCAGCTCTACTGGTCCTCTTGTTGCTGTGAATGTGGCTATTGGTCGAATTGTTGTGGAGGGGTGGAAGATCATGATCTTGGTTTTCCCAAGATTCACTGTGAGTCCCTTTCTCTGCAAAACTCATCCAAACCTCTCAGATGGCTCTGTAGGCACTCTAGTGACTCTGAAATCAGTGAAATGTCATCAGCATATAGCATGGTGTGGACTGTGGTACCTACTCCGTCCGCTCCTACCCCTCCTGCTCGTAGGATGTAGTCAGAGATCTCGTCGATGTAGCGTCCGAAGACGGTTGGGGAGAGGGGGAATTCTTGCTTAACACCCATAGTGCTAGCAATAGACTTTGACATACCGCATGGGCAGCAAACTCTCCGAGTCGCTCTGTCATAGAGAGCGTAGATGGCCCATATCATCTTCGACGGTATCCCCAAACTCCGGAGTCATCGAGAGAGCCTCTCCCCTGGGACGGTGTCGAAACGTTTTGCGGAAATCCACAAAGCAACAATAAAGCCTGTTCTTCCGCGCGCGCGAGAGATGAAATGAAATGAAATATTAACGTCCTCAAAAGGCCAATGTGACCTATGCAACCAGAAAGTTACAATGTGGTGGATTTGATACAAAGTCAAAGTAACAAAAAATGAAAGGAAAAAATACTATGGAATCCTAGACTGCTAGATGTCAGCTAGGCAGCTAGGTGGGATAGCTAAATCACAAAAGATCCAGCATCAGTCGCTGGCGGATCTCATCAATCTCCTCCATGGTCAATAGCCTGACCGGGCGTCGTGCATGTCGGGCCAAAGTTATCCGGATCCTCTGTTGCAGCCTCCGTCTATGCTATGTAGTCCTCCGCAGTCATGGGCGTTTGGATCTCCCTAACTCGATCGCTCGGCCGATTAGTGTGTCTCTAGTGTGAGGCGACGAGCTCTCCTGTGGTGGTAGCTCCTCCGGATGTCGAGTGTCTGCTCTAAAGAAGTCTGTGATCCGTCTTTGAGACTGGCTAGCCTCTCCCCTCATGAGGCTCTCTCTGTGTCTGCGCAATTCGAGCAAAAACAGACCCAAGCATCTCTGTTCCTCGTACCGCATGACTCTGGAGAGTGGTCGGAAGTCCTCTCTGAACAAGCAGTGGAAGCGGCCACGTATCTGGTAGTAGATGGGGCAGTGGCATGTGTATTGCAACTCTGTCTCAGGCTCCATGTCACACAGGAGGCATGTCTTGGCCTCTGCCGGTACTCCACTATATCTCCCAGTCTCGATCCGTAGCTGGTGTGAAGATGTGCGTATCTGGCCAATGGCATATACTATCCCATGAGGCAAGTGGGTGTCCATGTATCTGGGCCTCGTCACAAAACCGTCCTCTGTAAGCTGGAGAAGATGCTCTCTGTAGAAAGCCATCTTCGTGCCCAACACTTGTGCTGTAGAAAGCCATCTTCGTGCCCAACACTTGTGCTGGCTGTTTCCATGTCCTCCTGGTGTCTAGCTGAGTCAGGTCCTGGCGGATGAGCCTGGTTATCTCGGATTGTGTAAGAGTCAGAGAGGGTGCATCTAGTGAGTACTGGAAGAGGGGCAATCTGTCCATGCTGAACCCATGCGCCTGAAACCATGATGTCATATCCCCATACCAGCATGCTGTATCTCCCTGCATGGCTAACTGTTCGAGAGGACTTAAGTGCAAGGCGGGCATATCTGTCTAAGTTCCCACATGCGGTGTATGAAGGAGACAGATCTGGTGAGCGCCTCCACAACTAATGGGGGGGCAGCTAGCTCTGCTCGGATAATGGGCAGCTAGCTCTGCTCGGATAATGGCACGTGGTACTAAAGGCTTGGCTCTAATGAGCCGCGAGATCAGAGAGACTAATCGCTTGTCCATGTGTCACCAGGAGGTGTATTTTTCCTGTTGCCTTTCGTAAATAAGTATTAGATATATTTATTTTATTTTTACTTGTTTGTCCCAAAACCCTTGAAAAGGTGCAAGTGGACATTGCATGGGCAGTGTGAAACGGCTGCAGCCAAATGGGTTTCTCACATCGGGGATCTAGGTCGGTCAGACAGGGACTGCCCGGGCCAGTTAGCACTGAATTGTGATGAGTATGGAAGCTCGTGTGCGCCAAACTGGAATTTGGGCCACTCGTCAAGTCACTGCAACTTTATAAGTTGAAAGGGGCCAGTGAATTAACCCACATTGTAGATGTTGGTCAAATGGTAGTCTTCAATGATGGTCAGGAGACCGATAGGGACGCCATGGAAGTATCTCCTAAAATTTAGGGAACTGCTATTTCTGACCGGAAAATGTGTTCGCGTCATTAGCTCTGGAATGACAAGGGGAACATTTTATTGCTCTGCTGCCAAGTCAACTGACGCACCAGTTGAGATATTTTTAGCAGGGAAAGCCCAAACTCGGAAACCGTGTCAGTCTGTGAGCGATTCTGTCACTCTGGCAGGCAAAAACGAGCTGCATATCAACAAAGGGGGCGCCATTTTCAGCCTCAGGTGGATTGTAGCAGGTACAGAAGCTATGGAATGCTTACCTTGCCTTCTATGCACAGTATGGTGACGGGAGTGATGCCCCGCACGCTACATACTGCTCTCTTTCTCCCCTACGTACAGTATGTTATGCCCCACTAGTGGGCTTCTCATTTGACCTCTGTACAGTTCTGGGGGTTTATGCGCGTTTGCCAAGGCAAGAGCCTTCTGAACAGGAACCGGATTAGCTAATTGTTAATCCCCCACAGGTACGCACAGTTCCATCACGAAAGATTGCAAGTTTGGAGAGTTTTCTCGCGTGAAAACTCGTCCAATTCACAGGGGAATTGTCCCATTGCGTGCGGGAGCCCTTGGGACACGCGTAGGCGTGTTCGCTCCGCTAAAAACGATCCGAAACAGGGAATTACAGCCTGCTGTGTTTTTCTGCAGGTTTAGGGTTTCGCACCTAAACTGCAAGGGAACATCGGGGGAGCCTCGTGAGAGCCTTGGGATGCGTGTACAGGCTTTTGGGCTCCCGGCAGTGAAAAACAGAGAATTACAGCCCGTTGAATTTCTGTGACAGCTCACCAGAAAGCTTCCAGATATCGAGGGAATCCGTCCTAGACAGGTGTTTTTGACCTACAGGGGTTTTTGCGCCGTTATGTTGTCGAAATCCGGTCGAAAACCTGCGTTTTCAGCCCTCACCAGGTTTGGACAGCTTTGTGAAAGCTTGTGCTAAGTGGTCGGATCGTCTACCTTAGTTTGAATAAAGAAATACCGAAAGGGGCGCCAGTCTTTGGGGCCTACAGGGTGTCGGTCTCGTGTGCGCAGTGACATTCTAGTCGCTGGACGCAACTGTGTTCTCTTCCCCTCTCAGTGCTCTGTGTAAAGTTAACAGGTAATTGAAATAGTACCCCCCTCTACGTTGTATAGGCCGGTTATACCATGTCCTCCCATCCATCCGTGCTACTTGTCCTCCCGTGATGGTCCAAGGAGGGCTCCCCAAATCTCAGCTCTATAGAGCAATGCAAAAGCCACCAAAGTGTCAAAGAGCTAGAGCTTCGTCTGAGGCTTCTAAAACTGAACATGTGAACACATCCTCTCCCATCTACCCAACGCCGCGTGGGCTCTGGGCAGTCTAGTCTCTGTTGCTCTCAATGAAAATGCTGGTCCACTGAAAACCACTCCAAGGTAGGTATAAACATCTGTATACTCCACTATCTCTTGGTCGTATGTGAATGCGGGCGTTGACCTCTTGATCCAGTGCAGGGTAGTATTAAATACCATGACCTTGGTTTTACCAAGGTTGACAGACAAACCACTTTCCTGGGCGAACCTATACAAAGCATCCAAGTGACGTTGCATCCCCTCCGGAGAGTCGAAGATCAACACAATATCATTAGCATATAACAATAGTGGAATCCATGTCCCTGCCAGCTGTGCATCTCTATCCCCAACTCTCTCAATGTAGTCAGAAACCTTATCCACATTCATACCAAATAGAGTAGGAGAGAGCGGGCAAACCTGCTTCACCCTAATAGTGGAGTGAACCACTGTAGAAAGGCCCTCTGGGGTGCGTACATGCCCCACTACTGACCTGTATAATGCCATAACTCCCCATATGAGCTCTGTGGGTACTCCCATCTCCTGTAATCTACGCATCAATCTAGTTGTGGGTACTGTGTCAAATGCTTTGCGGAAGTCCACAAAGCTACAATAATCCGTCTCTGATGCGATCTGCCCTTCTCAATGATGACTCTGAGTGTCAAGATATGGTCAAGAGTAGAAATGCCTCTCCTGAACCGTGCCTGTCCGACTGCCCGCATCTTCTCTCTCTCTCTCTCTCTCTCTGCCCATGTGCTCAGCTGCTACTCAAGAATAGATGCGTACAACTGTGCCAATGTGTGTCCGATCATGATAGTGCGATAATTCCGAGGCTCCATAGGGTCTCCTGACTTGAAGATAGGTACAATAGTAGATAGGCTCCAAGTATCAGGCAAGCCTTCACACATGGCACGGTTAAACATAACTGCTAGAAGCTCTGCTAGTAGATCTCTGGCATGTATGAAGCGCTCAGTCACTAAGCCATCATGATCATATGCTCTCCCAGTCCTCATCCTGTCAATGGCCTTCCTCACCATCTCAAGGGTGAAAAAAGCACACGTGTGGAGACATGGATCGGGGGGGGGGGGGGGGGGGGGTTGGGGAGGGGCGGTTGTCCAGGAACTGTCTACAGAGATGACGCGTACTGGCCGCAGGCCACTGTAGAGGTAATGGCAGAGGGGGGGGGGGGGGGGGGGGGGGGGTGGTGGCTCATGAAAGAGCCGCCATGCCTCACGCGAGTCCCGACTCAAGAGTAGCTGGTATAGGTCTTGCTCTAGGCGAGCCAAAAATGTCCTCTTCTTCCGCCGCACCAGGCATCGGAAGTCAATCTGTGACTGTCGGTGAGTGATGTCCCCCAAAAGCACCTCCCTTTGAAGTCTAGCTCTAGTCTCACGGGATTCCTCATCATACCAGCTGTGCTGGGGCATGCTCCTAGAATGGCGTAGAGAGAGAGAGAGAGAGAGAGAGAGAGAGAGAGAGAGAGAGAGAGAGAGAGAGAGAGAGAGAGAGAGAGAGAGAGAGAGAGATTTTTAACGTCTATGTTAGGCCGAAATCGGCCTATGAGACAAATCAAATATACATGGTGTGCATGTCATCCGTCTATCGAAAAGACAAATGAAATAAAACTGATATAAAACTAAACTGAATTGGAAATAAGTAGTGATGTACTGGAGATGGTGGTGGTGATATATCCAATGGATATCTGAGGGGGGATGGAGCTCTATCTATGGGGGTATATGCATGTCTATATGCTCAGGGTAGTACAATCATGAGAGTGCGTCAAGCTATCTAGCTCCATCCTGTAGTAATGGGGGGGTGTAATATGTGGTACATAGGCGGGTTTGGTGCCAGGTCTGCCCGGATGAAAGCTGCAGGGTTGGCCCTCATCTGAGCCACTCGCTCCTTAGTGGCACGACGCTCTGGAGCCTGGATCTCCTCGATTTGTCGGTGGTGGGAGGCTTGCACCTCTGTAGCCAGTGACTCGTGGTCGTCGTGTAGCTGTGCTCGCCTCGGCCTGTGGGAGTGTCACTCCCCTCTTGAGTGTCGGATGGAGGGGAGGGCTATAACTATCTGAAAGAAATCTGTGAGCTGCAACTGTGTAGCTACGTGTGTCTGTAGTAGTGTGCCCCGGTGGCTCTATATCTCTAATAAGAAACGCCCTAGCTGTCTTTGATCTCGAGAGTCCATGATCTCTCGGAAAGTGGGCTGCCCTCTGAATAAGGCCTCATACCTACCTCTGATCTTAGTATAGGCGTTGCATCGACACACAAAATGCTCCTCGCGCTCCACCTCCTCTGTGCATGCTCTCCAGACTCGCTCCTCTCTGGGGACACCAGTGTCTCCCAATCTCAATCTCTAACCTGTGTGATGCCACTGTCAATTGACCAATCGCCACCCGTGAGCTATGTTGCATGTATGTGTCCATGTAGCGTGGTCTCTGTCACGAGGACGTGGCAACTGCTAACCTTAGTTGTTGGTTTCTTTCCAATGATTTTTGTTTATTTTTTGAGACCCTCTTTTTGAAGTTGCAAATGGTCGGACATTGTATGGCCAATGTGAACGGTAGTTTCACCCGTAGACGGGAAGTTGGTCGGCACTTAGAACTTGTAAAGTAAAAGGATGTCTAGGCTCAATTCAAGATCATGTAGGTCTCCCTGTCGCACTTCGCAAGTTGGTGGATGCTAGGAAGTGAACTCAATAAAGGTACAATGTCAAGGTGGGGTCACCAAAGGAAAGTACCCAACAGCTGGGCTACACTGCATTTTTGGATGCGGTCCCAGTGGGGATTGATAGTCAGATGACCAATGGCAGTCCAAGGGAAGCATCTCCTAAAAATTAGGGAACTGCAATTTTGGGCCATGAAATGTGTTCGCGTCATTACCTTCGAAATGACAAGGGGAACATTTTATTACTCTGTTGCAAAGTCAACTGATGCACCGGTTAAGAGATTTTTAAGCGGGAAGCCCAATGTGGGGGAATTGCATGTATGAGTGCCATGTGGCATTTTTTGGCCAATTTACCAAGCCTGGGAGAACAGAACTCGTAACTGACTTTTTGGAACAGTTTAGGAGGTCGATAACTCTGATTTTCAGCCATTTCTCTCCATTTTTTGAGCTTCCCATGACTTTACCTAGGACCAAGGAGCTAATTTTCAGCATTGAAAGACATCAGATGCATGTTTACAATGTTGTTTTGCTGCGTTTCAGCGATACGCAAGTTTTGGCAGCCATGGAAATCTTCCCCTTTTGCATCTATTTGTTCATAGATGCATTACAAGTCAAGCGCAGAAGAGGGGGCGCTCGATTTATGATGGGGGGATGCTTCATTGAGAACCTGGCTCACAGGTTAAGAGCTATGGAGTGCTTTCTTTCCACTCTATGTACAGTGTGGTGCTAGGAGTGATGACCTTCACACTACACACTGCTCTCTCTCTCCCCCCTACTATCACGTGACACATCCCAACCCTACGTGTCCGTGGACAAGCTACACCACAGCAGGGTTCAGTCAGTTCAGTCAAGTCTAGACTAGCAGTGATCTGGCACTTTTGTGAGTCTATTCGTAGACCGTGCATGCCCAGTCACTTAGCATAGATGCATATCCTCCGGTTGCACACAGCATGATCATCGGAATTCCCATCATAATCCATTAGCATTAGTTAGGGGAATTTTCCAGTGCATTTAGCTTATTTTCCTATTTTTGGTTATTTTCACTTATTATTTTTAAGTGACTTTCCAACAAAAGTAGGTAGGGCAATTTTGCTAAGTTAATATATAAGCAAACCCAAGTTAGCAGTAATTGGCAGATCTCGCTCAACAACCAACTTCTCAGCAGTACCCCCCCTCAATAGGTACCTCGCCATACCTCTCACCCCATCCTTGGCGTTTTTCCTAGATCAAGCCATCGCCATCAAACCCCATTGTCTGGCGTTTTCTCCCTTAGTTACCTCAGCCCTGTAGCGGTTCTGGCTCAGCAACTTCAGCGTTTTGGTTGCAACTACTAACGCTAGGGCATGCTGGCCATTCCAGCGTTTTGAGATTACAGCAGGATTGCAGCCTATTGAAAATGCTGCCCTATCTTGTAGATTTGCAGCTTTGCCAGCCAGCAACATCAGCGTTTTTGACCTCAGGAGAAACCCCGTCAGATCTACCATTTTCAGCCCGTAAGGACAGCCATAGACAGTCATTTTCAGCCACCGAAAACAGTCCACAAATTCAGCCAAAGAAGACTACAGATTTCAGCCATTGAGTCGTCGTCGTCACCACCCTCGTCGTCATCGGCATAGTCCCATTGCATGAGTCCATTGCATTCGCATTGTACACCTTTGTGCAATCAGAGTAGACGACTCTCGCCGACGAGAGTGGGGCCTTCGGAGGAGGGTTTTACAACCTCCCGGTGTCGTATCTCTTCGCTCTCCTTCTCTCAGCCTCATTCACTTGCACACACAATATCCACTCACTTTGTTCGTGATCATAGCACTCTCCATAAGACGGAAAGCTCTCTCTTTCCCTAAGAACTAAAAGGAACCTTGAGCAATAAAGATCACTAATCTTGAGAAAATACAACATTCATTCCGTTGCACCTTACACCTACGTGCAGTTATGTGATGCCCCACAAGAGGGCTCTTCATTTGACTGATGTCCAGCTATGTGGTTTGATGCTTTTGTGCTGAGATGATTTCTTCAACCCTCCCCCTTCGCCATCTACGCCACCAAGTGCACCAAACCCTATGGAGGAAATGGTCAAGCAGATGATGGCCATGATGGATAGACAAGAAGCAAGTCGCCTTGCTCAGGAGCGTGAGCGCGTTGCTCTTGCCGCAAAACAAGAAGAAAATCGCCTTGCTCAGGACCGTGTGCGCGACGACAGAATTGCAAGAATGGCCGCAGACCAAGCAACCAAGGACCGCGAGCGCGACGAAAGAAAGGCAAGATTTGCCGCACAACAAGAAGAAAATCGACTTGCTCTCGAACGCAAGCGCGAAGAACGAAATGAATGAAAAGCAGAAAAGGACGCCGAGCGTGAAGCTCAAAGGGAGCTTCGCAATCAAGAATTTTTTGCCCAAATCCTAGCCTCGAAGATCGAACCACCCAAAGATCGTGGGAGTTCGTCAAGTGGCGCAAGCCACGATGCGGATTCACACAATCCAGTCACAGAGAAGTTGACTTTTAGTAAGTATGACGGTAAGATGGATGCTACTGTTATTCATTCTTGGTTGCATCAATTTAATGCTTGTTTTGCGACAACTAAGAAAACAGACAATAACAAAGTTTTGACGGCAGCTATGTACCTTGTCGGTGATGCCATAAATTGGTACCAGGCATGGCAAGAGGCACAGCTAGCCGCTCACCTAAAGGCAGCCAACGATTTCACGCCCCCCTCTTTTAGATGGGTTGATTTCCAAGACAAGCTCAAGGCGTGGTTTATGCCACCTCAGTACCTTGCACGATTGAAGGACGATTGGCGAGCTCTCAAGCAAAATAGTAAGCCGGTTATGTCTTTCTCTAATCGTGTTTTGCAGCTTGGCACTCAATTACGCAAATCGGATGCGAAGCGCAAGGAGGCATTTCTGTACGGATTGGACGAGTAAATCAAGTATGATGTCGAGGTACTCGATCCAATCGATCTCAATAAAGCGGTAGCAATTGATCTCGCCCACGAGATGAAGCACAACAAAGGAAAGCCCAAGGAGAACAAGACTTCCACAAGTACCTCGCAGACGTCTCAGAACCCTCAGAACGGTAACAATGATAACTCTTCTAACCAATCTTCCAACAGTCTCTCATCAAAGAATTCTTCCAATGAATCTAAGGGTAAGGCTAACACAACTGCGAAACCTAAGCTTACTCCATATGAAAAGGTAGCACAAGGAATTGTAGGAGGATACATCACGTCGGAAGAACAAAGCACTTATTGTAAAGAAGGTCGTTGTTTTCATTGTCACATTAAGGGTCACATAAAACGAACATGTCCTAAGCACTTATTGTAAAGAAGGTCGTTGTTTTCATTGTCACATTAAGGGTTACATCAAACGAACATGTCCTAAGCTGGAATCGAATGAATCTAAAGAACCCACAACACCCACTACATCTGTCAATGCAATGAATGATAACACGATTGTGCCCAAAATTTCTCAGGACCCTCCCATTGATGATTCTCTCATTAAATGTTATGGTCGTACATCAGGGTACCGTTTTGCCATATTGTTTGATACACGTAGTATGCATGATGTGATCAGTTCCTCTCTTGTTGAGAGAGCTCACCTTGAAGTTAGTCCGAGATCTCCTATTGAGGTCTCTGGCTTTCGTATTGGTATGGACGCTTTCATCACGGAGGAGTGCCTTGATGTGTTGTTTGCAATTCAACAGACTGCCTTCACTAGAAGATTTGTTGTTTCTCCTCTCTCAGGATGTGACGATTTTAGGCATTAAGTGGTTTCGTGATAATGATGCTCTCATGAAATTTTCGGCTAACACTATAACTCTCAATGCCGACAGTGATTCTCCTATTGTCATTCATGGAGAGGACATTGCTCCTCCTCCATCTCTCATTGCTAATATGCAGGACAAGGTTGAAAGGATTCAGGATAAGGAGATTCTCTCAATCTCTTTTTCTCCACAGCATGACACATAGGACTTGCATGATTATGAGAAGCATGATGATTAGATGGATAATGATTTGCATGATGATTTGGATGAAAAAGACAAGCATGATGAATTGCATGAACAAGATGTGATTGTTCACAAGGATGATGTGTTAGTTGATGCTTTTTCTAGCGAAGCTAACTTCGTTGTAGATTCGATCAATCACGAAGATCCAATCTTGGCTTTCGAGTCGAGGTCCAAAGAACCCCCACAGGACGATTCGATCATTCAGGAAGAACCGATCTCGGCTCTCGAGCCTAGGTCCACAGAACCCTCACAGGAAGTATTATGTGTTCACATGATTGATACGCACGCATTGTTCGAGTGTTTCATTCGTGAAGGTTTCCTGTATTTTAGTCAGCATCGTTATGTGATCCCTTTTCCTAGGCATGACATATTGTATCTTGAGCATGTTTCTATCATGGATGAGCACAAATGTATGCGGATTGTTCATGAAAAGCTGAAAAGTTTGTATGTAAGGAAGTCGCATTCCTTGTCTCTTCCTTGGCATGACACAGTACCCGAAAGAGCACATGATAGTATGAGCACCACGCATGGGCATTTCCATTGTGATTTGCTACGTTGATTGATTTCGATCAAACAGAAAAGATTCGACCTCATTGTTTGCATGTGTTTGATGAACGGTTTGTCCTTCCGTCTCTATGTTCATCTACATTGCATGCACAGTCTTTAGAGAAGACAAGATTTTTTTCCTTCACTTTACATGGCATGGGTATGTTCATGGTTTTGTGTTGGAGATGGTTTTAGGAATTTTCAACCATGGAGATTCTTGGAGACGAAAGAAGTAGTTCTCTAGACAAAGTTGACGCAAGAAAGGAGATTCAGAAGACTTTGTGTCGCTTTTGGCGTTGCCCAAAGAAGCAAGCGTTGCAGACCTTTATGAAGTTCAAGCACCACACGACCCACACATCAGAGTGGGCCGGCGAAGAGTCCCTTCCAAGATTCCCGATGCTGTTGGCGATCTCCCTCGACGCCATATAGTTCGGTACCAGTACCTCACTTTGAAAAGGAGGGGATGTCACGTGACACATCCCAACCCTATGTGTCCGTGGACAAGCTACACCACAACAGGGTTCAGTCAGTTCAGTCAAGTCGAGATTAGCAGTGATCTGACATTTTTGTGAGTCTATTCGTAGACCGTGCATGCCCAGTCACTTAGCATAGATGCATATCCTCCGGTTGCACACAGCATGATCATCGGAATTCCCATCAAAATCCATTAGCATCAGTTAGGGGATTTTTCAAGTGACTTTATCCCATTTTTCCCATTTTTTGACATTTTTCACTTATTTATTAGGTGACTTTTGTTGGGTAGTCAGTAGGGCAAATTGGGTAAGTTAATATATAAGCAAACCCAAGTTAGCACTCCACAGCAGAAGAGGCAACAGGAGCTTCCCGCTCAACAGGCAACTTCTCAGCAGTACCCCCCATCGCCCAACCATCAAGCCTAGCATTTCCATCACAGAGCCTCTCCCTCTCGCCGGCATTACCAAATCTGCCATCGCCAATACTTGGACTGCCTAGCGTTTCCTCCATGCTAGAGATCGCTAGCAAGAGGAAGGACCAGCGTTTTCAGATTGCTCAGGCCAGCGTTTTTGCAAGATGCTAACGCCAACAAACAGTCAGCCTTGGTAGCGTTTTTGGGATCAGCCTTGGCTACACCACAGCAGGGTTCAGTCAGTTCAGTCAAGTCTAGATTAGCAGTGATCTGGCACTTTTGTGAGTCTATTCGTAGATCGTGCATGCCGAGTCACTTAACATAGATGCATATCCTCCGGTTGCACACAGCATGATCATCGGAATTCCCATCATAATCCATTAGCATTAGTTAGGGGAATTTTCCAGTGCATTTAGCTTATTTTCCTATTTTTGGTTATTTTCACTTATTATTTTTAAGTGACTTTCCAACAAAAGTAGGTAGGTTAATTTTGCTAAGTTAATATATAAGCAAACCCAAGTTAGCAGTAATTGGCAGAAGAGGCAGCAGGAGCTTCCCGCTTAACAGGCAACTTCTCAGCAGTACCCCCCCCCCCTCAGTACGTAACCTCGCCATACCTCTCACCCCATCCTTGGCGTTTTTCCCAGAACAAGCCATCGCCATCAAACCCCATTGTCTGGCGTTTTCTCCCTTGGGTACCTCAGCCTTGTTGCGGTTCTGGCTCAACAACTTCAGCGTTTTTGTTGCAACTACTAACGCTAGGGCATGCTGGCCATTCTAGTGCTTTGGGATTGCAGAAACCTCAGCAGACTAGCGTTTTTACAGCAGGATTGCAGCCTATTGAAAACGCTGCCCTATCTTGCAGATTTGCAGCTTTTCCAGCCAGCAACATCAGCGTTTTTGACCTCTGCAGAAACCCCGTCAGATCTACCATTTTCAGCCCATAAGTACAGCCATAGACAGTCATTTTCAGCCACCGAAAACAGTCCACAAATTCAGCCAAAGAAGACTACAGATTTCAGCCATCGAGTCGTCGTCGTCAGCACCATCGTCATCATCGGCATAGTCCCATTGCATGAGTCCATTGCATTCGCATTGTACACCTTTGTGCAATCAGAGTAGACCACTCTCGGCGACAAGAGTGGGGCCTTCGGAGGAGGGTTTTACAACCTCTCGGTGTCGTATCTCTTCTCTCTCCTTCTCTCAGGCTCATTCACTTGCACGCACAATATCCACTCACTTTGTTCGTGATCATAGCACTCTCCATAAGACGGAAAGCTCTCTCTTTCCCTAAGAACTAAAAGGAACCTTGAGCAATAAAGATCACTAATCTTGAGAAAATACAACATTCATTCCGCTGCACCTTACACCTACGTGCAGTTATGTGATGCCCCACAAGAGGGCTCTTCATTTGACTGATGTCCAGCTCTGTGGTTTCATGCTTTTGTGCTGAGGCAAGAGCCTCCTTGGGGCAGGAACAGGGATAGCTGTCACGTGACACATCCAAACCTATGTGTTCGTGGACAAGCTACAACGTGATCAGGGTTCAGTCAGTCCAGTCAGTCTAGATTAGAAAGTGATCTTGCACTTTTGTGAGTCTATTCGTAGACCCTGCATGCCCAGACACTTAGTATAGATGCATATCCTCTGGTTGCACATAGCATGATCATAAGCATTCCCATCAGAATCCATTAGAATCCTTCAGGGGATTTTCCAGTGCATTTAGCTTATTTTTCCTGTTTTTGACATTTTTCACTTACTATTTTTAAGCGACTTTTGTTGGAAAGTAGGTAGGGCAAATTAAGTAAGTTTGTATATAAGTAAACCTAGACTAGCACTATTTGGCAGAAGAGGCAGTAGGAGCTCCACGCTCAACAGGCAACTTCTCAGAAGAACCTCCCCAAGAGACCTAGCGTTTTTGGAGCAGAAGCCAAGACCTAGCGTTTTCATCACCAGATCAGCCAGCGATTTGCTTTGCAGAGTCCGGCGACAGCAAGACCACAAGCCTAGCGTTTTGTTCCTAGATCTTCACCGCAAGTAAACCTCAGCCCTAGCTTTAGTAAAAAGCCCAGATTGCCCTCCCTTGTGGCAACGTTTTTCAGCAATGGAAGAGCAGCAGATTCAGTCCCTAAAGAGTAGCAGAATCAGCCCCAAGAAACATCAGTTTTTTCAGCCTTCAGTAGATGCAGATTTCAGCCCTAAAAGACCAGCAAAATCAGCGTTTCCATTAGTGTTTCGGCAAGGCCAGATTTCAGCCCATAGCGTTTTTGGACAGTAGATAAAGGATTGCAGATTTCAGCCCTTAGGTCGGTCTCGTCGTCCCCGTCGTCATCGCCGACATAGCCTAAACTTGCATCAGTTACATGCATTCCCATTGTACCAGTTTGTGCAATCATAAGTAGACCACTCTCGCCGACGAGAGTGGGGCCTTCGGAGGAGGGTTTTACAACGTCTCTGGTGTCGTATCTCTCTTCTCTCTCTATCTCTCAGTATCATACACTTGCACACACAGTGTCCGTTCACTTTGTTTGTGATCATAGCATTCTCTCATTAAGAACGGAAGGCTCTACCTTCCATAAGAAAAAAAGGAAGCTTGAGCACAATTCGGAGCACTCATCTTGAGCAAAGCGCAAACATTCATTCCGTTGCACCTAACATTGGTATCAGAGCTTTGGCAGTGTTCTGTATCACTCAAGGAAAGAACCACAAGAATCACAAGAATTTTTTTTGCTTGTTCCGGTGGCACGAACCCAAGTTCGCTTGGGCGTGTCGATTCCTAATCGTGTTTTTGAAGAGTGACAGGAATCCCAGGAAAGAAGGGCTTGTCCAACCTTCCCTTGTGTCTCTTTTCACTCATTGAGAGCGGACCGTGCACTTAGCGGCCGGCCAATCGACGTGAGGTGGGAAAAAGCAACCTTTGTGTGAGCGCAAGGCCGCCAAGGGGTGTGCCCGCGGAAAAGAGTAGAACTCGGGTGAAGAGAAGATCCTTCTCAAACACGGTTTGCAAGCGAAAGAAAACCTCAAGAACCTCAAGAACTCAAGATCCGCAAGAACCCAAGTTTCTCGTGAACTTAAGAACCCAAGACCACAAGAACCCATACAAACCCACGACTTCAGTGGATGGTCATCACTCGGAGCGGAATGGATACTTCGCTTAGAAGTGATGAGTATGAGAGAGGCGAAGAAGAATTTTCCCCACCAGGAGGTTTTCTGACCCTCCCCCTTCCCCATCTACGTCAAGGATTGCACTAACTCCTATGGAGGAGTTGTACCAGATGTTTATTGAAAGGAAGTTAGCACGCGAAGCAAGATATGCAGAAAGAATGGCAGAAATGGAACGTAGACACACAGAAAGAAGAGCAGAAAGAGAAGCAGAAAGAAAGGAAGCCAAAGCAAGACAAGAACAGAGCGACCGACACAACAAAGAGTTCTGGCGACTCTTTTCTCAAGTTCAGGCACAAATGCAAGAGATTTGCGGAAAGGAGACTCTCTCAGTCTCTTCTTCTCCAAAGCATGACACACAGGATTTGCATGATTGTGAGAAGCATGATGAATTGAGTGATAATGATAAGCATGATGATTTGGATGAGAATGACAAGCATGACGATTTGGATGTTTATGATGAGCATGATGTTTTGCATGATCAAGATGTGATTTCTCACAAGCATGATGAGCTGCATGAAGACGATGGGATTGTTCACAAGAAGGATGATGTGTTAGTGGATGCTTTTTCTAGCGAAGCTAACCTCGTTGCAGATTCAATCAATCACGAAGGATCGATCTTGGCTCTTGAACCTAGGTCCAAAGAACCCTCTCAGGAAGAACCGATCTTGGCTCTCGAGCCTAGATCCAAAGAACCCTCACAAGAAGTATTATGTGTTCGCATGATTGATACGTACGCATTGTTTGAGTGTTTCATTCGTGATTGTTTCCTGTATTTTAGTCAGCGTCTTTATGTGATCCTTTTACTAGGCATGATATATTGTACGTTGAGCACGTTTTACTCACGAATGAGCACGAATGTATGCGGATCGTTCATGAAAAGTTGAAAAGTATGCATTCAAGGATGTTACATTCCATGTCTCTTCCTTGGCATGACACATTCGTAGAACGAGCACACGAAAGAATGAGCACCAAGCATAGGCATTTCCGTTGTGAATTACCACAGTTGATTGCTCTAGATCAGAAGAGAAAGATTCGATCTCATTGTTTGCGTGTGTGTGGTGAACGGTTTGGCACTCCGTCTATTTGTTCATCTACATTGTATGCACAGTCTTTTAGGAAGACAACATTTTTTTCATTCACTTTACATGGAATAGGTATGTTCATGGTTTTGTGTTGGAAATGGTTTCAGGATTTTTCAGCCGTGGAGATTCTTGAAGAAGAAAGAAGCATGACTCTAGACGAAGTTGAAGCATCGAAGGAGCCACAGAAGACTTTGTGTCGCTTTTGGCGCTGCCCAAAGAAGCAAGCTTTGCAGACCTTTATGAAGTTCAAGTACCGCACGACACACACCTCAAAGTGGGCCGGCGAAGAGTCCCTTCAAGGATTCCGGATGCTATTGGCGATCTCCCTCGACGCCGTACAGTTCGGTACCAGTACCTTACTTTGAAAAGGAGGGGATGTCACGTGACACATCCAAACCTATGTGTCCGTGGACAAGCTACAGATTGATCAGGGTTCACTCAGTCGAGTCAGTCTAGATTAGAAGTGATATGGCACTTTTGTGAGTCTATTCGTAGACCGTGCATGCCCAGACACTTAGAGACACTTAGTGTAGATGCATATCCTCTGGTTGCACACAACACGATCATAAGCATTCCCATCAGAATCCTTCAGGGAATTTTCCAGTGTATTTAGCCTATTTTTCCTATTTTTTGACATTTTTCACTTATTATTTTTAAGCGACTTTTGTTGGAAAGTAGGTAGGGCAAATTGAGTAAGTTTGTATATAAGCAAACCTAGACTAGCACTATTTGGCAGAAGAGGCAGCAGGAGCTCCACGCTCAACAGGCAACTTCTCAGCACAACTCCCCCAAGAGACCTAGCATTTTTGGAGCAGAAGCCAAGACCTAGCGTTTTCATCACCAGATCAGCCAGGGATTTGCTTTGCAGATTCCGGCGATAGCAAGACCACAAGCCTAGCGTTTTGATCCTAGATCTTCACCGCAAGTAAACCTGAGCCCTAGCGTTAGTAAAAAGCCCAGATCGCCCTCCCTTCTGGCAGCATTTTTCAGCAATGGAAGACCAACAGATTCAGCCCCTAAAGAGTAGCAAATTCAGCCCCAAGAAACATCAGTTTTCAGCCTTCAGTAGATGCAGATTTTCAGCCCTAAAAGACCAGCAAAATCAGCGTTTTCGGCAAGGCTAGATTTTAGCCCATAGCGTTTTTGGACAACAGATAAAAGGATTGCAGATTTCAGCCCTTAGGTCGATCTCGTTGTCCCCGCTGTCACCACCGACATAGCCTAGACTTGCATCAATCACATGCATTCCCATTGTACCAGTTTGAGCAATCAGAAGTAGACTAGTTTCGTCGACAAGAGTGGGGCCTTTGGAGAAGGGTTTTACAACGTCTCTGGTGTCGTATCTCTCTTCTCTCTCTATCTCTCAGTATCATACAGTTGTACGCATCGTGTCCATCCACTTTGTTTGTGATCATAGCATTCTCTCATTAAGAACGAAAGCCTCTACCTTCCATAAGAACAAAAAAGAACCTTGAGCACAATTCGGAGCACTCATCTTGAGCAAAGCGCAAACATTCATTCCGCTTCTACTCCAAAGAAGGCACCTGTGAGGGTCATAACCTCACCAAACATGTGTGTTTTCAGCTTTGTGTATGCGCTGTAATTTGACTGTTTTTCAGTAATACGTACGCCAGAACCATTGGGAACAAGGCTCCACTAGCAGAGGATAGTTTGGGGACAGTTTAGGGCTGAAAACAGGGCAAAAACCAGTAAATACAGCGTGCTGAATTTACTGTTTTTGGGCAGGAAGCAGCGGGTTTATGCCAATGGAAGTGAGTTTCAACAGGGGAATTGGTTTCACACAAGTTTTGGGATTGTTATGCCGAAATTTGGCCAAAACAGGTGGTATCTAGCTGGATACAGGTAAAGAATTCCCGGGACTCTACTTTGTAATTTACCCTCTCAAAGTATAAAGAAATACCGAAATGGGCGCCAATTTTGGGGCCTACAAGTTGTCCGCGTGTATTCGGAGCTTTCTAGCTTCCGAGCCGTGTGTGTAAGTAAGTGTTAATTCCCGTCGCAGGTTACCTTTGCAAAGTGCTTTGTGTGTGTGTGCGTATAAAGTAAAGAATTTCAGGTGAAAGCCAAAGCCTACCGCCCCACGGGCCGGTTTCAGTCTTTGTATGAACTCATCAGGTAGTATAGTAAGGAATTGGTCTCTGTAGCATAGAAACAGGGGACGGGGGGACGCGGCCCTTCTATGCGGGGACGGGACGGGGGACGCCGGGACGCAGACGGGGACATGTTTTTGGGACGTGGGGACGTCCCTCACAGGGGACGGGTCCCGGGATGCGGGTCCCCGGTGACCAACACGGATGGGACGCGGGCAGGGGGCGGGGTTGCAGCTTTCAAAAGGTTTTTAAGCGCCCACTTTTGGGGGGGGGGGGTTTCAAATTTCAAAAGCACCCTTTTGGGGGGGATTTCAAATTTCAAAATTCCACTTTTGGGGGGTCTTTCAAATTTCAAATTCAAAGTTCAAACCCCCATTTTGGGGGGAGCTCTTTCTACTTAAGAGCACCCACTTCCAAGCCTCAAGGCTCATAGCCTCATAGTATCTACTATCATACCCAAGCCTCAAGGCTCAAGGCCACTTCCTTGAAGACTTGAAGTTCCTCTCTCTCTCTCTCTCTCTCTCTCTCTCTCTCTCTCTCTCTCTCTCCCCCATCAAGCTTTGTCCTACTCCTCTTTCCTTCGCTTCAACCCTTCTCTAATATCTATCATCAATGGCATCTCAAGATGGATTCCAAGCTTCTCTAAGCCCTTCTCCTTCTCCTTCCTCCGGCCCCGCTGCCGCTTCTCAACCCCCTTCCTCCGCCGACTTCACATGGACATGGTGGAGTGAGGTGATTGCTCCCGAGTCCGGTGTTGGAGGTGGAAGCAAGCCGTGGAAGTGCCGCCGTTGTGGCTACGAGCGCAATGGTTCTGTGAGGAAGTTGCGCGCCCACTTTCTTCACGAAAAAGGACATCAAGTTCAATTTTGCCCGCAAACCGGCTCGGAAGAGGAGAAGCAAAAGCTCCTAAATCTTGAGAAGACTCTTGCAGATATAAAAGAAGCCAAGAAGAATCGTACCAAGCGTCGCACGGTGAATCCGAGGGAGATGGCCGCGGCGGCTTTCATCCGAGCATCGGCATCCCCTTCTTCGGCATCATTTTGTGCATCAACCGGCACCGACGGTGACCGCCCACCTGCACTCTCTACCAACCCTTCATCGTCATCTGACCCTCATTTTCGTCCACCCAAGCGGCAAGCAACTCTTGGAGATAGTTTGAAAGAGGAGGTAGATGTTGTCGTAGCAAGATTTTTCTACCACGACCATATTGCTTTCAATGCAGCGCGATAAGCCAAGCTAAGCTTTAATCTTTAGTTTATACAATATATATCACTCAAGTCTCATTTACACTTTTTTTTTGGCATAAAAGATCTCCATATTTTAAAGAAATGGCACGGAAGATCGGAGAGTTTGGACCCACATATGTCCCTCCGTCTTCGGAGAGCTTGCGCACCACTCTTCTTGACAGGGAGAAAGTCATGGTGGAGGCGGCATGTGCATCCACAAGGGCTTCATGGAAGAAGAATGGGGTATCCCTCATTGTGGATGGGTGGAGTGATACCCGTCGCCGCTCCATTCATGGCGTGGTGGCATATTCTCGGGGGGAGATGTATTTCATTGACTCGCATGATGCATCGGGGACCGGGAAGAGTGCGCAAGTACTTGCATCGGAGTGGGCGCTTACCATTGAGAAGGTGGGAAAGCATGATGGCATTGCCATCGTCACCGATGGAGAAAATAGCAATCGTGCCGTCGGAGCCATCATTGAATCCCTTTATCCACAAACCACGGTCACATATTGCATGGCTCATTGCCTCAACAATCTTCTCAAAGATATAGGCGCCTTGGAATGGATTTTCCCCGTCATTGAGCATGTGAATTCAATGGTGACTTTTGTCAATAATCATCAAAAGGTAACCATTAAGTGTTAACCAATCTTATTTCAATTCGAATCTAGATTCAATATGGAAGGCCAATTCTCGTTTTAAATGTTGAAACTTGATTTTTCTAAATAGGTGAGGGTTGAATTTTCAAAGAGGTCAAAGCTAGCTCTTCTCAAATACTCGGAGACTCGCTTCGCCTACAACTTTATTATGCCCTATCGCTTGAGTTCATGTAGTGGGGCATTGAGGGGACTCTTCATTAGTGATGAGTTCTTGGCAATGCCCGAGTCAAAAAGTGTCAACGGAGTGGTATGCCGAGCACGGGCCGACATGCCGGAATGGTGGGAGGAAGTAAAGACAATCTCCAAAATGGTGAAGCTTATGATCCACCTCTTGCGGGTGTTGGATTCCATGAAGCCTTGCATCGGCAAGATATATGAGGCCATGGACACCATGATTGACTGTCTTGAAAAACTTGTGACCGACCCCGATAGGTATTCACGTCGCACGAGTCATTTTGAAGTTTTCCCTATGCTTTACAAGTTTACTCGCTTGAGTTTTAACTTTGTTTTGAATCTTCCTAACATAGGTACGAGGAGATCCAAGAATTGTGTGTGTCAAGGTGGAATGCCTATCATTCTCCTCTTCATGCAGCCTCTTATGTAGTGGATCCACAATTCCAACAAGGGAATCAATGGAAGGACAAAGTGGTGATGAATGGTTGGCAAACCATCCTTGCCTGCCTTGTGCCCGACCCAAAGGAAAGGACCAAGATTCGGAGGTAACTCAATGTCACATGCCCGATGCACAAGCATCTCGCTTTGAGATGGGGAGTGCTGAGGAGTTTGGGGCGGGATTGGGCGGTTTACAGGATTTGGGTATTCGCATTCTTAGCCAAGCATGCACTACGAGTTGCTTAGAGCAACTTTGGAGTGTGTATGCTCATGTAGCCTCAAAGAAGAGGAATCGTCTTGATTTACAGAGAGCCAATGATCTCATATATGTCTCATCAAATTTGAAGGTGCTTTCCAAGTCAGATCAAAGTGATGATCTCGCGGAGTGGGCACTTGCTGAGGATGATCCTATCCTAGAGACACAGATAGATGCAGAGGTGCCAGAGGCAGAGATTGAGACAACACCACTTGAGGATGATTTTTTGGATCAAATGAGCTATGCAGAGCCAGTTGACATTCAGTTGGCACCATGGGCTGACATGTAGAGTCTAGAGTCTAGATCTCTTGAGTCTCGAGTCCTTCCTTTTTGAGTCTCATTTATGCTAAACTCTACTTATCCACTCTTCACTTGTACATCGTTATGTTTTGCCCCTTGGCGAGGATGATTGATGCTTGATCACCACACCAATGGTGTACTGTGTCCCGTACGTCGCACGTCCTTTGTTATATTTTGGTGTTATGTAATATGAATGCAAAAACCACTTTTTCTTTGCAATCTTGTGCTCTAAGTGTTCACAATTGTCTCAGTATTAAATTTGCAAAGAATTAGTGTTTTTCAAAGCGCGTCCCTTGTCGCGTCCCCCGTCCCCTGTTTTGCCTCGTCCTCGTCCCCGAGACCCGCCACGTCCCCGGGGCCCGTCCCCGTCCCCATGTGACTATGCTCTGTAGTCTGACATCTTCGTCCCCAAGCCCGGTGACTCCCAGACTCTCCTGGTGTATAGCTGCACAAGGTCCTGTCTCAACACCAAGCTCGCGGGGAAGAGAGAGAGAGAGAGAGAGAGAGAGAGAGAGAGAGAGAGAGAGAGAGAGAGAGAGAGAGAGAGAGAGAGAGAGAGAGAGAGAGAGAGAGAGAGAGAGAGAGAGAGATGAAATGTTATATTAATGTCTTCGAAAGGCTAAAATGACCTATGAGACCAAAAAATTACAATTGGCGAGTCTGATACCACGTCTGAGTAAGGTGTCAGGAGTTTTTGGGAGCAAGGGATTGCGCATATGTACATACACATGCACGGTGCATCGAATAAAGGATTGCCCATTTTCCATAGCCAGGTGGTTACGTGGGGCCCACATGTGTACAGGTAGGACAACATGTACATAGTGCATCGATTTTCACTATTACCAGTATCAGTGTGTTTTTTCTACAATAATGAGGAGTTGGTAGCGCGTAAAACTTCTCGAGGAAGCTATCCGCGGGCCGACGACATGAGGTAAGCAGGTGCGTCAGATGGCATCTAGTGGCGTCAGAAGGTCGAATGTGGTCAATACTTACATGTGGATGAGTATGGACACAACGTGGGTGTTTTCTTGTGATAATTATGCAGAAAGGTCATCATGAGGACCATATTTTGGGGCCACTTCACGTGGTTGCAAGACGTATTATTGGAAAAAGCTGAGTGCCAGGTGTGCGGATGATGGAAAAAGGTGACAACTATGCACTGCGAGGTCCGTTTGAGGTCATCTAAAAGGCCAAGGGTATCCAACTAATAAAGCTAAGTGTGGGAACTGAGAAAACAGAGAGAAGACAAAAAAAAAACGTGGAGAAGAGAGGAAGGACAGCCGCAGGTGTGTTTTTGGGGTTTTTGGAGCCTGTTTTGGCCGTAAATTGCTCATCCGAGGTCGGATTTGAGCACTTTGACATTGTAGACTCGGGTTTTGGGCCGTTCCAGACGCGATGGCGTTGTCCATTTTGTCAAATTTCTCTCTCTTTTTCTTCTGTTTTGGCTGTGTAAGTTTCTCCTATGAGCGAAGCTTCTCCTCCAGTTTGTGATTGTATCTGGCTTATTTTATCCATATTGTGTGAGCTATTTGTTCCATTGGTGTTGGCCCAAGCTCGTTTGTATCTAAACATCAGAAATTCTCCTCTTTTGAGCTGAGTTTTTTGGGTGTGTGTGTGTGTATCTCTCTGTGTGGAGTGGGTAAACGGATAGTCTCTCTCCTCTCACTCCATAGGTGTGTTCCCTGTCTCGGCCAAGTGTGTTGTGTAAGCCGAGTGGTGCCCCATAGTGTGTGTGTATCTTCCCAAGAGTGTGTGTCAGGTCGTTATAGAGGCGTTCTGTGTATTTTCATCCCGCTCACATTCTTTTGGTGCCTCCACTGAGGATCTTCTTCGAGTACCTTTTGCTTCGAGCTTCAAGCTTCGAGATTCGAGACTACAGGTTACAGATTACATGTTACAGGTTACAGGGACAGGTAGAGGTATAAGTGATGCACACAGGAACAGGTAGCTGGAGTACAGTGATATACTAGCAGTGGTGTCACTTGCAGTTGTTGTGGGTATGTATCATTTGGCGCCTGTTTGAGCGCATTGTCTGCTGGATTGTACGTTACTTGTGGAAACTGCCATTGTACGCCTTTGTGGAGCCATATTTGGTTTTATTTGGCAGTCCCAGTCATTTCTGAGACTTGGTCTGGAAGATAGTCATTTCTGAGACTTGACTATACAAGATTTGCATAAGCCTTCGTGTGAGGGTCGATAGCGTGAGGTTTTATTGAGCTGGGGGATTCTCAAATGTGGAGATCGTTTCGGTGATATAGGTAGCTGGAGCACTCTTTTTGTGACCTCGGCATAGGTTATGTACTAGTGATTCCTCCTTGATGCTCGGGTTCTGTTGTTGGCAGTTTATGCATACATATACAATCTATATTTTGGGTTCACATTGCTCTACTTCTGGGGAAACTCTGCCAAATTTTTTTCAAATTGTGATGGTTGGTTTTTTGGTCTTTTGAGCCATTTATGTTGTTATGTTGCTGAAATTTTGGAAAAATGAGAGGATAAGACAGGTGTGCTTTCTTGGGAGCTGCATGGTTGACTTTAATGGATGATCAAAATGGTCCTCAATTCACTCCTTTTCATTTAACTCAAAGAATCCAGATAAATGTTCATGTGTTCAAGAAGATTTTTTTTCCAGCAGCGCATAGTCTTTATGTTCGGGCCAAGAAGATTACGAGAGATCCTGGAATGTCCTTTGCTTGTTGTAATTCCAATGATTAACTATGAAAACTCATTTGATGTGCATGTATTTGTCCTTATCTAAAGTTGAGCACCATTGAAGTTTCTGGGAATTGAGTCAGTCAAAAGTTTTGGGTTCTTGCACGTGTGTTCGAAGGTGTTCTTAAAGCATTAAACTTGGGTATCCATGGCTTTCTCTTATCCGGAGTTTCATAGAAGAAGTGATGAAGATGTGGAAGACTTTTTAGAAAAGATGGAGGTTGCGTGCATTAGCAACCAGATTCATGACTCGGCGCAGATGTTACGCCTTCTCCAAATTTGTTTTAAGAGTGATGCACGAGTCTGGTCCAAAGCATTTGAAGAGGAGTTGCATGTGGCTGATCCGCCTGTAAGATTGAGTTGGGACAATCTAAGGTATGGATTGGAAGTGGAGTTTGTGAAGATAGAAGATCCTGAAAAAGTGTGGCAAGAAGTACAGGCTTTAGTGCAAAAGGAGGGTGAGCCAGTAGATGCCTACATACGCATGTTTTCATTGGCATGGGAGAGGATGTGCAAGGTCTTAGCACCATAGGTACCCCCGCTTGACATGATGAAGAAGGACAGGTTCTTGGCTGGTCTTTGGGAGAATATACGTTGGAGAGTGGAGCTAAAGAAGCCTAGGACATATGAAGATGCATTGGAGGTAGCAAGGAACAAAGAGTGGAAGCTGAGAAAAATGAGCTAGCTAGGAGTAGAGTCTTTGCCCATGAGGTCTGAATTTCAACCTATAGAGTTTTTACAAGGTCGCATGCTAGGGGTTCATCATGAACCAGTGATTGTTGTTACTCTTCAGGTTATGCCACCAGTGGTCACTACAACAATGCAAGATGATGGGCTAAGGCAAGACATGAGGCAAGTGGTAGATTTGATGAAGAATCTCAGTCTTAACATGCTAGGTCAAGTGGGAAATAATCGAGGTCGAGGGAGGTTTGGAAATCAGCCAGGAGGTGAGGAAAGACCCATGAATGGTGGTGGACAAAGCAATGGCAGGTTCTGGAGGTAGACGCCCACATGTTATAATTGCGGAGAGTTGGGCCACATCAGCCCACAATGTGATAAGCCACCAAGGATGGGTGGACATGTATCCATTGCCAAGACAGGTGCTAACTAGGTCAAATGATTATGGCATTGAAATTAAGGGAGATGAAGGAACCAGTGGATTAACCCATGAGGAAAAGGGAAAGACAGTGTAGCCACCTTGGAGAAGACATCAAAGCTAGAGGATACATTAGTGATGCCTATTGGGAAGAGGACCACAGAGGAAAAGGAAGGAAGAAGTGCCCCAGGTCCTAGCAAGAAGGGAAAGAGCCATGAAGGCGAGGATGTCAAAGCCAAGAGGAAAAGGAGAGCTCGTCGCAAGTTTCATGTTTCAGATTTTCCACTAGGGGATGGGCAATTAAGCTATGACTTGCAGGAGTATCTGACAAGCAGAAAGACAGATGTTACTTTTGGGCAGTTTATAGAGATGGTGCCTAAGCTAAAGCGACAGTGGAAGAGGATGGTTAACCTAATGGAGAAAGAGTCAGAGAGAGGTTCAGTAAAGGTGTTGGGAATGGATGAGCTACCAGACATTTGCCCAATTGTAGATGTGGCATAAAAGAAAAAATCTAGGACAAGGTTATGTGGATGGTGGAGCCCAAATATGTGTCATAACACACTCATGCGTTGAGAAGATGGGTCTCAGAGTGACTGGGGTGTCAGGGCTTCGGATTAGATTGGTTAACTATCAGAAAGTAAAATGTTTGGGTGTTGTAAAGAGCTTATAAGTGGAAGCATATGATGCAAAGGCAGTGGTTGATTTTCATGTGATGCCAGCGAGGTTCGGAGCATATCCTATTATATTGGGTAGACCATGGGTACGTGCAGTAGGAGCTGTTCAAGATTGGAGACGTGGTACTATTAGCCTCTATCGAAAGACAGGTGCCAAGAAGCTTTACAATATGGACACAAGGAAACGGTTGGAGGAGCTTTATGAAGATGAGGATGAGTCTAGTGATGAAGACTATTCCACAATGACTGATAAGGACAGTGATAGTAGTACCAACAGTGATGAGGATGCTGATGTTGCATTTCTTTTGATGGACAAAGGAATCTAGGAGCTTGGTGTAGTCGCATTTGCGAATGAGGTTGAAGATGAAAATGAAGGGCCTTATGAAGTGATTGAAGGGCTAATGCAGACCAAGGTTGAATCGTCAAAGAAGCAGGAATTGATGACACAAATGATCAGTGGAGAGCTCTCAGCTATGGAGAAGGAGATATATTTGCACATGCTGGCTAGTTTTCCTGATCTGTTCATTACTTGATATGAAGAGATCAGAGGGTTCAAGGGTGAAGAGATGCATATAGAGCTGAAAGAAGGTGCTACGCCAGTGCGGCAAAGGCTAAGAAGGATGGGCCAAGAGTAGATGGAAGCCTTGCGGGAAGAGGTGGACAAGCTATTGAAGGCAGGGTTCATAGTCCCAATGGAGACAACAGAATGGGTGAGTCCAGTAGTAGTCAATCCAAAGAAGGATGGGAAGTGGAGGATTTGTGTAGATTTTAAACCTTTAAACGCAGCCACTAAGAAGAACCCATATCCTCTTCCATTCATCGATCAGATCTTGGATTCAGTGGCAGGTTATGAGAGGTACAATGTGTGTGATGGTTTTTCAGGCTATTTTCAAGTGAAGATTGCTCTTAAAGACCGTACAAAGACAGCTTTTATTACGCCATGGGGCTGCTATTGTTACACTGTATTGCCATTTGGGTTGACAAATGGACCATCCTTTTATCAAGAGAGAGCAAATTGGGTATTGGCACCATTCATTGGTAGTTGTGTTAAAGCTTTTATGGACGACTTCTGTGTCTATAGCAGTAGGGCTGAACACCATGAGAAACTGCAGATGGTATTGGCTCGATATGATGAATGTGGAGGACAACTAAATCCAAAGAAATGTCATCTAGCACAGCCAAGGGTGAAGTTATTGGGCCATATGGTGTCAGAAAATGGCATTGAGGCTGATCCAGAAAAGGTTAAGTCTATTATTCTTCTTCCAACACATACGAGTACAAAGCAATTGGCAACCTTTATACACAAAGTGAAGTACATGGCACGGTTTATTCCATTGTCTTCTCAGCCTCTTTATCCATTACAAGTGGCAAAGCATGATCCATTGCAATGGGATGACAAGTGTGAAGAAGTGTTTCAAGAGGTGAAAGAGGTGTTAGGGGGGTTGTCAGCCATGCAGGCTCCTGATTGGGAGCAAGTGTTTTATGTAAATCCATCAGTAGGGGATGATGCCATTGGAGCCATGCTATTGCAAAAGGGAAAGAGAAGCCATTATATGAGGCCAGTGTATTGTGCAAACCGAGTGAAGTTGGTAGTAGAGAGAAAGTTCTCGGAAGTAGAGCTAGTGATGGCCAGTGTAATATTTGCTTGTCGACGATTTCGTCATTACTTGCTACCACGTCCTTTTGTTTTCTTGACGAGTTATGCTTTTTTGCCACAATTAATTAATGGCACTAACATGTCAAATGTGGTGAAGAAATGGGTGATTGAGTTGCAAGAGTTTGAGTTCTCTTTTCTAGTGGAAGACAGTACAAGGGCTACCCTAGCCGATTTGTTGACCTACAAGGAGAATCTCCTTATTGTTAAGGAAGAGGTGGTGAGAAAGGTAGTTGAAGAAGTGCCACAGATCAGCAATGCACATGCGTTGTTCTTTGATGGCTCATACAGAAAGAGCCATGATGCAGCTTCAGGGGGTATAGCACTCTACGATCCGGTATAGCACTCTACGATCCAGAGGGGAATCTAGTGTGCAAGAGAGGGTTCAAATTGGATGCTCATAGTAACAATGAGGTTGAATATGCTACTTTGGAAGCCGGATTACACATTTGTTTGAAGCATGGGGTTCGAAGGTTGAGCATAAAAGGTGATGCCTTGTTAGCGGTGAAGCAAGTGCTGGGTGTGTGGAAGAGCAAGAACAGCTCATTGAAGGAAATGTGTTTCAGAATTAAAGGACTGCTAAAAAAGTTTGAAGCATGGAGCAGCAGACACATTGAACGTTCTCTAAATGGAGAAGCACATGAAGCAACTCAAAGCATGATTGGGGAGCTATTTGTGTTGAGGACCACTTTACCTCTTTATCATTGCCGGGAAAGTTTGGCTCAAGAAGAGGAGTTTTTGCTAACAGGAATCATTCCAAAGGAGATTCAGAAGTCTAAGAAGTATGGCTTTGTGCGTAGAGCATACAGGTACAAATTGATTGGTGATGTCTTGTACATGAAAGGGATTGATCTTGTGTTGAGATGTGTACCTTGGCGGGAGGAGTTTATAGAGTGTTGGAATACAATCATGAAGGCACATGTGGCGGCCATTTTGCTCTAAAGATCACTTTGCATAAGATCTTGCAAGAGGGGTATGTATGGCCTAGTTTGCACAAGGATGTTCACCATTGGTGTAGGTCTTGCAATAGGTTTCAAGCATTTGGGAAGAGTGTTGAAGCCAGAGCTACGAAAAACCATTATGGCCTTTGATGTGTTTGAAAAGTGGGGGATTGATGCAATAGGCCCATTACCAATCACAAGCAGGGGCAAAAGCTATATTTTGACTGCAGTGGACTCTCTCTCTAGGTGGACAGAGGCTATAGCGGTAAAACAGATCACTGCAAAGGATGTGGCAAAATTTGCGAGGAAATATGTTGCAAGTTTGGCGTGCCACTAGAGCTACTTTCGGATAAGGGGCCAGGATTTAGAGCTAAAGTGCTAGATTTTTTATGCGCGAAGATGAAGATTAGGCACCAGCATACCACTCCTTATTATCCGCAGTGTAATGGCTTAAATGAAAGATTCAATGGTGAGTTGGTACAAATTCTTTCGAAAGTGACAGAGCACCAAGGAAAGAATTGGGATTTGGAATTGCCTAGTGCATTATGGGCTTACTGTACTTCGGTGAAGACATGTACAGGGTTTACTCCATTTCATTTGGTATATGAAAAGGAAGCACTATTGCCTGTGGAAGTAGAGTTGCCTGTATTAAAGATGTTAGAAAAGTTGCTTGGGCCGCCTAGTGATGCATTCAAAGAGAGGCTTTTGCAGTTACAAGAGGTTCAGCTGGATAGGATGAGTGCATTGGAACATTATGGGCAGATGCAGGATAAGGCTTTGGAAAAGATAAATGAAAAGGTCAAAAGTAAGGGTATCAAGAAGCATGACTTGGTTTTGCGCTACAACAATAAGCTAGACAACATCTTCCAAAAGAAGTTTCAAATTAAGTGGGAAGGCCCTTTCAAGGTACTGGAGTGTTTTCCGAATGGTACATATCAGTTGGTTAACCTGGATGGGGTTCTACATAAGTCAAGGGTAAATGGATTGCGTCTTAAATTATATCATGCCAGGTTAATGATGGTGGAGCAAGATGAGCTGTCTGTGGAGCACGTAATGTGTGTGAGGGATGAGGAGACTTGTGACGCTGCGAGTCTCATATCGCTTTTTACTGGTGCTTGGGCAAATTATGTCAGGAGTTTTCTGGAGCAAGGGATTGCGTATATGTACATACACATGCATGGTGCATCGAATAAAGAATTGCCCATTTTCCATAGCCAGGTGGTTACGTGGGGTCCACATGTGTACAGGTAGGACAGCATGTACATAGTGCATCGATTTTCACTATTACCAGTATCAGTGTGTTTTTTCTACAATAATGAGGAGTTGGTAGCGCGTAAAACTTATTGAGGAAGCTATCCGCGGGCCGACGACATGATGTAAGCAGGTGCGTCAGATGGCATCTAGTGGCGTCAGAAGGTCGAATGGGGTCAATACCTACACGTGGATGAGTACGGGCACAACGTTGGTGTTTTCTTGTGATAATTATGCAGAAAGGTCATCATGAGGACCATATTTTGGGGCCACTTCACGTGGTTGCGAGACACATTATTAGAAAAAGCTGAGTTCCAGGTGTGCGGATGATGCAAAAAGGTGACAACTATGCACTGCGAGGTTAGTTTTTGGCATGTTCGGGGTCCGTTTGAGGTCATCTAAAAGGCCAAGGGTACCACTAATAAAGCTAAGTGTGGGAACTGAAAAAACAGAGAGAAGACCAGCAAAAACGTGGAGGAGAGGAAGGATTTGAGCAGGTGTGTTTTTGGGGTTTTTGGAGCCTATTTTGGCCGTAAACTACTCATCCGAGGTCGGATTTGAGCACTTTGACATTGTAGGCTGGGGTTTTGGGCAGTTCCGGACGCGATGGCGTTGTCCATTTTGCCAAATTCCTCCCTCTTTTTCTGTTGTTTTGGCTGTGTAAGTTTCTCCTATGAGCGAAGCTTCTGCTCCAGTTGTGATTGTATCTGGCTTATTTTACCCATATTGTGTGAGCTATTTGCCCCATTGGTGTTGGCCCAAGCTCATTTGTAAATAAACATAAGAAATTCTTCTCTTTTGAGCTGAGTTGTTTGGGTGTGTGTGTGTGTGCGTGTGCGTGTGTGTATCTCTCTGTGTGGAGTGGGTAAACGGATAGTCTTTCTCCTCTCACTCCATAGGTGTGTTCCCTGTCTGGGCCAGGTGTGTTGTGTAAGCCGAGTGGTGCCCCACAGTGTGTTTGTGTATCTTCCCAAGAGTGTGTGTCAGGTCGTTATAGAGGCGTTCTGTGTGTTTCCATCCCTCTCACAACAGAAAGTACAAAGAATAAAGAACCAAGACTAAAAATCACTAAACCACTAAGGAAATGAATGTAAAGCTGATCCGTAGTTGAAATGAGACAGAGGGAAAGGGGGGGGGGGGGAGGATGGGTTCAAATGAAATCTCTCATTGGCCCCTGTCGAATCTCATCAACATTCTCCATGGTTAGTACTCTGGTTGGGCGTCTTGCATGTCGAGCTAGAGTGATCTGGATCTTCTGCTGCAGCCTTCGTCGATGGTGGGAGATCCCTCGAGGTCGTGGGCGTCTGGATTTGCCTAGCTCAATGGCTTGATCAATCAACGTACCTCTAGTGTGGGTGGGCTCTGAGATCTGTTGTGATAACTGCTCCTTTGGCTCTCTCCTGGCTGGTGTAAAGAAATTTGTGATCTGTCTCTGAGACTGTCGCTCCCTTGATCATAGTTACCAGGAATGGGAAACCGGAACGGGAACGCGGAACGGGAACGCCGAACAAAATGCCATTCCCTGTTACAGGTACTCACGTTTGAAACACGGAACGGGGATTCGGAACGGGATCTTGGAATGGGAACGGGGAACGGAGACCTGAAAACGGCCATTCCCTGTTACTATGCCCTTGATGTCCTCAGCTAGCTCTCCCTAAGTCTGTGCATCTCTAGTAGGAACAATCCTAGACACCTCTGATCCTCGTATCTCATGACTCTAGAGAATGGTCCAAAAACCTCTCTGAACAGACAGTGGAAGCAGCCTTGTATCTCATATTACGCCAGGCAATGACATGTGTAGTGCAGCTCTGTCTCTGGCTCTAAGCGACATAGGTGACATATCTTGGTCCCTGCTGGTACCCCTGGAAATCGATTGGTCTCGATCTGGAGCAGGTGTGAGGATGTGCGTATCTGCCCAATAGCGCATCGTATCTTGGTCCCTGTTTACTAGATTGTTTATTTGCGCAGGCTGCAGTTGTGAAACGAATTCATAACCGTTCTCAGCGCTGGGCAATCTGCCTTGTTGCTTGCTTGGCAAGCTCTTAGGGATGGTGCCCTCCAGTTCATTGCTGCTGAGAAAGGCAAGCAGAGCCCCGTTTCATCGGCTTGACGAGGGCAAAGCATAGGAAAGGCGGTAAATTTCTTTTTTGCTTTCCCTTCGCTGCACTAATAATTGGAAAAAAAAACTCTTTCATTGCATTGTTTCTGGCCGATACCAGATTCGTACTCGAATGCGTTTCCGGAGGCCCGCCCCTGTAACGCGGTCGCACAGTTCACTTGCGTTGATCAGTAGTCTTGCCACTCCTAGCGGGTTCTATGCTGCCACCTCTTGCATTGTAACCAAATCTATTTTTAATTGGGCTGGTACCCTTGGAAATCGACTGGTCTCGATCTGGAGCAGGTGTGAGGATGTGCGTATCTGCCCAATAGCGCATCGTATCCCATGAGATAGGTGCGTATCCATGTATGCACGCCTAGTCACAACACCGTCCTCCGTGAGTTGGAGAAGATGCTCTTTGTAAAAGGTTATCTTTGTGCCCAACTCCTGTGTCGGTTGTATCCATGTGCTTCTGGTATCTAGTTGAATGAGATCCTGGCGTTTGAGTCTGGTGATCTCTTTCCGTGTGAAAGACAAGGGGGAGTATTGAAATGGAGGCAATCTATCCAAGCTGAAACCATGCTGTCATCTGTCCATACCAACATGCTGTATTGCCTTGTAGCGTTAGTTGTCGAGATGACTCCAGGGCAAGAGGCCTTAGCCCGAATCATCCGAGTGATCATAGAGACCAAAGGCCTCTCCATATATCTCCATCCATCTGTGCTGCCAGATCTCCCATGATGGTCTACTGAGGGTCCCCATACCTCAACTCCGTATAGCATAGCTAAAGTTACTAGAGTGTCAAAAAGCCAGAGCTTTGTCGGTTCTTGAAACTGAACCTGCGAACACATCCTTCTGCAGTCCTCCCAAGGCTGCATAGGCTCTCATCAGTCTAGGCTATGATGCTCTCCTCAGTGAAAAGACCAGTCCACTGAAAACTACCCCAAGATAGGTATATGCATCTGTTTACTCCACAGTCTCCTGGCTATACGTAAATGTGGGTGTTGACAGACAATCCACTGTCACGAGCAAATGTGCGCAAAGCATCTAAATGACGCTGCATCCCCTCTGCAGAGTCAGAAATCAACACAATATCATCAGCATATAGTAACAACGGAATCCATGTCCCTGCTAGTTGTCTCCCTGACGCTCTACATAGTCTTGAAAACTCATCCACATACATCCCAAAAAAGAGTCGGAGATAGGGGGCATCCTTGCTTCACTCCAATAGTGGAGTGGACCATGTCAGACATTCCCTTAGTAGTGCGTACCCGCCTCATCACTGTCCTATATAAAGCCAAAATACCCCATATCAACTCTATAGGCACACCCACGTCCTGTAGTTTGCGTATAAGTCTGGCTCTCGGTACTGTGTCAAAAGCTTTGCGGAAATCCACAAAGCTACAATAGATCCTCTTGCCATGGTGTCTACCCTCCTCAATAATAGCTCTGAGTGTCGGAATCTGGTCAAGAGTGGAAAAACCTCTCTTGAATCCTGCTTGCCCTGGTGCTCGTATGCCCTCTCGCTCTGCCCATCTACTCAGCTCCTGCTCAAGAACGGATGCATACAGCCTATGTGACCAACCATGATGGTGCGATAATTCCTGGGAATCATGGGATCTCCTGACTTGAAAAGAGGCACAATCGTAGACATACTCCAAGTCTCAGGAAAGCCTTCATACATTGCTCGATTAAACATCATAGCAAGAAGCTCTGCAAGCATATCTCTGGCATGGATGAAGTGCTCTGCTACCGGACCATCATGATCATGTGCTCTCCCTGCCTTCATCCTGTCAATGGATTTCCTTACCCTCTCGGCAGTAAAGAAAGTGCATGTCTCAGGGCATGTCTCTAGTGGATCCAGCAAAGGTGGTTGCCCTGATGCTGTGTAGAGAGATGTGGCATATTCCCCCCATGTCTCTGTGGAGGTGACGGCAGGTGGTGGTGAATGCTCATGGAATAGCCTCCATGCTTCGCCTCAGTCTTGACTCATAAATAGCTGATACAGATCCCGTTCTAGCTGGGATAGATGAGCCCTTTTCTTTCGTCGCACTAGGCGGCGAAAGATAATACGTGACTGTCTATGTGTGGTAATACCCATGAGCAATTCCCTCTGTAATTTGATCCTTGTCTCTCTGCACTCCTCATCATACTAGCTGTTCTGGGGCATGCTCCTAGATCGTCTCCGTGTAGTATGGCTGTGGGGGTATGCCTCTGATGCTGCATCATGGAGCGTCTCTGCCAATATTAGAGTGAGTTCATCTAGTGGCTGTCCCGGCTCTTGAGTGCATAGCTGCCTGTATATCTCATCCATATACACAGAATCCGTCTCCCTCACGAAGGTATACCGAGTGTGTGTGGGACCTCTCCCAATGGAGCTGTGCTGAACTGAAACGTAGTGAAAGACAAGATAGCGTGATCAACTGCTACTCCAACTGGCCTAGTGCCACCACGAAGTCCTGAAAGAATGGAATGAAGCCTGGCTGGGCCATAACATAATCCACTGTACTAGCACCATGTCATTGTGGAAAGCATCTAAAACCTCCAGCTGTAGAAAATCTTTGTAGGCCATTCAAAATGGCCAATCTATGTGCAGTTCCTATATCTATCAAGTATCTGCCATACTCAGTGTATTCATCCTGTGATAGTCTGGATAGGCCCATCTCTGTAACGTCCAGCTCCCTAAGCATCTCCTCGGAAGTATCATAAAATACTGTCTGGTGATGGGCAGTCCTAGCATTGAAGTCCGCTAATATGATAATGTCACCATCTCTGAAAAACTTCAACAATGTCACTTGCTTTTTTCTAGAAAGAAGTCGTGAAGATTATGAAATCTAAAACTAGACCCAAAGGTTTCCAACTTTCTAGTAAAACCTTCAATAGTTGGTGTGTTGGCTTGTTTTGTGTCTATTTAGAAACATTTTACTTGTTTCGAGTTTTCATTTTGTTTCAGGGAATGAAACGGGTTTTCATGTGACTATGGCATTGTGTGCATGTTTTGATTTCCATTTGGTTATGGCTGGCTAAGTTGATCATGGTCTCTTCACTGTATAGCCATGTTCATACAGGTGGGGTAGCGTCGTTAGGTTTTTGCGGAGGGGTTCTTGCATTACACCTGTTATTACTTTAATTTACTAAGAACCTCTAGAGTTTAGGTTCATTGTTTCTTGTTGAGTGTAGGCTTTATTTCATTTGGTATATTTGGGAGCTTTTAATGTGCAATTTGATTCCATCCACAGTTTTTCCAGGGCATGAAGGAGGCACTGCTGTGATTGTTTTTCCAGGCTATGAAGGAGGCACTGCTGTGATTGATTTTTGGCTTTTGATTGGACAGGATGGCAGGCCTGGTGCGGCTGGTGTTCAAGCATCCCCTGTTATGTCAGGTCAAGTGGGTTTTTTGGGCTCGAGTTCTCAGCTCTCTCAGCAGCAGGTCACGATCAGTGTTTTTGAACTGAAACCTTTTTTTGCTGCTACTCATGCAGAGTGTTCTAGGCCTTGTTTATAGGCTATTTTGTGCAGTTTTTAGTTTTCTATTTAGGGTTACATTTTTATTGCTGTCTTTATTTCATTTAGAACATGCTGGTGTGTTTCTGATCAAACAATTTGGTCTGTAATTGTACATGTTATGCCATGTTTTCAGGGTCCGCATGACTCACCTCTTCAAAGACCAGTTCAAGCATATTTAAATCAACTGCCTTTGCACCAGCAGGCAATGCAGCCCACCATTCCCCATTCGAATCAGATGCAGCCAGTTCAGGGAATACCGGTAGCGCAGCCGTCTGACAAGAGGGGTCAACAGCTTGTCCCTACAGGACAGTTTCCCTCTGTGCAGCCAACACCACAATCATATGGAGCAGTTTCTGTTTCTCATCATCAATCACAGCAATTTGTACCTTCTATTCTGCATCACATGTCAGGGCTTCCCACCCAACAACTCCCATTGCAACCTCTACAGCAACAAAATCCTCAACAAAGTCAGCAGCCTATTATGATGCCAATGCAACAAGGGCAACAACAAGCTCTTCCATTGCAACCGCTTCCATCGCAGTTGCAGCAACCGATGGTAGCAAAGGAGCAGCCTCATCCATCTCAGCTGCAGCAGCAGACAGTTAACGATACAGTGCAACAGGTATACTCATAAGTGGTCGTGAGTTGTATGCATGTGGTTCATATCTATGTCTTTTTCTCATTGTTTTGTTTACAGCCTTATCTGCAGCCTTCTCAGATGACGACTCAGCAGCCTCTGGCAGTGGGAACTGGAACTGTACAGGTATCTCTTTATGTTTCTTACAGAATTATGTAGCTGTTTGGTTTGCAACATGAGCTTCCTTGCTTACATTAATGTTTGCCCTTGGTACAGCAGCAGGTGGTTGCCCCATTAACAGCTTCTGCTGTGGCAGTTTCTGCTACTCCAGCGCCAGTGGTGGTTACATGTGACTGGACAGAGCATACTTCCCCGGAGGGTCATAAGTATTACTATAATAGTTCAACAGGTGAAAGCAGGGTAAGATATTTGTTATGTGCCTAGCTTTGAGCTCTCTATACGGACTTTCTTTTAACATTGTTTTTGGCTTTTAACATTGTAGTGGGAAAAACCAGAAGAATTTGCTGCGTATGAGAGACAGAAGCTCCAACACCAGCAGATTCAACAACAGCAACTTCAGCAGCAGCCTCATCTTCATCAGCAGCAGGAGATACAAGTTCAAGCTCAACCGCAGAGTCAGCAATTGCAGCCACAACTTTTGAATCTTCACTATCAGCTTGCCAGCCAACAGTCTCAGCCTTCAATGCTTCAGCCTTATACTCAAAATTTACAATCTTATCAGCAGCAACAACAATCACAAATGCAGCAAATACAGCAGCATCACTTTCAAATGCAGCAGACTCAAATACAGCAGCAGCAGCAGCAACAACAACAACAACAGCAACAGCCACCAGCCCAGCAACAGCCACAACCTCAAGCATCTCCCGCAGTATCGTCAGTGGTATCATCATTATTTTTATCTTATAGTAAGAAAATAATGCACCATGTCGCAAATTGTTTTAAAGCAATTTGTTCTTGAAGTCTTTATTCTATATTCACACACTTGTTTAGATGCAGTTTTCATCAAGAGTCTCAGCTTGCTCATTCGTTTAGAAAGTGCTTGGACTTCTCTAGTGTGTATGCGCGCACTAGAGACTCCACCACACACATCTCATTTCTGATGGTTCCTGGCTATAGAGTTGATCCCAGAAATGTTTCGGGATGATTTTTTACTGTTAATCTTATTATCCAATGAGGACTCTTTCCAGTTTTATACATCAAGTTGTTGACTAGTTCTTACAGTTTTTTTGAAAGCATTTCCTTATCACCAAGGACTTGCGAGCTTAGTTCTGGATGAAAGGGATTACAGGCCATTTTTCTTTTCTCATCTCTGGGAAGAGTGAGAGGGGGAGGGACACAGCTTTTAAAGGTCAAAACAACATATAAGGTCAATGTTATCTGGTGGGTAATTATCTGATGACCCTTCAATGGCATTGTTCCTTGGGGTCGTCACCCTTGCCCAAGAAGGGGGGGAAGGGGTACAAGAAGGTCGTAGTCTTGGCATGTACGTAGGGCGCACAAAACAAAAGAGGGGTCTGAACCAGGGTGGCTAGGCTGTGACCCTCGTTTTCAAGAAGATCCCAGTACAAGAGGCATGTTCTGTTATTTTTTCGGAAGGGCCAAGTTGAATCTCTAGTTTTGCACCCTTTAATAGTTGTTAAGTACTGAAGCTAGCGTGAATGACTTTAGTATTGTATGGATGCATGCAGCCATTCGCACAACCAACTAGTGGAGCAGCCTATCAACCTGTTCAGGTAGACCCTGTCTCAACTAATGGGTTTTATTGGTGAATGAGAGTATTGCTAGAAAACTAAATTGGGATTGCAATCTTATGCTACAGGCTTATGCACACATGCAGCCTGCAGTCCACCAGCAACTTCCACAAACTCAACAGGTATTTACCGTAAGAAACACTGCATATGAATGGTTATTCATGCATGCATTATCTTGCTTTTGTCAAAATGGTTTATTATGCAAATGTAACTTGCCTCTGTCTGAAACTAGCCAATGGGACCACCGAAGGGTGGTAAAACAAAAAATTGAACCAGTAATTGCGGTCTTGATTTCCCTGTAGCCTTTTGACACAAAGCTGGTGTGACCTGTCACCTGTGAATGGAATCTAATGCTTCACCTGTAGTGTGTCCAGAGGGGGATGGAGAGAACCACACCAGATTGGCACGGAAGGTTGGTGTCCCTTTCGGCGTCTTTTTTGGGCAAGAAAAAGATCCTTCCATTAGTTAATAATAACTGCCCAAAGGCTACAAACCACCTCTGCGAGAGGGCTACATTAGAAACATGGGGAGACTCTCCCAGTGAGAAAACAAAGTATGTACAATGAGGGCTTAGATCACGAGATGGGAGGAGGAGAGAGCCACATTGGTGGTGGCCGGTAGTGCCATCTAGGCACACCTTGAACCATGGTGAAGGGCCTTGGGCGCCATAGTCGCAAGGAAGCCTTTGCTCCCGCATGTTGTCGGAGCTTCCCTGAAGTCTCTCAAACTGACCCTTGAGTGTATGAATCAGTTTGAATCAAATGTCATGAACACTCTCTGCCGGTGGGACAAGTCGAGCCTCGAAGATGTGAAAGCAGCGGGCCCGCCAGATGAACTAGAATGTCAGGCCGTAGACGAGCTCCTAACACCACCCTCGATCACTGCACCACTCCTGATGGATGAGCTCTGTGGCAAGCTGAAGTGTAGGTCAACCCCCCTGAATCACTATCATCCTGCTGGTAGAAGCCAACTCAAAATGGAGCGTTGGACCGTGAGAGTGGACAAGGCTGCAACACCCCAATTGTACTGTTGGGTTGTGGAAAGCCAAACTTGCTGTGCCATGGGGTAGTCCCACAAATAGTGACGTTGACTCTACAAGGGATGTCCACAGAGTGCACATGTTGCCGAGAAGCCGTTGTGTACCAACCAACTCTCAACTGCTGTAGCCCTATGCACAACTAGCCACTGTAACATGATAATTCTCCTCGGTTAACTGTTGTCCCACAACCGCTCCTAAAAGCCTGACAAGAACTCGGCTGTGAGACCCTCCTCTTGCTAGTGAAGTGTTGCAATTGGGCGAGCCTCGCTCTATGTTGCGAGTATGTGTCACCCCAACGAGCTGTGTACCAAAAAAAGGAGTCCCTCGGTGATTGATTGAAGAGAAAGGATCCTGCCAGAACCACTCTTCTGGGTCCCATTGCACTCGTATCAAAAGGCGGCACTCCCAAGCCCAAAGTCGCCAATGTCCCGACTCAAGATCTGTTGGGTCACGATCTATGACACAAGTCCTCCCACATATGCCCACAACTTGGATCCTTTGAAAACAATACTCTGCAACCTGTGGTGCCTCTACTGAGACTCTGTGAAGACGACCCTCTCCTTGACTCTCGAAAAACTTGTGGGGTTGTAACAGACTTGGCACTCCGAGTCGAGAATCTACCACAACACACGGGAGCAAACCAAAAGACTAAACAAAACTGAGAGAGAGACGACACGGCATGGCGTAGTTCCCTGCCCAGAGAGATTTGTCCCTTATATTGGCGCCCCTTTTCGGTATTTCTTTAATATTGATGCTTCACAAAGTACAATGTACGAGGGTCCTCGTCTCAGCAGTACTCCCAAGCGTATCGGCTTGAGACTCAAGCCCTGGCACTGTATTTATAGGTCATGGGCCTTCCAAAAGCAGAGTACATGAAAAGCCTCAAGTCTAAAAGCATCTGAGTCCCAAAAGCTGGTGTGAGGGCAGCCAGCATAAATCGCGGAAAATTGTATAGGTGCCACGTTAGCAGCCAGTGCAAATTGTGGAACGTCCGTACAACTCCACACGATTTGGGGTTCGTGGCTTTATTTTAATCTCTAGTGTCCCTATAGGCCGTGTCAGAAGGGAGCCCATAAATTGGAACACCCTTATAGAATCCTTGGTCTTCATTTTCAAGTCTCTCGACTAGGCTCTGCAAGTTGGTATCAGTTCTCTGCATCTTTCAATAGGGCTCTGACCCCTCTCTGTCTTGAGTCTCTCCTCTAGGTCGTATACGTCATCACTTTGTGACATACCCCCCTCTTGAAAGAAATGTAATCGCGTTCGATTACGCCTGCAAAACCAACATAAGCCAGCAACTAGTTTAGTAGACACTGACTCTAAGTAGCCATACACTAGACCACATATCCACAACTCGTACGACCATAGTCACTGAACATTTATATCACATTCACATCACCATCCCCGTCGGGATCTTAGATGAGAATCATGATCATTGTAACGTATTCAGGTATCACATCCAGACCGCACCAATCTCTAGCGGATGTCTTGATTCACTAAATCTTGTGACTATCATATCCACATCACCTCTCATGTGAACAAGACTGAAATGCTGCAGTCGTTTTGTCTTTCAAACATGCACTTAAACATTCAAGGAATTGCCATTTCAAAGTACTTCTTTTTGATGAAGTCGTACAACAAAATACTGTCAGTCCGTCAGTATCCCGGAAATCTTAAAAGAAATGAGCGACTCTAATTCATTTGGGTAATCTGTGACAAAGAAGCGTAGTAAGTCCCCTCTTGTGCAGTCCGCACTGCACCAGATTCAACTCGGTAGGCCATGATCATTGGGTAAATGTTGGAATATAGTTACCGGGACTGGCCATTTTCAATTCTCCGTTCCCCGTTTCCATTCCACCTCCCCATTTTGAATCCCGGTCAGTGTCTTAGATGTGAGTATCTGTAACAGGGAATGACATTTCATGCTCGTTCCCGTTCCCGTTCCCGTTCCGAGTAACTATGTGTTGGAATAGTCAAAGCTAGACCAAAAGCCTCAAGGTAAAGCTTTAAAATCCGAGGAGTATCTGCTAGGTCCTCCTCCTCCATCCATCTCGCATCCAATGTTGGATAGTTCTTGAACTTGACTAAATACCGGCGTATCAGCTTACCTTTCAGGTTCGTTTCCTTCTGAGCCAGTATTTGTTTTGGAACGAGAATCTTTACTCTCTCTCCAGTGACACGTCACCTTTGAAAGGTTTCAACAGATTCACATGATGCATTATGAATCTTCCAAGTATATGGTAACTTCAGTCTGAAGGATACATCATTTATCTTGTCTTGAATTTTGAAAGGGCCATAGTATCTGATACTCAACTTAGAAGAAGTCACTCCTTACCCTTTTGCTTTCGTAGGCGTGCCTTCTCAAACCGTAGAGGTATCGAATCATCTTCCTTCAACTGCATGTCACGTCGATGCTTGTTCGCTGCCTTCTTATGCCTTGCTCAAGAGCCTCGCGCACCTTTGCAAAAGCAGACTCCAGATCCTGAACATACTGATCTGCTTCAAAAATCTTATTTTTGGTGCTTAGAATAGATGGAACCATGGTGCCTAAGCGCTCCTCCGTGCAAGTGGGTTGGCGTTGCTCCAGGCCACTTCGTAGTTGCTCCCAGGACCTACTCGTAGCAAAGCGGTCCTCCTAGACCTTGCTCAGGCCAACTTGACACATCTCTGTAAAACACCACCTGATGGATGGTCTCCAAGGGCCGCCCTTATGAGGGACTCGAACACGAATCTAGTGTAGCAACAACTCCTTCCAGTCCTCCTCCGCTAGAAGAAGTCCTCCGACCACAAGCTTCCCATGGAGGGCTCTGCTATGCCGTGCTTGATCGATGATCCCCTGCCCTCCTTGATAACATGGCAAGGTGATGACCTGCCATAACACTTCGGCCCAAGCTGGTTGGGTGCCCTTACCACAAAAAATCCTGATTAGCCTCTCTTGCTGGGTGATGCAGGAGCTTGAAAAGATCCAGCAAGACATGATGTACCACATAGTAGCCAAGAGCACCTGGTTGGCCACTACAACTCTGCCTGCTAAAGAGAGTTGTGCCAAACTCCAATGAAGCAGTTTCCTCTTGAAGGAGAGGAGGTGAGGAGCATTTTGCTGCTTTGGAGACAAATCCAAGCCAACCTGATTGCCAAGATAACGTACAGAAGTCCTTGGGGGGATCTATATGAAGCTCTCTCCCGACGATTAATCAGGTGTAGGAGCAGTGTCGAATCCCATCCAAGGAGCCTCCCTCCTTGGGAATAAGATTTATCAGACCCTCACTCATGCTGTCAGGCATCTCACCAATGTGCAAAATGTGTTGGTTGGGGCTACAGAGTTCTGAACTAAGCAGCTCCCAATACTCAATAAAAAGTTGGGAGTCAAACCATCCTCCCTTGGGAAGCTACCTCGGGGGAGTGCCCTGAGGGCCTCCTGGAACTCCTCAAGCTGGAGAGGCACTCTAGTCTCTAACGCATCTGTCAGGAGACGGGCACCACTTGCGAATACAAAAAAACAGACTGATCAAACTTTTAGCACTTAAATAACAACTGAACTGAAAAGAGAAAGAGAGAGCGCACACAACACGAAAGTTAGATTTTCTTCAGCTCCAGATGCTTCACACACTGTCTACAGGCTTCACACACTCATGTGCATTGGCCCTTGGTTGTGGGTTGGCCACTCGTAGACCTGCTGGACAGGGATCTTAGGCACACTTATGGTTGTTCAGCACATTTCCCACTTTAGACCTGTTTTGGTCACATATTCCCCCATTTATATTGAAGGGTTATATTTTTAGGTCATTGGGCTATATTGAGGATTATTGCCGGAGCAGCCCTGTTCTCCTATATATAGGAGGGGGGCCACCCTCATTGTCTTGTCTCACACCATGTAGCCATTTGGAGTTATTGGGCTGCCAGCCTTTCCACCATCTGCTTCATCTAGAGGATGAGAGAGCTACCTCCTGACAGACTTACGCGTAGAGCATTTGAGGCAGCTATACAGCTATCAGAGAGTGGGCATGAGAGAGCATGGTACTCACAGGTCAGAGCATGGTTTGAGGGACACGGTCTTGACATGGAGAGCCTACCACCATTCCAGTACGACCCCCACTCACCATATGTTCACCTCTCTCGCAGTGAGAGGAACTTGGTATTGAGACAGGATCTGTGGCAGCTATACACTAGGAGAGTCTGGGAGTCACCTGGCTTGGGGACGAGGATGTCAGATTACAGAGACCAGTTTCTCACCATGTTGTCTGGGGGGTTCATACAGAGACCACGCTACATGGACACATATATGCCACATAGCTCACGGGTGGCGATTGGTCAGCTGAGAGTGGCTTCACACAGGTTAGAGATTGAGATCGGGAGACATACTGGTGTTCCCAGGGAGGAGCGAGTCTGCAGAGCCTGCACAGAGGAGGTGGAGAGTGAGGAGCACTTTGTATGTAGATGCAGAGCATACACTGAGATCAGAGGCAGGTATGAGGCCTTATTCAGAGGACAGCCCACTCTCCGAGAGATCATGGACTCTCGAGATCAGAGACAGCTTTGACGTTTCTTACTAGAGATACAGAGCCATCGGGACACACTACTACAGCCACACACAGCTACACAGACAGAGGGGAGACAGTCGCAGCTCACAGACTTCTTTCAGAGGATTGCCGCCCCTCCCTCACCAGACACTCAGAGGGGAGTGACACTCCCACAGGCGGAGGTGAGCCGAGCTAGACGACGACCACGAGTCACAGGCTACAGGGGCGCGAGCTCCCACCACCGACAGATCGAGGAGATCCGAGCCCGGGAGCGCCATGCCACTGAGGAGCGAGTGGCTCAGATGAGGGCCGACCCGACAGCTTTCATCCGGGTAGCCTTGGCACCAGACCCGCCCATGTACCACATCTTACATCCCCCCATTAGTACAGGATGGAGCTAGATAGCTTGATGCATTCTCATGGTTGTACTACCTTGAGCATATAGACATGCATATACCCCTAGAGATAGAGCTCCATCCCTCCTCAGATACTCCACTACCTACATTCAGTTCAGTTTTGTATCAGTTTTGTTTCATTTGTCTTTCCGATAGACGGATGACATACACACCATGTACATTTGATTTGTCTCATAGGCCGATTTCGGCCTGACATAGACGTTAAAAATCTTTCTTTCTTTCTTTCTTTCTCTCTCTCTCTCTCTCTCTCTCTCTCTCTCTCTCTCTCTCTCTCTCTCTCTCTCTCTCTCTCTCTCTCTCTCTCTCTCAATCAAAAAAGTGTCCAAGTACAACACGCAGTTTCTTTCAAATATCAGAGTAGATTCCCAATTTTCCAATTTCTGCAGTTTCTCAAAAAACAGCAGGAAATAGAAGATTTCAGATACAACAAAACTCAGAAATTGTAGTTTTTTTTTGAAAATTGCAGAAATGGAATATGCCATGTATGCATAATGTGGAAGCTTGGGTGCGTGTAGATCTCCGCAACATTTCGTCTCATCTCGTCTGTTAGTAACGAGGAAGCAAAATGACAAGCCTGATCCCCCAGAAGACGCAGTCCAAAAGTGCAAAGAAGAAATGGTCGAGACCATTAACAAGATTAACCGCCACCTTTTAGGTACAATAAATCTGCTCGAAGATCGCGTTCTGGCCCAACAAAGCAAGATCATTGCACTGGGAGTTCGTGTGACAGCCCAAGACGAAGAGATTGCGTCACTCAAGAGGGACCTCGCAGAGGCACGATCACGAAATACACTCGGGGATGATCTTACCCTCTCACAGATCGCTCATATGCAGGAGGTAATGCCAGAGATTAGAGCTGCAAGGGAAAAAGGTAGGATTGCTTTTTATCGAGATGGAAGAGTGGTGATATTGGAGCCACTCTCCACATGATGCTGTAAGACCTATGGGACCACACTCAAAGTTGCTACTTGAAATTGTAATGGATGTATGCGTCTTGATGTGGGTGCTCTTGAGGAAAGTTTTAGTGGGAGAGACATCGTCTTCTACTCTGAGACAGATCAGGCCGCTGGGCAGACTATGCCTCACATTAGTGGATACAGATGGGAGACCGCATGTAGACAGGAGACACGATTAGAGCACAGAGGGCGGGGTTCAGGAGGAGTGGCAGTATTATTCAGGGAGGAGTTCCAACCATTGATACATATAGCTCGCAGGGATGAGCAAGCTAGGTACATGTGGGTGAGATTGAGGGCAGTGACAGACAGATATCTTTACATTGCTATTTGCTACTTTCCCCCAAAGGACAGTCCCCCTATCCTATTTTGGATGATGACATCTGGGAGTTCTGTAGAGATGGTGACATCATCATTTTAGGGGACTTCAATGCTAGGACTGCCCATCATTAGACAGTTTTTTATGATAACTTAAAGGAGATGCTGAGAGAGCTGGAGGTTGCAGAGATGGGCCTATCCAGACTATCACAGGATGGGGAACATACTGAGTATGGACGACACTTGATAGACATGGGGATTGTACATGGATTGACCATCTTGAATGGCCTACAGAGATTTCCTGATGCGGGGGGTGTTACATGCTTTCCACACAGAGATGGAGCCAGCACTGTGGATTATGTCATGGCACAACCGAGTCTCATCTCTAGTATTCAGGATCTCACGGCTGGACCGAGACTTGTTGTTATGGCAGTGGATCATGCTCTTGTGTCGTTGACCATCTCTTTCCAGTTTAGTGTAGTACACAGGCCAGAGGCAGTAGCCCCTACTTGCTACACTTTCACGCGGGAGACAGACTGTGTATACATAGATGGGATCTACAGACACTTGTGTACAGAATAGCCAGGGCGACCTCTCGAGGAGCTGACTACTATATTGACACATACATTACATGATGCAGCAGCAGAGGCATACCCACACACCCAACGTGAGTAGAGACGTCGTTCTGGGAGCATGCCCCAGAACTACTGGTATGACGAGGAGTGCCGCGAGACTAGAGCTAGACTTCAGAGGGAGGTGCTTTTTGGGGACATCACTCACAGACAGTCACAGATTGACTTCCGACGCCTAGTGCGGCGGAAGAAGATGGCATTTTTGGCTCGCCTAGCACGTCTCCTATACCAGCTATTCTTGAGTCAGGACTCACGGGAGGCATGGCCGCTCTTTTATGAGCACTCCCCTCCCCCTGCCATTACCTCTACAAAGGCTTGGGGCCAGTACGCGTCATTTCTATACACACTTCTTGGACAACCCCCCCCCCCCGCGGTAATAAACTGCTGACGTGTCAAAGCCTAAAGAATGGAGCCAACTTACAGATGATGTGGCTGCCCGAGAGCAGAAACCCTAACCATAATTTCTGCCAGACCCTAACTGTTGAAACCCTAATTCTGGAAACCCTAACCCTAAAACCTGCAAACCCTAATTCTAGAAACCCTAAGAAGAACAAGCAACAGAAGAAGAAGTCCTGCCAACTTATGGGGACCCCGTCCGATGGGGCCCTAAGTGACATAAAGGCATTAAAAATAAAGCAGAACACACTCAAAAGACTTTGCACATCAAAATATGATGATGTGGCACCTGTACGGACGTCCCGGAATTCGCGGCGGATTTTTAGGGAAATCCCGAAATTTTAGGAAAGTGATTATTTGTAGTCAGCTTTTCATATTTGATGCTTTTAGGCTTTGGGCTTTAAATATGAGCCTTGGGGACCCTCTCTGGCACTCTTCAGTGCGCAGATTGCAGAGGAGGTGCTCCCCGGCTGTTGTACTTTGCGAATCAGCAGTAATATAAAGAAATACTGAAAGGGGCGCCAAGGTTTGGGGCTAATACTCTTTGGGGTGGAATTCCACCACTCCGTGTCGCGTGTCGTCTCTCTCTCTCTCTCTCTCTCAGTTCAATTGTTATTGAACAATTGTTATTGAAGTGCTAAAAGTCTGTTCAATCTGTTCTTTTCTATTGGCACATGGTGCTCGCCTTGTGACAGTGGTATCAGAGCATCAGACGTGTGCTTTTCTGAAAGAATACCGGTCCCACAAAAGAGCAGACAGAGCTTTATTCGAGGATATCTTCGCCCTCCAACCCGGACTTGTTAGCCACCCTCACCCTTACTTCATCGCGCATCGGGCGCGCTCCCGTCTTCACCGTAGTGTCTTACAGGGCATAAGCCAATTAAGATCACTTGCAAGAGAAGGATCCAGATTTGTTTCAAGTCACTGTTTTTCTCAAAAGCAGTGCCATGCAGATGTTGATGTCTACAGCTACCAAGCAGCATACTGCAAAGTGGGGTATCCCAAAATGCTTGCCATGGAAACCCTAGCAGATTATAACTTGAAGTTTCTTGACATCTCCCAGTAGATGTCTCTTCACGAGCAGATGAACTTGGAGACCGAGTGCGATTGCTATCTTGGGACTACCATCGCCGCCAAAGAAACATTGTGTCCAAGAGCTGATGGACCATGCCGTGCTCGGCTACGACCTCATGGAAGGAACCTAACCCTAATTTTTGGTGCAGGTTTCAAGATGGAAAGTCAGTCGACTTTTCAAGCTCGACTAATGTCGAGATTGCTTTTTAAGTTTGAGTTTTGTGTGATCTTGTTTGGAATTTGTTTGAAATGGATGGTATCTGTTTTGAACGTGTTTTGGTGCCGATTTGAATTGTTTGACTCTGGTTTGATAGTGGTTTCAATTATTGGTGATTTTACTCCCGGGTGGAGAAGTGAGAAATGATGTTTGAGAATGCTTGTTCATACTCATGGCCCGGACCCTCGTGGTTATTTGCGGGGGGAGTATTGAATGATTGAAAAGTGCTGTTTTTTTTTACTTATGGCTTGGACCCTTGTGGTTATTTACGGGGGGAGTACTGTTGTTACTCATGGCCCGGACCTGGATGGTTATGCGGGAGGAGTATTAAGAAGTCTGAGCAGTGGTTACTCTCAGCACCTCCAAACGACGCAGGCTGCGGTCTGGGGGGCGTTTGGTTGTAAAAGGCCTCTATATCTCATGGCCCATACCTTTTTAGGTTATTTGCGGGAGGAGTGATGAGGGAGTCGTTGAACAGCTCATGGCCTGGACCTGGATGGTTATTTGCGGGGGGAGTGTTGATCGGCGGCTTTGTGTTTCTATGTCTTGTAACATGCATATGTGAGCATTTGTGTTGCATTGTGATGTGCCAACCATTGAATATTCCTAATTGGATGAGATTGCTTGGGTATGTAATTTTAGTGCATCAAGACACCCGTGGAAGATCAGTACGGTTTGGGTGTGATGGCTAATTTTACTACGCCGGAATATCAAGAGTTCTGATCTGGACGAAAGGAGAAGCTAACTCCTTGATCAAAAGAGCTGATAGGAGCAGCTAACTCCTTGATCAAAAGAGCAGAAAGGAGAAGCTAACTCTTTAATAAAAAGAGCAAACTGATTGTCCCTCGGAAATTTTTGAGCTAACTTGAGTTGTTTTGCAGATATGCTGTAATCACGGACGATTACTCTCTTTCAAGAAGGGGAGATGTAATAAACTGTTGACGTGTCAAAGCCTAAAGAATGGAGCCAACTTACAGATGATGTGGCTGCCCGAGAGCAGAAACCCTAACCATAATTTCTGCCAGACCCTAACTGTTGAAACCCTAATTTTGGAAAACCTAACCCTAAAACCTGCAAACCCTAACCCTAAAACCTGCAAACCCTAATTCTAGAAACCCTAAGAAGAACAAGCAACAGAAGAAGAAGAAGTCTTGCCAACTTATGGGGACCTCGTCCGATGGGGCCCCAAGTGACATAAAGGCATTAAAAATAAAGCAGAACACACTCAAAAGACTTTGCACATCAAAATATGATGATGTGGCACCTGTGCGGACGTCCCGGAATTCGCGGCGGATTTTTAGGGAAATTCCAAAATTTTAGGAAAGTGATTTTTTGGGTTCAGCTTTTCATATTTGATGCTTTTAGGCTTTGGGCCTTTAAATATGAGCCTTGGGGACCCTCTCTTGCACTGTTCAGTGCGCAGATTGCAGAGGAGGTGCTCCGCGGCTGTTGTACTTTGCGAATCAACAGTAATATAAAGAAATACCGAAAGGGGTGCCAAGGTTTGGGCCAATACTCTCTGGGGTGGAATTCCGCCACTCCGTGTCGTGTGTCGTCTCTCTCTCTCTCCCTCTCTCTCTCTCTCTCTCTCTCTCAGTTCAGTTGTTATTGAACAATTGTTATTGAAGTGCTAAAAGTCTGTTCAGTCTGTTCTTTTCTATTGGCACGTGGTGCCTGCCTTGTGACCCCCCCCCCCGGATCCATGTCCCCACACGTGTGAATTTTTCACCGCCGCTGAGATGGTGAGGAAGGCCATTGACATAATGAGGACTGGGAGAGCGTATGATCATGATGGCTTAGTGGCTGAGCACTTCATGTATGCCAGAGATCTACTAGCAGAGCTTCTAGCAGTTACGTTTAACTGTGCCATGTGTGAGGGATTGCCTGATACCTGGAGCCTATCTATTATTGTACGTATCTTCAAGTCAGAAGACCCTATGGAGCGTGGGAATTATCGCACCATCATGATCGGACACACATTGGCACGGTTGTACGCATCCATTCTTGAGCAGCAGATGGGCAGAGAGAGAGAGAGAGAGAGAGGATACGTGCAGCCAAGCAGGCAGTGTTCAGAAGAGGTTTTTCTATGCTTGACCATATCTTAACACTCAGAGCCATCATTGAGGAGGGTAGATCACATCGGAGACGGATCTATTGTAGCTTTGTGGACTTTCGCAAAGTATTTGATAGAGTACCCAGAGCTAGATTGATGCGCAGATTACAGGAGATGGGAGTACCCACATAGCTCATTTGGAGAGTCATGGCATTATACAGGTCAGTAGTGGGACATGTACGCACCTCAGAGGGCCTATCTACAGTGGTTCACTCCACTTTTGGGGTGAAGCAGGGCTGCCCGCTCTCTCCTACTCTATTTGGTATGTATGTGTATGAGGTTTCTGACTACATTGAGAGAGGTGGTGATAGAGGTGCACGATTGGCAGGGACATGGATTCCACTATTGTTATATGCTGATGATATTGTGTTGATCTCCGACTCTTCGAAGGGGATGCAACGTCACTTGGATGCTTTGCATAGGTTCTCCCATGAGAGTGGTCTGTCTGTTAACCTTGGTAAAACCAAGGTCATGGTATTCAATACCACCCCACAGTGGATCAGGAGGTCAGCGCCCGCATTCACATACGGCCAGGAGACAGTCGAGTATACAGATGCTTACACTTACCTTGGAGTGGTTTTCAGTGGACCATCATTTTCATTGAGGAGAGCAGCAGAGACCAGACTGGCCAGAGCCCATGCAGCATTGGGCAGATTGGAGAGGATGTGTTCACATGTTCAGTTTCAGGAGCCTCGGACGAAGCTCTGGCTCTTTGACACTTTGGTGGCTTCTGCATTACTTTATGGAGCTGAGATTTGGGGACCTTCATTGGACCATCACGGGAGGACATGTCGCACTTATGGATGAGGGGGACATTGAGAAGCCACTAGTCTCTATGATCTAGCGGCTCATTAGAGCCAAGGCTTCGGTGCCACGTGCCATTATCCGGGTAGAGCTAGCTGCCCCCCCATTAGTGGTGGAGGCGCTCACTAGATCTGTCTCCTTCATACATCGCATGTGGGAACTTCCCAGAGACAGATGTGGCCGCCTTGCACTTGAGTCCTCTCGACAGTTAGCCAGGCAGGGAGTTACAGCATGCTGGTATGGGGAGATGACGTCATGGTTCCAGGCGCATGGGTTCAGCATAGACAGATTGCCCCCCTTCCAGTACTCACTGGATGCACCCTCTCTGACTCTTGTACAGTCCGAGATCACCAAGCTCATCCGCCAGGACCTGACTCAACTAGACACCAGGAGGACGTGGATACAGCCAGCACAGGAGTTGGGGCACGAAGATGGCTTTCTACAGAGAGCATCTCCTCTAACTTAGAGAGGACGGTTTTGTGACAAGGCTCAGATACATGGACACCCACTTGTCTCATGGGATACGATGTGCTCTTGGCCAGATACGCACATCTTCACACCAATTGCGGATCGAGACTGGGAGATACATTGGAGTATCGGCAGAGGCCACGACATGCCTCCTGTGTGACAGGGAGCTTGAGACAGAGCTGCACTTCACATGCCACTGCCCCGTCTACTACGAGATATGTGGCCATTTCCACTGCTTGTTCAAAGAGGGCTTCGGACCACTCTCCTGAGTCATGCGGTACGAGGATTAGAGATGCTTGGGTTTGTTTGTGCTCGAGCTGCGCAGACACAGAGAGAGCTTGATGAGGGGAGAGGCTAGCCAATCTCAGAGAAGGATCACATACTTCTTTAGAGCAGACACTGGGCACTCGGAGGAGCTACTACCACAGGAGAGCTCGTCGTCTCACACCGGAGGCACACTGAGCGACGGAGCTAGGGAGATTTAGACGCCCATGACTGCGGAGGACTACACAGCATTGACGGAGGCTGCATCAGCGGATTCGGATCACTTTGGCCTCACATGCACAACGCCCGATCAGGTTATTGAGCATGGAGGAGATTGATGAGATCCGCCAACGACCGATGTTGGATCTTTTGTGATTTCTCCATCCCACATAGCTGCTTAGCTCACACATAGCGGTTTAGGATTCCATAGTATTTTATTTTGTCATTTTTTGTTACTCTGACTTTGTACCAGATCCACCACATTGTAACTTTCTGGTCTCATAGGTCACTTTGGCCTTTTGAAGACGTTAATATAACATTTATCTCTCTCTCTCTCTCTCTCTCTCTCTCTCTCTCTCTCTCTCTCTCTCTCTCACACCTTCCGCCACACACTTTGACATGGTATCAGAGCACAAGGGTGCTAGATCTGCCATCGCCATCAGCAAGGAGGTCATTTCGGAGAGTTTCATCGCGAAGAAATCCTTCATGCCACTAGCGTTTTCAGCCTACCTACGATTTTCAGCAAGGGCTGCGTGACTTGTTGGCCTTTTTGTGACTCTGTTGCTAATTGGACTATTTTCTTATTTTTAATGATTAATCTCTTTTTTAGGATATTTTATTGTGTGCACTAAGAACTGTTAAAAGATTGTAGCTACAGGAACTGCCATCAAGAACGGACAACTCTGATGTGTCATTTGATCGGTGACGGTAAACATCGCGAAGGAGTTTCCGTAAGTTCGGTGGAAAGGGCCGGGTTACGAGTGCCCCTCATGCGTCACATGATGGGTGACAGGTGCATCAGTAAGGGGGTATCCCGTAGGCTAAGAAGGAAATCCGAATTGAGTAAGAAAATACGCGTAAGAACGCAAGCACAAGAATAAAGATGGGTTCAATGAAGCTTTTTACGAAAAGCAGGAACAATCGCGAGAAGGCACACGCTTTCCCGCGAGGAATCTATGTTTGCATTGCATTCGTGCATGTAATTGCATTCAGGGACGCTTGGGAAGTGTTGTGAAATGCATTGGTTTTAACTTATAAGGTTTTATTGAGTTTTCGGGCAGGTTCAGACCAATTTTAAAATATGCCGGCCGCCCACTTAATAAGTGGGCAGCCACTTAGAAGATAAAGCAACAAAACCAGCCAGCGAATTCTCTCTCCCTATTTTGGGTAGAACAACGCAAAAAAAAAAAGAAAAAAAAACCGGCCGCGATCTCTACGCGAGCAGCTTTTCGTGCCGTGGCCAAGGAGCTATAACATAGTAACAGGGAATGGCCGTTTTCAGGTCTCCGTTCCCCGTTCCCATTCCAAGTTCCCGTTCCGAATCCCCGTTCCGTGTTTCAAACGTGAGTACGTGTAACAGGGAATGGCATTTTGTTCCCCGTTCCCGTTCCGGTTTCCCGTTCCTGGTAACTATGAGCTATAAAAGCACCACATGCCCTCACTCAAGGGAGGTACCAACATCAGCAAGAGAAGACTCTGCCGCAAGAGATCGCGAGACTACGAAGCACGGAAGTCGCTTTTCCTGCGCAAGAACGACAGGTATCTATTGTGGATTCGCCATACGAATTGTTGTCGCGTGTATGTGTGGTTTGTTTGGCAGGAATCTCCCGTCTTACGGGAAGGCCCTTCACGGGAAGTACGACTTTACGCCTAAGTCCCTTACGGGAAAGTACGGCTTTACGCCTAAGTCCCTTACGGGAAAGTACGGCTTCGCGCCTAAGTCCCTTACGGGAAGGAACGGCCTTGTGCCCAATCCCTTTACGAGAAAGTACGACCTTCGGGTCTAAGATTACAGAACGGAGGGGTTTCCTCGGGTTCTCGTGCTTGTATAAGAATTCTCCTTGAATAAAAGAATACTCTTTACGGGGGGGGGACCAGCCCATCTTTTGGTCCCCAATACTGTGTCGATCTTCTCCCTTCTCTCATGTTTGCAAAGAATTATAATTTTCAGATTTTCTAAGTGCTCGTGTACGCTCCCGTTTTGTGACAGACTCTCTCTCCAGCGCCATACTTCTCCTCTTCATAGCGCTTTCTCCTCCACCCTATAAGTGACTTTAAAAAAATATGTCCAGGTTCAATATGAACATGGACAAAGCATAAAAATGTACAAAAAGGGGTGATTTAGGCCTTTACAAAAGCTAGCGCCCAAAGGGCTGGTTTGTACAGATGGCACTGCCTTAGGATTTTTAGAATTTCCATGTCATTAGTTCTTTTACGCAATTATGTGTGAGTGCCTTGCTTTATTCTTAGGATTTTTAGGCCCGATTGTCACAAACTGCTGACAAGTCAAGCTATTGACGAACGGAGTCAACTTGCAGATCCCGATTGAGAGACCTAAACCCTAAGGAGAAGCAGTAGAAGAGACAGAAGTAGCAAAAGAAGTTTTATCAACTTGCGAAGTCTTGATGAGTGGCCTTTTTTTTTTGTTTATTTTTTGAGAAAAAGATCCTTCCATTAGTTAACAAAACTGCCCATAGGGCTACAAACCACCTCTACTAGAGGGGCTACATGAAAAATAAGGGGAGACTCTCCCAGATGATTCCAAGCTGTGACGACGCCCTCTTCATACTCCTGTGTTAACCATGTGAAGGCGAAGAGTCTTTTGAACTTTACCCACGTCTTAGGTGCTTTCTTGTGTAAAAGCAGGGTTGACTACCATGTATGGGCATTACCTTAAATAAAAGATGTTGCTTTTCTCCGTTTCTTCCGCCTCTTTTTGTTCTCACTGGAATCAGAGGAAGAGGAACTCTCTGGACTGTCTAAAGATGAGGACGAAGATGGAGAATTGAGGTCATCCCGAAGCGTACTCGCTGCTTGGATCTACTAGCCTCCTCAAGAGTTGCTTCTTGACCTAGGTATTCGGGATATTCTGTTGGGTTGCTCGTCTTTCGGGAGTACTTTTTGTCCTTCAACCCTCCACAAATCACGGGCCTAGCCGTACAACCATGTCAACAGTTTTACATAGGGCCGTTTCAAGGTTTAGCTATTGCCAGGTCACTATTTTGTGACATGCAACCGAAAGATGTACGATACAAACAACTTTGCCAATGGATAGACCTGCACGGTCTTCGTCATCGATACAAAATGAACACGTTTGCTGATCTATCCACAACAATTCAAAGACCATCATGCCCACTCCGAGTATGGGAAGATAAAAGGTTAGTCCATCGCTATACTCTCCAATGGCTGATCTGGAATCGGTAAAGGCTCTAGGAGGTCTGTCACTTTGTGCATGTCATACTCGACTTTCTTATCATACCAAACAAGCACGCACAAACTTATCCACATCTTTCTTGAACTGGGCCAATAGAACACCCTCAAGTGTTGCTTCTATGCCCTTGTTCCCAACAAAAGGAGGATTTGACTCTCCATCAACACCTTTTCCCACAAACCATGTGCCATACACAACATGATCTTTCATATAAAAAACGCTTGAGTAAAAAGCTTGACATTGTCTCCCCTGAAGTCGAGACACGAAGTGGCGGAGTTCTACTTCCAGATGTACTTCTTTTTATATTTAGTAATCCACAAAGTACAACTGCCAGGGAGTCACTCTCCAGATGTGCAACCATGTATTGACATGCCATAAGTGACCCCCACGGTTCATATTTAAAGGCATTGAGGTCCAAAAGCAACTGTTACAGAAAGTTGGAGCTCTTTCAAACGAAAGTTTAAAATAATCTCTCAAAAGCTCCCCAATCTTGTCCAAAATTGCCATGTCTTCAACTTGAAATTGCGGCCCAATTTATGGGTGCCACGGCAGCAAACCTGTAGGCTGGCCACGTCATCTTCCACGTGCCCTCTCTCTATCACAGTCTTGGCAGGCAGGTTATGTGCCATGTCATCACTTGTGTGACACGGGCCTGTTCATTACTTCCCTAACCATTCAAAGCATTTTGGGCATGTAAAGATTATGACCTTGTCCTGTTTGCACAATCAGAGTCCTCCAATGCTTTCTCACCTGGCATTGGCGGTTTCCTTTGAGCCTCATGGGACTCCACACCATCTGAATGATCTTTATCTGATGCAGAGGGGACTTGCAAGAATTTCACAAACCTGGAATTCTCTATCAACTGTTAAAAGATAGTGAAACACTTAACAGTCCACCTCTTTGCATATGTCTAGAGTCAGCTAGTCTATGCTCAACGTGTTTGTCATGTGAAGAAGCTTCATCCTCACAATGGTCCTCTCTCCACTTAGCCATAACACTGAAAATTCAGCAAATATCTAGCCCTTTTATTTGAATTTGAGGAGACTGATGTAATTACAAACAAGCACTTGTACTTCGTGTCTTCACTCACAATTGGCCAAGGCTCACTCTTTAAGGAGAAAGTGTTGTATGTCTTGGTGAGGGAACCATGAAACCAGCCATTGAGACCATAGTCACCACAAGAAATGGAAATAGAAAAACCAGAGTTTCGGTCGAGGTCGAAACGGTCAAGCAATGACGTTTCTTTCAAATCAACTCAGTCTACAAAGCATTATGGGACTTGAAACATACACAGAGCTGCCCACAGAGCCATTCAGCATGCCCACAAGCCACAAAAATTGTGTAAAGAAGTCACAAGAGTCACTCTCCCCCGCTTAACCTTGGGGTGAGAAGAGAGTGTGCAGTATGCAAACCGTGTTGAGTCTGCCTACAGAGAAATGCAAGTGCCTAAAAATGATACTAAAGCTTCAAGAATATCTGATTGAGCAGAATTTTTTACTCCAAAAATGAAAAAGATTAGAAACACCGTTTCTCTGGAAACGGAACGGTGGGAAACGGCTGGTCCCTTCCTATGAAGCTACGTTTCTTGTTACTATGATTGGACCACCAAAAGGCGGTAAAATTAAAAACGAAACCAATAATTGTTGTCTAGTTTCCGTTGTAGTTTTTTGACACAAAGTTGGTGTGACCAGTCACTTGTAAATAGAATGCAAGGCTTCAGCTAGAGAGGGGGAGAGAGAAAATGACACTAGATTGGCCCCCAAAGATTGGCGCCCCATTTTGGTAGTTCTTTTGTGTTTCACCTACAGCAAACTACTACGATCGAAAGCTGCCAAAGTAGAGGATGATTTGGAGATGTACGAAAGAGTCCTGGCAATCCCCTTGGAGATTCGGCGAGCTGGCTGCAATCTAGCAACTCGACACAACCCCCACAGAGGATGTTTTTTGTTGGACATATTTGGTTCTCAATAGTGGGTTTGTACCTTCTCTGATGCTCGACAGCCAAAGACTATGGCTGCCCTTAGCAAGCCTGTGTTTGTGGAAATAAAGAATGAAAGCTAATAATGTTTAGTATGTCCAAGTTTAGTTCTGAGCACAAAATTGCACAAATGGTGTGTGGGTCAATTTAATACTCCCAATTTTTAACAGTAATTCTGAACTGCATATTTGCACAAATGTTCTGAAATGCCTATTTTAGTGGCACCGCACTACTCTAAGGAGGAAGTGTGGGAATGGGCTTGGAAACAAGAACTTATTTGACTTAATGGCAAGGATATCTAAAGTCACAACGTTGTGTTAGGTTTATTTTGCTCATAACTTCTATATTTTTTCAATTCAAAGCTTGTATAATCTTCTTGATTTAAGGTGGTCGCACAGACTCCTGCTGCAAATGGCACGCCAGACTTAACAAGGGGTGGTCAGTGGATTTCAGCAGCACAACAGGTGACTGGCCATGAGGCCCCAGTTTCTTTTCAAGCTTTTCATATATGTGGTTACTTCTAATAAAAAATTGATGATTCTTTCAGGCTCTGCCTAATCAAGAGTGGATGTGGAAATCCAAACCCATGGGTAGGTTAATTGCTAGCTGTTTTACAGTCTTTTTGTCCAAATTCTTGGGTATCACAAGAAATCCATCTGGTTCGCTGTATATGTTTCTCTAAGGGAGAATTACCAAAATACCTCGAAATGGTTCCCCTCGTTTTAAAAAATTGGATTAAAAAATAATAATTTGAGAAGGTATTTTGAGAATTTCCATGAACTTTTTGTGTGTGGAGCTTGATTTTTAGCATGAATTATGCCTTGGCAGGTTCGTAAGGAAGGGTTGCAATTATTGATCATTTCATTCTCCAATTTTCATGTAAAGCCTCCACTCTGTGCCCCCAAGTTTTGCCACAATGTACCTGATGGACTTGTCCGTCATGCTGTAAAGTGGAGACCGTGGCATTTAGCACAAAGCATCTCTGACCTGGCCATTTGTTTGTAAAATGTGATTTGCTGAGGCCACATTCTGCATCAAGATACCAAAGGAGTCTCTGGAGAGTGCCTAATGCCCGACAAAATCGGCAAAATCCAGACTGCTTCACGTTGAAATGGGAAGAGCAGGGGGAGTATGAAGCCAGTCCCTATGCACATGTTCATTTTCCTGAACACACTTTTGTAGTTTATATTTAAGATTCCAGTATTACAAAGTGGTCCGATCTTCGTTCTCAGCTTGGCTCAATCAAGTCGGCTCACATGCCATTGGGAGGTTGATTTTAAACAGGTTTTTTAACTCATTAACTGCATGTCTTTTCTAGGAAACGCCTTGCGTAAAAGAAAAGTGGAATCTCATGATATATTCTGAGATTTTTCTAGATAGCGTTTGGCATCATGCTAGTCAGGGCAATCCTCCGGATAAGATTTGCAAGACTTTTGAAAGAAAAATATCAGCCGGACCTTGAGCTTCATGATCGTCAAGGTCCGTGGCGGCGGGGCAGCACATGAGGGCTGTACATCTGCTTATCTTTATCTGCCGGAATTTCTTTTGCAGCTGTTAGATCTTTGCCAGCTCAGCACCTGGAATTCCTCGCATGGATGACCACCAGTGGCCTGCTGCCAACTCGAAGCCTGGAAAATTAACTGCCCTGCTGCAGGTGGTTGCCCTTTTCCTGCCTGGACTTGACGGCCGAGACAAGACTTCCATTGTCCATTCCCCCAGAAAAAGGCTCCCCTCATACATCTAGTTCTTCATTGCAACCTTGCTTTTTATCGAACACGTAGCTTTGGACAATAAAAGATACCATCGGGTGTGCAAATTTGATTACTACAGCTTTTCGTTGCAACCAGTTTTTCTGCACATGATGCTTCGTTCTATGGTATATGCGGAATATAAAGTGAGATAGGTTTTATAGGAATGAACAGATGATGAGAACTTATAATGATGACCATGAGAGCATGCTTGCATTAAGATGAAATGAGTGCCGAGAAAGAGATGCTTATACACGCAATTTGCGGTGTGATGCCATGGGTAGATTATGGCTTGATACATCGCATTAGCATCATCGACTCTTAGTGGACAAACGATATGAATTTTCATGTGAGTTATGCTTGACATGGCTCGTGATGACTAAATGGGTTAACTCAGCACACACTAAGAAGCTTATTTACCCTAGCAATCTTTCGCTTGGGACAGAGAAATTGGCAAGTAGACAAATGGCAAATGTGTGCCTCCAAAATGTAGTTCAAACATGGTTCTAGATCGAGGTCTGTGAGGTGTGTACCAAATATGTCCCCTCATACATAGTACCAGAACTGGTTGGTGCAGCAGATTAAATTGAGGCGGTTGTACATCTCTCCAGGCTCGCTTCTCTTGCCTTCAAGAAGAAGTGTCTCAAGCTCTCACAAAAGTTTTTTTGCACAATCAAAATTTTCATTTCCTACTAGTAGTGATGCAATCGAAAGTTTTTCCATTCTCATGTCGAAATGATTAGTTGCCAAATGTGCCATGCCAACTTAATATACCTATCAATATGTCTGCTCATGTCATACAAAGCATTGTGTGTGTGTGTGGCTCCATAACACTTTGGCACTATGTTGCAAGGGTTATGTTACTGTTTTTTTTCTTTGTTTTCAGCTCCAACTGTACTACCCACAGAATTGTACCCTTGTCGCCTATCCTCTCTACCCTTGTCCTCAATCCAATACTCGTTATTCTTGATACCATACTTAACAACGTTTCTTGACTGATGCTATCTAGCATACTAAAGTAATTTCTCCATTCCATGGAAAAAGGTCTAGGTGGTGGTCTCGAAAATTTGACGTTCCTTGTTCCACAATTTTCCAAAAATGAAAGTTAACATCTGTTACATCGTTGTAGCTTAGTCTCCATGTTGTGTAAGACATTGGTAAAAGCGTCTAGCTCATCTCAAGTCCTCGTAATTTGAAGTTTTGTCTGCAGCCTTCTATGTTATGAGAGCTCTCTACTTAACATCCTTTAAGCTTATTTTCCATGGTCTTCAATTGTGATTATATCTTGAGTGAAATATGACATGAATGAAGAACACTAGCAAGTTATTTATTTAAGTGTCGACTTGAATTAGCCAAAAATGTATGGATTGTTCAAACACCTTTAGTCGTACGAGAAATGTTGACAACATCTCTTGTACCACTATGATAACATTTCTTGTAGGTCGCATGTCGCATGTTTAGAACATGTGACGGTCTGAAGATTGTACGCTAGGCTCATTAAAGTCTTGAAGTATGAAGAGGTTGCTAATCTTTCGGAGGAGTGTTCAATTGATTGTATCTTATCCACATGCGCTAATTTCTTGAATACAAGTAAAAACGCAAGTGTTAATGTGGATGCAGTGTATATGGTTAAAATTCACTTTAGATTGCTCCTTAACGATGCAAACTCATACAAGTAGTATATCTAGGATGTAAACATTCAAATATTGCTTAAAATCAAAGTCCATGACTTGGCTTATGGTGGGTGGCTATAATAGGAGTTTAATACATCTAATCTACCTTTGTAGGTAATTTAAGTAGTGAAAATCATTTCAAGCATTTATCAATTGTAGGTTTATTCAAGTAAGTCATCTATATTTTGTTGTCCAACATTCTTAGCTCAGTGGATTGGATTTGGAATGTTTGGTGGGAGGACTAAAAAATGTACTTAATTATTATATTGGGAGAATGTTTCGAGTCCACTATTAGACTAATGATTTCCTAATAAGGAAGAGGAAGTGCATCTCCGAAAAGATAGCACGGTTGAGGTTGCAATAGCTTAGAAACCGATAATAAGGTAATTGTCTACCTAGGTCCTTCGTAAGGTTTAGTATTGACTTTCACACAAGGTCAGGTATGTGACATGACAAGGGTCCTATGAAGGAGGATGAGACTCAAGAGGTTGACCTTGGGAATAAATAAATATGTATATAAATAAATATGTAAAGGACCGGTGGTGACTCACTAGTTTTGTCTTGTTGGATTCTAGGAGGAACGCTTGAGGGAGCCATGATGCCTTTGGATATGGCATATTGATTACCATCATAGTTATATCGGGTTGTTAACAATAAACTTATCTCAAAGTAAAGTAACTTTCTAGTTTGGTTAATGATTGCATACTAGAGGAAAGGGGTTTGCTTTACCATGTATTTATGTTTTCATTAATTTACATGATTGGTTTCGAAGACAATTTAGTAATTGTTCATGGCATGGATATTTAGTGAGTTGGCAAGTTTTCAATCGAACAATTTGCATGTCCCTAGATGGGATAGCTCAAGCTAGTTGTAGCTTTAATGTAAAAAATATGTGAACCATTTTTTATAACAAGGTCAATCTTTGCTACATAGTCGTGTTTTCATGGGAAGTCCGTGAGGTGTTTTAAGAATATGAACTAGATAACAATTTGATACTCAATCCACCATGAATACTATATTGGTGGAAAATTAACATATGATCTTTTAGCAATGTTCAATAGAACTTGAGCAGATGAGGATTACTTTGAGATGTACGCCATAGCACCACCATAGTCAGGACTTGCAACTGATTATGAACCTTCATTTTTAACCCGGTGGGGTAGATTAGAAAATTATCTTCCAATGCTCCTATACATAGGCTCATCTTGTATATAGCTTCCCTTAGGCTAAGACTCTTTTCTTTAGTTACTCCCTCTTTAAAGAAGAGTTCTCATCCTCACTAGCGTTTGGCCCTTTTGAAGGTTTTTTGTTCACTGCAAGTAGTACTGTGCTTACACTATCTTATTTGTGGGCGTTTGACCTACTTTTTTAGACCAGGTTCTTCATGTTTTGGAGGCTCTTGCATTGAATTGATCCAACCACCTTAGATGTGCCTATGGTTACAAAGGGATCATGTAGAATCCCAACCAAACTTATAGGTTGTTTGAAGCATAGATGGACAGACATATATGTAGCCCAAGAAAATAACAAACATGATGAATCTAGTATGCATACTTAAAATTCACACTCAATTCATGTGGGTTGAGCCTATTCTTCCTTGTAGAATTCATCTTTTGAAACCATACGGATTGTGTTAGTGCCACAAGTAGAACTAAGTAGTCTATGGCATAGCTTAACCCACTATCTCAAGGTTAAACAACTAAGTGTACAAAGCGGCACATTGTTAACTATGTGCACTCAATAAAGTCTATAATGATGAATGGTTCTTAGCGTGAGAGGAGCTCGTATGGACTAAAGGCTACCCATCTTGATGTGATTGTCCTTGCAACATGTATCTTATTTTTTGTCTCTAGAATCCCAACTTCAGAGATGCCATTTACATTTTATAAAAGTCGCTAGAAGTAGAAGGCCAACACGTTGGACTATCTTGCAGAAGATGATTGTGGCACCATGTGTCTAGGCCTAGGAAACTCTCATACTCTCCACATGTGGAGTACATCCCTACATTAAATATTATACTGGTATCAAGGTGGTTTATCATTGTAAAGGGAAAAAATGTGCGTATAATTAAAACACTAGCTCTGCAACAATGAGAAGGATCCTTCATTTATCTCGACTCTACACTCCTAAATATAGGGTTGATGATTCTTATCTAGTTTTAGAGACACACTAAGTGAATCTCTTCATATACAAAGTTTCTTTTATCTCCAATAAATAGCTACCATAGTGTATTCTTGTTTACAATGCTGCACTTATATATCGGCCTATACTAATAGAATTATCAATGTTGTCATGATCATCCTATATATAGACACTTAATTTCCATCTTCCCTTACGGTAGTACCCTTAATTTAACAACTACTCGGACTCTACAATTAGTTTATGAAACTCTATGTTTTAAGATCTCTTACCTTTAGCCAATATTGAATATACCACTATATAAGCACTTTGAATTGAACTAATAAAAATACATGCTCATGGAACATACTCATTGGGTGGATTGGACCAAATGTTCGTGTATTTTCTTCTTTGTATATCTTTATGGAGGTATACATGTGGACTACCATGTCTATGTATTAACACTCACAACAATGATATCAAAGTACATATAGATAAAAAAGGAAGGCTTGTGCATTGAGAAAAGATATATAGCATGCCACCCATTCTCAAGAACTCGTTGTCTCCAGCATTGGAATGCAAGTTTCTTGTGTGCGCAAATGTGGTGCGTGTACGGAGAGTGAGAAGGGAAGAGAGAGAGAGAGAGAGAGAGAGAGAGAGAGAGAGAGAGAGAGAGAGAGAGAACACAAGATGTGGGTGGAGCAGCTTTTGGACGAAGATATTGAGGAGCTCCTTATTCTCATGTATATGAAGAATAAGGATATGTACACATGTGGGCGGGTGGTCGAACAGTGGACGTCCGGGCTAGAGCGCCTTTACTCCAACAATCTCCCACTTAAAGGCGATGTGCCGATAAGTGATACCTACTAGCTAAACTACTAGTATGTGCAACAAAACAGGTGAGACACTCTCTCAACCTACGTCCACTGCCTCACTATCGATCTACATGGAGTCGTATCGACGCTGGTGGTAGGCTAGTGTGCGTACTCACGCTAGCGCCTACATGTAAATCCCCCAAATAACTCTATAAGGTCTCAAAGATCCACGAAACATCATGCTTGTCATAAAATATAATATCTCACTTTACCAAATGATTTTCTCATATTAAACTGATCACTTAATATGGGAAGATAAAAGGGGAACAAGAGTTAGTGTGTGTGTATATATATATATATATATATATATATATATATATATATATATATATATATATATATATATATATATGTGTGCTTCTAGACCTATCTCAACAGGGGACCAAAAGGAGAAATGGCTGCATCTCAATAGAGGTCTAAAAGGAGACGGTCTACAAAAGAGAAATGCGTAATAAGTGCTTCTAGATTTACCTCAGCAAGGGACCAAGAGGAGAGATGGTTACATCTTAAAAGGGGTCCAAATGGAGGTAGTCTATCAAAGAGAAACGTGCATCTAATGGAGCTTAAAAGGCCTTAGGGTAAGCTTCATTAAATACCTCCAAAAAATACAATTAAAAAGTCCTTTAACCTTACACAAGCTAGGACTAACCTCGAGGTGGGAATCATACCCAAGCATGAGGTGCTAAGATGCTTGAAGTGGTTGTGGGAACCTTGCCCAAAGCTTGAGGTGATTTTTTAATACTTCAACAACTAAGGTTTTTGAAATGTTAAATTCAAAGATAAATTCTCAAGAGGCATGAACGTCCATGCTTGATTGACTAAGGCTTGAAGTATTCAATTAAAAACAAATGACTTAAGAAGCATAAAAGAGACATGCTTGCTTGATTGATTAAGTCCTTGAAGTATTCCATTCAACCAAATGAATTAATAAGCATAAAACACACATGTTCAAATGATCCTCCACATGCGGCCCTCATGATGTGCTTGAATGCTATTGGATAGGTTTTAAAGGGGTCCAATGAGAATTTAGATACATAAAAAAATTAAGTTCTCTCTCAAAGAGGAAAAAGAGGACACATGTCCAAATGAAATCATAAAATAATACGAGAGAGAGAGAGAGAGAGAGAGAGAGAGAGAGAGAGAGAGAGAGGTGTGGACCAATCATGAGAGGGGGGTATACTCTCCCACACACACACACACACACACACACACACACACATTCTCTCATTGTGTGGAGTACAAAATACAAGAGCTCCATCTCCTTCTCCAAGTTTGTTAAGAAGTGGAGAGCCTACACCAACAATCTTGGCTATGGAATGCAAATCCAACCAAGAACCATGCTTTAATGCTTAAGCTTGCCATCTCTTCATCTTCATTACTATGCTATTATGCTATGCTAAGCAAGAAGAGTGATGATAAGTGAGGAACTATTTCTTTCTCGTATGAATGATTCTTCTTCCTCTTCCCTACCCTCATTCCCCGCTAGCTCTCTCCACCTTCGAAGGTGTTTGAGGCCTTGGGCTTGGGGTCGTTAATGCTTTTTGCAAAGTTTATGTTAAGCTCGTGATGCGTGAAGCTTTCCATATTCATAGCATCACCCAAGGTCACAAGGAACACAAAGATTGTATTGTAACAAAGTCTCTCTTGATGGGAGAATTTATAATGCAAACGCCTTTTGGAAGGGGGACTGGCTCCAAGTAAATCCGGACCTCATCTATTGTCATGTTCTCTAATACTCTCTCTCTTGCAAAAGTATTGTTCATGCCAAGTTAATTAAGTACTATGTTCATGTTGCTACCATCAGTTAAGTTCACCCTCTATGTTCTCAAAGTAATCTCACAAAAATGCTCACTCTAATTCTCTTAATTCCGCTATTCTCAAAGTTCATAAGCCAATTCCATTACAATGCTAGTATCAGTCACTCTACGACTGATTATCCTTGCTGCAAATGCTCCCACTGTAGCTGCTAGGTCGGGCCTCGACACTAACAAGCCGGACATGAGGTGCCCGAATTGTGACAAAATCTACGCAAACATGGTTGTACTCACCCCTGTGGTAGCTGCATGTACTGAATCATCAAGACTACCCATCACGTATGGATGTGTCAACAACGACACTTGGATAGCTATGTACCTCTCACCCATAGGCAAATTTGAGCGTCCTGGAACCAACTCATCAGCGTCTAACATGAGCATATCAAAGAACTCCATGTATGTAATCGGTGTCTCTGTCTCTAGGGAGCAGACATGCTCTACCTCTGCTTGCACAAACTTTGAGAAAACTTGTTGTGCCTCATTAGAGCACTGTCGCTCTACCTCTATCTCTACAGAGTTTACTGGACGTACTGCACAGCTAAATGCTCTGTCTCGTTACAGAGGAGAATGAAATGAAGGCTTATAGGAAGCCATTAAAGAGAATGAGTGCATGGTTTGAGGGATGGAAAGCTAAATAGCTACTAGGGATAGGGGTCTTGGATGTGAGGGATTACCCAGATTGTGATACTGAGGATCTTGACTCTTGTATCAAGATGAAGGAACTAAATAGGATCTTATTGAGCTCACTGAGGACAAACAAGCCTTCTTCAAAGGGCAAACAAGGTACTCCATTGATGTCACTTGTGAAAATCGTAAGAAATCTAGATAGTTCACTTCAAAGAGCTGCATTCACACAACCTGCTTTAGCCCAAGAGGGGAGAGTTTCAAGAGGAATACATGTTAGCGTTTTGCGAGGCCTTGGCAATGAATGAACTCTACGCACATACGGGGATCAATACAGAGTTCAAACTTCAGGTATACAATAGCTCTTGCATTGAACATAGCAAATTGAATGACAATTAACAAGTTCATCCTTACAAAATGTTAGTACCATGGTGTGGAACAACTTCAATATTCGATTATGCACCCTTCTTTTTTTGAAAAGTGTGTGAATCTTTTTTTCAAGAAATTCTCAAAAGGTTAGGGTGAAAGCACGCTAAATTTTGCCAAAAATCATGTTCACTAACATTTTTGGACGACATAAAACAATGTTTAACTATGCACTCTCTTTTCTTTAAAAATTTGTGAATCTTTTTTTCAAATGATTCTCAAAAGGTTTGGATGAAAGCATGGTAAATTTTACGAAAAATCATGTTCATTAACAGTGTTCGACGGCATGAAATTTAGATATGCTTATTAAATTTATGGATGGAGCTGTATTTTAAATATGTATAGTGTATTATATATCAATACAAAACTATCGAGACAAAGAATCTAAATTTAGAAGCTTCAAAAAGTTTTTCTTTGATTTGCAAAGATTATTCTGTGCACCCAATTTGGAAGCAAAAAATTGCTACAAATGTAAATAACATATGTGGTTAATGCATTTTTTTTAGCCATCAATAGATTTGATCAAATAGGTTCATATCCTTTAGATCTTTCCCAGCAAGAATGATTCTTATGACATAATACAAAGCCACTCTTTATCTACGATCACTTTACAAGTCCAAAAAATCGCCTCATGGTGTACATTAATGGTAGCATATATAGAGGATGGACACTTTACGGAATGGATTAAATGCTTTGAACAAATGTAGCTTGAGGGTGCCTCTATAGAAGATCTTCTTTTTCTTGTAACCTGAGAGACACATGACCAAAAAGGCTAAGCTACACATAAAGAGATCCAAAAAATGAATATTTGGTGTCTGGGATGAACCCTATTATTCGCAATTCCTTGGTTGACATGTATACCAGTTGCGGTATCAATGGAGTACTCGAGGGATAGCCTATCAAAGAGGGATGTTGTTGCACTAAACTCAACTACATTTAATTCGGGAATTGAACTACTAAACTTGTGTGTAGAGTAATCATGTCACACTAGTTTTCAAACTCTTGGATGCTTTCCAAATTCCTCGTTTGGGGTATCCCATGCTTCTTTTTAGTATCATAATATCCACAATATGTCAAATATAATCATTGGCTAGCAACGGAGTACTCCTTTGAGTAGTGTCTTTCTTGCTTACAAGCATGTCTACGTACTCACTAGGTTTGGATGCTTCTAATTTTATAGTGCTCAATAGCTTTACTTTTAACGAGACCTACTCGGTCTATGCTCTCATTAACCAGAATCTCTGTAGATCCCCCCCCCCCAAAAAAAAGGCGCAATATCGCGCCTCTCTCTCCTCTCTCTTTTCCGCTGGTCCGCCATCGCTCTGCATCTAAGGACCCTCCTGCATGGCAACCTCTGCCCTGCAGCTCCAATGGAAACCGCCCTCCACCATGCGCCCAACTGTGCGAGAAACCAGACACTCGCGCCGATTTGCAGCTGTGAGTGACAGGCCAACGGAGCACACACCATTCCTTCCATAATGCCTTGCGCATGAGACAGAGAGACACACCCGTTACGCTCGACCCGCGCACACACACAGACAGACCCGGATACTATCTGGATTTCGCAATCTCATGCACAAGAAAATATCTGTGCGCTCCTTGCCGCACTGTCGAAGCAAGGGACTTGCTAATACACCGTGTGCGAGCCACAAACGGCTCCAAGCACACAACAAGCCTAAACTAGCAAGCTCAAGAGAACAAAGGGTGTGTCACTCACCGCTCTACGCTCGCCTTCGTGGTGGATTCCTCGCCGCGATGAAGAAGAAGCTGCAGTCGTGTCGCGCTCAACCGCTTCGCCGCCGTCGTACCTTCGTAATGCTCGATCGCACACACACTCTCCCTCTCTCTCTCTCTCTCTCACACACACACACACACGAGGAGGTGAAGAAGAAGAAGATGGAGATGGAGCAAGAGCACTCTTCTATTGCACAAATGAGAGAATGAGTAAAAATTAGGTTTAGTTGGCTTTTATAGGAGCTCACCCCATTCACACTTGGGCGCCCATGCTTAACCAACTAATCCCTTGAATGTCCCAGTTAGAGTGCGTCTCTCATCAGCGATCACTCTACCTTTCCCTATTGGTCCGACAAGCCCGGTACCTGACTCTACCGAATACATAATACACGTCCGTCGTAGGTGATGGGGTGTCCGTGAGCCGTGAGGGTTAACATGCCCCCCTTCCTGATGTAGATTCCGTCCTCGGAAGCTATTGAGTTGAAGCTGGTTCGTCGAGGTGGAAGAGCATTTGAGATGAATGTCCTTAGCCTTCTTCAGTCACTGCAAAATCAAACAACATTGGCACAGTAATTGCATTCTCTTAAAAAGCATATGCAGTTTGAGGTAGACAAATTGATTGGTAAAAGAATTTCAAACAATTTGGCAGCAATGAACATTAAATTGCAATGTAATCAAATGCATAAACAGATGTAAAGGTAAAAAATTAAACAAGTCTGGGGTCACTAATTTGACGGTCAAAAGGCACTAGAGATCGAATATTAATACCATGGGTAAGCTTCTTAATTTTCTGTGGTCAATTAAGTTGTTTAATCGCGAGAGCCAAGTATTCATGTTCGAGGGCTGACTAGAGGCTATATCTAGAAGACCTTGTAGTTAAGTTACGATAAAAGGAATTTCTCATGAAATCATCGCCTGACTGATTACTTTTTCTTTGACCCCCCAAGGTCTTTTCACATTGATTCAATTATGATGTGTGTGCTTATTTTGTATGCTTTGGGTTTTTTGCTTTTCAAGAAAAAGCGCCCACACTGGGAACCTCTAGGGCTCAAGTACCATAGGCAATACATGTGAGTGAAGTACCAAATCAAGCGGAGATTTCTCTTCCAGCTTAAAATTTTACATTGTGGCACTTTGATTTTTTGTTTGTTCATTTTCAACATTTTAATTTTGTAACTTTGGGGGGTCATATAACACTGTTACCCTCCCCAGGCTCATCACATTAGTAAACTCCCTTTATAAAACTTAAGATAAAGGTCACTAGGGTTAAGCCCACTAGAAAGCCCTAGTACATTTCATACAATGCTGCCTAAATCGGATTAAGAACCTAAGTAACCATTGATTATTAGGAAGGCATTCCCCATGGTATTAAGAGAAGATTTCTAATACCTAGCTTGGTCAAACTAGCTTAGTCGGACTGCTTGATTTTTAAACCTAGACAAGTGATTATGACAAAACATTACATTGAATTAAATGTTTGATACTAAGCAAATGCGCTGAATATTATGCTACCAATCACAATCAAAGCAGACAATCATAGATGCAAAAAGATAAGGGCAATGCTAATGGACAAGAAACACCTGTTTGTGTTGATGGTCGCGCTTGATTTGAAGGGTGAACGAGAGAAAGGTTCCATGAAGGTCCAAATCCTATCAATAGCAACACGCTCCTGTACACACTTAGGAAACAAAAGGAATACCTCCAGGAGGCACATTAGTAGGAAAAGAGAACTTCGCTAATCTCTCAACTCTAAAACAGAAACACTCTACCGTACTAATCTTACTTACCCTCCATCACTCAAGTGATGAGGATCAAAGGTGTTTCATGGCATAGGTTTCTGGTTCACTGTACCAGATGTGACATGTGTAGGTCTGAGTCAATGTTTTGACTTTAATGTGCATACTCGTTTGCTAATTGCTCTTGCTCTTTATTTTTTTGTTTTTGAGTATAAAGCTTTATATGTACATTCCCTAAGATCGGAGATTAAGAGGTCAGGGAGAAAGGTTGAGAGGGAAACAAATGAATGATGGATGTCCACAAACACTCCCCCCTTCCTTGGGTAGATCATACCGTTTGAAATGAGCTTGTCACCCTCTGAAACCAATTGTTCCAGTTGGTAATAGGTGAGGATTTTTGCCAGTAGTTTTCTATTACCCTAGGTGCCTCGTCAAGTTGCAAGGGTTGTAAGGTACTCTCCCAGGATCGAACTTGAAGTGGTTCATCAGGTGATTCTTGAACACTGGGAGGTGTGGATTCTTTTGTAGCTTCATGGAGGTCCACTACTATAGATGGAGGCTGTGTAGAAGCTTTTACCTCTATGGATGTATTACATGAGGAGCTAGAAGCTTCATGGGACTCCCCCCTTCTGAGCTAGGTGGAACAAATCGTTCTTTCTTTGGTACCCAAACTAGCTCGGGAGCGGGTGTGTAGCATTCTGTCATTTTTTTCTTTCCACGATCATTGATTCGTTTTGGAGCTACGGGGTTGGGCTCACTTGGGTCAGGTGTTAGGTAAGAGCACAATCTACGTTTTGGCACCCAGATTTGATCATTTCCTTGATAGTAGCCTTGGGCTTCCAATAGTCGTTTAGGGATCCATCGCAACATTTGCTTACTTTTCTTGGAGCGAGTGGTACGTTTCTTACAAGGCTTCTGTTTTTTTGCACTAGCTATGGTCACTAAGGAATCTTTAGGGACCCACTTGTATGTTTTCTTCGTTACATTAGGATGAGTCTTGTCGGAAGCGATATGCATTGCTTGTAGCATATTTAAGGGTATAGGCATTTCATCCCCCTCAGGTGTTACCCAGGTCGTCCCCCTATTTCCCCAAGTGTCTATGGTTGATGCTAGGTGGACCCAATCCACATTGTCTGACTCAGTCATCCCAGGTAGGATATCCATATAAGGAGAATCTTGGCCAATGTCTGTATCCTTCTTACAAGTGTAACAATATTGTAGTGGGGCCGAGTGAACTGTGGTGTTAGAGCGATGATCAATAATGGTTTTACTCCCTAAGGGGTGTACCTTACCAGTCACCAAATCCACTCTAAGGACAGAGTCTTGGAATTGCAAATAGACATGATTTTTAGACCAATCGTGAACCATTTGTGCTTCCCTCATGAATGGTCGTCCTAAAATCATTTCATATGACATAAGGTGTTTAGAGAAATCCATTACAATGAACGTATGTCGTACCTTGTGTCCTAGAACTTTGATCTTAAGATCCTTGAGCATCCCCATAGGTTTGGCTATGGTACCATTTGCCATCTTTACCACAATGTTAGTAACACTGAGGCGGGGTTTTCCCATGGATTCCCAACAATCTTTTGTAACGATGCTAACTCCCGCACCACCATCAAGAATTCCCTTTATAGTTAATCCCTTGGTAGTGATGGGTAGGGTCGCATTAGACTCGTCGCCTTCAAAATACTGCCCTAATTCGTTAATGGGTACCTCGATCACAGACTCGTGTCCATCTAAGTCAAGTGATTGCACATGATTTTCCTCATCAATCATAATCGAGTCAGGCCTATTTAGTTGCGCAAACTGCGGTAATCCCGTTCGTAGCTCTCCGTTAAGGAATGCTCGAAGTGCAAGGAATAACTCAGGATCTCCATACAGCTTTTCTATGATCGTGGTTCGGACCTCAGAAGACATGAAGTCCACTAGTTTGGCAACATTCATTGGCGTTTTGCAGGGTGTAGGTCCTTGACTAGGAACTGGTGAGGATGGAATCTCATATTCCTCAATGGGATCAGGTATTCCTTCGTTAAACATCCTTTCCAACAAGAAGGGTGTATGCTCACTTTCTGATGTCCCGTCCTCACTCCCTTCTTGGATGATACTAGATATGGCTGACGGTCTATGGTTCATGTGGGGTGGATGAACTTGCGTGGGAAACACTGTGTCATGAATTTTGACATGCATGGGTTCTGGTTCTAGTTTCCTTTGAGTCTCCTCCACTAAACCTCTTAGATGTTTCACCTGCTCAATCTCGTCTACTTGGTTTGGGTACGTCCCAATCTTCTTTTTACGATTCTTCCCTTTTTGCCCCTGCGGTTTATCTTGGGGGTCTTGGATTGGATTTGGAAACACTTGTGTTGTTTTCAGAGGCTCTTTATGATTTTCTCTTATTCGGTTTTCATTTGGTTCCATGTTACGGTTTTCTTTGTCGGTCTTTCTCTTTGTGGTATTGGTTCTAGTCTCCATTGTCTCGACTGAATCTGAATCATCCTCGAGGTCATTCATATACACGGGGTCATCTCCTGTTCCTATGTTTGTTTTGGAACTTGGCTTTGAATTTTCCGTATTCTGCGACTTCTTCCTTCGTGTCTTCTTTTTCTTTGCTTGGATAACTGACGCGGTATCTCTCTCTTCGAGGATATGGCCTGGCCCTTGAAGCATGGACCGTGTAATCACATAAGCGGGTGCGACGGGTGGCATTGGCGATGTCACACTAGCAATTTTGACCAAATTCAGGGGTGTGATTTTAGGCGCATTTGGGTTATAGGGGCATTGGGCAATCAAGTGATCTATGCCACAACGATTACATGTGAGTATTGGCATTGTAGACGTGCTCCCTTGATTCATTTGCATCTGTGCAGCATTCTTTTGCAGCCTAATAGGGCATTCCGCTACTCGATGTGGTCCACCACACTCGTAGCATTGAAGAGGTGGCCTCCTAGCCTGGGTGTTGATATTTTGACCTCTGGATGCGAGAGCAGCAGCTTGATAAACCGGCTTGACTTGTCCCCAACAATCTTCCATGTAGTATATAGGACACTCTTCCAATGTATCAAGTCCGTAGGCAATACTAGTGTCTATTTCCTCCTCACAGCCATCTGCATAAGCATTTGATGGCTCGCAACCCACTTGGTTCATAGGGGCGACTCTTGGATGCGGGGGCTGCGGTCCTAGCACAGGAGGTGGTAACGGTGTAGCTCGTACAACATTTTGAGATCTAGGAACCATGTGTTGCGGTAGTTGCTCAACAGGTGGAGCAGGCATCAATACAGGAGCTCGAGGCGCATCCGTCCAGGCTACAGGTGGTCTATTTTCCATCATACGTTTGATCATTAAACAATCCTTAGCTTGGTGACCATACCTACCACATGCGTTGCAAGTTCCATTAAATTTTACTCTAAACGTAGGGCACTCACTAGTGCTATGTCGACCTAAGTAAATGGAACACCATTGTTGCTCCCTTCTTGGATACATGTGACTATTTTGAGGGGGTCGATTATCCTTAAGAGACTCTTGGATTGCCTTGGTGAGGTCTGTCAAGAATGTCTCAAATACCTTTGGCTCATTGGCAATGGGCTTTGCAGTCATGGGTTCATACTCAATGGCTTGTGAGCTAGTGGATCTCGTGTCAGTAGACACCCTCATGCCTGCTATCATCAAGTTGTCCTCTAATTGGATTGCATTGGCAGTGACATCTTCCCAGGTTGTGATACCTCTAATCACTAGTCCATTATAGATTCCTTCATTCCTCAACCCTCGAATGAATCGATCAAGCGGTTGGTTATTGTTGAAGCACTCATTTATAGGGCAGCGAGAGTTTAAGTGCTTTAGACGACTAATGAAGTCCCTTACTGACTCTCCTTCCTTACGTTCGGCCTTCTGTAGCTGAGATGCTACACCCCAAAGCACACCTTCTCGTATGTACTCCTTTAGAAACAACCTTCGAAGGGTAGGGTAGATTGTTTTCTCGTCCACCCTTAGGGTTCTATACCAATCTCCAGCCTTCCCACTTAATGTCAAGCTTAAGGCATTGCACTTATGTAGTTCGTTGCGTTCCCCTAAGGAATCACATACTTGTTCAAACACTTCAATGTGTTTCCTAGCATCTTCGTCCCCATTGAATTTTTGCGTGAGTTTGGCAATTTGTACTGCCTTACTTCTAGGCTCTCTATCAGATGCATGACGCATATTTTCCGCGATAGATCGACCTATGGTTTGAGCAAACGCTGCCAAGTCACCTATGTGAGGAGGCAGGGCCGGTGGAGGTACTCTTGGAATCATATGTGGGAGAGGAACGGGTACCGGTCTTGGCATATGTGTGGATGATGCAGGATATGGAACATAACCGGGCATAGGTCCACTCGGATAAGGGCTAGGGAGCGGCACTCGAGGAGCATGAACAAGTGGTACTATTGGAGGTGTGGGGGCCATGTGTGCATAAGGGGCTAGAGGCACATATGGTCGAGGCCCCATATTAGGTACTACGACACTAGGTAGTGGCACTGCGCTAACCGTAGATGTCATCGGTACATTCTCTGTCAGGCTTATCCCTGGAGTGAGCACTGTGTTTTCCTTAATAGAGGGTTGAGCCAAGTTAGGGAAGCTAAAGTTTTCGCTCGGAGGCTCAGATTGCATAGAGACCCCAGGTGAAATGACGTAAGATGGGTCCATGGGGCTCATTAGAGGAGTCTCCATTTGTGATAGAGTAGGCTGTTGAGCCTTGCTCGTATCCAGAAATCTCATGGGGCCATTTGAGAGTATATTTACCCCTCGGTTTTGCCTTTCTGATTGAATAATGCCATGGATAACATTACAGATCATTTTCTGTTGATCTTCGATGCTCGTGGCACTAGAGGTGGATTGTACAATCTCTATCCATCCTACATGGTAGGTGTGGCCAGAGTGTAGATCCGTCAACACCTCAGTGTGGAGGTCGTATGTCCAATGATCATTAATGAACAATCCTTCTAGAGTCGACGTGTTAAAGGTTTCTTGTGAGGTAGAAGCAATGTTGCTCCCCGTGGTTTTACTTGTCACCAACGGTACTCTAGAGGGAACTTCTGAAGGAGGCAGCTCAACAGGGACTTCTTGGTAAGAAGTTGGCAGGATATCCACATGGACACTCTTTGGGGGTGTGGGGTCCACGTGCGATGTGAAAGGAGATTCCACTTCCCCACCCCCTTCGTGTGCTTTATTTGCATCAGGTTCCGAGCGAGTAGCTCTACCTAATGTTTCCATGAAACGGCTAAACATACTAGTACTAGGCTGTGGAGCTTCGGGAGGTGCATGGCCTTCTCTCTCAGTGTTTTGGTTAGGGTATGCTTCCATGATTTCTGAGTCGGAGGAGGAATCACTAGCGGCTATTTTAGGGTCTTGGGTGGTGCTACCTTGTGTCCCCGCTAAGGGTCTAGAGCTTATCGTGGATGGGTAATAGGTGTCCGTATGAACAGAGGCACCCTCAATATGCTCGTGTTCTAGCACCCGCCCAGAGCGTAAGTGCATGTGCTTTTGATACCCTAAGGTGTCAAAAAGCTGCTCTAGGAGGCCTTGTGACTAGTTTTTAGCGTGTTTTTTGTTTGTTTTTTTGCTAGATTTTTTAGAGCGTGTCGTGGAATGGGCCGTGTGATAGCTCGAAACGAGCGTATCGGTCAGAGGGTCGTGCCGTGCTTTACAGCCCTCCGTTTGGTCACTATATGCCCTCAGAATCCCTAAAACTGTCAATTTCCAGTAGGGAACTAGGCCCAAACTAGAAAGTCTAAGGGTGCAAGTGGGAAGAGAAGGGAGGAGAGTGGAGGACTAGTCCCACATGCTCTCATTCTCTCTTGAGGGAGTAGGGTATATATATAAGAGTGAGTTTATTATATATCATAAGACCGAGGACTGAGGCCTGGGCTTGGGCTTGGGCTTGGGCAAATGATCCCGATCTATCTTTTATACAAACCAACCCGTCCGTTTTAAGAGTCACGTTTTTTATTTTCGAAAAATTTCGCCGCCCGCTCAATCGCGTTTTTAATTTCCGGATTTTTTTTTTGAACTTTTTTTTTTCAAAAAAATAATAATTTATTTTTATTATTTTTATTTTTTTTAAAAATGCAGAAAATGCAGAAATGCAGAAAATTGAAAAAATGCAGAAATGTAGAAAATTACAGAAATTGAAAACGCAGAAATTGAAAATGCAGAAATGCAGAAAATTGAAAAAACGCAGAAATGCAGAAAATTGCAGAAATTGAAAACGCAGAAATTGAAAATGCAGAAATTGCAGAAATTGAAAAAACGCAAGAAATGCAGAAAACTGAAAAAGCACAGACAATAGCAGAAATTGAAACTTGATAGAAACTGCAGAAAACGCAAAAAACAGAAATCTCCACACACTCCTTCCCTGCCTTTCCTATGATATAAATTACACCACAAGAAAGCGTAAAGTGCTAACCGAGCTTAGTGTAGGGCATATCCCCGGCAACGGCGCCAAAAATGTGCGCTCCTTGCCGCACTGTCGAAGCAAGGGACTTGCCAATACACCGTGTGCGAGCCACAAACGGCTCCAAGCACACAACAAGCCTAAACTAGCAAGCTCAAGAGAACAAAGGGTGTGTCACTCACCGCTCTACGCTCGCCTTCGTGGTGGATTCCTCGCCGTGATGAAGAAGAAGCTGCAGTCGTGTCGCGCTCAATCGCTTCGCCGCCGTCGTACCTTCGTAATGCTCGATCGCACACACACTCTCCCTCTCTCTCTCTCTCTCTCACACACACACACACGAGGAGGTGAAGAAGAAGAAGATGGAGATGGAGCAAGAGCACTCTTCTATTGCACAAATGAGAGAATGAGTAAAAATTAGGTTTAGTTGGCTTTTATAGGAGCTCACCCCATTCACACTTGGGCGCCCATGCTTAACCAACTAATCCCTTGAATGTCCCAGTTAGAGTGCGTCTCTCATCAGCGATCACTCTACCTTTCCCTATTGGTCCGACAAGCCCGGTACCTGACTCTACCGAATACATAATACACGTCCGTCGTAGGTGATGGGGTGTCCGTGAGCCGTGAGGGTTAACAATATCCCACTCTCTCTCTCTCTCTCTCTCTCTCTCTCTCTCTCTCTCTCTCTCTCTCTCTCTCTCTCTCTCTCTGTGCGCTGCTCTCAATATTTGCCACCTCGATGCTCGATTAGTGCCACTTGGCCACTGTCACGTCATCTTTTCCTTGCCTTTTCTCTCGCATCACTTGAGACTCCAATAATCTTGCTTGATTCTTTTTAATGAGAACTGCTTGCAAAATTGGGCACGCCTACTAGCTTTATGAATCGTGATGAGGATGCACAAAACATGCATAAGGGGTTGAAATGGGTTTTTGCTACTCTTTGAGTGTGAAAAGAGTTCAAATAGTATCAAATGGCAATGTTAAAAGAGCATTAAACTTCAAGACAAATCGATTGTTCTCCTGTCGATCTCTCTCTACAACTCCACCACCTTTGTGACCTTAGCATCTCTACAAAGCTCTGACAAAATGCTATGCTACTGCAGCTTTTGATGCACGATGTCACCCCTTAGTCAAGTTGAAGGGCCACCAACATTGGAAAGCATTAGTGTGAAATCCGAGATGGTTTGCAGAGCTTAAGCTTCAGTTGTGTATAGGTCTAGCTATACTAGGGGTTTTTCCTCACGCTCTCATCTCTCATCTAAAACTATGGCTCTTGATAAAATTCAAGGTGGGTGAGAACACAATGGGACCATTGATAAAGACAAACACCCACACATCCTTTCAATTCCAAGAAGCCTTTAAGTAGGCTAACCATACAAAACCTTTAATCATAATTGGACTACTCAAAGTTCACACCCTTTTTTGATTGGGAAATCTATCAACCTTATGTTTACCCAAGCTCCATTCTTAGACGACCCAATATTTCTAACATATCGTGCCTCTATAGGAAGAGGCTTGTTAGCGCGCTACTCTATTAAAAGTGTTAGATTGTGGCAATTGCAATGGTATCAGTAGTGTGATGATATGGTTTTGATCAATACAATGCCATATCACATTGGATCCTTTCCTTTAAAGTGAGAGACATGTCGTTGGTTTATGAACGTAAGTTCCAAGCATGGATATATAATTTCAACCAATTGAGCCGTTGTTACAATGGTATAACTTAAAGGGCAAAAAATACCAAAGAGGAGCAAAGGATCACTTTTGTCGTCGATTCTTCTAAAGTTAGTATCTCAAAATGACGTTCTCTTCCAAATATGGTATGGATTGTGCTTGGGCATCCATCCCACTATATACTTCATTGCATTGGGTTACGTGCTCTAATTCTTACTGCAACCTTATGTTTTATATTGAATTCTGAAAAATCTTTGTGGATATAGAGTTGCATCGGTTGATGCAATAACGTGGCATCACGTTTCCACCTACAAATTCTAGTTTTGGGCATTCCATGCAAGGATTGCATAATCCAAAGGCTTTGTACTACTATCACTCTTTTTCTACATCATGTATTTCAAGGATTTTAAACCGCCCTCTCTTCCTATTAGGGTTGGGGGCCTACTAAAACGTCGCTAAAGTATCTCATCTCTCATTTTCTCTTAAGTATCTTATCTACCATTTGCTCAGAAGCACACCATGACTTCATAAGGGTATGTGGGTGGTGAACATCGATTTCTCTTTGAGAAATATGATGAGGATATCACCTATTGATCACGATGCAAAAAATGTATGACACAGAGAACACTAATTAATGTGTGCTTCTTATAAAAATATAAACAACCTCAAAGTAGTGTACATGCTTGACTTCAATTCCAATTACTTTCCAAACATACATTGCTTGAAAATATTGTATTTTCTCATGTAATTGGAAGGCGACAATCGTGAGAGGCCCATGTGACATTTTTGCTCAAGGATAAGTTCAATATCCTTCTTTTTTGAGGGGCTCGACTCAAATTAGTGGCACAATAAGACATCTATAGCAACTTGCTTAAAAATATTAAGTAGCATGCCTTATGTGGAAAGAAATGGGAACAAAATAATCAAATCCTACTTAAGATTGTGTTTTGAACACGATTTGGGCATTATGAGTTTATGGTTATGCCATTTGGGCTAACTAATACCCAACAACATTCACGATGCTTATGGACACAATGCTTTGAATCTAGATCTTGGTAAGCTTGTCATTGTGTTTGTGGGTTGCATTCTTATTTTTAGCGCTTTCAAAAGTTACTTAAAACATCTCACAATGTTTTTGAGTTGTTCTATAAGCAAAAAATCCATCCGAAGGAGAGAAAGTGTGAACCTTTTGAGACAAAAATACATTTTCTTTTAGCAATGTGTCTAGATGGATCAAGCCAAGGTTTAGGCTATCCTTAAGACATTGCATCCCACAAATTTGAAGGCAACGTAGATTTTCTACGGGATGGTAGACAATTAATGCAAGCTTATCAAGGATTACACAAAGCAAGGACAAAACAATCAAAAAATTTCGAGGATGCACTTTTAGCTTGGGAGAGTAGCAACAACTAATCTTTGAAAAGATTAAATTATTCTACTATTCTTATACTAGCTATCATCAATCATCACAAACCTTTTTATGCGAGATAGTTGCTAGCAACAAGCCCATTGTTGGAGTGCTACTTTAAGATGGTCTCAGTGGCTAAACAGGACCAATCTTGGGCTATCATGACCAAGGAAATGATTGATGCAACAAAACTGGATCGAAAGGGGGAAAGTGGAAGGGGGTTGTGATGCACGACAAATTGCTCGCCCGGAAGTGGTCTTATCTTAGATCTGGTGGACTCTCAAGGGAGCTGATGAGGAAGTGTAAAAGTGTGGCTGAGGTTTTGGAATGGGGGGAAGCAACCAAATACTTTAAGAACTCCATTTTGCATTGGTCCCCTTGGCTCTCTAAAATAGTGAGGCCGCCGCAAAGCCCCTACTGGATAGAGATGGCCAGGAAAGTGAATAATAAGGGGCTCGTTCGACTAGAGCAATTCTAGGATGGCAACATGAAGCGCTGGAAAACTGTTGACTCTTTAGCCATCCAATTCCAACTGGATGGCCTTGAGATCTTACTAGTCTATAGGGTGATTAAAGAGCTCGATAAGGTGTTGATGCCAATTTGTGAATCCAACTTTGAATGGGACGCTTGGAGATGGCCCGAGAGTAGCCTCTTTTGGAAACGACACTCTAAAGGCATCTACCATGCATTAATGTACGAGGCTGATTGGTGTAGCCCCCTAAACAAATTATGGAAGAGGAACTGGACGGAAAAACGGTGGGAGGGAGTCATGGAGAACATCTGGAAGCCAAGATGTCCTCAGTATATGAAGATATTTCTGTGGAAAGTGATGTGGGGTGCTCTGCCGACGGGCGTAAAGATACAAGAAAGAGGCATCGGATCCGATCGGTGCTCAGGGTGCAGAATAGCCAGTGAAGACCTAGCCCACCTGTTCATGGGATGCCAGGCAATTAGGGGCATGGCTGGGAAAATATGCAAGTGGATTCAAAGGACATGGCAAATTAAGTTCTTCAAGAATGATCTGTTCTTTGGTAGTAACAGGATGGGAAGTCCTGCTCTTCTCGTATGCACTCAAATAATCAGGTACTACTTCTTCCACCATATATGGCAAGCAAGGAACCGCCGTGTGTTTGAGGGGATCTTGCTGTGACAAGCTTTTGTGAAATCACGTAAGAGAGCAAATTGATGATCCACATGATCAGATGCAAAAAAGCCTCAAAGGACTGGTCTAGAACAATACATAGCATATTGTAATGAGTAAAGCCGAGAAGTAGGAATGGTTTCTCTGCCAAGCAGATAACTTGTAATCCTTTGACCCTCAAGGCTCGGTCTGAGCTCGAGGATTGGTGTATATTTTTGTTAATACTATCCACTCACAATTGTGAGTTTTGCAAAAAAAAAAAGGATGGTAGCTTTGTATATTTTGACAATAAGAAGAACTTTGCCTATGAGAAGGAACTCTATGCTATAACTCACACTCCATGGAAGTCCTAGTTATATGGCTTGTAATCGGAGATTGAATTTCCTAATGAGGGTAGAAAATGGTTTACATATTAATTAGAATTGAATGGAGAAAAATGAGATGTGTAGGATCCTATAAGGGTATGTGTGAGATAAGTTATTTCAAAGGAAAATATAATGGGGTATTAGATTCTCTTGTTAGCAAGCAAAAAATTAGTCATCTTAGCTTTACTAGGTTTACTAGGGAATGTTGGAATCTCTTTAGGGGAATTGAGAGCATGACCAATCATACTCTTTGGTGTGGAGTATATTGCACCTGAATGAGGTTTCAAGTTTGATCCAACATCAAGCACTCAAGGTAGAGAATGCGCATTGTTACCATATATGTGGTAGTGATGTGTGTGAACACAGTTAGGACCGCCATGTCGTATTTTCCCTCACTAGGAGGTCCCCCCCCCCCCCCCCCCGGTGCATTGTATTTATCCCCATCACTCTAGGGTTAACTTATCTTTGTATTTTGCACTAAGCAATATACTCTATGTTGTGTGCCTTGAGCTTCTTCATCTTCATCAAGCTGTGTGTGTTTCCTTGCAACCTTAATTTTAACAATTGGTATCAGAGCAGGTTGCGTCCTTTCAAGCATAGTCTCTAGCATCGCTAGCACCCACATACTCCTTTTCTCCAGTTTGAGTGAGCTTTGATTCGGGCTCATTTCACCCTCCGTTTCCACTATAGATAGTACTGCATAAGCAATTTTGTCCTTTTGTGCAAAATTTCTATCAGTGAATTTTTCCGTAGAATAGGTCCCTACAATCTTCTTTCGGTTGATCTATATAGCAAGTGTTGGTCCTACTTTGTTTTTCCTCTTTTTGTGCAGTTTTCACATTAGGTGCAATCACTCGCCATGGCTGACAACAACACAAATGTTTTCAAGATGTTTGCTGTTGAGGATAAACTAGATGGGGATAGCTACCAATGTGGGCTTCTATGATGACACATGTTATTGTGTCTAAGGGAATTTGGAATGTTGTGTAGGGCATTGATGTATGTTTTTTTAATGTGGATACAAGCTTTGTTGAGGATGTTGCATGTTCTGGTGGCAAGTCCCCAAGGAAACCCTCAAGCTATCAAATTTGATGCATTATGCACATTGCTGTTGCAAGAGTCACTTTCAGGAAAGAACTGGGCTAAACAACGTGCAATTGAACATGCTTTTGTTGCTGCTCAAAGAAAAGGTGGCAATAGCAATGTAGCCACTTCTCATGGTTCTTCAATGAGTAACAAATCACTTGTTTCTAATGCTTTTGCTGCTAACACCTTATATGGGAATTTTGGTGAAAAAGGCAAAAAGAAGATGCATTGCCATTATTGCAAGGCTAATGATCACTTGATAAAACATTGTCCTAAATTGAAGGCAAAAAGGCCAAGAAGAAAGAGGAGGCTGGATCCACTACAAATGCAGCTATTGTAGAATCTTCTGAAAAAGGAGATTGTGATACTGATGTAGATGCAGAATGGGCATTTATTATAGAATCTTCAGGAAAAGGAGATTGTGATACTGATGTAGATGTAGAGTGGGCATTTAGTGCAAAGTGTACTTATGATCCTTCTGACCATGGTGCATGTATGTCAGTTGCTACACATTCATATGTGTGGTACTTTGATATTGGTACTACAAAGAAAATCACATCACATCGTGACTTCTTTACCTCTCTCAAGGCTGTCCCTTATACGAATATGGTCACGTGCCAAAATGCCTCTTATCCTCTAGTCAAGGGAATTGGAAAGTGCTAACTGCTGCCAATGACAGTTCTTTTATACTTATCAATGCACTTTATGTACCAGGGATAAAAAAGAATCATTTGTCTATATCTCCACTTGCAAGACGTGGTCTTGTTGTCAAATTTGTGAATGAGAGATGTAGAATTCATGATCTCAGTTTTGGTGATGAAATAGTTGCATTTGGCATTTTGTGCCATGGGTTATATAAGCTCACTTTGTATGAAAATTATGGGTAGAATTTTGCAAATACAGTTGTGAATTCAAAGGCTGTTTCAAATGCAAAACTTTGGCATGCATGTTTTAAGTATCCAAATTTTACCAGTTGCTACATTTGCAAAAAAATGTTATGGTTGCTTCTTTGCTGCCTCTTGAAGCACCTTCCAAACATGTTTGTGAAGGCTATATTTTGGGTAAGATGCAGCATTTGAAGTTTCCAAAGGATGGGTTAATAAGGGCTACATGCAAGTTGCAACTTGTGCATAGTGATGTTTGTAGGCATATGCACACTCCATCCTTAGGAAATTACCTCTACTTTGTCTTTCATTAATGATTACTCCAAGCATGCACGGGTGTATCCGCTTAAAGCTAAGTCCGAAGTGTTATGTGCTTGAAGCAATTTTTGGCTATGGCTGAAAATGTCTTTGAATGTATCATAGGTACCCTCTATTCATATCAAGGAGGGAAGTATATGTATCATGCGTTTGATGCATTTTTGGCTTATCATGGGATACTATAATAAATGTTCTTGCATACTATGTATCATGCATTAATGCATTTTTTTTGTTGTATTGTTGTATACAAACACAACGTAGAAAATTGGACAATAAGGTTGTTAAATGCATTGTTGTTTGTTAAAATACTAAAAGCAAAGGATACGTGTTATACCATATGCAAATAAAAACATATCTTAGTTTCACAAGATGTTTTACTGAAGATTCTATTCACCCTTTGTTATCATGTACTAGAGAGTAATGTAAGCTCACATGACATTTGTTACACTGTTGCTTCTTTAATATGGTGGAAACTTGAATGTAAATTCCAATGAGACAAATGTACATCATATGAGGGTTTCAAGAAATGTTACGGATCAGCCTATTAATGATATAGATGTACATGATGTACGTGATGTGGAAAGGGCTGAGTAAGAGGAGGCTGTATGCCAAAATAGCTGGTGCATACTTTGTGTGATAGTTTGAGAATGAGGAGGCTAGAGGTATGCCAAAATGGCTGGTGCATACTTTGCGTGACAATAAATTGGATGCACCTATGTCTAGTTGTACTCGTGCAGGTTCTCGCCATGCGTCATATACGTTAGATTGCTATGCTTTGGATGTTTCTAATTTATGTGATGAGGAAGAGCCTCTTTCTTTTGATAAAGCACAAAATTCAAAAAACTGGATGACTGCCATGCAATCAAAACATGATGCACTTATAGGAAATGACACATGGACTTCATGTGATTTGCCTCTTGGCAAAATGGCCATTGGTACAAAGTGGGTTTCCAAGTTGAAATGTAAACTAGATGGTGAGATTGATCACCACAAGGCTCATCTTGTTGCAAAAGGTTATGCACACAAAATACACATAGATTATGAAGAGACTTTTGATCCCACTTGTCGTACGGCTACTGTTTGTTTTTCAATGTGCATTGGCAACTCACTTTGGATGGGATGTATATCAATCAGACATTGTTACTGCTTTCTTGAAAGGTGATATATGTGAGGAAGTTAATGTAACGAAGCCTTGTGGTGACAAGAAAATAAAGTGTGCAAATGTAAAATAGCTTTGTATGGGTTGAAGCAGTCTCCTTGTGCTTGGTATGAGAAAGCTAACACTCATTCGGTTAAATAAGGCTTTCGTAACAGCCTAACTGAAAGCACTTTGTATGTCAAGCATGAGGTACTGTATTTCTCACCTCGTTCTATATGTAGATGATTTTTTGATTTTTGGTTGGAATGAAACACACATTTTTGAACTCCAAGTCTGATTTGAATGCTAATTTCAAGATGAAAGGCTTGGGGCTTTTGCATCACTATTTGGTTATACAGTTTAAGCAGTGGGATAGGGGTATTGCCAGATATTCAGTTTGCAGTCTCAGAGGTTAGTAGATTTATCCATAGCCTAGGTCTAAGCATTGGTAGGCTTTCAAGAGGATTTTTTTCCACTTGAGTGGCACTTTACATCTTGGCTTTTTTTATCCCAAGGGGGGATAATTGCCGCCAGATTTACATGCTTCTTCGGACTCAGGTTCGATCGATTGTTATGACACATTAGTGTCCACAAGTGGTTTTTGTTTCATGCTCTACAGTTCATGCATATCATGGTTGAGCAAAAAGCAACCTAATATGGCCACTTCCAGTTGTGAAGCTGAGTACAAGGAAGTGTGCATAGCTACGGTTGAGTGTGTATGGCTCAAACACCTTATGGCTGATTTAAGTGTTTGATAGGACATTGCCAATATCATCTACACTGACAGTCAGAGCGCATTGGTAGTTGTGTGAGGAACCGAGTTTTTCACACAAAGCACATTGAGGTGCATTATCACTATGTTAAAGAGAGACTCTCAGCAGGAGAGATCAACTTGGCTTAGGCGTCGACACAGGACAACCTTGCAGATCCGTTCACAAAGGCATTGCCTCGTGAGAAGTTTGAAGCTTTCCGCAAAGCTTTGGGCTTGCTTCCCTTTGTGGGTTGATCATGTCCTCAGGGCGTGGCACTTCCTTATACACTATGTTCCAGCTCTCGTTCATCACATCACTCCCGAGGGGGATTTGCTACCATATATGTGGTAGTAATTTGTGTGAACACACTTACGATCGTCGGGACACTTTTTCCCTCACTAGGAGGTTTTTTCCCCCATGCATTGTATATACGCCCATCACTCTAGGGCTAACTTATCTTTCTATTGTGCACTAAGTAATATACTATTTGTTGTGTGCCTTGGGCTTCTTCGTCTTCTCTAAACTGTTTGTGCTTCCTTGCAACCCTAATTCCAACACGGATGGCTTAGGTTAAAGCCAAGATACACCCCGCACTGGGATTAAAGCTAGGGTACTTGAGATTTGTAACCTTAAAGGACCTTTCTACATACACAAGTCAAGGAGGTGGACCAACCTACCACCCAATCTTCCAACAATCAAGGGGGCAGGAACTCAAAAGCTAGCCCACCTCTTTGCAAGTCGTCAAGATTCACCAAAGATAGGAGTTGCCAAGATGGGGAGGGACACCAACCCGCCACTCAGTCTTTCATGATGCAATCTTATGAAGAATGCAAGAGGGACCAACCCACCACCTAGACTTTTGAGATGCAAACTTACCAAGATGGGGAGAGTAACCAGCCACCACCCAATCTTTTGAGAAGCAATTAAAACCAAAATGTGGCCCTTTTTGGAACCAACACACATGGTTCGAATGTGGCCCTTTCTACAACTGAAGAAACTACGACCTAGAACGGACTTTTTCCAAAGACAAAGCATACTTGAACCCAAACAATGGAATTTTCTTTAGGATACATAAAAAAAGTCTACAAGGCTCATACATAGCAACCACATACAACTTAGATAACTCAATATACACATAGTGGATACTCAAGCTATCATTGGCTCACAATAAAAAAAGAGAGCCACCATGACACAACACAAAGAAAAGAGAAGAATCACAGTCAAACATGGCTCCTTAGATCATAACTAGGTAAGCAATCTATGTGATGGGCTAGTTGAACTTAGTTCACTGCGCCCAACCGCTTTTGTTGCCAACCGCAAGTTGATGAATATACATTCAAGTATACACAGAGACTATGGGAGAAATGGGTGGTAATTAATGTATAGTTGCTTTATGTGATTATTTTTATGGTTGACAGGTGACCTGAATCTCCATGGTTGGTTGTCACTAAGATTGGACATCTCACATTGGATGCACATGAATAAGATTTTGTTATTAGTATAGACTCACATGGGTGCAATAATAAGGGACCTATGTAGGGGGAGTAGTCTTTGCCCCAATGTGCATGGATCTCTCCTCTCCTCTCACTCTCTCATCTCCTATATTCTATGGATGAGTAGCACTCCATGTGTGGAGGTACACATGTTTGTGCTCTGTAATCTTTGTCTTGTTTGCTCCATCTTTTTTATTGTGTGCTTTGATTGTCATCGTGTATGCACAATTAAGTGTGACGTACTCATGTCTGGTTCCTCTTTCTTGTGTATTTTGCATGTGTTTTCTAGGATTTCCATGTCCCCGTTGCTACAATGGTATCCAAGCATTAGCAACTCCTTCACAGTTAAGCCATCTTTTTTGCTTGACATTATAATCAGAGTGAGGTTGTTCTCAATTTCTTAATTGTGGCTCCTTGTAAAGAGAAAATCAATTCAAATCGGTATGATAGGTATGTTAAGAATAATTGTAGAGGTCAACAGATATTTCTATGTAGCGTTCTAAAGAAAATAGCTCATGGTTTTGATAGTCACTACTTAAATATTTGTAGCTTCAAGAATATTTGGTAGGATTCATTGATTTTTGGCATTTCTAGTTTGGTATATGTAAACACGACACATATTTAAAAGCATAATTGATTGGCTTAGCAACCCTAAAATTAGTAGGTTGTAGCACCCTTTCAAGGGTGTTTTACCCTTCTAGAGAAGGGCTAGGAAAATCTTGTAGGAAATTTGAGGAAACAGTTGTATGCCCTTCCAATTTGTGTAGAAAGAAAAGGGAATTTTCTTCAAGGCCTTCAAAATGAAAATTAGATTCCCTCTTCACATTTAAGGGTAGTGGCTTAGATTTACATAAAGTTTGAGACTTGATGCATCACAATATAGGGAGAGCAACGAGGTCAAATAACCATGATTGATCACATAAAAAACATAGAACCCTGGGCTACAAATTAGTAAGATCTCTTAGACTCTCAATTACCACTTGATCTCTTGCGAGCACACATGCACACAATCAAGGGAGCACACAATCGAAATGGAGGCTAAAAGCTGCTCTTCTTCTTCACTCCTCAAAATGATGATGCTTTTGCATGAAATCATCTTAGTGTTTCCACCTGGTTGAGGCTTCTTTTTCCTTCATTCCTCAAAATAATGATGATTTTGCATGAAATCACCTCAGTGTTCCCACTTGATTGAGGCTTCTTTTTTTTTTTCATCCAAAATTGTATTCTAAGTTCAAATCCTCTGTAGACTCTCTCTACATAGCAAGAAGTCTTGGCAGTCTCACAAAGCTTCTTTGTCCCTTTGTTGGAATCTTTGATCTTGAGAAGCATAGTGATGGCCTACATTGCAAGAAAGTTGATGAAGCATGATCAAGTGTCTTTCCACAGGCTACCTATGATTAGGATGATTCCCCTAAGGGTATGTTTGTTTACCTAATTCAATGATGCTTCATTGCATCAAGCCCTCATATGAAGACAATGAAGAAGGGCTTGCAAAACGTGATGGTTTGAAGATGATGCAAGGGTCTTTCCATGGCCTCTGAAGCCCTGGTAATGTTGATTTGGCTCTATAGATAAGGCAAAGATGATGGGCCTTAGTTGGCACCTAGTCAAATTGGTTAACAATTAAGAAGTAGTAGCAAAAACCATCATTGAGGCCTTCTACAAGCCACCTCATTGTACATACACCTTCAACGACATGAAAATATCATTAGGCATGTCCATTGTATTTAAGATTAAAGCTTGTTTCCACGTGCTAGACACATAATTAAAAAGAGCTTTGCATCAATATAAACAGTATAGAATTTCAAAATGTGAGAATATAACATTGGCATATCATCACTTGAAATTTGAAAAAGACCTATAAATTTTTAATAGACTTTTTGTTATATGCTTGCCAAAATTCTTTGGGAACATTGGGAAGAGATGCTTCCTCCCCTGTGTGGCCATTGTTTTCTTCCATGGCATGTGCGTGCCCCTTTCAACGTAATTGCTACCACTTCATATGAACCTAGCCTAAGTTCTTTTGTTTTTGTGTGTGTGTGTGTGTGTGTGTGTGTGTGTGTTTTTCCCCACAAGTGGTGGTTGTCTTTGTAACACCTACAACCTATAAAGTAGTTGTTTAGAAATAGTTGTAGTGGCTGTACTACTCTAACCCACTTGGAAGAGTTCTCTTGAGAGAGCTTTGGCATATAAGCAATGAGAATGAATTGTCCATTGTATTTAAGAGTAAAGCTTGTTTCCACGTGCTAAACACATAATAAAAAAGAGCTATGTGCAATAGAGAATGTTAAAAGGGAGAAAATAACATTGACATATCCTCACTTTATCATCCTTCAAACCCTTTACATCCCATCATCAATATATCTCCTCAATAATATGAAGCTGATCTATTTAGTGTAATGGATTGAGTTTAAAAATAGAAGAAAAGAGTTTTAGCTGTAACTGATAGCTAATATTGAGCCTCTCCCCATTTGGAAACCCAAAAAATGATCACATTTTTTGTTCTAGAAACACAATCACAATCATCTGTAGTATGTTACAGAGTATATTTTTTCCTTAACTTTTCAACATATTTCTACTTTAGGCCCTCAACATCTTCCTAAGTTTGAGTTTGTTAGTGTCATAGAAAACCTATGAATACGGTTTTGGCTTTTACCTGTAAAATACAAAATTGCAATCTAGAAAAACTTTAAATTTTTTTGTAAGTTAGTTATAATTTCAAAAAGATCTACCTGTATACAACCTATCAAGTGGTTGTTTAGAAACAATTTTAGTGGTTGTAAATGACCCTTTGCCCTAACCCATTTGGAAGAATGATCTAGCTCTGGCATAGAAGTATAGAGAATGAACAATTTACCCAATTGTATGAGTCCCATATATAGACCACCTTGTCCGCACTTGACTAGACACTTGCCCCAAGCGTGGCCGAATCTATGTTGTGTTGGGTCACACAACCTTGTGGCTATTTAGGCCTCCTCAAGTCTTGTGTGGATGCCACCTTTGAACTTTGCATCCACCATGTGCGCTAGTGTCCACCCAACGGTAGGAGTTGAGCGTGCCCGAATCTATGGTGTGCAGGGCTACACACCCTTGTGGCAATCTAGGCCATGTGTGAACTCTACCCCCAAACTCTACATCACGATGTGCTCTACGCACCTATCTATGCATGTCGTGTGTGCTTTGTGGTCAAACAACTATAGGGAACGCATCCAAACGTTACCTTCAATGCATCAATGAGTTGAAGCTTTCTTGGGCCTTCTTTCCCACTAGTATGATTTCGTGTGCCGGGAAATAAGGCTCTAGCTCTCAGGGACTACTAAGGGTACTTGAGCTCTCTTGAGGTTAGCTTTTCTTGCCACATGCAATAGCAAAACCGTCAAGGTCCGGGGGGGCAGTGCATCCTGGCCGTCCATCGCCTGGACTTTCTTTTGCAGAATGCAATGCTCCAGCCGTGGGATCTTTGCCAAGTCAACAGGTAGAAAAGCTGCGCGTGACGATCACTCAGCATGCACCAACTCAGCAGTCGGAACTCCTGACACCCCAGCATCCGGAATCAAGTCGATGCAACTGTCACAACAGCCAATCGTTGGCGGCCATCTCAGCAGCAGGAATACTACCTCCTGCTGACACCTCAACATGCATAATGCGTAATGACTGTCCATGCAGCCAATCATTGGCTCTGTAATCTAACTGCAGTAATCTGAACAATGAGTGAGTGGTCACTGATGTGCTGCCTACTCCCTCAACAAATGGTGTTGGCCCCCCTCCCCCGGACCCTTGACGGTCGGGAATGGACACTTAGTGTCCATTCACTCATAATACCTGCTTCCCCATGGCTCTGAGCCTCCGCCGATCGCCAAGGGGTTGCAGGTATTATGAGGAATGCACACTTAGTCCCTACCCCATCATTGAGGTCTTCTACAAGCCATCTCATTGTAAACACACCTTCAACGACGTGAAAATATCATTAGGGTTGCCCATAGCAAGTGTTAATTTTTCAGTTGAAAGCTCAGTGTTGCCTTGTGAGATGGAAGCATAATAAACAAGACTATTAAAATGTGAGAAAATAACATTGGCATATCCTCACTTTGTCATCCATCCTTCATCCCGTCTACATCCCATCATGATGTATCTCTTCATTAACACTAACCAATCAATATTTTTTGAGTTTAAAAATAAAAGAAAGTTATTTTGCCCATAAACAAGCAGCTAACTCTAAGCGTTTGCCCTTTTCAATAAACAATCAAAATTATCTGTGATATGTTAAGAGAGTAAATTCTACTTGGACTTTTCAGCATATTGTTACTTTAGGCTCTCAACATCTATGATCTACCTGAGACAGTGTTCATTGAAAACTTGTAAATAGTTACAATGCACTTGCTGGGCTTTTGGTTTTACTCGTGAGATTTAAAAAATTGCAATCTGGAAAAACTGTAATTTTCTTCATAGTGTATTTATAATTATCCGAAAAGAAATACAATTTTTTTTTAACAACTTGTAAATTTTCAATAGCCTAATTTTTGGATCAGCTGGCCAAAACATTCTCTGGGAAAGCTAGTAAGAGATGCTTCCTCCCTGATGTGGTGAATTGTCTACTTCTATGGGGGACGTATGCCCCTTTCAACATATCTACTACTGCTTCATCTAAACCTAGCCTTAGTACTGACCATGGAGGAGGTCGATGAGATCCGACAGCGACCGATGAGAGATTTCATCTGAAACCCCATTCCCCCCCCCCGCTGTTTTAGAGTTAGTTCTTTGTAACTTTGTAATTTCAGTATTCAGACATGGTATCAGATTCACCAATTGTAACTTTTTGGTCTCATAGGTCAATTTGGCCTTTTGAAGACGTTAATATAACATTTCATTTCTCTCTCTCTCTCTCTCTCTCTCTCTCTCTCTCTCTCTCTACTATAAATTAGTTACATACTTGTGAATTGTCTTCCAAGTAAGCAATTCCTATCTTACTCAACCAATCAGAATTGCTCAAAAAAATTTATTCAAGAGTAGCCAAAAAGAATAGTCATCACTAAGGCTCTGCCCTTAGGGCATTAGTGGATTGTTGGATGTGTAAACTTGGATCTTTGCGAAAGAACCTCCTCACTATCTTTCATGCCAGAAATTGTGGAGGTATTACATGATAGCTATTCAAGATCGTCTCATGAATGATGTAGCCCAAAACATGATTTTACTATGTTATCAAAGACTACCTGACAAACAAGTCTATTTTTTAATTTGTTTCGCGCCTTTCATAACTAGCATGGATGCAAGCTCCGATCAAGGTGAGTAACAGTCTTCATCAGCACTAGGTCTTGCCCTTGAAGGGATTTTGGGACCATTTGCTAGCCACACGTACCAAGTAACTGCTCTGTGTGGATGTTAATAAACAATCTAGGTGCAGGGGGTGTAGAATGGCTGTTTGGTTTCTGTTGCATGCCTTACCCGATCATAACACTCGCTTGAACTTGAGCTGAATTTTCCACATTTGATATCCCCAACACTAGAGACGGACCCATTAGTCATTTAGCAAGCTTTTAAATGCACCGCTATCCTGCTGTAGCCTTTCTATCTCTGCGGCATTACCATGCAGCCCAGGATCAATGTAAATGTTTGACATTGCTATGTATGCTGTACTGTCTTTTGGTTCCAATTTTACTGCATGCTCGAACACTCGTCTTGCCAGCTCTATATTTCCATGTACACTACAAAAGGCAAGCAAAGACAGGCACATAGTAAAGCTTTCTAGCATCGCCATTCTCCTGAGTATATTCTCAATCATTCTGAAATTTCCCGCACGGCCGAGAAGGTCTACCAGCTTACCCAAGTGCTTCGTGCCTACAACTATGTCATAGTCTTGGGTCATGCGATCAAAGCATTCCAGGCCTTCATGAATATAGCCAGTACGGCTACACACAGAAAGAGCCAAGACAAATGTTATGTCGTCGGGCTTAGTACCTGTGAGTTCAGAGTTCTCGATTACAGAAAAGCAAGCAGAAAAATCTCCTATTCCTGCAAACCCATCACAACATGCATTCCATAACACAAGGTCCGGTCTTGCAAGTTGATCTGAAATTGCCTTTGCATCCTCCATCCTCACACAATTCCCATATGCATGATTTATGGACGCTGCAACAGAAAGAACTTGATCCCATCCTGTTGATGCACTGACAAAATGGATCTGGTTGCAAATCTCCAAACTCCCCACTAGACTGCAGGTTTGCAAAATGCAAAGAATTGTTGCATCATCTAAAACCAGTCTTTGCTTCTGCATGCGTGAGTAAAGCGACAAAACATTCTGATAGTGCCCATGTTCAAGATAAGTTGAGAACATGGCATTCCATATAACAGTGTTGCCTCCAGACCAAGTGCCAAAAGAGTCCTTTGCTTCGTCAAGAGCACCACACTTTCCATACATATTGATAAGGGCAATGCCCACATGCGGGAAAGAGAGAAAATCCTTGCTGCGTGCTTCTGCATGTAACGCTCTTCCAATTTCAAGAGCCATTGATTTGGTCGACATTTCCTTCATAGCCACAGCATTGCCCTTCTCTGCAAGAGAGGCACAAGCCTGAAGAGCATAGACAAGTGCACGAGGATCCATGCTCACACCTTCCCTCAGCATGTGTTGGCATAATATCAGAGCCAATTCCCCCTGGCCTTGCTCAACGTATGCTGAGATCATAGTACTCCATAACACCACATCACTATGAGGAAGCTTAAGAAACACGTTCTCGGCATTTGACACTGCTCCTAACTTGGTATACATACTTATGAGGGTGCTACCTAAGTAAACATCTAAACTAAAGCCGTTCTTTCGTGCATCCGCGTGCAAGCTCTTGCCAATTTCTAAAGAACAAACCCTAGTGATCTTTATCTCTTCAACTGAGGTCCTTTCCTTGTCCAAAAGGATGCCACATGCCTGAACAGCAAGCATTAGTGCTACCTCATCTGCAATCAAGCCTTCCTCGTGCATTTGCCTATAAAGTTTCAAAGCCTTCAGACCACAACTCTGGTCAACATAGATTGAAAGCAGGGCATTCCATGCCACACTATCACGATACGACAAGGCCACAAATATGGCCTCTGCTTTCGAAACAGCACCACCCTTGCCATACATACTCAAAAGAGAGGTACCCACAAAAGTACTACAACCAAAATTGTTTCTGTGAGCATCCATTTGCAACCCTTCTCCAATGGACAAAGCAGACATCTTTACTGGCTGTCCTTCCACAATAAGAGACTCCTCTTTCTCTGCGAGACCACCACATGCTTGCACTGCAAACACAAGTGTTCGCTCACTTGGACCTATCCCTGTTTGTTGCAACTGCCTATACATCAACAAAACCTTCTCACATTCACCTTTCTGGAGGTATGCCGCAAGCATTGAATTCCATGTCGCAATGTTTCGGTCAGATAGTGCACCAAAAACATGCTCTGCTTCTACGATTGCCCCACACTTGCCATACATGACCACAAGTGCATTATTCACAAAGGGACCAGGGGCGCTTCTCTGCGAATCACTGTGTATTGCTCGGCCAATGTGCAAAATAAATGCCCTTGCTGATAATCCTCTGTCAATGGAAAGTGCTTCCCCTTTTTCTGCAAGAACACCACATGCCTGAAGGATTAACACATATGTAAGCTGGTCTGCACTCACACCTTCTTGTTGCATCTGTCTATACAATTTCAAAGCCTTGATTCCTGCTTCATGTTCAACATAGGCTGCAAGCATTGCATTCCAGGTGACGATGTTAGTTTGAAGAGAGCTGCTGAACACATTTTCAGCAGATATTATAGAACCACACTTGCTGTAAAAGCTTACAATAGCACCAAGTACAAAAGGATCTGATAGAAGACCTCGTCTGCGAGCAAATTCATGCAATTCTTGTCCTTTTGGAAGATTCTGTGTGATTCCACAAGCCTTGAAAAGGCTCACAAATGTATAAGTGTTGGGTTCAATACCTTCTTTTTGCATGAGCTGAGACATTTCTAGTGCTTCCTGACCATAACCGGCATCTACCTTGGCAGATATAATAGCCGTCCATGAGAAAACAGTATGTTGTGGTAAGGTAGCAAATATCTGGTACACATCTTCAACAGCACTACACTTTGCAAGTGACATAAGTAAGAAATCACCGATGAAGCCTGTAATTGGCACACTATTTCGAACAAGGTGTGCATGTACTTGCTTGGCCTGATTAAGGGCCTTCTTTTTGCTACACAATTTAAGAAGAGAGACATAAATGCTGGTGGGTAATGCTCTCTTGTAAGAGGATAGCAGGCAAAGAGCCTTGTCAAGGTGCCCTTCTTGACACGTGGAGTGAATTCGAAGCAATTCACTCCTGACTCCGCCTTTGGAGGAATGAGATCCAGAGAACTCATGTCTTGCACCTTCGAGTGGCTGATGAGTACCCTTGATCTCCCTACTATGTAATGTCTCCACTGCTCCTTGAACTTCAGTAGAACTAGTATAAACTTGAAGAGATAGCCTACTGTCAACTGGAAGAGAAGGCCACCTGCTGCTGCAAGCAGACAAGCGCTTTCCCACACATAATCCTTCCTGCACCTGTGAAGAATCAAAATCTGCAAGTGCTGCATGATGTGCCCTTGGTGCTTCAAAGTGACAAGATAGATGATGGTGGTCATGATGCTCTGATAAGATGCACCGCTTCGCCCATCCTGAGCGTTTCAATGACAAGAATATGCATTTCATGCAGGGAAGGGAGGTGCGTCCCTTCACATCCCAAATCTGATTCTGTTGTTGGTGGGTTGCAGAGGGTGCTGAAGTTGGTCTTAAGTGCAGGGGCCCCAAGGATCTCTTTCTTCGAGGAGCCCATCTCCCCATCCATAACTGTATGCGATCTCTCTCTCTCTCTCTCTCTCTCTCTGACCTACGTTAAGATGCCTGTGTTCCGTGCGTTTCTTGGACTTGACCACCTCTGTCGGAAGTCGGAGCTCATGAATGCAATTGTCTGCATTTCCACATGAGTCTGCTATGGTTCTCACGCTGCTAGGGTGCAAGCGATTTCTTGGAGTTTGTTAACGTAAAGGTAAGTGCATTACAGCGCCAACAGTTGCTTCATGGGCACAAAGGCTGAAACTTCTGCTGACGATCCACTCTGCAGTTTCGAACCTGCTCCTCAAAGGTCCATGAAGGGCTACATTCATTTCCTTAAAGAGGAGGAGGAGACGAAGGAGACAATGCCAAAAGCAATTAGCTCACTAGACTACATGGAAGGAAGCTTCGATTGGGTCTAATAAGGCTGGATACACACCAACAACGCGCCTGCCCATCTCACCATGGGACGGGCGGGCAACGTTTACAGATTGTGCAAACAAGTATTTTTATGTATTTAATTTCTCAGCCCTATTTCAGCGAGTGCTGGTTAGCTGATTGGTTCAGCCATCCCTTTTCAGGCGTGGGGTCTGAGGCTCAACCCCGGCCCGTCTTTGGATGGGGGAGCTCCGCTGCCCAACTCATGTCCAGAGCAAGATTCGCGCAGCCTGTAATTTTTTGACACACCCCTACCACGTTGGCGCTCGCAGTGCCTGCCCATCTTTGGGCACCCCGGTCTGTAAGCACCCTAAGCTTGGGTAGCCAGGATTAGCTTTTTACCTAAGCTAACTTTGTCTAAGATTTATAGCTCTCCTTCATCCCATGGTAGATCTAACTAGCTCTTGCCCGTAGAAGACAAAAGGTCGAAAAAAAAAAGGCCACATGAAGCAGCAACATTAGTAGTTTCACGATGATCCACACCCAAAGAAGTTCTAAGGAAGAAGGAAAAAGATATTGTTTTCCTTGCAATTGATTTCACTTTATCCTTTGTGGAGGAATCTGAGATCAATTCATAATGTCCCATACTCTCTTTTATCTTGATAATATATCACTTCGTGATGGGAGCGTGGCTATGGAGGGTCTAGGCGAGTAGGAGCCATGGTGAGAGAGGAAGCAAGCAGAGAGAGAGAGAGAGAGAGAGAGAGAGAGATTCGACACAATAAGCAAAAAGCACGCTATTCTGTATTGTGTGTATATTTTTAAAAGAAGCCTTACAACACATAAAAGATCTTTAGCCATGCAAAACTTCTAAAAATGATTGGAGTTCATCTGCATGCTCCAAAAGGGAGTGTTCCCATGGGTTGACACCAAATTGAGCGAGGGCTTGGAAACCCAACAACCCGCCCCCTCAAGCCCGAACTAGATATATCCACTCTCACGATATCAGTACTCGTTAACCGTAAGTTTTAGGTTCTCTCACAACCAAGGATTTTGGTGTATCTATAACCTGGTGCTATGATAGTGAACCCCCCCTTAAGCATAGATAGGGTGTAGGTCAAAAATTAGCTACCAACAAATGGAGTTTTGGTTCACTGCCAAACCTTGGGTTTAAGGTGTACCCAATAATCTCATGAGAAGTGGGACAAAATAGGACTTGAACAAATAAATTTTGGGAGGTCTTACCACTTATGTGTGGCAGTGCCTAACCCGTATAATTTATGTTGACTAAAAATGTAAAAAGAGTTAGTCTAAAGATATCACTGTCAACAGAAAATATTTGAGATTCGAAGTCTTCGTCAATCACATGAATTTGATTTTTACCCTTTTGAAAGCACCTATTTGAAGGTTGATTTGTCTTACCACAGTAAACACAAGGATTCTTCTTGAAACAATCCTTTGTCTAGTGATTGTTGCGCCCGCAAATGGCACAAGATCTGGTACCAATGGATGGTCAAGATGAAGTTGAGGTAGAAGCACAATTAGTGACTATATATGCACTAGGAGTACCAGAAGAACAACTGGGGGATACTGCACGGGATATTGTATATGCACTAGGAATAATGAGAGAATTGGTACGGGATACCCTTTTTTCTTCTTCCTGCAACGAATTGAAGATACCATCCAAGGAGGGCAGCGAATCTTTCTCCTTTAAAACAATAACAATGTGATGGAATTTATTAGGCAAACTTTTTCACAAAACAGCTATGAGGTCTTCTTCTAGCACAGGGGCTTCAACATAAACAAGTTGAGTTTTAATACTCTTCAGTCGGTTAGCTAAAGATATAATGTTTTTTCATCGGCACGCATAACAAGAGAGTACAACTCCATCTTTAGAATCATCATTGAGTACTTAGCTTTAGCACCAAAAACCTTCTCTAGTTGTATCCCGGCAGCACTAGAAGATTGCACGTCATCCAAGTAGTGAATAAAGTCATCTTCGAGAGATGTCAAAATAATACCTAATGCTTGCTCATCCTTGCATTGTTGCTCGGCAGATAGTGCTCTCGTAACTGCAGCGGATGTGTCGGCTTTGTCGGTTGATAAGGGTTTCACGATACTTCACAGGTTCTTCCGCATCAAGTAACCCTTCACTTTGATTTGCTAGGTGTGGAAGTGGGATCTGTTGAATTTATCCGCTTTCGATGCCATGCTTGATAAATATTTGGCTATGTTCACTGTCGTTGAAGTCGAAAAATGATGTGGAATTCTTGTTGCTCACTACAACTATTATTGTTGATAAGTTTCAAACTTGATGTGTCCTTCGAAGAGTTGGCAATAGTTGAAAACAATGAACAAATTTAGTTAAACAAACCATTTGCAACAGCTTAATCTCTACACAAAGCTTTTCAATAAGCTGCAGATTTCACCCTCACCAGCTTCAAGCCTTGGCAGGCAGCATTTCAAAACGCTAACGCCACAAGTTTACAGTTGTAGGGGATGGAATTTTCACAGGCCCGCATGCAGCGTTCCAAGACGCAGTATACAAACATCGCCTTGACCTCTGCGCCCTCACCTAGACTTGCTGCAACGTATCAAAACGCTATCTACAGTGCCTTAGAGATCGTGACGCTTTGTGTGCACCAAGCTTTGCTCAACGTTGCCTCCTAGGAGTAGCCTTTTGAGACGCGGCACTTGAAGCTCCACCCGGCGCCTGCCAGCCACCTATCAAGATGCAAGCTTTTATACCAGTTGATGGGAGGGTGTATGCAAGATAGAGTGTACCCACTTCCAGCAGCCGCACCCAAGCTCGACCTCCACAATGCGGATAACTCATTGAGTTACCCTCGTGCCCGAAAGGTGACATGTTATTTACATGTACATGCACACACGGCCTTGACACGTAACTCGCCGAGTAATGTGGCTATGCCAACATAGGCAAGCCACAAAGCCTACTAGGTTTTCACATAGGCAGGCCACATAACTCGGCAAGTTACGTGGATGCCTTCCTATAAAAACTCTCAACAAAGCCGTGGCATACACGTCAGATGTCCACTTTGGAGTCGCGGAGCGTGGATCGACTCACACACACACACACACACACACACACACACACACACACACACACACACACAGATACACAGAGATCTTACACAGTACACAGAGAAATCGTTTGAAGGGTTATCTCCCAAAACCTTATTATCCACAAAAGTATAAGTGAGTATATACAAAGAGTTAGTGATAAGTGAGTTAGGCGGGCGGGCGGCCATATCCGTATAAGAGGCCACTCGGGCTTTAATCCCAACAACCTCCCACTTAAAGTCCAATGTGGCACTTTAAGTAACTGTAAATCTATGAACATAAATGTACAAAGATTTACATGGCTGCCATCTATCCAATGCCCAATAACTCACGACAATGCACAAAGCCCTCTCCTGGAAGTCCCTTTGTGAGTAGATCAACAGGATTGTCCTTGGTGTGGATCTTCAGCAGTTGTATCTGTTTGTCTTCAAGTACTTCCCTAATGAAGTGATATTTCACATCAATATGCTTAGTCTTCGAATGGAACACTGGATTCTTTGCCAATTGTATAGCACTTTGACTATCACAATATAAATCTGGCATATCTACTTTGATTCCCAAGTCTGCTACCAATCTACGAAGCCAAATAGCTTCTTTGCATGCCTCATTTACTCCAACGTATTGAGCTTCTGTATTAGTAGACTGCGTAACACAATCTTGTAATCGAGATCGCCATGATATGGCACCTCCAGCCAATGTAAAGACATAGCCTGATGTAGATCTCCTCTTATCCAAGTCTCCAGCATAATCTGAGTCAGTGTATCCTCTGACACTCAAATCCTAACTACCATAGCATATGCGCATACTCTTTGTATGTTTTAAGTATCTCATGATACATTTCACTGCCTCCCAATGTTTCTTGCCGGGATTTGACATATATATGCTAACCACTCCCACTGCAAATGCAATATCCGGACGTGTAGCAATCATTGCATACATCAAACTACCCAGTGCAGACGCATATGGAATCTTATCCATTTCAGCCTTTTCTTCCTCAGACATAGAACAATCTTGTTTGCTAAGTTTCACATATGGTGGCAATGGAACACTCAATGCCTTTCCCTTCTCCATATTGAAACATTGCAAAACCTTGTCAATATACTCTGTTTGAGATAACCAAATCAACTTCTTTGATCTGTCTCTCTCAATGCGCATACCAAGTATATGACTTGCCTCACCCATGTCTTTCATGTCAAACGATTTTGGCATCTTTGACTTCAAAGCTGAAATTTCTTCCAAGTGTTTGCCAGCAATCAACATGTCATCCACATACAAAATAAGGATCAGCCAACTACCATCCTTAGCCTTCTTTGTATATAGACAGTGATCGAACTCACTACGTTTGTAGCCTTGAGAAAGCATAAACTGGTGGAACTTATGGTACCATGCCCTCGGTGATTGTTTTAAGCCATAAAGACTTTTTAACAACTGGCATACCAAATCTTCCTTGCCTTTCTCAACAAACCCTTCTAGCTACTGCATGTAAATTTCCACATCTAAATCACCATGCAAGAACGCTGTCTTGACATCCATTTGGTGCAACACCAAATCCAATATAGCAACCAATGCAAGAAAGCATCTCAATGTAGTCATGTTGACCACTGGAGAGAAGACTTCATCAAAGTCAATGCCTTGTTCTTGCTTAAAGCCCTTGGCAACAAGCCTTGCTTTGTACTTTGGCTGACTATCATGAGCGGTGATCTTATACCTGTAAACCCATTTACAAGGTAGAGCCTTTTTGCCCTGTGGTAATTTAACCAGATTCCATGTCTGGTTTTTATGCAGAGCTGTCATCTCTGATTGCATGGCCAACTGCCATTTTTTCGAGTCAACCACTTGTAATGCTTCCTTGTAACAAGATGGTTCTTTGCAATCTGTGAGCATGACATAATTTAGAGATGGCACATAATGATCAGGTGGTTTGGAGACACGCTCAGAACGTCTCACCACAACTTATTCTTCGTCTCTAGCCACTATAGGCTGTTCCTGAGCCTGACCATGCTGTCTTGATGTGCTAGCACTAGGTCCATCTTCCCTGAAGACAACTCTTCTGATCTCCTCTGTCTTCTCTGGCTTAGCGTGAAACTTGGATTATTGAAATGCACATCATTGCTACGAATAAGCTTTCTAGACTCAGGATCCCAAAGACGGTAACCCATCTTGCCCGATTCTCCATAGCCAAGAAATATACACTTCTTGCTCTTTGGTTCTAACTTATTCATGAACTCCTTAAGAATATGGCTATAAGCTTCATAACCAAAGACTCTGAGATGCTTATACGAAGGTGCCTTGCCTGTCCATAGCATCTCGGCCACTGCACTCTTATCCAGAACCCTACTAGGAGACCTGTTGATCAAATGGACTACTGTAGCCACTGCTTCCGCCCAAAATCCATTAGGCAACTCAGCATTTGACAACATGCTTCTGACCTTCTCTTGTATGGTCCTATTCATACGTTCTGCAACCCCATTTTGTGAAGGATTATATGGTGCAGTAAGTTCCCGCTTTATCCCTTTTGCTTCACAAAAGTCTTGGAAAGCCTTGGAAACGTACTCTCCACCATTGTCTGTCCTTAAGCACTTCAGCTTCTGACCACTCTGATTCTCCACAAGCTGCAAGAATGTCTTAAAGACCTTGAGCACCTCATCCTTGTGCTTCAAGAAGTAAACCCATACTTTGTGAGAATAGTCATCTATAAAGGTACAGAAGTACGCTTCTCCCCCTAGTGACAACCTAGGCATTGGTCCCTCCTTGTCTTTATTGAGACTCTTTTTCCCTCTCTTTCCCTCTCTCTCTCTCCTCATACAATGTGTATAAGAGTTCCTCTACCACATGATAAATATCATATTAGTTTTTGTAAAATTATATACAAATTCGTATAAAAAAATACATCTATTTCCAACCTTCGGGGGAACTGCCCCTGAACTTTCCTGCCAAGAGGGGCTAAATAGCTGTCCCCCCCCCCCCCCCCCCCCCCCCGGATCCCTCTAGCGACAGAAATAAAGAGAGAGAGAGAGAGAGAGAGAGAGAGAGAGAGAGAGAGAGAGAGAGAGAGAGAGAGAGAGACTTAGTTGATGAGAATCTAATTGTCCATATAGATGATGAGCTAGTTGTCTAAGTATACACAAATCTGGTTGACCATATATACGACAATAAAAATGATGATATAGAAAATAATCTAATCTAGTTAACCATACAAAGAACCATTCAAAAGGGCTTGGAGAAATCCTATAAGCAACCATATAGGTGACCATATAGAGGATCATACCATCAACCATATAGATAACCATATGTATCCCTATATAGAAGATCGTAGAACTGGCCAAATAGACTAGCATAGAACTGACCATATAGACTACCATATACATGTGGTCTATGGAAAAAGGATAGCACTATATTTAGATGACCATATGGATGCCAATGTAGAGGACTATATAAATTCCCATGTAGACAGTCGTAGAGACAACCATATAGAGTCCAATATAGACTTCCATAGAACCATATAAAGATGATCATATCCTAATCCATCATATGGAAAGATAGCAATGAAGATGACCCTATTGATGAAATTAGCCGATCATATTGATGATCCACATAGACAACCAATTTTTACAAAGTTACCCATGTATATGACCATGCAGACAATTGTATAGATGACCATAGAGACAACATTGTAGATGCACTTGTAGAGGACCATGTAAACACCCATATAGAAACTATAAATACAAGCATGTCCTAATCCATTACAAAAGGATACCAATGCAGATGAACATATAAAGGTCCACATATGTGGCAATCAATCTAATCATATAGATGAAAATATAGTCAACCATATAAAGACCCATGTACATGGACAAAGATCCAACAATACTAGATGATCATATCCTAATCCATGATAGAAGAGCTAAAATGGGTTGTATGAGCCATATGACCCATTTTAGCACATAGTATGGCCCTTGACCGCCCAAACCATATCGGATGGCTGTGTGAATTTTTAGGAGTGGGTGAATGGTGCTCACACCCATTCGTGCAAAGTCTCATGGTCATCCGATATGGTTTGGTTGGTCTTGACCCATACTATATGCTAAAATGGGTTATATGAGCCATATGTCCCATTTTAGCGCATAGTATGGGCCTTGACTACCCATACCATACAAATCTCTCTCTCTCTCTCTCTAGGTGTTTGGTGTGTGTATTTGTCTCATTGATATTAGTGTTAGTGTACCGTTCCTTCTTGCTCGTATTGCTCAGGGATTCTCCTCTTCGGCGTCCTAGTTCTCTCTATAACTAGGTGGTGCCCCTTCACTTGTTGGCGGTGGGTTTGTTGTGGTTTCTCTTGTTTGTTGTTGCCCCAACCCCAATTGAGCAGCATGGGAGCCTTGAGGGGTGCAGTTTAGAGGTTACCTCTTTTGTTACCCGCCCCGGACCGCCTCAGTATGTCCCAAAGGTTGATTGGAAGGATTTCAATTTTCAACCTTGGGTGGTGTGCATATGTACGTGTTGGTGGGAGGGAGTCTTGTAACTATCCCACATGGGGTCCTGGGGATCTAGGGCCCTAATTAGGTGACACAACATGAGGGTGACCTCCACCATTGGATCACAAGTACACTAGAGATTGGTGTACTAGGGAGTAAAACCAAGAAGTAAACTAGGGTGTAAACTATGATAGTGTACACTTGCCATGTCCACATGTCCATGTGATGCACGATAATGTGGTGATAAGGGTTTGGCATGGAGACTATAATGTCCTGACTCAGTGGGATGCTAGGAAGGTGTGAATTGGGGTTAAACTACGGGTTCCATTTTACTCTCTCTATGGAGAATTGAAGTGTCTACATCAAGATCAATTAGTGCTATGGGCCAATGATCTCCTTGTTGGGTCATCGTATACGAGTGGTAACATGTTTGGAAATTGGTGGTGTATGGTTGAGAGAGACACACTCTCTCTCTCATTCCAAAGTGACACCTACCCACACGTTATCGCTGAGAGGCTGAGAGAGAGAGAGAGAGAGAGAGAGAGAGAGAGAGAGAGAGAGAGAGAGAGAGAGAGAGAGAGAGAGAGAGAGAGAGTTTAGTATGGGATAATTAGTTGGAAACCAAATCCAACGTCATGCACAACGAATCAAGCAGGGAAGGTGGGGGATGTGGATGGCCTAAACTATGGATTCTCTTGTAAGCGACAGGGAAGCGGCGAAGTATGCTCTTGCGGGAGAGAGAGAGAGAGAGAGAGAGAGAGAGAGAGAGAGAGAGAGAGAGAGAGAGAGAGAGAGAGAGAGAGAGAGAGAGAGAGAGAGCCTCCTAATTGAGTCTTACCGGCTCAGCAAGAGGATATTATGAGGCAAGTGAATGAGCTTGTGGAAAAAGGGGTGGTCAGGCCTAGTTCATCTCCATTGTGTTCACCCACTCTACTAGTACAAAAGAAAGTTGGCACTTATAGAATGGGTGTGGACTATTGGACACTTAATCAAATAACCATAAATAATGGATTTCTTGTTCCTAGAATAGAAAATCTATTTGATAAGCTACAGGTCTACCTACTTTAATAGAATAGATATCAAAAGTGGTAATCACCAGATAAGGATAGTGCCTGAAGATATTCATAAGACGGCCTTTCAAAAGAGATGAGAAGTTTCCCTCCCAGGCCCTATTCTTGCCCGTAGGCAATAAGGATACTGCGGGGAGAGATGTACCTGTAGCAAAGAGAACCTAGAGAGGATGAATTACTAAGAATGAGAGAGATAGGTTTGGTTAAGGAGATGAGATTAGATACATATATATATGTTGGATCAGAGATGAAAATGAAAACAACAAGAAATCAAGAAAACATCAATGTAGAACACATCTTACTTGAAACCCTTCGGCACCATTATTGATGGGAGAGAGAAGAAGAGGGGAGAATTCAACTTTGATTGATACGCTAAGTACAACACCTTCTTTGATTAGAGTTAATCTTCCAAGGATAGCGTACAAGAATGGCTAGTCTTCCTCTAGGAGAAAGTGTAGGCTTGGGCTTATGTTAATGGGGCTAAGTACAATTAGGCATTACTACTCACTCCCTCAAGAATTCCTCTCATCAATGGCTTGAATGCTTGAGTTTCTTTTCAAGGAAGAAGAGGTCCCCTTTTATAGGTGAAGCGAACCCCCAAGGGTTTACACAAGACGAGAGGAGCCAGTGTGAATAGGAATTGTAAAAGTTGAAAATGAGCTGTCCTTGCATGATGTGGGCAGACTGGGGTCCAGTATTTTGATCATATCTCCTCAACCGTGGCTCAAAATAAAAAAGTAAAAATATGGGCAGAAACTTCAGCTCATTAGCTACGATTTTTATTTTGAAATCATTTTCCAATGCGAATTGGAACCTTGTGTAAAAAATTCATCAAAATAGGGTCCATTTCTGGCAGCAAAAGTCTTCCCGTGGTCCCCTTAGCCTAGACTTTCATTTAATTCCAAAGGACACCTCATGCCATATGAAAGCATGACATTGCTCCTTGACAAAGTTTTGTAATCATGCTTGCAATAATGCATTAAAATAAGTGTATCTTTGAAATCATGCCACCTAGTGTCCCACTAGGATTTGATTCCCTCCTAGTAGCTATTTAAAAAGAAATACAAGAAAAATATGAAAAATACATAGAATATATATATATTGGAGTTTACCCTAGATATAGGATCTAGCTAGGGTGTGAGATGATAATGAGATAGTAGAAATAAAGAATCAATGCTTTTTGCCCCAAGTTAAAGAGGCGGAGCTATTGATGCTTTTCCCATAGTATTTTTTGATGGTAAAGTAAGAATAGGTTATCCTTGAGAAAAATAATAGGATAAGATAGAAGGCTTATTATTATACTTAAATATGCATATGTACATTATAGGAAAGATAATTATGTATCTAAAAAATTACAAGATAACTCTTGTAGCATGCGTTCCTACTATGTACGTGTCACAGCACGACAATGGGCTATAAAAAAGCTCCTAATCTATTAGTACATTTTCAAAGCTTTTTGAAGCTCATGGAAGTTTTGTTTTTGTCATTCATTGAAAAAAATTAAAGCACAAACACAAGGCTACCACCCCAAGGCAAGTCTAGTTACGAATCTTGGCTCCTTGAACCCTCAAGAAGGTGTTCCAAAATCCTACTAGCCTACCAAGGTGACGGCTAACACCTATCAGCCCATGGCATCGTTTTAGGGCCTTGACCAAGCGAGCCAAGGTGATTTCCCTCACCTACCAAGTGCCATTAAGGCGCTAGGCCTCACATAGACACAACATAATGTATAATTTTCTTTTCATGTGTCTAGTAGCATTTTTGCTACTTTGCCTTGACACTTTTTTGCTTCATTGTTTCATTTTTTAGCACTTTTTTTGTTTCTTCCATTATGAGATGCTAATGGCAATTGGACTAAGGGACTAAAGCCTAATCATAGCTCTAGGTCATGTTAAAAATGAATGGAGTATTAAGACTATCACTAAGAGTCTAGGACTAATGAGAAATGAACCTACATTAACCTAAGGTCAAGGTCAATTATGTATGATTAGCACACATAAAACCTAATTCTTTGATGAGTTAATATTCACAAAGCAAAGTGTTGAAACTTTAGTATGCCTAGCTTTTTAACATGAAAGAACCATAGCTTAGAAGCAAAAATTACTTAAGCCAAGCAAGAGAATGGAAAGATGAATAAAAGAGAAAAAACATGGAAGGATTACACCTATTCATGCTCTTTGTGTATCCTTGAGCAAGCATCCCCTTTGTAGAGAAGATTCTTGATCTTTTTATTTACAAAAGAAGCTTTTTGAAGCTAAGTGTAAACACAAGCTACAAAAGCCTTTTAGTGAAAGCCAAAAACACACAAAAAACATTAATGAAAACATAAAGCTAGTGTCTTAAGACCATATTAGGTAAAGTGGGAAAATCCCAATTCCTAGGTTGGACAACTTTCAATATATCATGTACAAAATATAGAGATTTTGTCAAAAATTTGAGTTTTCTTAAGATCTCATTCCACTTTATGCACATACAATACACAATGAAAACAACTAAAATAGCATGGTTTCAATCAATTGGATTATTAGGAGACGAGTATATTGCATCCATTATCGTTGTCTATGTTCTACTGTCCTACCTACAACTTATCTCAACATGGAGAGCTTGGTTTCTAGGTCCACCACTTGTCCAAGTTAATGTAAAAGTGACTTAAGGTTCACAACTTGTGAAAGCAAGGATCCATTGAGAAATACAATCCACCTGGCTATTTTTTCTTAATTTATTGCATGTGACATTCAAGCAAGGTCCACTTCTAATCTATAACTTCTTAATTTGAGGCATGGGGCATACATAAAATATGTAGCATATGCTCTATTGCCTCATAGGAAGGTTGGTTTCAAGGTGCACTTATCCATGCTAGCCTATCTTGGAGAAACGATGGATCTTGCTTCTGTCCTTGTTTCAATGGAGACTAGCTTGGACAAGTGGTGGACCTTTGCTTCTCTCTATGTTTCAATAGAGTTAGCTTGGACAAGTGGTGATCTTGGAACAAAACCCCCATGTAAAACATATCATGGGTATTCCAAGTGATTAGAAAGATTACCATTTAAGATATAACCTTATAGGTTGGACAAATGGAGCTTAGCTTGGAGAAATGGTGGACCTTTGATTCTCTCCATGTTTCAATGGAGTCTATCTCGGAGAAATGGTGGAGCTTGCTTCTGTCCATGTTTCAATGGAGCCTAGCTTGAACAGTTGGTGACCTTTGCTTCTCTCTATGTTTCAATAGAGTTAGCTTAGACACGTGGAGGATCTTCAAACTAAACCAACTACTATCAATGTTTCCTAGCTTGGACAAGTGGTGGAGTGTTTCTCTACTCCATGTTTCAATGGAACTTAGCTTGGACAAGTGTTGGACCTTAAAACAAAAACCCCATGTACAACATAGAATGGATTTTCTAGATTTCAATGGAGTCTAGATTTAACAAATGGTGGAGCTTGTCTTCATCCATGTTTCAATGAGACTAGCTTGGACAAGTGGTGGACCTTGTAACAACCCCCCCCCATGTACAACATATCATTGGTTTTCTAAGTGATGGGAAGGAATACCATTCAAGATATAAACTTATAGCTTGGATAAGTAGTTGACTTTAAAACCAAATTCATCATAATACAATGAAATACAGGTTAGCCAATTCCTAAATCTTGAGACCAAACCTCCCATGCTATTAGAGATAATATATTGGATAAGTGGTGGACATTCTATTATTTTCCCATGCCTAGTTTAGACTACCGGTACACTTTGCAGCTATAAAGGTTGGACGAGTTGTGGAGCCTTGTTTCTATCCATGTTTTAATGGATCCTCGCTTGGACAAGTGGTGGACCTTGGAAAAAAGCTTCCATGTACAACATATATGAGGTTTTCCATGTTTTAATGGAACCTATCTTGGACAAATGGTGAAGCTTGCTTCTCTCCATGTTGATTTTGGAACTACCTTAGACAAGTGGTGGAGCTTTGCTTTTCTACTCTTCATAATACAATGAAGTATAGGTTGGTTACATGGTGAATCTTAAGGCCAAACCTCCCATTTTACTAGAGATGATAGGTTGGACAAGTGGATCAACCTTCTATCATTTCTCCATGACTATATTGGACAATTAATAGATCTAACATCTCTCTATGTTGTCTAGAGATAAGCTTGGACAAGTGATGGACCCTGCTTCTCTCTTCCCTTGGTTTACTAGTTTGAAGACTCAGTATATATACTTTCTTAGATCTAGCTTGAACAAGTGGTGGACCTTGTATCCACAATCTTAATTCATTACAAAAAAGTATATGAAAAAATAACATAGGAATCTTGGTTTGAAGGTCAAGCAATTAGGTTCCAAATGCACATAATAATATATTTTCCACCCATAATAAAAGAAAGTTAAATATGTTATTACCAAATTGACAAAGGTAACGTCCAAGAATTCTAGCTTTGCATCTTGTCAGATCTAAATCTTCATCAAGGCGACATGCATGTATACATCAACTTTCAAGCCATTCAAGAATACATGCACTTAGATTCCATAGTTTTGTTTTCAAAGTCTTTTAGGTTCTAAAACTCTTTCACATAAAGTATGTAATGACAAAATTCTTGAAGCAAACATTTGTGCCCAAGAAAAAGATCCCTCTCACATATTTAAAGTCTATGAATTCTCTGATCCATACTTACAAGTTTTATTTTGACATCAAACATCAATTCTCTCATAGTTACAAATAAATGCAACCTCGATATGAATTGACAAAAAATGAATTTCTTTTACTATATGACCCAACATGGGCCCCAATCAAATAAAAAATGAGTCCCCAAAAATTTGGGTGCACTCTAGCAATACATCAAAGTCCCCTTACAATAGGATGCACTCCAATAGTACATTAAAGTCCCCTTAGAGTAGGGTGCACTCCATTCAAGTGTTCATAAAATTGACACACCTTTGTTTTTTTATAAAAAAGACTATATATATCAAATTATACAAATGTTGAAAGATACATACTAGAATAAAAAAAGCATCTTATGGCCATATTTATTCAATGCTTTCGTGTTGACAAGTACACACCAAGGACATAATTTGTCTCAGAATCACTATACTGATTTACAATTGTGTTGTATGTATAGACTCTCTTATCTCTTGCATACAACCATCCTACCAACCATGGAATTATGGTTCTCTGCAAGAAGTTTTGAAGTTGCTCGGAAGTTTGCCTCCACATCTTTGGAAATATAAGATATGTCCCTAGCATGTTCCACATCACCCTATATGGAGTGTCATAAAAAATTAAGGTATTGTTTGCATCCAAATCCTCAAATATCTTCCAAATATCACTCAAATTTTTGTGATAAACCCTTGTAAATCCTAACATGATATTTGGATTTTGGCAATTTTTGTTACTCATAAACACCTTGAACTTGGTATACTGCTCAGGAAAACATTTTTGTGTGATGCGTTGCACCCTTGTTAAGTTATAGCAACTCCATATCCATAGCTCAAAGTAATCAGCACAAAAATCCAAAAAACTTTGTGCGTCTGGTCGCACCACATGATAAACTTCATCTTTATCCTCCACAAGTCGCATGTGTTGAGCCCAAGATGGCATAGAATCTCCATGTTTCATTTCAATTGTCTTGAGAAGTAACCCCTCTAGATCCAAGATAAGTACTCTTTTGATGTCCTTAAAAGCAAGTGGTAGGTGATAAGGAGGTGATTCATTCCTTGGACAAGGTCTTGGAGGAGGTTGGATGGGTAATTCAATAGTTTTCTTCAATTTATGCCAGCATATAGCCAATCCATTTTTCTGTAATGGTTCTGAAATTAAAGAACAAGAACACTTAATGCAAACACAACAATAGACATGAGTTTTACATTGTCTACCCTAAGGTTTTATTAGATACCAAAATCCATCTATGATCTACTCATTAATAGAAAGAAAGTCAAATTAAAATCCTGACTCTTTTTTATGCTACACTCTCTCTTAGTCTCAATACCATGGAGTTCAGCTAGACTTAAGTCAACTAATAACTACTACTTGTTGTTAAAGGTATGCTTGAAGTGCATAAGGCTTAACCAATGCTGTAGTGTAGAATGGGTATTTAGGTCTCAAGGTCTACCACTTATCCAAGCAAAGATCCATTTAGATATGGAAACCCAATTTTTCTTAATATAATGATATAGAGTGGACAAGTGGTGAATCCTGAGACCAAACCACTCATGCTACTAGGGATAATAGGTTGGACAAGTGGTGGACCTTGAATGTAAACCCCCCATGTACAAAGTATCAGGGGTTTTGGGTATTTCAATCGACTCTAGCATCTTCGAGACATGGTGGAGCTTACTTCTCTCCATGTTTCAATGGAGTCTATCTTGGATAAATGGTGGAGCATCATTCTCTCCATGTTTCAATGGAGCCTAGCTTGGACAAGTGGGGGACGTTTGTTTCTCTCTATGTTTGAACAAATTTAGCTTGGACAAGTGGTGGACCTTGGAACAAAATCCCCATGTAAAACATATCATGGACATTACAAGTGGTGAGAAAAAATACCATTCAATATATAACCTTATAGGTTGGACAAGTGGTGGACCTTAACACCCAATTATTATTAATATAATGACATAGAGTGGACAAGTGGTGAATCTTGCGACCAAACCTACTAGGAAAAGTAGGTTGGACAAGTGGTGGACCTTGAATGCAAACCCCCCATGTACAAAATATCACTCATGCTACTAGGAATAATTTGGTATTAAGGTCCATGTTTCAATGGAGCCTAGCTTGGAAAAGTGGTGGACCTTTGTTTCTCTCTATGTTTCAATAGAATTAGCTTGGCCAAGTGGTGAACCTTGGAACAAAACCCCCATGTAAAGCATGTCATGGGCATTACAAGTGGTGAGAAAAAATACCATTCAAGGTATAACCTTATAGGTTGGACAAGTGGTGGACCTTAGCACCCAATTCCTCTTATTATAATGACATAGAGTGGAAAAGTGGTGAATTGTGAGACCAAATCTACTAGGGATAATAGGGTGGACAAATGGTTGACCTTGAATGTAAATCACCCATGTACAAAATATCATGGGTTTTGCGTATTTCAATGGAGCCTAGCATCTAGGAGACATGGTGGAACTTACTTATGTCCATGTTTTAATGGAGCCTATCTAGAGAAATGGTGAAGGTTCCTTCTCTCCATGTTTCAATGGAGCCTAGCTTGGACAAGTCGTGGACCTTTGTTTCTCTCTATGTTTAAATATGGTTAGCTTGGACAAGTGGTGGATCTTAGAATGAAACTCCCATGTAAAACATATCATGGGCATTTCAAGTGGCGAGAAAGGATACCATTTAAGATATAACCTTATAGGTTGGACAAGTGGTGGACCTTAACACAATATAATGACATAGAGTGTACAAGTGGTGAATCTTGAAACCAAACCACTCATGCTACTAGGGATAATAGGTTAAACAAGTGGTGGGCCTTGAAATAAAACCCCCTAGAGTGTTTCAATGGAGCTTAGCTTGGAAACATGGTAAAGCTTGCTTCTCTCCATATTTCAATGCAGCCTATCTTGGAAAATCTGACATATCGTTATCTGCTACTTGAAGAAGAGAACAATCAATTGGCATGGGATGTTCCTCTGATCTTCTTCTCAGTTCTTCAAATGCATTGCCTTGTCCCAAGAAGGCAATAACTGTTAGGAATTGAATTGCTCCTTTGCAAGGAGCTGATGGAAAGTGATGCAATGCACCACAACAATGGTAGCTCAGATTATCTCCCATGGCATGAAAGGCACATTGCAATTTTGTGAAGTTAGTGAAATCCACAAATGCAAGAAAGACAAATCCAGGATCTGTTGACCCACCAGCAATAGCCAAGATCCCATCCAAAGCATTGTTAAATGTCTCCTCACTCCACTTCAAATTGCCTCCAACGTTTTTTGTCATATCTAAAACACATAAGCCAATAGGCACTTTATTATTGAAGTGGCGCATCAAGTAGAGATTGCCTTCCATTTGTAGGCTCACCACATAGATTGACCATGGCAAATCTCTAGGCTCAATTTTCTCCTTTTGAAGGTGAATTGCCCATTGCATGTATTTTATTGCTCCATCTGGAAAAGCCATTTTCTTTGTTCCACACGTCAAACTAGATTTGATCCATTCCTCGCATAGAATTAAAACCGTTTTATAAACAACATCATTGATGTTATACATTTTGACCACCTCCTCCCAGTCTTTACATGGTGAAGACTCATTCAAATTGTTGAAGCCTTCAAGAAGTGTATCTTGAATCGATTTATCTTGCTTCAACTGCTTGATTCGATCATACATGTCAGCTGCATCACCATCCTTTGCACTCTTTGACAGTAAAATCTTCTCATCTCTAATCTCTTCTTGAATAGTCTTTACCTCTGATTCCTCAAGGCCACAAAGGTATCTAAATACAATTTTTGGGGGTTTCTTATTCTCCTCTTCTAGCTTTTCAATGATTTCTATCCAGCAATCATAAACTAAATCAGAGTACGTGACCATGTGTGCCTGTTTAGCAATCCAACTTGCTGCTGCACTCATTCTTGCCAATCGAAGAAAAGCCTAAAAATAAATAGAGAAATAATAAAACTATTGAGCAAGATTTGTTAATTAAACACTATCAAAAAGACAAAGAAAATAACTTACATCCCATCCGGCACGAGATGCATGTCCCTCTGCAATTCCACTTGCTGCCTTTGATGGTCGTCCTGAGAAGATCCATTGACTCTATAAATGTCTCAATATTTGGCTGTAAGGTTGCTTGACATACAATGCCTGAGCCTCCTCATTTGCAATGGCAGATATAGCAATTGCAACAAATGGAGGAGCATTCACAACAATGCGAGCCTTTCTAAATTTATACACGCTAATCAGTCTTTCAAATATCTCTTTGTTGTTTTGTTCATTGTGAAGAAAAACTTTTGCAGCATAGATTGAATGCTGCCCATCAAGAATCCAATAATGATAATCTTTAATTTTTTTCTCCTCTACCTCTTCTACTGCCAAAGGAGTCCCCTTCTTTGATTTTGCATTTCGAACAGGCATCAAATATGCACATGCTGCAGGCTTGGTCGTACTCCATGAAAATCCAAATAACACACTTTCAACGTGTTTTTTATCCATAATACGTGCATTATAGTGATCAAGAGCAAGCCAACAATTTTGAATAGGGATATCAAATTCCCTATATTGGAAAGGAAAATAATTTATGTACTTATTCATTCCACATGTATCTTTTTCTTGTCCTTTCATGGCCTCAGCTTCTAAAACATCTGGATCCACAATTCTCATCTTTGACATTGAACCCTCTGTTGATGAGGATGCCAAAGATTCCTTGTCTACATCCAAAATGGAACTAGTTCGCTTAGGTGCTACTTTTTGCACTTTTGCTTGCTTCTTTGTGGATGGTGGTCGTGAAGCTTTCACCTTTTTTTGTTGTAGTGTGGCAATGATGGAGCTTTGAAGTTGATTTGCTGTGATGTTTGGATTTGATTCTGCAAACTTCCATCCTCAAGAAAACATTGTCTCTTCTTTGTTTCTAGACATGCGCTCCAATGCATATGCTCCTGGAGATAGTTGAAATTCTAGATTCATTGGAAATAGAATGTCAATGCATTCCACCTCCGGATGACTATCAACTACAGAGACATATGCTTCCACAACTTGTCCAACATCTTCAAACAAGCTGTCATTCTCCTTTTTGGCAATAAATAGATGCACCTTATGAAATTGTGCACCCTCTATACCATGTATGTCCAAATACCATTTCCTAAGATCATTGCAAGTATAGTCAACTGCGACAGCAACCCTTGCAACCTGTTTTTTTGGAGCCATCTTTCCTGAAACAAAAAAAACCAAATGTTATTTTAGCATATACTTTTTTGTAATGAATTAAGTTTGTGTGAATACAAGGTCCACCACTTGTTCAAGTTAGATCTAAGCAAGTATACATAGTAATCTTTTAAGCTAGTAAACTAAGGGAAGGGAGAAGTAAGGTCCACCACTTGTCCAAGCTCAGCTCTAGACAACATGGAGAGATTCGAGGTCTACTAATTGTCTAATATAGGCTAACTATATTGAAACATAGAGAGAAGAAAAGGTCCACCACTTGTCCAATCTAGGGTCCATTGAAACATGGAGAGAAGGATGCTCCACCATTTGTCTAAAATAGGCTCCATTGAAACATGAAGAGAAGCAATATGCACCATGTCTTCGAGATGCTAGGCTCCATTGAAATACCTTAAACCCATGATCTTTTGTATATGTGGGGTTTAAATTAAAGGTCCACCACTTGTCCAACCTATTCTCCCTAGTAGCATGAGTGGTTTGGTCTCAAGATTCACCACTTTTCCACTCTATGTCATTATATTAAGAAGATATGGGTGTTAAGGTCCACCACTTGTCCAACCTATAAGGCTATATCTAAAATGGTATTATTTACCACCACTTGGAATGCACATGATAGGTTTTACATAGGGGTCTGGTTCCAAGGTCCACCACTTGTCCAAGCTAACTCTATTGAAATATAGAGAAAATCAAAGGTCCACACCTTGTCCAAGCTAGGCTCCATTGAAACATGGAGAGAAGGATGCTCCACCATTTGTCCAAGCCAGGTTCGATTGAAACATGAAGAGAAGCAAGCTACACCATGTCTCCAAAATACTAGGCTCCATTGAAATATCTTAAACCCATGATATTTCGTACATGGGGGGTTTACATTCAAGGTCCACCATTTATCCAACCTATTATCACTAGTAACATGAGTGGTTTGGTCTCAAGATTCACCACTTTTCCACTCTATGTCATTATATTAAGAAGATCTGGGTGTTAAGGTCCACCACTTGTCCAACCTATAAGGCTATATCTTAAAGGTTATTCTTTCTCACGACTTGGAGTGACCATGATAGGTTTTACATTGGGGTTTGGTTCCAAGGTCCACCACTTGTCCAAGCTAACTCTATTGAAACATAGAGAGAAGCAAAGGTCCAACACTTGTGCAAGCTAGGGTCCATTGAAACATGAAGAGAAGGATGCTCCACCATTTGTCCAAGATAGGCTCCATTGAAACATGAAAAGAATCAAGGTGCACCATGTCTCCAAGATGCTAGGCTCCATCTAAATACTTTAAACCCACGATATTTCGTAGATGGGGGGTTTACATTCCAGGTCCACCACTTGTCCAACCTATTATCGCTAGTAGCATGAGTGGTTTGATCTCAAGATTCACCACTTTTCCACTCTATGCCATTATATTAAGAATATCTGGGTGTTAAGGTCCACCACTTGTCCAACCTATAAGGATATATCATTACGATTATTCTCTCTCACCACTTGGAGTAAACATGATAGGTTTTACATGGGGGTTTGTTTCCAAGGTCCACCACTTGTCCAAGCTAACTCTATTGAAACATAGAGAGAAACAAAGGTCCACCACTTGTCCAAGCTAGGCTCCATTGAAACATGGAGAGAACGATGCTTCACCATTTGTCGAAGCTATGTCTATTGAAACATGGGGGGTTTACATTCAAGGTCCACCACTTGTCCAAGCTATTATCGCAAGTAGCATGAGTGGTTTTGTCTCAAGATTCACCACTTTTTCACTCTATGTCATTATATTAAGAATATTTGGGTGTTAAGGTCCACCACTTGTCCAACCTATAAGGCTATATGTTAAAAGTTATTCTTTCTCACCACTTGGAGTGACCATGATAAGTTTTACATGGGGGTTTGGTTCCAAGGTCCACCACTTGTCCAAGCTAACTCTATTAAATCATAGAGAGAAGCAAAGGTCCACCAGTTGTCCTAGCTAGGGTCCATTGAAACATGGAGAGAAGGATGCTCCACCATTTGTCCAAGATAGGCTCCATCGAAAAATGAAGAGAAGCAAGCTGCACCATGTCTCCAAGATGCTAGGTTTCATCGAAATACCTTAAACCCAGGATATTTTGTACATGGGGGGTTTACATTCAAGGTCCACAACTTGTCGAAGCTATTATAGCTAGTAGCATGAGTGGTTTTATCTCAAGATTCACCACTTTTCCACTCTATGTCATTATATTAAGAATATGTGGGTGTTAAAGTCCACCACTTGTCCAACCTATAAGTCTATATCTTAAAGGTTATTCTTTCTTACCACTTGGAGTGACCATGATAGGTTTTACATGGGGATTTGGTTCCAAGCTCCACCACTTGTCCAGGCTAACTATATTGAAACAGAGAGAGAAGCAAAGGTCCACCACTTGTCTAAGCTAGGCTCCATTGAAACATGGAGAGAAGGATGCTCCACCATTTGTCCAAGATAGGCTCCATTGAAACATGAAGAGAAGCAAGCTACACCATCTCTCCAAGATGCTAGTCTCCATCGAAAAACATTAAACCCACGATATTTCATAGATGAGGGGTTTACATTCAAGGTCCAACACTTGTCCAAGCTATTATTGGTAGTAGCCTGAGTGGTTTGGTCTCAAGATTCACCGCTTTTCCACTCTATGTCATTATATTAAAAATATGTGGGTGTTAAGGTTCACCACTTGTCCAACCTATAAGGCTACATCTTAAAGGTTATTCTTTTGTACCACTTGGAGTGACCATGATAGGTTTTACATGGGGGTTTGGTTCCAAGGTCCACCACTTGTCCAAGCTAACTTTATTGAATCATAGAGAGAAGCAAAGGTCCACCACTTGTCCAAGCTAGGCTCCATTGAAACATGGAGAGAAGGATGCTCCACCATTTGTCAAAGCTAACTCTATTGAAACATGGGGGGTTTACGTTCAAGGTCCACCACTTTTCCAAGCTATTACCGCTAGTAGCATGAGTGGTTTTGTCTCAAGATTCACCAATTTTTCACTCTATGTCATTATGTTAAGAATATTTGGGTGTTAAGGTCCACCACTTGTCCAACCTATAAGACTATATCTTAAAGGTTATTCTTTCTCACTACTGGGAGTGACCATAATAGGTTTTAAATTGGGGTTTGGTTCCAAGGTCCACCACTTGTCGAAGCTAACTCTATTGAAACATAGAGAGAAGCAAAGGTCCACCACTTGTCCAAGCTAGGGTCCATTGAAACATGGAGAGAAGGATGCTCCACCATTTGTCCAAGATAGGCTCCATTGAAACATGAAGAGAAGCAAGGTGCACCATGTCTCCAAGATGCTAGGCTCCATCTAAATACCTTAAACCCACGATATTTCGTAGATGGGGGGTTTACATTTAAGTTCCACCACTTGTGCAACCTATTATCGCTAGTAGCATGAGTGGTTTGCTCTCAAGATTCACCACTTTTCCACTCTATGCCATTATATTAGGAACATCTGGGTGTTAAGGTCCACCACATTTCCAAGCTATAAGGATATATCATTAAGGTTATTCTTTCTCACCACTTGGAGTGACCATGATAGGTTTTACATGGGGGTTTGGTTCCAAGGTCCACCACTTGTCCAAGCTAATTCTATTGAAACATAGAGAGAAACAAAGGTCCACCACTTGTCCAAGCTAGGCTCCATTGAAACATGGATTGAACGATGCTCCACCATTTGTCGAAGCTAAGTCTATTGAAACATGGAGACTTTACGTTCAAGGTCCACCACTTTTCCAAGCTATTATCGCTAGTAGCATGAGTGGTTTTGTCTCAAGATTCACCACTTTTTCACTGTATGTCATTATATTAAGAATATTTGGGTGTTAAGGTCCACCACTTGTCCAACCTATAAGGCTATATCTTAAAGGTTATTCTTTCTCACCACTTGGAGTGACCATAATAGGTTTTACATGGGGGTTTGGTTCCAAGGTCCACCACTTGTCCAAGCAAACTCTATTGAATCATAGAGAGAAGTAAAGGTCCACCAGTTGTCCTAGCTAGGGTCAATTGAAACATGGAGAGAAAGATGCTCCACCATTTGTCCAAGATAGGCTCCATCGAAAAATGAAGAGAAGCAAGATGCACCATGTCTCCAAGATGCTAGGCTTCATCGAAATACCTTAAACCCAGGATATTTTGTACATGGGGGGTTTACATTCAAGGGCCAATACTTGTCCAAGCTATTATCGCTAGTAGCATGAGTGGCTTTGTCTCAAGATTCACCACTTTTCCACTCTATGTCATTATATTAAGAATATGTGGGTGTTGAGGTCCACCACTTGTCCAACCTATAAGTTTCTATCTTAAAGGTTATTCTTTCTTACCACTTGGAGTGACCATGATAGGTTTTATATGGGGGTTTGGTTCCAAGCTCCACCACTTGTCGAAGCTAACTCTATTGAAATAGAGAGAGAAGCAAAGGTCCACCACTTGTCCAAGCTAGGCTCCATTGAAACATGGAGAGAAGGATCCTCCACCATTTGTCAAAGATAGGCTCCATTGAAATGTGACGAGAAGCAAGCTGCACCATGTCTCCAAGATGCTAGGCTCCATCGAAAAACATTAAACCCACGATATGTCGTAGATGAGGGGTTTACATTCAAGGTCAAACACTTGTCCAAGCTATTATTGGTAGTAGCCTGAGTGGTTTGGTCTCAAGATTCACCACTTTTCCACTATATGTCATTATATTAAGAATATGTGGGTGTTAAGGTCCACCACTTGTTCAACCTATAAGGCTACATCTTCAAGGTTATTATTTCTTACCACTTGGAGTGACCATGATAGGTTTTACATGGGGGTTTGGTTCCAAGGTCCATCACTTGTCCAAGCTAACTCTATTGAAACATAGAGAGAAACAAAGGTCCACCACTTGTCCAAGCTAGGGTCCATTGAAACATGGAGAGAAGGATGCTCCACCATTTGTCCAAGATAAGCTCCATTGAAACATGACGAGAAGCAAGTTGCACCATGTCTCCAAGATGCTAAGCTCCATCGAAATACATTAAACCCACGATATTTCGTAGAGGAGGGGTTTACATTGAAGGTCCACCACTTGTCTACGCTATTATTGCTAGTAGCCTGAGTGGTTTGGTCTCAAGATTCACCACTTTTATTAAGAATATGTGGGTGTTAAAGTCCACCACTTGTCCAACCTATAAAGCTACATCTTAAAGGTTATTCTTTCTTACCACTTGGAGTGACCATGATAGGTTTTACATGGGGGTTTGGTTCCAAGCTCCACCACTTGTCCAAGCTAACTCTATTGAAACATAGAGAGAAACAAAGGTCCACCACTTGTCCAAGCTAGGGTCCATTGAAACATGGAGAGAAGGATGCTCCACCATTTGTCCAAGATAGGCTCCATTGAAACATGACGCGAAGCAAGCTGCACCATGTCTCCAAGATGCTAGGCTCCATCGAAGTACATTAAACCCACGATATTTCGTAGATGAGGGGTTTACATTCAAGGTCAACCACGTGTCTAAGCTATTATTGCTAGTAGCCTGAGTGGTTTAGTCTCAAGATTCACCAGTTTTATTAGGAATATGTGGGTGTTAAGGTCCACCACTTGTCCAACCTATAAGGCTACATCTTAAAGGTTATTCTTTCTTCCGACTTGGAGTGACCATGATAGGTTTTACATTGGGGTTTGGTTCCAAGGTCCACCACTTGTCCAAGATAACTCTATTGAAACATAGAGAGAATCAAAGGTCCACCACTTGTCCAAGCTAGGATCCATTGAAACATGAAGAGAACGATGCTCCACCATTTGTCGAAGCTAAGTCTATTGAAACATGGGGGGTTTACGTTCAAGGTCCACCACTTGTCCAAGCTATTATCGCTAGTAGCATGAGTGGTTTTATCTCAAGATTCACCACTTTTTCACTCTATGTCATTATATTAAGAATATTTGGGTGTTAAGGTCCACCACTTGTCCAACTTATAAGGCTATATCTTAAAGGTTATTCTTTCTCACCACTTGGAGTGACCATGATAGGTTTTACATGGGGTTTGGTTTCAAGGTCCACCACTTGTCCAAGCTAACTCTATTGAATCATAGAGATCAGCAAAGGTCCACTAGTTGTCCAAGCTAGGGTCCATTGAAACATGGAGAGAAGGATGCTCCACTATTTGTCCAAGATAGACTCCATTGAAACATGAAGAGAAGAAGGCTGCACTATGTCTCCAAGATGCTAGGCTTCATCGAAATACCTTAAACCCACGATATTTAGTACATGGGGGGTTTACATTCAAGGGCCACCACTTGTTCAAGCTATTATCGCTAGTTGCATGAGTGGTTTTGTCTCAAGATTCACCACTTTTCCACTCTATGTCATTATATTAAGAATATGTGGGTGTTAAGGTCCACCACTTGTCCAACCTATAAGTCTATATCTTAAAGGTTATTCTTTCTTACCACTTGGAGTGACCATGATAGGTTTTACATGGGGGTTTGGTTCCAAGCTCCACCACTTGTCCAAGCTAACTCTATTGAAACAGAGAGAGAAGAAAAGGTCCACCACTTGTCCAAGCTAGGCTCCATTGAAACATGGAGAGAAGGATGCTCCACCATTTGTCCAAGATAGGCTCCATTGAAACATGACGAGAAGCAAGCTGCACCATGTCTCCAAGATGCTAGGCTCCATCGAAAAACATTAAACCTACGATATGTCGTAGATGAGGGGTTTACATTCAAGGTCCAACACTTGTCCAAGCTATTATTGGTAGTAGCCTGAGTGGTTTGATCTCAAGATTCACCACTTTTCCACTCTATGCCTTTATATTAAGAATATCTGGGTGTTAAGATCCACCACTTGTCCAACCTATAAAGATATATCATTAAGGTTATTCTTTCTCACCACTTGGAGTGACCATGATAGGTTTTACATGGGGGTTTGGTTCCAAGGTCCACCACTTGTCCAAGCTAACTTTATTGAAACATAGAGAGAAACAAAGGTCCACCACTTGTCCAAGCTAGGCTCCATTGAAACATGGAGAGAACGATGCTCCACCATTTGTCGAAGCTAAGTCTATTGAAACATGGGGGGTTTACGTTCAAGGTCCACCACTTGTCCAAGCTATTATCGCTAGTAGCATGAGTGGTTTTGTCTCAAGATTCACCACTTTTTCACTCTATGGCATTATATTAAGAATATTTGGGTGTTAAGGTCCACTACTTGTCCAACCTATAAGGCTATATCTTAAAGGTTATTCTTTCTCACGACTTGGAGTGACCATGATAGGTTTTACATGGGGGTTTGGTTCAAAGGTCCACCACTTGAATCATAGAGAGAAGCAAAGGTCCACCACTTGTCCAAGCTAGGCTCCATTGAAACATGGAGAGAAGTATGCTCCACCATTTGTCCAAGATAGGCTCCATTGAAACATGAAGAGAAGCAAGCTGCACCATGTCTCCAAGATGCTAGGCTCCATCAAAATACCTTAAACCCACGATATTTTGTAGATGGGGGGATTACTTTCAAGGTCCACCACTTGTCCAAGCTATTATCGCTAGTAGCATGGTTTGGTCTCAAGGTTCACCAGTTTTCCACTGTATGTTATTACATTAAGAATATCTTGGTGTTAAGGTCCACCACTTGTCCAACCTATAAGGCTATATCTTAAATGATATTTTTTCTCACCACTTGGAATGTGCATGATATGTTTTACATGGGGTTTTGTTCCAAGGTCCACCACTTGTCCAAGCTAGATCTATTACATATATATTATACATACAATATTCAACTAGATTCCCTACCTATCATGTCCAGTAGCATGGATGCTCTAGCTTTAAGGTCCACCACTTGTCCAACCTATACTCTCTTATGTAAGGGAGATCTCGCTATAAATTCAAAACCTTCCCGCTTAAATTTTAAATTCAAAATGTGATCGCCTAAATTTAAAATATCCCTCCCAAATTTTAAACATCCTGCCTAAAGTTTAAAATATCCCGCCCAAATTTTAAAATTCAAACTTTTTTATAAAAATTTAAATTTTACCACTTAAATTTAAAATATTCCACGCGAAATTGATTTTAAATTCAAGTTTACCACAAAAAGATATCATTATACCACCTAAATTCAAATATGCAAACCTCAAATCATTATATTGTACATAAATTCAAACAAATTCAAATTAACAAGCCTAAACTGATATTAGTTTGCATAGATATGAATTTATCACACCTAAATTATGTCACCATGTTAGAGAGAGTGGTTAGAGAATTTGAACAAGGTCCACCACTTGTCCAACCTAGATACCAAGAAGGATTGAGTGTACAAGGTATTGTTTGGAGGTCCTTATAGTGCACTGGTCTCAAGGTCCACCACTTGTGGTAAGGGTCACCAAAAAGTGTATATATTCATCCAAAGAAATACACGTATTTTTGGTCTACATGTCCTAGTTTCAACCATTTATGTCCATTAGGTGTATCACTAAACAACACTACTATTTTTTAGAAACATAAGTAATTACAATCATATCTACAAATGGATTAGAGGAAAATCAGCTCAACATACATCCAGAACTCGCTACAAGAATCAACTTTAACAGATCATGCAAGTAAGTCTTCCATTCAAGTTTACTAGTATTACAATGTGTTAGTTATTTGTGATATTTATGTATGTATATATACTATGTGTGCATATCGTAATTAAGTGTAATTGTGTATCTGCATTATGTATGAGTATTACAATGAAATAACACAAATATACATACATACACATAGATAACACAGACACACACATACATGAGCATGTATTTTCAAGAGAGAGATAGCAAGATACAGAGATAGATAGATAGATAGATAGAGAGAGAGAGAGAGAGAGAGAGAGAGAGAGAAATACCTGTTTTCTAGAGAGAGGAGAGAGAGAAAGATAACAGATTTCACTGTGTTTATGTATGTGAAAAAGAGGAAGACGATGTATGGGAGTATGTGCACGTATTTTCAAGAGAGAGACAACAGGATAACAGATTTCACTGTGGTTATGTATGTGGAAGTGAGGAAGACGATGTGTGGGAATATGTGCATGTATTTTCAAGAGAGAGACAACAAGATAACAGATTTCACTGTGGTTATGTATGTGGAAGAGAGGAAGACGATGTGTGGGAATATGTGTATGTGTGCGGGGATATTTTTAAACTACGTATCTCTGTCTTTTGACGAGAGAGTGTGTGTGCAAGAAGAGTTACAGAGAACCATCTTCTCTATATGGAGAAAGACAGAGAGTGAGAGAGAGAGAAATATCTATTTTTTCTCTATTCGTGAGGTGTGCAATGTCTCCTGAGAAGAAGCTATGCCCGATCCTGCCCTTCTGGAAAGCGTTGCGTACGCTGCTGTTTCTTTATCTTGTGCGCGAACTTTCAATCCTGTGCGCTCCACCTGTGTGTTGTGTACGATGCCGGGCTTGCTCCTCTACGTGCGCGTATACTCCAACTGTGTGCGATTCGTGTGCGCTTTTTGTGTGTTTGCTGCTCGCCTGCTTTCTCTGTGTGCGTTGCTCGTGCGCTCTCTCTGTGCCTAATCTTGATAGGGTTTATTAGAATGCCACGTATGCTACAAGTCCATGTTTTATCATAGGATTAAAAAAAACAAAAGCAATATAAAACATTAACCAATTCACACAGCCAAAATTAAAGAAATCATGGTTGAAAATATGCGCTTCCCCAGGACCCCGCCCGGAACAATATCCCAAAATCGACCTCCCAAGCCCCGCCATCGAGAGCGCTATATTCCACATCCCCATCAAGAGAGCTACCCCCAAACCTCACGTGGAAGCGCTGCCTTGTCACTCCATTGTGGCATTGCTCTAAGACCCCACATCTGGAGTGCTAAATGGGAACATTCTTCATTAGTGAAATTTTGAACATAAATTATATTTAGCATATACTTAAATATAATACAAATATTAACATATTAACTATACTACTAATTTACTATAGCAGTTCTAGATTATGTCCCATACTATATTTAAGGTGCCAAAGGTTTGGCCTTATGGTACTAGATTTAGCCAAGTGGTCAACACATATAGGACCACAAAACTTGGCCACCACTTCACTTGCCAAAGTTTAGGCCACATGATCAATCCTAAGTTTCCAATGTTCTTATTATGTCACCTTTTGCCTCGTGGAAAACCTAGGCTTGTTTTCACATACTTAGGCACTTCAAGCCATAATAAATTTTCATTACTCTTCGGCAACCCTTTTGTTCAAGTCTTTGAAAAAACGTTGTTTAAGGCCACCCTAAACCATTTTCATTTAGGGGTGTCTAAAACTAGCTTTTTGGCAATTCGAGAAGAAAATGGTCAAAGTTTTATACTTTGTTTTAACCACTTGACCAATTCAAATATTGGAAAGCAAGGTCTTGTAATACTTTTCTTTGGACATCACACATTAAAACTAGGTCCCTCACTTGTCCAAGCTATGCTCTAATACAATAAAGGGATTTTGGTTTCAAGATGCACCACTTTCCCAACCTTGATTCCATTAAAGAAGCTAGCTCTACTTAGACATTTAATAGCAAGGTCCTGTAGCAGTTCACATTGAACATTTTCCATGGCAGCTAGGTCCACCACTTATCTAAGCTATGCTCTAATACAGTAAGGGGGTTTTGGTTTCAAGATCCACCACTTGTCCAAACTTGATTTGGGAAGCAAGGTCCTATAATAGTTTGCTTTGGACATTCACCATTACAACTAAGTCCACCACTTCTCCAAGCTATGTTCTAATACACTAAGGAGGTTTTGGTTTGAAGGAGAACCACTTGTACGACTTTGTTTTTGGAAGTAAGGTCTTTACATAGTTCACCTTGGACCTTGGACATTGGATACTACAACTAAGCCCACCACTTGTCCAAGCTATCCTCTATATATAGCCAAAGGGTTTGGGTTTCAAGATTCACCACTTTTCCAACCTTTCTTCCAGTAAAGAAAGGAGGGACATTATAACTAGGTCCACCAATTGTCCAAGATATACTCTGATATAGAAAGGGGATTTTGGTTTCAATAATCCACCACGTGTTCAACCTTGCAAGACTCAAGGGATACTTGGACATTGGAAAGCATAGTCCTATAGTAGTTGATAGGTGGAAGTGGGTATAACAACTAGGTCCAACCTATGCTCTCATATAGAAAAGAGGCTTTGGTTTCAAGGTCCACCACTTGTCCAACCTTGCTCCCATTAAAGAAATGAGGGGCTATGTAAACATTGGCAAGCAAGGTAGAAAGGTCCTAAGGTATTTCACCTTGGATATTGGGCATTATAACTAGGTCCACCACTTGTCAAAATATGCTCTGATTTAGAAAGGGGATTTTCGTTTCAAGGTCCACCACGTGCTCAACCTTGCAAGACTCAAGGGATACTTGGACATTGGAAAGCATAGTCCTATAGTAGTTGATAGGTGGCAGTGGGTATTACAACTAGGTCCAACCTATGCTCTCATATAGCAAAGAGGCTTTGGTTTCAAGGTCCACCACTTGTCCAACCTTGCTTCCATAAAGAAATGAGGGGCTACGTAAACATTGGCAAGCAAGGTAGAAAGGTCCTAAGGTATTTCACCTTGGATATTGGACATTATAACTAGGTCCACCACTTCTCCAAGCTATGCTCTGATATAGAAAGGGGATTTTTGTTTCAAGGTCCACCACGTGTTCAACCTTGAAAGCCTCAAGGGATACTTGGACATTGGAAAGCATAGTTCTATAGTAGTTGATAGGTGGCAGTGGGTATTACAACTAGGTCCACCACTTGTCCAACCTATGATCTAATATAGCAAGGATGCTTTGGTTTCAAGATCCGCCATAATTTCCAACCTTGCTTCCATTAATATAGCAAGGAGGATTTGGTCTCAAGGTTCACCACTTGTCCAACCTATGCAAACCTTTTCCATGTTGTAGCATGATTTTTTATTTGAAGAGTATTTTTCTATAACTATGGATTTAACAATGTAATCTTTTTCACTTACAGGATGGACTTTGAATCTGGGGAGAAAGTACATATGATACTTGACAATGAAATTGTTGGTATTGGCTGTGTGTGTAGAACAGATCCAGATTCCACTTGTGGTGGTACAAAGATAGGGCAAGGAAATGTCTCCATACTAGTGGAGGAATGCTTGAAGGATGTGGTCCTACCTTTTCCTACAATGGATACTTCATCTCTCCAAGGCTCATTATGGAGTGCTGTTCGATGGTCAAAGCTTCTTTTGCAATATTTTGTATTAAATGGGAACTTAATCGATCCATAGGAAAGCTACAATGGTGATGAAGAACATGATCATTCTGATCCTCTAGTTACAGATGCAATACCTATGACAAGCCCAGAATTTGAAGCAATGATTCGAGAGTCTTGGAGAAATCAGAGGGTCCTTTTAAAAGATGACACAATGATGCAAACCATGAATGAAGGGACCATCTTATATGTATTTCCACATGATTATGTCAACTTTCAGGAACTTGGTCCTGATTGTGTGGGTGTGGGTATTGAAAGAGAAAATGCAAGCATTGATGATGTGGTTGAAGTGGGTAGCATCACTTTGCTAAAGTGGCCCATCAAGCAGACAACAATGTTGAATGGGAGCCCATTACAACGATTTGTTCCTGTTGATGGCATGCATGCTACATATGAGGATGTATCCAACGATGAAAATGTTGGAAAAAAACTTGATGGGAGTAATGTTGTCCAATTGTCAAGGAAGAGACGATACACTTTCATGAACATGACTCAAAAATCAAAAGCAGCACCAGCTTCGACTTTTTACCTTTCAAACAAATCAATTCAAAGGGTATCATGCATTGATTGTTGTGCACAAAAATGTTGCCAGTTTGCAGATCGTGATATGGTGACAAGGTTACGACAACAGTTTTGGGGAAAGTCTCAAAAATCACGCACTAATTATGTTTATGATGTTCTTTCTATATGTTATCAAAAAGATGAGAAGTCATGATACCAATTCATGCTAAATGGCTCTATTGTTTGTTGTAGAGCATGGTATGAGCTACATGGAATACCAAAGACATCATTTTATCGATACAAGGAGAACTTTGAAAATGGTGTGCGCCAATGTGTACATGGGAACACATGTACATTGAGAAGGGGACTTCAACATACTAGTTTAGCAAGAGCACTACTAAACGAGTTTGTGGAAAACAACTCTGAGAAGATGCCACAGCGAAGTAGAACACTGCTAGATGGCTCAAGAGAGACTCAATTGGTGATTCCATCAACATACAAACAAGTGGATATTTTATGTGAAATCAACACAACACTTGACCAAATGGGCTATGAGAAGAAGCTGTCCCAATCTTCTTTTGGTAGAATTTGGACCAAAGAGTACCCACATGTCACTTTAACAAAGACGAGTGAGTTCTCTAAGTGCAATATTTGTAGCTCAATCAAGGCAAGGTTAGAAGCTAAACCTTCTCTTGAAGAGAGAGCTCTTCTCTTGAGGGAGAGAGAAGTTCACATGGCACAACAAAAGAGTTGCAGAAGCCTATATTATGCATGGCGCATGTATTCAGAAACTCAACCACAAAAATATGTATGCATAATCCATGATAAGATGGATCAAAAGAAGACTGCCATTCCTAGATTACGCATTGTTCCCAAGGGTGTGGATTCAGGATATAATCTGCAAGTGGCATTGATTGGCATGATCACTCATGGACATGGAGAAGGTCATTACGGACACTTTGTCTTGAATGGTTTGTGGCCAGCTGATCCAAATCTTACAATTGGCTCAATTGCTAATTGTTTACATAACCTAGAGAGGATAGATAAGCATCCTCTTGGTGATCTAGTAACAAATGGACTTCCAAGGAGCAATATTTCACTACTACATGCTTTGAACTCAAGGGATGCTTTGGACTACCATAACTTGAGTGATGGAAAAGAGCCCATTGTGCAGTCGTCAGAAATTGCAGAAGACGAATTGGGGTCAACATTTCACAGATTTCCAGAGAACTTGTTGCTACAATTGGATAATTGTGCAGGGGAAAACCAAAATTGATACTTATTTGCCTATTTGTCAATGCTTGTTGCAAGGGGTGTTTTCAAAACCATCCAGATGGGATTTTTAATGGTTGGGCATACACATGAGGACATAGACGCCATGTTTAGTAGGTTTTCAGAGAAGCTGAGAGTTACACAAACCTATACTTTGCCACATTTGATGGATACATTACGAAACAACTCATCTTCATCTCCAGCTCCATTTTTTCTCACAAAGATCCCCGATTTCAAGCAATATTGTGATGGCTATCTTTGTGATGGACAAGACATACTTGTTGGACATTCCAAACCGCTTCAGTTCAGGTTCTTTATGCAGGATGAGACACCAATGATGCAATATAAGGCACATGTAGGTGTATCAAGTTGGAGTGGAAGTATTCACCTTTGGAAAATAGACACAGAAGGCAAGCCAATGTTACCACATGGAGATCCACCTCTAGTACAAATGGCGGAGTATGTCAAGGTCCACGAAGAAGTCATTTTGGGGCTAAAGAACTATATAAAATTTTGGAAAAATTTAGGGAATGGTTCAAGTATTCCGTGATATTATAGACCCGTGATAGATTATTGGAGTAAGGTAATTGAAGAGATTGGAAAAGCAATCATATCAGAGGGAGTCTTGTATGAAATGTTTTGGTCAAAAACTCAAGAATATTCTCACCTACAAAGCACTACAATGAATTTGCAACAAGGAGCAGAAAGATTCCTAGGCCTTGAAGAGTTGAACGATCATTTTTGTGGGCCTCAACGAGATAGGCCAAGGGAAGAGTTTGACCCTATGTCTGATGTGCACCAAGGTGACTTTCTTATGCTTGTTCCGAGTGACACAGAAATCTATCCAGTGTGGCTTGCAATGGCTTTATCTGACATTGATAATGAGCCTACATCACCAAACTACAGAAAACTCTTGATTCAATATTGGGCACCTTGCGCGAGAAAAAGTGGGATGACAGATACTCAAGCTTACAGTAATTTCTGGAAGGGTTATTGGGTTGTCAACTATAAGGACCCACAAGTGTGGGAAACTGTAGATGCAATTGTTTGGTCCTGGAGACCCAACAAAGAAGGACCATTTTCTAGAATAAAGATTCCAGAAAGGCATGCTATAAAAGCCAAAGAAGGCCTCACTCATGCACATCAACTACACTTGGATCAAAGTTCAGATATGGTATCAAATGTGGAGTAGAATTATATATGTGGAGATTCTATTGTGACTATACTAGTCAGTTTGTAAACAAAATCTTCTTTGTATCTTCCTTTGTTTTATGTACTTTATAGTTATTATACAAATCCATGTGTTGTACATCCTCTTGACTTTTGGTGTTTATCAACACCACAATCCTATGATATTTTCACTTTATTTACTAACCACACACCTCAATTTTTCCCACTTTAAGTGGAAAATTCCCAAATTACATGAATTTAGTCGATTTGGAGATTCCCATAATTTGAGATTTTTAACAAAATACCTAATATGGTCTTTCTTGCATACCCGAATTTGCCAAAGGGAAAAAACCCAAGGGAAAAAAATGCCTTTGGTTATGCACATGATGCTCTTTGATAGCAAATTTATGCATACATAACATTTATGAGAGATAAAATGCTTCTAAATAGGAAAATTTTGCAAATTTTACCATCTCTCGTGCATGATTCAAAGTTGATTAGTTTCTAGCTCAATGAAATATGGAATTAAAAACAAGTCAAGAGATAAAAAATAATACAATTTTGATGAATAAAGTGGCTCTCGATAGCCAAATTTTACAATTTAAAGCTTTCCAAAAAGTTGGCTGACAACTAGCTCACATGAAATTTTGGATTTAAGAGCAATCTATGAGCTAGAGATGACTTCAAATTTTAATGAATGAAAGTGAATGTCTCTCAATAGCCAAATTTTGTACTTGAAAGCTCTTAAAAAAGCTGGGTAAACACTAGCTCAAATGAAAAAAAATTAACTTTTGACCAAGCTATGAGCTAACATATATACAACTTTTAATCCAAACAATTGAATGGCTCTAAGTAGCCAAATTTTGCAATTTTTTGCAATGATGACCCCTTCTTGGATCAATGAAATCACACTCCTGTCCACAACCCTTCAAAATGAAGCTCAATTGTTAGTGCTTTTAAGCATTTGGTCATTCAATACAAGCACTAAAGGCATGCTCAATCACGAGGCCAATATTTTTAATGCTATCTTATGATCATCCAAACTAGCTTGATGGTTAGTGCTATGCAAGAATTTTTCTTTGGAATTAAGCACTAAAAATGTATCAAGCAATGCACACTCGAGACCAAGTATCAATGCATCATTTGGTCAAAAGTGAAGCTTACATGCATGTAAAAATGAACTTGTCTTTTAGTGTAAAAACCTCTTGATCAAACCAAACACCACATCATGCTCAATCATAATTCAATGGTCCTTTGGGAAATTTCAATGATTAGTGTTATCTAGTGATTGCTGCATTCAAATCAGACACTAACATGCAACAAGCTAATCAAGTCCAAGCACAAAGTCTCGATCAAGCATGAATATATCATCAATGTAACTCTCGAATGATTTCATAGTGCATGCCAAAAAGAATTGGTATTTTAGTGCAACAATAATGCCAATAAAACCAAGCACTAACCATTCACAAGCCAAAAAATTGGTGCAATGCAAGTTCATGTATGTATGGAAATGATAACAAAATCATAGTACACATTCGACGCCTACCTGCTTGCTCTTACATAGAAAATATGACATACATATCAGAGAAACGAGTTTAAAAATGTCCCTCAAGTGGGCCTGATTGGTGATGTTTTTTGCTATTCAAGCGTTTGTCACAAGATCCAAAAATTATTTTCTCTCCCATGTCGACTCTTGAGTTTGAGCCAAGGCATTATTTCCCCACTTAAACTGCTGCATTAACATTTAACTCACTCCCAATGGGCTCGTGGCAAAGACAGGGTGGGAACCTCTTCTTTGAGAAAAATATAACTACTTTTTATTTTCTTTAATTGTCTGCTACGCTCATCGACGACGGGTGGGGCTGCAACGGGCTGAGGAAGAGAGAGAGAGAGGAGATTGGGAGCAGGAAGAAATGCTGTATCCCGAGACTTTGCACAATCTCAGTGAGTAGGTGTTCGTAATGAGCGCTCTACAATCACCCGAGCAAGAATGATATCGATAATGAAGCTGGGAACCAAGGAATGTTAGAGAATGCATGAATTGACTTGACGGGGTGCAAAATTTGTATGCTAGCATGTGTGAAGCCACGAAATCTATGGCCAAGCAGGATCTCACTCAAGACAGAGAGTGAGTGGGCTTGTGTGTAGATGGGTGAGCGCAAGGGTGAGTGGGACACCATGGCTGGGGTATTCAGCTGCGCAGATCAGAGCTCGACAATGCTGGTGTGAGCATGTCAAGGTGCTTGCGATGTAGAGTGTGTGTGTGTGTGTTGGAGTGCTGGCTAATGCTACAGAGACAAGAGCTGCAGCTGAGATCAGTGTGCGTGCATGTGTGTGTGTGTGTGTGTGTGTGTGTGTTTATGAAAGCATACAACCAGGTAGCGTGTGTGTGTTTGTTGCACTATGTTCAACTTTGCAGGCGGGCCTGACTCTATACTGCAGGTTGACAAGCCATAATCAATAAAAGCCTAGTGACCCATTGTCATTGGCTGACTGTATTTGCAAGCAAGAACAACCTGTAAAAGTAACTTATAATTATAATAAGTGTGGACTTCCTTTCCACCTACCTCTATTCCCTAATTCCCACATGGACCTCTTTTACCTATGCAAGCCTCAACATGTGTCTATTCCCACCTACCTATAATTCCCATGTGATGGATAATCCTCACTCCCTCAACTTGTATATAAATCCCATTAGCTGCCCTCATTTGTAACAAGGTCTTCACTCTCCATTCAAGTGCAATCTATTGTCATTGCTCTATTTCTATCTTGCACTCTCTTATGTCTTGACATTAGCATATTAAGTAATAGTGATATTAATCACATTTAAGTTAATCTCTAAGTTCTCACATGGTATCAGAGCACTAGAACTTAAGATTAATTTTTTTAATTAGCGCTAAGAAGATTCCATCTCTCTAGTCCACACTCAAAGCCTCACTTTCCATTCTTTTCAAAGAATCCGGAACCTCGAAAGATGGCCGACTTAGCTTCTTCATCTTCCGCATCCACCTACAAGCCCCGTTACATTATCGACAAGCTTAACGGCACTAACTACCAAGTGTGGAAGATTTGGATGGAACTCTACCTCACGCAGCTGCAACTTTGGGACGTCACATCAGGAGTCGAAGAGCAACCTGACCACCCCGAAGACCCCGAAGACAAAGATTCAACATACGTCATCGACACCTATAATACTTGGCATAATAGAAACAATAGTGCCAAGATGGAGCTCATTCTCCATTTCCAAGATCGGCAAGTCCAAATGGTAAAAAAGCTAACTACAGCTAGTGCCATTTGGAAGTTCTTCGAGAAGAACTATGAGCACACTGACCTCCTCTACCAAGTTTCCCTAATCAAGAAATTGGTAAACACTACCATGCAAGAGGGTCAGTCATCCTCCAAGTTTTTGGAGACGTGGCAAATACTTCTAGATGAAGTACTTATCTCAAGGCTTGCCATCCTTGAAGAGCTTCAAAGTATGCTCTTATTGGCTTCTCTACCTGCATCATGGAGAGCCTTTATCACTACACAAGCCACTACGGCTAACTTGCAGCTACAAAATCTTGTAGCCAAGATCCATCAGGAGGAAACGCTTCGCGACCACACTAGCAGCTCGCAGAAGTTCACAGCACTTGTCACTATGACAAGAAACTCACGCCCTTACAATGGCAAGAAGCCTCAACATTCGGGCCCTCCTCGACAACACAATAATTCTGGAAGAAAGTTGCAATTTCAAAGCCACCACAATCACCAAAATTCAAAGCAATGCACTATCATCGCTTTGGACACCTTACAAAGGATTGTCGCCAACCACGCAATCAAGGTAATCGTCCTATCTCTCACCCCAATCTATATCCTTCTTACCCTCAAGGAGGGGCACGCCATGGCTAGCCATCTCCTTTTATTTATGGTCAAGCTCATTATGCTGACATATATACTTATGATAGCCCATCTTATCCTTTGCAACTATATGCCACCACTATAGCCACTTCATATCCCAATATCTGGCTACTTGATATGGGCGCCACCCATCATATGACATATCACCTACACTGGCTATCCAACATCACTTATCTAGAACACCCTTTAGAAGTATGCCTCGGTGATAACAGCATCCAGCTCGCCAAAGCCTATGGAGATGCTGTCATTAACCTACCTAATGGCCTACACACCACTATTTCTCACGTATATTATGTCCCTGGTCTCAAGAAAAATATCATCTCTGTCAGCGAGCTAACCGACAACGGCATCATCATCAAATTCATGCGAGAAGGTTGCCACATTTCGACACTAAACAAAGATGGTCAGTATGTCACACTTTTGGTCCCCAAAACTGGGCGTCTTTATCCATTGGGTGACTCATCGCTTGCACATGCATCTGCATCATCCATAAAAACACAAGAAAACACACTCAAATGGCATTATAGACTAGGACATATTTCTCAACATGTTTTGCACCAACTCACTCATCGCCAACTTGCACTAGGTCTTCCCAAGCACCTCACTCACATCACACTTTGTGAGGGCTGCATTCTTGCTAAAGCACATCATGTCCCATTCCCCACTTCATCATCACGAGCCACTGCACCTCTCGACCTCATCCACTCTGATGTTTGTGGCCCATTTCCCGTCAACTCCCTCACTGGCAATAAGTATATGCTTACTTTTATAGATGATTTCTCAAAATACACAACTACTTACTACATGGCTGAGAAATCCTCAACCTTCTCTCATTTTTGCACATTCAAGGCATTAGTTGAGACTGTACATGGTTGCCACATTAAAACTCTCCTCACAGATCATGGTGGGGAATACACTTCTCATGCATTCAAAGATCTATGTCTTTCTGCTGGTATTCGACATGAATTATCCATCACCGACCACCCACAACAAAACGATCATGCCGAGCGCAAGAATCGCACACTATTTGAAGCTGCTCGTGCCATGCTTCCTTAAGCTAGCCTCCCAGACGCCTATTGGGAAGAAGCTACCACCAGTGCGTGCTACATTCAAAACCACATTCCATTCACCCGCAATCCTACTACTACACCCTACACCCTTTGGCACGGTCACCCACCTCATCTTGGCCACCTTCGCATCTTTGGAAGCATTGCATACCGCACTTGTGATGCAACCTTTATCAAAAATCTCACCATGTGCTCAACGCACAACTTTTGTCTGCTATGGTGATCGCTTTGGCATCAAGGCATACCGCCTCTATATCCTAGACCATCACAAGTTTATCTTTGCCCGTACCGTCATCTTTGATGAAGAATTCATCATCTCAGGCAAATATTCTCCACCATTGCACCCTACATTCTCATCACCAGTCCACTCTTCTCATCAATCTTTGTTGACGGCCTCACCCACACACACACCCACACCCACACAAATTTCCCACCCTTCTAGGCACAATCTTGAGCCTCCCTTAACCATCCAAAGGCCTTTCCTCATTGCCCATCCACCTCCTCGTGTCTCACATTCTCATGCACAGCCAATCGACAACACTCTTGCACCCATCTCCTCACAGTTGACACCATCACCAACACCATCCTTCCCGACTACCGCTACTTCCATCACACCGCAGACGCTCGGTGCTCCACCTCGTGAGCTCCCATCACCTTTGCTACCGGTCTCACCTTCACAATTGCCATCTTTTTTTCGCAACTCCCACGAAACATTGCCAGTTACTCCCATCCCAGCAGATGTCGACGAAGTCGAGCCTCATAGCTCTACTTCTGCCACCTTGCCATCGCAACACACTTTGGCTATACACTTGGACCAAGCCGCCTCTAGTTCGCATGGCCGCACCCGCTCTCTTCGCGAGATCTATGAAGCCACCAATTTCTCTGTTGTACTCAATGATGAAATGATTCTTGAACATCCATCAGAGCCTCTTGAAGATGCCCTTCCCCTCTCTGTTCTCGATGCCCTCGCTTCTAGCGAGAGCAAGGAGTGGCATGCCGCCATATTGGATGAACTCCAAGCCCTCGAAGAAGCTAACACTTGGGAGCTTGTGCCACCTCCTAAGAATCATAACATTGTCTCTTGAAAATGGCTCTTAAAGAAGAAATACCACCCCAACGGCTCAGTTGATCACTACAAGGCACGCCTTGTCGCTCGCGGCTTCACTCAACAACAAGGTGTGGATTACTTCGACACCTATTCGCCAGTACTGGGTATGACTGCATTTCGGCTTCTTATTGCACTTGCTGCTAAGTTTAATCTTCTTTTACATCATCTTGATATAAAAACTACATTCTTACATGGCTTGCTCCAAGAGCTCATCTATATGCTACAACCTCCTCATTTTGAGGACCCTCACCACCCTGATTATGTATGTAAATTGCATAAGCCCATTTATGGCTTAAAATAGTCTGCACGAGAGTGGTACATCCGCATGCACCACTACTTGCTCAAATGTGGCTGGGAACGTCTTATGGCAGACTAGAATATCTACATATGGCAGACCTCTAAAGGCATGGCTATCTTAGGCCTCTTTGCGGATGACATTCCTCTTTTTGGCACATCGGAGTACATGATTCTTCAAGCGATTGACTACATCTCTCACGCCTCATCTTGTAATTTTAGTTTGATCCCTACTGGATGAACTTCTCATTAAGGGGGGATAGCATGTATCTACGACATGGCTACTTCACAAAGCTCTTTTGTTCATCAATCTCAATGTTACAATGAGAAGTCCACCCTTAAGGGGGGATGTAAAAGTAACTTATGATTATAATAAGTGTGGACTTCCTTTCCACCTACCTCTATTCCCTAATTCCCACATAGACCCCTTTTACCTATGCAAGCCTCAACATGTGTCTATTCCCACCTACCTATAATTCCCATGTGATGGATAATCCTCACTCCCTCAACTTGTAAATAAATCCCATTAGCTGCCCTCATTTGTAACAAGGTCTTCACTCTCCATTCAAGTGCAATCTATTGTCATTGCTCTATTTCTATCTTGCACTCTCTTATGTCTTGACATTAGCATATTAAGTAATAGTGATATTAATCACATTTAAGTTAATCTCTAAGTTCTCACACAACCACCAAAACCAACCACCGAAATGGGCTGGCGTTGGTTGACTGCAATCTACACCGCCAGTGAGGTAGGTATCAAAGGTATCACATGTATGTGTTTGGTTCAATGGTGTCTAGGCTTGGCAAGAACCGTATTTGGCATAAACTCGGGAGTCGGTAGTGCCATCCAGGTTAATGAACATTTATTGGGCGAGGCACTACCACCAGGCAACGGGATTCTTGCGATTCGCAAGTGTGTGCACTTTGGCATACTATAGTTGGCGAGTGTGTTTGATTCTCAGAATCTCAAGTCGTGCAGTGAGACTTTGTCATTATCAGGGGGCAACAACATCATCATGCCACCTATACTATATGTTAAAAGGGTGCCGCCTACATGGAATAAGCAACAAATAAGCCAAAAAAATCTGAAGTTAATCATGCAACTTTGTGACTACCAAGTTGAGAGCCAAGCTGCAAGTGGAGGTCATGTAGAAAAAAATCATCTTGGGGCTTGTTTCTCTAGGCGAAGGGTGTATAAGGCCACGGAGAGGAAGTTTCTTTCGAAAGGGTCTAATCATATTGGGGTGGTCAAAATAGGACGAACCATAGGCCTGATAAACCATCATTTTTTTAATTTTTTGCATCCATGCACATTCTTGTATTGTCCAAAATAATTTTGAAAATTGAGTTGGTTTCCATGATTACCTTGGTAAAACACAGTTTGCAAAATTTTTGATGAGCATACAAGTAAAAGTTATCATCATGTCCCAAAAACATACTACAAGATAGAGCTTTAATGACAATTCAAGCACCGATTTTGAAGTAATTGATCAATCATGCTCAAAGGTGGTGCTTAACAATGCCATATAGTTTCATTTCGCCGATATCAATTAGGACACATGTGCCTCCAATCATAATAAAAGCTCACCAAAAAATTCGACCTTAAAGGTGGTTGTGGATCAATCATTATCGATCATTGCAGTTCTGATTACTCCTTTTCAATAATTCTAATCATCCAAACCCTGCTGGATTTGTCATCTTGATGTGTGCGGGTACACACACATTATTATGGCATCTCCAAATGCACAAATCACCAAAATTCTTACCATATCCAATCAAATTGGCATACATGACAATGGTAATACGTAAAATCATTTTCAATTGTGTATCAATCAAATTATCCCAAATCAATGATACACATAGAACACCAACCATTTTGGGTCTTTTAATCATCACAATTGGCAACCAAGGCCAATCATTCATCTTCAATTTAGGCTTTAAATGCCATTGAGTACGCACACACACTCAAATTTATATGAAAAAATTCCATCAATTCCTCATTGCAATGCTCAAATTTTACACATGACCAAGCATAAGTGAATGCATGCATGCTCAATTTCTAAAATATTAACACTATTTTAACCCAATCAAGCAATGCACACACTAAAAAATTACGCACAAAAGTTCAAATTTGGCTCAATTTCCAATGCATTTAGGTTTACACCTAATGATTGCACACACTTTTCATGCACATTTCATAATCAAAAACCATTTTGGTGCCCCAATTGACCATCAATCATTGAAAATCAAGTGGTCTTGGATGGGCACACACACTCAAATTTTGCCCAAATATTTGGCAATTAGGGTTATCCAATGATTGAATTAGCCTAGAATACATATCAGTTACATGGTCGCATACTCATAAATCATCAATTCCATCAATTTTTATGTATGCACACATTCAAGATTAGGTGCACATACACTTGAAATTTTTGACAGTTTTTTTTTCTCTTTGGTGTATGCACACACATGAATTCTTGATGAGAATTAAGCATTATTTTGATACATACAAGGTTCATTAGTCACAATTTGACCATCAATTTCATTCCAAGTGTATCAAATTAGGTGCAAAGTGTAGGTCAATTAAGTTACACACCTAATTTTAGCAAATAATTCGCAACATTGAATCACATTAATCAATCAAGAATTGACATGAGAAAGTGAGTGAACTTACATTGTAATTACACTCCAAGTTACTCCTTTGCTCCACATGAAGACACATCATTTCACACACAAGTGTGTGCACCATCAAATCGGCTTCAAAATTGACCATTGTAGGCCAAAATTCAAACACTCAAATCATCAAATTAGGCATAAATTGGCACAATTAACTTGATTAGAGTGATGATTCCACCTTTTACAAGGGGATTTAACATACTTTACACTTCAATTTTTAGTGGTTAGGTTAGTAAAGTTAGTCAAAATTAGTAGAAATTAGCATGAAATTAGTACAATTAGCATGGAAACGAAGCGAAATTAGCAAGGGTTAGTATGCAATTAGTAAAGTTGGGGGTGGAATTGGGGTTTGGGGTATTCATAACTCAACATTAGCACCAATTTCTTGCACAAACATCATCAAATCACACCAAAATTGAGTTACACACACTCGAAAACCGAGAAATTAATAATGAAATTACTCTATTCTACACATCCTAAACTCACTAGCTTAGGTTATCGATCCCCGGCAACGGTACCAAATATTGGGAGGTGTTGTAGCACAACCTAATAGCAACCCACAAAAAATTATCAAATCCGTGGATCGGAAACCCGGCTAGGGCTTGGAAGCACGAGCATCGGATGAATAGAAATAGAGGATTCAAGAGATCACCTCTCCAATGCAAGTAGAGATTACCCATGGCAAGACTAACTAAACATACTCTAATCACTAATCAAACAACTCCTACACACATCAAGTCCATCGAAGTCCTACTTACCATAGACTAAAAAGCCCAAGCACACTAATGATAAGCACACACTAATTACCACATGTCAATCATGGCACTTCATCAATAGCTACACACACGAGGTGAATGGTGCTAGAGTTTCATAAAACCTATCTACACACAAGCAAACAATAGGGAACACACACTAATTACAAGATTAATACCCAACATAATCAACCTAATTAGTGATGCTAAATATTACGAATCGAATGCTTGTGGACGAATAAGAGTGGTTAATAGCAAGAAGTACATACCTCTCTCAAATCTAGAATAATTAGAGTGTAATACTAGTTCATAACATAATGAAATGTAGAGAAGAAGTAGACTAATGAGAAAATAGGAATTATATTAATCAAGAAGAGCTTACTCTAATTACAATGGATTAGTCCTAGCCTCTTAAGCATGGGCATTAAGCTCCATAGAGTGAAGAGAGAGAGAGCTCTCAAAAGTGGATCCTCAAGAGTGAATACTCAAGAGTGAAGCCTCCTTGCATAAAGGCTTCCTTTTAAAGGCTTTCACCACAATCCCTTCTACTATGGGTTTAATCTTGAGCCCTCTAGCTAGCACATACAAAGGAACTCCAAGTGAGCCCAAGACTTATATAAAATGAATTGGAAATATTATGCACAACAATAGTATATCTCCCACTTGATGCATATTTGGTGTAGCATGTGTTAGCTGCTGCTAATAGTTCCATTTGTTAGCCTTGCTCTTTGATATACCTTCTCTCATTCGGGCCCCATTACCATTGGCCCCGTGTTAGAATATAGACATGTACTTACAAATATATCTATTCTTCCACATTAAATAATAAATTTAATATGAAAAATAATTTGGTTTGGTTAGATATTAGATTTTATGACATTGCATCTCTCTTGAAATCACAGTCGTCCTCGATTATGAGGTAGAAGAGATAAAACCTTAGTCATTAGTTCATTTTTTCTTAGCGGGTAGAGGATCCCTTTTTACCTTACAACATCATTCCAAGATGGATGACTAATCCATTTGGTGCTTGGGAGACATAGTTTCCGCAAGCATGTCTAATCTTTATTCCATTTCATTCTCCCAAAGTAGAGTGACAAATTCTACTTGGTGTTTGAGATATGTCGTCATCACAAACATGATTCTAAGCATGCATACTATTTAAATTTGTGGACAATAAAAAGGAAATTAGTATTATAAGACAAAGACATTGGTCATTTGAAAGACATTTGTACATTTTCTTACTCTAATGTAGCATTGTAAGCATTGACAAGGTTCATACTATCCTTAAGCTGTATTCCTTGCATCCATCTAGCATCTTCAAAAGGATAGTTTTTGAACTTAATAAGATATCTTCGGATAATCTTACCATGTCGTAGTACCTTGTCTTCATGCCGAAGGATAGCTTTGGGTTGTAGCACTTCTTCTTGGTCTTCAATTTTGAGAGGGTCTTTAAAAATTGGTTGACTTGGTGGCTCTCCTTTGTAGGGCTTAAGTAGGCTCACGTGAAAAGCATTGTGTATGAGCCAATGGTTGGGCAACTTGTTGATAAGCCATCTCATTGACTGGATTCAAGATTTGATTAATGAACCATAGTATCTTTTTGCTGATTTAGCATGATGGCCCATAGGAATTTTGCCCGTTGTCTCCCTTAGTCAAGCCTTGAACGTGGTCTTTAGGATATCTTCATCCACTATCCTTATTTGATGATAGCCACTTTACAGGTCAATCCTACTGAAGCAAGTAGAGCCTTGTAGCTTATCAAATAGATCTTCTACTTGAGACACGAGAAATTTGTTTTTGATAGTGGTATGGTTTAGTGCACGATAGTCCAGACACATACGGTATGTACCATCTTTCTTTTGCACTAAAAGGACTAGAGAACAAAAGGGAGAGGAGCTAGGCCTCACCACCCCTTTGTCTACCAACTCTTGTACTTGCCTGATGATCTCCTCTTGTTGAGCTTCAAAAACTCAATAAGGAGGCTTGTTATTAGGCGGTGAGTTTTGTGGCAGGAGCTCAATTTGATGGTAATCATCCCCTCATTTTGGAGGTAAGTCCATAAAGATATCATTGATGAAAACATCTTGGAATCCTTTTATAAATTTAGACAAGTTTAAGTTTTCTTGATTTCTACCACTTACATTTGACGAAACATTAGGACTTTTTAGGGACTCTTTGACAAAAATCATGTACGCAGAAACTGAGCTCTTCATTAATTGATCAAAATCAAGAGGATTTACAAGTGGTATAGTATGACCAGACTCACTAGCATCTATATACATGTTCTTTCCCCTGCAAGTGAAGTAGATTCTACTTTCACGGAACTTCATGTTGGCAGCCATGTGATTGAACCATGGTGCCCAGGATAGCATCCTCATGCTGGAGAGGAGAGATGAAAAAATCTTCTTTGTCGACATAGATTTGGACATGGAGCCTCAACTTCCCAATCAAGGGAGTAGTGGAGGACCAATGTCCCTTGAAAGCGGTGTCGGAGTATCTTCCATGTTGAAAGCTTGAATGCCCAACTTGGTGGCCAACTCCTTTGATATGAAGTTGTGAGTAGAGCCAAGGTCAAACAATATGAAGGAATCATGCTCCCTTACCTTTCCCCAAGCATAGGAGAGTGGTGATCCTTTGCAATGAGCGTCCTCTTTTGGAGCTTTGATCGTGGAAGCTCTAGGAGTCTCATTGCAAAACATTTCTCTTGGGGCAAGAACGATAGCCATGTCCTTGCTTGCCACACTTAAAAAATTTATGGTCCCTGTGAAAAGCTTGAAGGTATTGAGGAGAGAGTTTGTTTTTACCTTTGTAAACTCCCTTCTCCTTGGGCTGATTGTTGTTGTTGTTATTCAAATTGCATTGGGAAGATTTTTGGGCTTTGATTTTCCCCTTTGCATCAATTTTGTCTTTGTTTTCCATGGACTTGGCAGTCTGTCTAGCCCCTTGTTGGAAATTGATATGCAAAGCAACCATGGTGTGGTGGATTACTTTGGTGATAGAGCCAAGCCGTTGAGAGTTGACATACTCGGCCATCTCTTCATGTAATCCCACACAAAGTTGTTGCTTTTGCTCGACAAAGTCTATCATTTGAAAGACAGTAGCCTTGAGATGTAAATCCCAAAACTTGTCTACATATTTGTGGATAGACTCATGAGAGAGAAGCTTCCAACTGCACCATTTGGTAAGCACTTTGTCCTTTCCATCGCTTGCAAGGAAATGCTCATGATGGAAACTCGTAGAGTTTTCCATGTGTTTGGGGCTCTGTCGTTGCCATGAAGGCTAGCCCACCATTGACGAGCTGATTTTTGGAAGTGCATAGATACATGGTGTAGCTTGGAGGACTCCGTGAAGTCCTCATCTCTAAAGGCCGCATCAAATTGCTGGATGAAGGCCAATACTTTGTTGGTGGCACCAAAGATTCCATAATAGGTGAGAAAAGAGATACTCTTTCCTCCGTCTTTGAACTTCTTGAGTTTTTGTGACCTTCGCCATGTAGGGTATAATTTGCGATTTCCTCCCCTCTTGTATTCTCTAGGAGAATAGCCATAGCCTTTGTCGGAAGAGGAGGAAGGTGAAGAAGAAGGAGAAGAGGGTGACCTCTTTTTTACCCATTTCTTCCTTTGTTTCCTCTCTTTCCTTTTGGAGTGACAAGGAGAAGGATTGTGGGTTGAACGTTTCCTCTTAGGAGGAGTTGGCAATCGTCTAGACCACCGTCTTCGTGGAGCCACTTCTTTAGAGGAACTTACGGATTCATTACTTTCTTGTTCTTTGGATTCCTCCTCTCGTATGGGAGAGAGTCTTCTTTTGGGGGTCTCATGAAGAGGCCTCCTAAGCTCTCTCTCCTCTTGGAGAGGAAGGGTATTCCCATAAGCGTGAAGTTGTTGAGTAACTTTGGCTTGCAAAGCAGGATTGCCCATAGCTTGCTACAACCTAGTAGCAAGATAATTGACAAACATGGGGGCATCATCATTATCATCTTCATGTACAAAATCAAAGTTATCAATGTTCATTCCACTCTCTTGGTTATTGTCATTCATGCTAATCATACTTATGTGTTTACTTAGTGTATTCTTTGGCAATTCAAAACGTTAGTTGCTACTCCTCTTAGCCTTTGAAACTCAGCACTTAAGTATCTACACCCACGACTTGAATTGGTTAATTATAGAGAGTAGTGGAGTGGGTCTAATACTGTAGAGTTTTTGAGGGATAACTCCTTTGAGACTTCTTATGGCTCAATAATGATAAAGCCGTAGGAAAGTCTAAAAAAACTCCATTATTAAGACAAAATCTCCTGAGGTGCACCATATCCCACATAGTGGGCTAAACAAAAATGACAACAGATCCAGTCCCACTTACCAAATTCTCTGATACCAATCTAATGGAAATGGCCTATGCACTTTGAGAGTAGCAGAATTAGGAAAATTAGAGAAATTACTTTTGTGAAATCTCTTTGAGAGGATAGAGGGTGAACTTAATTGGTGGTAGCAACATAAACATAGTACTTAGTTAACAAGGCATGAACAATACTTTTGCAAGAGAAAGAGTTTAGAAAACATGACAACAATTGAGGATTGGATTTACGTGGAGCCGGTCCCCCCTACAATAAACATTTTTATTATAGACTCTCCTGTCACACGAGAGACTTGGTACAATACAATCTTTGTGCTCCTTGTGACCTAGGTGATGCAATGACGATGGAAAGGTTTATGCATCATGAGCATAAAATAAACTTTGCAAAAAGCATTAACTATCTTAAGCCTCAGTCCCAAGGACTCAAACACCTTTGAAGGTGGAGAGAGCTAGCGGCGGGGAATGAGGGTAGGGAAGAGGAAGAAGAAACATTCCATAGGAGAAAGAAGTAGTTCCTCACTTATCATTACTCTTATTGCTAGCATACATAATAGCATAGCAATGAAGATGGAGAATATGACAAGCTTAAGAATTGAATCATGGCTCTTGGTTGGACTTGCATTCCATAGCCAAGAGTGTTGGTGTAGGCTCTCAACTTCTCTACTAGCTTGGAGAAGGAGATGGAGCTCTTTCACTTTGCACTTCGCACAATGAGAGAGTGTGTGGGACAATATACCCCCCAAGTAGCTCCCCTTCTTACTTTGGTTGACCTCCCTTGTAGCTCATGCTTGAAGCTCATTCGACCCCTCCAAGCCTAGCCAATCACATGCAAGGGGCATATCAAGCAACAAGGGTAGCCTTGGGACAAGTGTGCCCCTTTCCCCTTTGAGAGAGAGGACTTGATAAATTTAATAAAATATTACTTATATAACCTAAATTATCATTGGAACTCTCTAGGGATCAACCAATAGGTTTTAGACACTCCTTGAGGGTGACCTAGCCAGGGGCTTGACATGTGTCCTACTTGCCTCTTGAGCAAGGGGTGCCCTTTAGGAGAGAGAGTGGTAAAAAAACCAGCACCCCTACTTGCATGGCTTGGATCCTTCTTGTATGGATATGTGTTGACTTTTGTGACACCTCAAGCCCCTCAACCTTGGGCCTAGTTCTCCCACAAGCTCGTCCCTTAAGCCCCTCAAGCTTGGGCTGGGTTCCCACCTCAAGTACAACCCTAGCATCTCAAGCATGAAAAGAAGCATCAATCATTAGGCACCTCAAGCCTCTCAAGCATCTCAGTCATCAAGCATGACAAGCACCTCAAGATTGGGCCGGGTTCCCACCTCAAGCACAACCCTAGCTTACCTAAGGTCAAAGGACTTTTAACACTAACCTTTAGAGGTCTTCAATGAAGCTAACCCTAAGGTCTTTAAGCTCCATTGGTTAGCCTTGCTATTTGACAGACCTTCTCTCATTTGGTCCCCTTTACCATTGGCCCCGTGTTGAGATAGATCTGTAAGCGCATATGTGTCTATATTCTAACCCTTGTTTTTGTTTATTCTTCCACATTACATGATCCGTTTAATATGAGAAAATCATGGGTTGGTTAGATATTAGATATTAAGACACTTTGTGCATATAGATTTTCATTAGAAGCATTTCTTTTAAAGCCAAGATTTTTGAAAAACCTATCTAGTTTGACATACCATGCTCTTGTTGATTGCTTTAGGCCATATAAAGCCTTTTTCAACCTGCAAACTTTGGAGGTATCTCTACATAAATATACTCCTTGAGAAGTCCATTCAAAAAGGTAGATACAACATCAATTTTGTAAACAATCCACAAAAAGATGTAGAAAGAGAATAGATGGCGAATATATAGTGGTCATTCAAGGTGTGGGAGCAAAGGTTTAACTCACATCAAACCCTTCAACTTGTCAAAAACCTTGTGCGACTAATCTTTGTTTGTACTTTTCCAATGAGCCATCAAACTTGTGTTTGACTTTGTAAACCCATTTGGTGCCGATGACTTTCTTCTTTGGTGGTGGCTGATCAACTACGTTTTGAGTGTCATTCCTTGTGATGTTGTCATACTTTGACTGCATTACTTATTTTTACTTTAGACCAGCCATGGCCTCATTCACTGAGGATGGATCCTTGATAGGGCCCACAATTTTGGTCGTTAGAGCTATGTTGAAGATGTGGTCGGAGGCTCTTTTTTTCTCCTCTATTCTCTTTCACCTTTGCAAGCCACCCTATTCTTTATGAGGATTGTGAACATGAGGATTTTGATCATTAAAGACCTTTTGTAGTGGCTTCTCGTGTGATCCTACAACAGGTTGATTTGTTTTGTTTTAGTTGTCATCATCAGAAAAATCCTCCTCTTGAATTTTTGTAGATGGAAATGGTGCACAATGCTCTCTAGTGGTGCGGTGATCTGAATGCAGTATGCATGCAAACTCACAAGCTAGCTTAAGTTGATAGACAATGTGAAAACATGTAAATAAAAGTGAACAAAGAACAATGATCTGAACAATGTACAGGAACTAAACAATAGACAATAGTTGAGTCAACCACAAGACCTACAAGGCAACACCTTGTACATAACCAAATGACCATACAGGTTCTTTGTTTGATGAGAGAGGGGATGAACCTATTTCTTGCACCAAATGCGGCCCTTTTTTAAATACCAAATTTCCACTAGTGAGTATTTTCTTTGCCTGTGAATCGTTGAGTTTGTATGCCTTAGGCTCTTCACTATATTCTAGAAATATACACTTCCTCACTTCTGGCTTCTAACTTAGTTCTTTGGGAATCAGGAACATGTGCATAACAGAAACACCCAAAAGTTCTAAAATGCAGGACCAAAGATTTCTTACCAGAATAGGCTTAGTGAGGTGTTTTACCTTTCAAAGAATTTGTGTAGCTTCGATTGAGGATGTAAACTGCTATATTTATTGCTTCAACCCAAAAGGAATCTGGCATATCCTTGGCCTTCAACATGCATTGTGCCATCTCTACCACCGTTTGATTACAATGTTCCACAACTCCATTCTGATGTGTTGTGTAATCGATAGTAAGGTGATGTTTGATTCTCATTGTAGTAGTTGTTGAATTCATTTGAGAAGAATTCTCCTTCTCTATCTGTGAAAGCATCTTGACCTTCTTTCCCGTTTCATTTTCTACAAGCTTGTGTCATGCTTTAAATTTTCAAAAGCTTCAGACTTCTAAAAAATGAAATACACCTATATCTTTCTACTATAGTCGTCGACTAACAGCAAAAAATAAAAAGATTCACCCAAAGCAGAATACATTTTACCATAAAGATGCACATGTACCAACTCTAGAAGAGATTGAACTTGATTATTAATCTCTTTTGGAAATGCCTTTCTTTGTTACTTGCCCATTATGCAAGCCTGACAAACTTCATTCATATGTGAGATTTGAGGCATGTGTGATACCATTGAAAATCCTTGAATCTCTTTTAGCACCACAATGCTTAGGTGACCAAATCACTCATGCCATAATTAAGTTATGCCTTTTTCTATAGTTATCTCGCAAGTGCAAAAAGTTCATAAAGATTGTTGCACCTTAATTCCTTTCCAATTGTATTGCCGTCAGAATCCAACATTTTTGCTCCACTTTTCTTTAAGTAAACTTCAAGACCACGATTACTGACACGGGGCTAGCCGTACCACACTCTAGCTCACCCAGGGCTAATGATGCCCGGCTTTTGGAGCCTGGCTGTAGGAACCAACCCCATTCGGGGGAGCATAAAATTAACGACAATTTTCTTTTTCTTTATTGCCAGTTGGCTGCCGCCACCCCACCTTCCCCTTGACCTCGCACCCACAGTTGGCCGCCGCCCCTCCCCCCCATTATTCATGCTCTCCCTCCCTCTCCTCCATTATCGCTACCCCTCCCCCTCCCTATCGTTTGTTTGAAAGCCGCCATAGTCTCTCTCTCTCTCTCTCTCTCTCTCTCTCTCTCGTTCATCAACCTGGGGGGGGGGGAGGGGGGGGGGGAATGAAAAAAATCCCTCTCTCTCTCTCTCTCTCTCTCCCCACCCTCGCCCACATGCACCCTCTCCCTCACCCACTTCTTCTTCTTCTCTCTCTCTCTCTCTCTCTCTCTCTCACACACACACACACACACACACACACACACACACACACCCCCCCCCCCCATTGACTCATGCTCTCACTCTCGCTCTCTCCTTCCTTGTGTCGGCAGCCAGCGGGCCAGCCCATAGGGTGCCAAGCAGTAGCTTCCCCCTCTCTAAACACCCACCACACACACTCTAACACTCCATCCCTGTCTCCCCATCTCTTGCTCACTGTCTCTCTTTCCCTCACTCATGCTCTCCTTGTCTGATTTCCAGACACATACTTGCCAAGCACACTCACACACATACACACACAAGCGTAAACACACACACCCACAAGCTTTGTGCACATACAATAGGTACATACATGCATGCATAAGCACATATTCACAAGCACGTAAAGCGAAGAAGAAAACGAACGCCACACAATGACAAAGGAGAAAGACGACCAAAAGCACGCGAAATCAACAACAAATCAAAGATTGATGCCAAAGGCATGCCCCGAACGGCCCTGAAAGTGACAAACGTGTGGCATCTCGGCATCAACAAAACACCGGTGAGGGCAAAAGCATACTCCATCCCTCTTCTACGACTGTCCCCCATCGGCAACACCCTTGTAAAAAAGCCCTAAAATAAGTTACCCTAAGTCTAGCTATGGCTAGTACTTGTAAATTCACCTACCCCTACCCCATTCTCTATGTCTCATTCCCTCTCTCTACTCTCTTCACCTTCTCTCTCCTACTCAATAGAATAAGCAGAGGCTCCGCTGAGCACTTCCCACAATCACATGGCACACTCACACTCTCTCGCACCCCACTTGTAAGAGAGGTTACCACTCCCAAAATCCTATATAAGGAGGGTGAGCTCTCCAGTTAAAAAAACACGAGAGAGGAGAACGCCAACGCGGAGAAGCACAACATCACCATAATCATAACAATATGCACACTCTACACAAGCATGATAGGCAATTGGTAGTCCTTTTGAAAGGTTGGCACTCTAAGCGCATGGAATTAGGAGCACTTGATGTTAGAACCATGGAAATATGGGTTTAGACACACACCTAGTTCATAAGAAATCTTTTGTTCAGCTTAAGCCTGATCTTGGAGCTCAAAATAGCTTGTAACCTTGTTGCGGAACTACATGAATAGAAGGACCTCTTTGCCATCAAGAACTGTGTACTTGGGTTGTAGCATGTGATAGAAGTTGAGTGTAAGCATACACCCTCTAGATGGTAGTTTCTTCTCTATGGAAGCTATTGGGCCTAGTGTGTATCCATTTGGGATTTCTCATAGTATGGAATGATAAGAAAAGGGTAGTCTCTCTCTCTCTCTCTCTCTCTCTCTCTCTCTCTCTCTCTCTCCACACACTCTCTCTCTCATAGTCAGGATTCAGAAGAATGTTGGTTTGGGGTGTGTTGTGCTAGAGTGATAAGTCCTAGGCTATGATACGTGTCCTAGCCACTCTTATATAAGGTGGTGCCCCCTTTAGAGTTATAGGATAGAACACCTTAGGTGCTACCCCCCCCTCGAGATGATGCTTGGGAATTTCAGGCTATGTGTGGTGTAGAGGCCACCCCACCTAGCACGTCATTTCCAACTATCATTTTCTTGGCACCCCCACGGAGAATCCTTTCATGAAACCCTTTAGTTTACAAGACTGAAAAGCGTGACCTTTTGTGGATGGATGAATGGTTAGCAGGGTTTGCTAACTGGACGACAAAAGAAGAGGAGCTCCAAGCACAGCTGGACGAACTTCACATCTCCATTGAGGCTCGAGTGCTAGGCGTAATGGTGATAAATTTGCAGTGGGAAAGATAACTAGCACATCAAAATCAGTGGATATACATAGGCCGTGTGCCAAGGAGAAGAAGGAGGAGGTCGAGACCATGTCCGCAACCTACGGCCAACCCGCAACAACAAGATGAAGGGAGCTCTTCACAGTAGAGAGTCAACACTATTCTACTTCGAGAATCGGGTAACTCAAGTCACCAAGGTAATTATCACAGTCAATTTCCAAGTCGCACCTGATGCTGCAGCACAAATAACAGAAGCACATGCTCATGCTCTCATTAGAGAGACTAAGGATCTACTAAGTCTGTTTCAGGAAAGGACACCACTCTCTCCCACAAGTTCTGACAACGACTAAGCACCTCTAAGCTTCATATGAGTCAGTACAACCTACCTCAAGGCAGATCATACATTCCGATACGAGTATAATCAATGAAGGTAATAATGTATTGGAAGGCTCACTACCAGCACATCATCAACACAATGCTGGGAGGGGAGTGCTACTTTGAGGTTTTGGCATCAAATCAGCCATATGTCCTACCTTTGGTACAAGGCAATGTACTTGAGTATAGAAAGGGTATACACGCATTCTTGTAAGAAAAATAAAAATAAAAAATCTTTTGGTTGTAAGCTAAGCAGTGTATCTTTCTAGCTCTCTCTCTCTCTCTCTCTCTCTCTCTCTCTCTCAGTAATCATGGCAAGTGTAGCATTTTCAACATTTAAAGGAAAGAAGGGGGAGTATTTGGTAGCAGATTTCTTAAATGACTTTGAAGTAGCATGTGTAGTAAGCAACAAAGACATAGATGAGTCCCGGGTTAGAATCTTTAAGCATCTCATGAAGCTAGAAGCTGGGTCGTGGTACAACACACTCCCACAAGCAACTAAGGATAACTGGGAGCTCCTAAAAATTTCTTTTAAGAGGCGTTTTGGGGGAGGTACGACTTCAGAAAATCTGTGGGACAAGTTGAGAGACTTGAAGTAGGAGAGTCTTTTAGAGTATGCCACCTATGAGTCCAAGTTCGTGGATTTGTGGGAACGGTGGATTTAGTCACTGGCAAGAGGAGAAGTTGCACCCAATTTTCTCAAAAAGGACCGGTTCACGCATGGCTTATGGCCACCGTTCAAGGAAAATGTGAAGGGTAGGTTCCCGGCTATGTATGAGCTAGCCGTGGAGATTGCTCGCCTTAAGGATAAGAAGCTGCAGATTAAAGCCAAAGAAGCCGAGTCAATAGAAGCAAGAACATTGCGTCAGCAGCCAACCATGACAACCACCACTTTACCTCCACCACCACTGGCTCCTGGGGTAAGAAATGCCCAACAAGATATGTTGGCTCACATTACTGATCAACTATAGAATTTGTCTATCCACTTGATACAACAAGGAAGGAATCAGGAGAGAGATTAAGACCTGGGAAGGGCACGATGAAAAAATAGAGAGTATCACTGCTACACCTGTGGAGAAGATGGTCACGGTATGTATTACTGGCCTCAACCACATCAACCCCATAATAGAGAAGGTAGGAGAAACCAACTGTCACCCACTAGAGAGAGAGCACCTCTACCCCAAGCACTAGCCCCACGAACACAAATTCTACATCCAACCCAGGCACCACCACAAGAACCCATTCCACCTCTTCTACCGACACCACCACCTGATCGCACTGTAAGCATCATAAGCTTAGAGGAGAAAGGAAAGGATGTAGTAGTGGATCCACCCAGAGTGAAGGAGAAAGGCAAGGGTAAGGTGAAGGAAACCTTTGTAGAACCATTTGAAACCACGAATGTAAAGAGAGTTAGGAGGGAGAAAACTGCACAAGCTGATGATGAGAGAAGCATGAAGGGAGAGGCTAGCAAAAGGCCGTCAAAACCACGACGAAAAATAGGCATCACCGAATTCTAGTTAGGAGAGAGTCTAGGCCCTATGATCTCACATTGGATGTGGTAGAGCAAGGACCAAAAATTATATGGCCACAACTGCTACATCTCACACCAAAGGTAAGGTGGCAATGGTCCAAAATGGTAAGTACAAGGCGCTCCAAAGCAAAGGTAGCCGGAGCAATTTCAGGTTGCAACATGGTTGACATCCTTCCAATCTCGTCGACGTCAACATAAAGGGTAAGAAGGTTGGAACACCTACATTGATGGTGGTGCACAAATATGTGTGATGAGTGAAGCTATGATGCTTCGGCTAGGGCTCGAGGTTGACCGGCCTTCTCCATGCAAGGCAAAGATGGCAAACAAAACAAAAGTAAAATATGTGGGTGTAGGAAGATCCGTGAAGGTAAAAGCCTTCACCACTAAGGTAGAAGTAGATATTTTTGTGATGCCAACTAAGGGGGAGGGCTATCCATTGATCTTAGGAAGGCCATGGTTGATGGCCATGAAGGCAAAGTAGAACTGGGGCACTGGTCTTCTATGCATGATTGGTAAGAAGGGGGAAACAATCTACTACGACATGAGGACCGGAAACAAGCAGAGACAAATGGACCTAGAGACATTAGCAGATGAAACCACTAGTGAGTCTTCCACTTATGAGGAGGAGACCACTTCCATCAATGAGAGTGATAGCTCCATCGATGTGACAGGCATTATCATGATGGATCTACAAAGGGCAAGCACGACTGGTGACCCATCACTAGAAGATCAAAGCAACGGTGAGGAAAATAAATCACCTGGCCTAGGAGAGGGTAGGATGAAAAGTATGCTGTCTATGGAATTAACAAGTGAAGAGAAGGATAAATTTTTGCAAATGTTGATGGGATTCCCTGACCTTTTCAGTGACAACTATGAAAGAATCACAGATATTAGAACGATGGAGCATCACATTAAGTTGACGGAAGGGGTAAAGCCAGTTGTGCAGAAACTACGACGACTGGGGGTCATATAAGAAAAGGTGCTCCTTGCCGAGGTAAGGAAGCTACTAGATGCAGGGTTCATTTACCCCGTGGAAAACTCAAAGTGGGTGTCACCCGTAGTGATGATGCCTAAGAAGAATGGTAAGTGGAGGATATGCGTCGACTACAAACCACTAAATGCAGCCACAAAGAGGGACCATTTCCCTCTCCCTTTCTTGGATGAAATTCTGAATGAAGTAGGTGGTTTTGAATGCTATGCACAGTGTGATGGGTATTCCAGCTATTTTCAAATACACATATCCTTTGAAGATCAACTAAAAACCACTTTCATTACACCATGGTGTTGTTTTGCTTATAGAGTTATGCCATTTGGTCTCACAAATGCACCTACCACATTCCAGAGATATGTCACATATGGCTTTCAACTGTTCTTTGGAACATCCATAAGAGTGTTCATTGATGATTTTTGTATATATAGTCCTTGCATCTGACACTTAGAAAAAGTGACCAAGGGTTTATCAAGGCTGCAAAGCCTAGGAGGGCACTTAAATGTAGACAAGTGCCACATTGGGGAAATTAGAGTCATTCTCTTAGGCCATGAAATTTCAGCTAAAGGTATCAATGCCGATCCAAGTAAGGTGTCTGCACTCATCGCACTACCTTTACCAACAACTGCACGTCAACTAGTCTCTTTTCTACAAAAGGTGAGGTACTTGAGTAGATTCATGCATCTACTATCACAACTTGCTCTACCACTACAAAAGCTCACACAACGATCGAATTTCACATGGGAAGAAGAGAGCGAGCATCACTACAACAAGTTAAAGGAAGTCTTAGCTACCCTACCAACTATCTCACCGCCTAAGTGGGACAAAAAGTTCTATGTCACCTCAAGAGTGGGTGATGAATCCTTGGGGGAAATGTTACTCCAAAAGGACGCAACGACATCTTTCATGAGGCCAGTCTACTTCTCCAGTCACATGATAACAACGACAGAGAAAGGTTTCACCCATGCAGAACACCTAGTCCTAGCTCTTAGATTTGCAACTACAAAGTTTTGATCATATTTGTTGCCTAGGAAATTTGTAATCTTAACCATGGATGAAGTGTTCCCCTATGTGGTACAGACGAATTAGCCATTTAGTAATTCTAACTGAAACAAGAGTTTGACTACACGGTACAGGTGGAAAGCACAACAAGATCAAGCTTGGGGGGACTCATGACCTACCAACACTTTGAGAAAAAGGTAAAGCAATCTAGAGGGGAGGTATTTCAACCACTTCTAGAGCCACCGGTGATAGAAAGAACACACTCTCTCTACTTTGATGGAGCCTACAAGCGAGCATCTGACAAAGCAGCTGTAGGAATAGTGGTCCTTGATGACAAAGGTATCAAGGTATTTTCACTTGGCCATTTGTTAGAATCACATTCTAACAATGAAGCTGAGTATACAACACTGACAAAGGGGTTACAATGGTGCAGCTCACAAGGGGTAAAACACCTTAATATATTTGGGGATGCTCTACTTTTGGTAAGACAAGTAAATGGAGCATGGACATGTAAGAATCCTAGCTTGAGGACTCACTTAAGCTATCTAAAAACTTTCTTGGGTAGTTTGAAGCAGTTCAATTACACCACATTCCAAGGGCTCAAAACCATGAAGCCGATGCCTTGCAAGAAAAATACTGCAAGAAATGGAAGTTGGGGCTATAAAGCTAAAGCTCCATCTATTTCAAGGAAGTGATGCTTTACATGACATAATGCATTTCTTGGAGACAGGGGAATGTCCACCAGATGTGACGAAAGGGAAAAAACAATGGCTTACTAGGAAGGCCACAAGGTATTGACTTATCAATGACGGTTTGTATTGTAAGGATAAGGACCAAGTACTTAGGAAGGTCTTCTCTCTAATGAAATTACTGAGATAATTGCCAATTGTCAGGATGGTGTTTGTGGCGGTCACTTTGCCCTTGATAATATAGCAAGCAAGAAAATCTTTCACGCTAGTTTGTATGGCCTAGCCTCAATCGTGATGTACACCACTGGTCTAAGACATGTAAGTTGTGTCAACAAGCCAGAACCAGGTCACTCATGCGTGAACCACAGACACTTATTATTTCATATGGGCCATTTGAAAAATGGGGTATAGATGCCATGGGACCATTGCTTACGGCCAACTCCGGGAAGTTCTATATCATCATGGGAGTCGACTATATGACTAGATGGGTGGAAGCTACAGCCACAACTAGGATCATAGCTGTGGAGGTAGCCAAGTTTGTCTATGAGCACATGTGTTGTAGGTTTGGCACACCATTAGAAATTATCTCTGATAGAGGGCCATGTTTCAGGGCAGACTTGGTAGGGGAGTTAATGCAAAAAAACTAGGCATTGCAAGGAGGCACTCCACACCATATTACCGTCAATGTAATGGCATAGTTGAAAAAGTGAATGGAATGATTTGTAAAATCATCACCAAGCAGGTTAACAATCATCCTGGGGATTGGGATAAGTATTTACTCCCAGCTTTGAGGGCCAATTGAACCTCATTCCGAACATCTTTGGGGTTCACCCCATATCATTTGGTATTTGGTAAGGAGACAATCTTACCGATTGAGGTGCAACTAGCAAGTATCAGAATAATGGCAAGCCAGCTTCAACAACCCAACATGCATTTGAAAGATCACATCCTTGACTTGGAACACCTATACAACTGGACAGAGAGGAGGCAATCAATCATTATGGGGAACAGATAGAACACAGATGGTTTAATTTCAATCAACATCTTCGGTGCAAAGATTTAAAGAATGGCATTGGTGCTCTGCTATGAAAATCGCTTTGACACACGCAATGATAAGAAGTTCCTACTCCGATGGGATGGTCCTTTCATCATTAGGAAGAAATATGCCAATGGGAGTTACCAGCTCATGGAAGCGGATGGTAAGCTTCATAAGACCAGAGTCAATGGATGGTGGTTTAAATCCTATTTTCTACGATTTGATCAAGCTCCACCTATGGAAATTCCAGATAAGGATCGATACACCATCAGCCCCCACCTCTGATGAGAACGACCAAATGAATGAGTTAGAGGCATAAATGCCCTAACCTTTAGGGGGAGGGCTAATGACATGGAGTTAACCATACCACACTCTAGCTCACCCAGGGCTAATGATGCCTAGCTTTCGGAGCTTGGCCGCGGGAACCAACCCCATTTGGGGGAGCATAAAATAAAAAACAAAAAATGTTTTTTTCTTTTCTTGTCTGTTGCTGCCGCCACCCCACCCTCCCCTTGACCTCGCGCCCACAGTGAGCCGCCGCCCCTCCCCCCCATTATTCACGCTCTCCCTCCCTCTCCTCCATTATCGCTACCCCTCCCCCTCCCTATCGTTTGTTTGCAAGCCGCCATATGCTATCTCTCTCTCTCTCTCTCTCTCTCTCTCCCCCTCATCCATTATTCACGCTTTTCCTTCTCTCTCCTGTCCTGTACCTGGCCTGCCCATAGGGCGCATAAAACAATATCTCTCTCTCTCTCTCTCTCTCTCTCTCTCTCTCTCTCTCTCTTGTTCATCAACCCCAGGGGGCCCACCATGCAAAAAATCTCTCTCTCTCTCTCTCTCTCTCTCTCTCTCTCTCTCTCTCTCTCTCTCTCTCTCTCTCTCTCTCTCTCTCTCTCTCTCTCTCTCTCTCTCTCTCTCTCTCTCCCCCCACCCTCGCTCACATGCACCCTCTCCCTCATCCACTCCCTCTCTCTCTCTCTCACCCCGTTGACTCCCGCTCTTGCTCTCTCCTTCCTTGTGTCGGTAGCCAGCAAGCTAGCCCACAGGGCACGAAGCAGTAGCTTCCCCCTCTCTAAACACCCACCACACACACTCTAACACTCCCTCCCTCTCTCCCCATATCTCGATCACTGTCTCTCTTTCCCTCACTAATGCTCTCCTTCTCTCTTCCTGTCCTGTGTCGGCAACCAGCCCATAGGGTGCATGGAAAAAATAGTCGCTCTCTCTCTCTCTCTCTCTCTCTCTCTTCATTATTTACACACACACACACACACACCACCTCAGTCCCTCTCTCCCATGATCGCCCTCTCCCCCCTTGCACTCTCGCCACCTTCTCTCTCTCTCCTTCCCTGTTCATCATAAAAAATCTCTCTTTTTCTCTCATTCCCACTCACACTTACCGACATAGCCCACACACCACACACACTCTCTCTCTCTCTCTACCATATTGTCGTAACCTTCCTCTCCCCCTCACCCGCTTCACCCACACTCTCTCTTCCTCTCTCGTTCTCTGTGTAGCCAAGCCGAAAAATAAAAAAAAAATATAAAGTCTCATTCACTCTCGTTCCCACACACATACTTGCCGATGCACACTCACACACATACACACACAAGCCTATACACACACACCCACACGCTTTGCGCACACACAATAGGTACATGCATGCACGCATAAGCACATATGCACAAGCACGCAAAGAGAAGAATAAACGAACGCCACACCATAGACAAAAGGAGAAAGACGACCAAAAGCACGCGAAAGCAACAACAAATCAAAGATTGATGCCAAAGGCATGCCCCGAACGGACCCGAAAGTGAAAAACGTGTGGCATCTCGGCATCAACAAAACACCGGTGATGGCAAAAACATACTCCATACCTCCTCTACGAGTGTTCCCCATCAGCAACACCCTTGTAAAAAATCCCTAAAATAAGTTACCCTAAGTCTAGCTATGGATAGCACTTGTAAATTCACCTACCCCTACCCCATTCTCTATGTCTCATTCCCTCTCTCTACTCTCTTCACCTTCTCTCTGCTACTCAATAGAATAAGAAGAGGCTCCGCTGAGCACGTCCGCAATCACATGGAACACTCACACTCTCTCTCACTCCACTTGTAAGAGAGGTTACCACTCCCAAAATCCTATATAAGGAGGCTGAGCTCTCCACTTAAAAAAGCACGAGAGAGGAGAATGTCAATGCTGAGAAGCACAACATCACCATAATCATAACAATATGCACACTCTACACAAGCATGATAGACAATTGATAGTCTTTTTGGAAGGTTGGAATTCTAAGCGCATGGAATTAGGAGAACTTAATATTAGAACCATGCAAATATGGGTTTAGACACACACCTAGCTCATAAGAAATCTTTTGGTTAGCCTAAGATCCATCTTGGAGCTTGAAATAGCTTGTAATGTTGCTGTGGAACTACATCATTGAAGGACCTCTTTGCCATGAAGACCTGTGTACTCGGGTTGTAGCATGTGAGAGAAGTTGAGTGTAAGCATACACCCTCTAGATGGAATGATAAGAAAAGGGTAGTCTCTCTCTCTCTCTCTCTCTCTCTCTCTCTCTCTCTCATAGTGAGGATTCAGAAGAATGTTGGTTTGGGGTCTGTTGTGCTAGAGTGACAAGTCCGAGGCTATGATACACGTCCTAGCTGTGCTTATGCTAGGTGGTGCCCCCTTTAGAGTTATAGGATAGAACACCTTAGGTGCTACGCCCCTTGAGATGATGCTTGTGGATTTTAGGCTATGTGTGGTGTAGAGGCCACCCCACCTGGCACGTCATTTTTGACTATCAATACAAGATTTCACACCCCTAAGGAGGATTAGGACACCCCGCTATCATTGGATGTGGCCAACACAAAAGCAAGAAAGCTCAAGTTGGAAATTAAGCTGATTTGAATGCAATGCAGAAGAAAAATATGTCTATCAATGACTATTCGTTGAAGATAAAGAACATATTCAAGTCCCTTGCATCAATTGGTGTTACAATAGATGATGAATAAGTTGGAAGTGTGTCTGCAAGTTTTAGGTTCATAATACAAAGAGTCTAGGACTGGAATCCATCTTCAAGAGAACATTACCACATTTACACATTTATTGTCGTTGTTGTTGATTGTGGAAGAAAAGGAGCTTGAGGGAGAGTCCTCTATGCAAGACATAAATAATTCTAAACAGATCCTCTTCAATAGAAGAGGACATGGTATAGGTCATGGAGGTGGTTGAGGAAGAGGTAATCACCAAGCACAACAAAAAAATGATTTTCAGAGATAGAACACAGGTGGTCAAAGAGATTTTCAAGGCAAGGGGAGCCAAGAGGTTGTGGAAATGCATAACGTAACTATACAAGTCAAAATGGAAATATTGTATGTTGGAGTCATGGGAGAGAATGGTCACTTTGAATATGACTATTCAAACAAGAGACAACAATATTAATTATGCAACTGCAAGCTGGAATGTAGATGAGACGAGGAGGCTATTTGTGGTATAGCATGTAAAATACTATGTCTACAAATGTGCCAAATACTAGTGATAATATCTGGTATGTGGATTAAGTTGCGTCAAATCACATGACTAGTCTCGGTGAGTGGTTCAAGGAAATGCACACTTTGCATACTCCTATTAATGTAGAGGCTGGGGATGGTACTACACATTCCATTATGCATACATGAAATGTACCATTATCTGTGATAGATGGTATAGTAAAATACTTGGCTGATGTACTGCATGTACCTAATGTTGCAAAGAATTTGGCTTTTGTCGGATAGATGTTGAGTAGGGTTTGCAAGTCATGTTGAATTCTGATGGTCTCTCTCTGTCAAAGGGTACAAGAATAATGGTAAGTTGGTTGTGCAAGGAAAGAAAATGGGAAGATTGTTCACTTTAGATGTAAACATGCCTAAGGTGAATGCGGTCATGTTTGCATAGGTGTATGAGTTGTTGTATGTATTGAAATTTGGCACAAGAAAATGTGGCATGGGAATCTACAACAATTGAAGATAATGCAAACTAAGAAGATGGTTACACGTTTGCCAGCATTTAAAGTTGCTAAAACGAAAAAAACTTATGAAGCTTGTCAGTTTGATGTCACGATGCTCCACCTCCATTAGGAGAAAGCAATTTTTGTAAGGGTTTTAAAAATAATAATGGTAAAAGAATTTTGTTCTTAATGCGATGATTACAGGAGTTGACCAACATGGCACTGAAATGGAAGCTTTGGATTTTTTTATATAAAATAAAGTGTTGTTGGAGAAAGATGTGGTTAGCATTGCCTTGGTCAGTATGTAAGCCAAATGATGTGCTTGGGAATGCTTAGATTGATATGTATGCCAAGTTTTGTGAATGGCAATGCTTTGATCAATAAGTATGCTAAAAGTTGGGGTTGGTACGCAGTTGGCACTATTTGATCAATATGTAGGCCAAATGGTATGCGTGGTGATTCTTTACTAGGTATGTATGCCAAATGCAGTGAGCTTGTCACAATAAGTTCTTGAGGAGCTTTTTTTGGGATGTTGCTTGGAGCACATTGATCGTGGTATATGTCCAACATAGTTGTGTCAAGGAAGCATTAGATGACACTTTGGCATGCGCCCATCTCAGTTCAAGTCCACTACCTCGACTTTAGCATGGGAGGTTGGTGGCATGTCTTAGGGAAGATTTGAACTACTGGATGTGAATGAAAGGCCTTTCTTCAATGCATTCACCTAATTTTGCACCTTCAAGGCAAGTGCCATTGAAAATGGCTTTGACATGGGTGAGAGATAATTAATGAGGAGATTGATGGTCAAACCTGTTGATGCAGGATGTGCTCAACAATGCTTTGGCCAATATGTAAGCCAAATGTGGTGTACTTGGATGGAGGCCGCCCATGGGCCGCCTATTACCATACATATGGTAGTGATGTGTACAAAGAACACACTTAATATTTTTGGGGTAGTTTTTCCCTCACTAGGAGGTTTTTTCCCCTGTGCATTGTATATACGTCCATCATTCTAGGCCTAACTTATCTTTCTATTGTGCACTAAGAAATCTCGTAAGCAATACACTCTCTATTGTGTGCCTTGAGCTTCTTCATCTTCTCCTAATTGTGTGTGCATCCGTGAAACCCTAATGTTAACAATTGGTATCAATGTAGGTTGCATCCTCCCAGGAATACTTGCGAATGTCACCAACACCCACCTGCCCACTTTCTTCGATTTGGGCGAGCTTTGGTGAGCGTCAGCATGTCAAAATATATTTTAGAAAATCTCAAAGAGCTTGGTTTGATCAAAATTTTTATTCAGACTCATTTTGGACTCTGTTTCCACTGGAGGTATACTACACAAGTGATTTAATCCTTTTGATTCCTCGGCATCCAGCTCACCTCTATCTGCAGTGATCTTCCCCACACAACCATAATGACAAATCACCTCATCAAGAAGGAATTTTCACACAGCTTTTGTGATTTTAGCTCTTAATGCTCTTCCTTCAACCTGGTTAGTAAGGTCCTCTCATGCAAGAACCAAGTATCTCATCGCCAGAGTCCTAAAGGCATTGTGACTAGATCCACAACCCATTTATAGTGCATGGCTAGTGGATATGTAGGGTGCAATCCATCACGATGTCAAACATTTGAAACATTTGACAAGTTACACACAACTCTACAAATTGAGATACATATTTATACATACCCTTCCACCAGTATTTTTCTTTCAACTTGGAGAAGGCTGCCCACACACCCCTATGTCCAGCCCATAGACTCTCATGAAAATCTTGCCTGAGCTTTACTTGAGTCTCTTTTTTACATATAACCCGTTGTGGTGTAGCACCCTTTTGTTTAGGATGCTTCCACAAGTAACCATTCATCAAAAAGTACCCATATGCTTTCTTGAGTATCCTCCTGAATTCTTGTTCAGACCAATCATCCTGTTTTGCTAGAGTACTCAAATAGCCTCCAATAAGAAGCCAATCACCTTCATAAAGCTCTTCAAGAACAATTCAAGTGGATTAGTCATGCAGACATTGTTACCTTTAACATGAGAGATAGAATAGAACTTTGTGCCTACATCCTCTCCCTCGTCAATCATGTGTGACTCATCTTCATACCTTGCCCTTGATAGCATATCTACCACTGTATTGTCTTTACCTACAATATGCTTAAACTCAGGATTTAAGAACTTAATGTAGGAAATCCACCGCAACATAGCAATGTCTGGCGTTAAGAAACTTGTAATCATCCCAAGAAATGGTAGACAATCTATTTCTACAACCACACATGTACCAATTAGGTACTCTTTTCCATTTTTGAAGGCTGTAGCCATACCCCATAACTCTCTCTTTATCTGTGGATAGTTTCTCTGGTGAGCACTTAGTAGCTTTGCTCCAAATCTCACCACATACATGTGTCCTTCTTTGTCATCTTGCCCTATTGCCCATCCAATCCCTATAGGATTGGTGTCTACTGTCACAATTACTGGCCTTTGACACTCATAGTCTACCTTTCTCAAAGTTGGTGTTGATGACTGGAGCAACTTTTTTATCTTTTTCATGGCTTTTACATGTGCTTCTGTCCATTTAAACTTTTGATTCTTTCTAAGAAATTGATAAAGAGGATCGGCTACATGTGCATAATGTGGAATCCAAATAACATAATCTCAGTGATGCTAGTGCATGTTTCTTTCATTCTTTGGATGGCATCTACCTTTGTTGGACAAGAATTCCTACGATATGGCCCGCACATGTGCCCCACAATGAGCACTTCATTGACACCAAACATAGACTTTATCCCTGACAAAGTAAGATTCACTTCCTCCAACCTAGATAGAATTTTATCACAATCATTTATGTGATTTACCACAAACATGCGTCATCCCTTGAGATCCAAAGCTTCATCTTTGTCACTTTCTTCACATCCTTTGATAGGCAAATCATCAATGAAAGGCATTGTGATTTGAGGAATAAAGCCACATAAGACCTTATTCATCCCACTCATCATATGGGCAACCGAGTTGTTTGATCCCTGAGGCAAGGTACACATCCTTAACAAACCCAAAGGTGTCCTCATGGTTGTCAAGTCTTTGCTTTCGATTGCAAGCTGGAATTGATCATACCCTAAGTAGAGATCCCCCATTGAGTAGATTTCCCTCTCTGGAAACACTTCTGCAAACTCATCCACAATTGGACCTGTACCTACATTTCTAATTGTCACCTTATTCACTGGTTGCATATCTTGGATAAAGCATAGAGCACCATTCTTCTTCGGAACTATGAACCACCTGTTTGAGTATGGAGCACAAGAAGGCTCCAAAATCCCCATTTTGATTTTTTCATTCAGTAGCTCCACTAACTTGGGCAAATGAGCCTTTGGAACCGGAATAGGCTGCAGATTCCAAGGCATATGAGGTTTTGTAAAAATTACCATGGGGGCTACGATAGAAGGATCAACACATCCTATCTCATCTGGCTCAAATGCAAAAGCCTTACCATGCTTTGGAAGCATTTCTTTGAAGCATTTTGTTTCCTCCTGTGTTAGAAACTTCTCACAACCAATCTGCAACTCTTGAAAAGACTCCTTTGTGAAGGTATGCCCAATCTTTTTAGGATTGCTCAAACTTGGTTGCAAAGAATCCTGCTCAATCTTCTCTCTGTTGTTGGGTGGTAAGGGTGAAGCTACTGGTTTCACCTTTTTTGCTACACTTTTGTATTTAGTTTCAACATGGACTTCTGGGCCAAGTTTCTGCTTGAAACATTGGTTATCTTTAAAGGCTTCTATGACTTATACATTTCCATAGAGCATACTTACACAACTTCATTTTCAAGATGCATACTAGAATCCATTATAGCATCAAGCCACCCATAGTATCTACAAAAGAAACTTGCTCACACAAACCCAAAATATTTTCAGTAGGCTCTAGCAACCCACTCTCTTTCATGCCTATTTGTACATTATGTACATATTGCCTCTCACATCTCTTCAAATCTTCAAGTTTTGTAAAACATACTGATCCATTCTTTGTTACCAAGGAGCCTGTTGAGAAAGTTTCACCTATTTTTGGATCATGAAAGACCCTTTTTGTTTCTGCACCACTGCAATCCCGCTTTACAATGGTACTTGTCCAAAATTCATCATTCCACTATGGTCATGAAACTCTTTTCTCACCTTTGGTAGAAAATGATCTTTGAGGTTGTCATGATTTCTATCATGGTTTACACAAACTGTGAGAAATTGAAAAGCACGTTTACCATCCTTGCTTCGAATCCTAGCATAAGCTGAACCATATCCATTACCTTTGTGTCCATTTGAACTCCCACAATGTAGGGCTGCCCAAGGATGAGATGATATGAAGATGTATCCTGTACAAAGAAGTTTTGGTCAATTTTTACATCACCTATTGTCACCTTCACATCTAGACATGCTGCATACAATTCACCGGATGAATTTTTTGCCACTTTTACCATCCAACCATGATCTGTGTCCATCGGACATTTGCACTTGCTGTAGAGACTCTTTGGCATTATGTTTATTTTTGAACAATGGTCAATCAAGGAAAAAAATGGCTCTTCAAGATCACCTACCTTCACCAAAGTTTCTGTAGTAGCCCTTGCCCAGTGACTTTGTGAATAGTAGCTCCTAGGAATAGCTTCAACTTCTTCATCATCATTTGAGAAATGCACTTGCTTCACTCTCCCGCTAGATTGATAGCATCCTACCACACCTCCATCATCCTCCTTATTTTGCAACTGCATCCCTTGTGTCTTTAAGGTTTCTCCTTCAACCTGTGGACAAGAAAATTCAGCAGGATCTCCTCATGGAATTCACGCTTTGGAATGCCAAGAACTTCTCCCAGAGTAATATCAATCTTGCTATTCAAAATCCCATCCTCCAAGACTTTCTTTAAATCTGTAGCAACCTCAATATCAAATTTTAGTTTATAAGTTGGGCCTTTTGTCTTACCTTTTGTTGGCTCTTTCTTCTTTCATGTCGTAGACTTCTCCATGAGTACTTCAGGTGGAGATGCTCCTTGTGTCAAGCGTGTTTGGAAAGGCGTTGAGTCGCTTCTTCCCACACTTCTAGAAGCTCTTTTTGATGGTCCTTCATCAACATTCTCACGTCTGCGCTTCTCTTCTACAATAGCCTCATTTTGTTGGCATTTTGTAATGTAGGCATGCACTGACAATGAGTCCACTGGATCATTCCATCCTGTTTCTAGATGTATGCAATCACTTGCTTCATGTAGAATCTGTTTTGTAAGCTTCCACTTTTTAGCTAATTGCACAACATTTGGCCAGAGTTGACCATGATGATCACTCACCTCTTCATCACTAAGATGCTCTATTTTTACTCCATAAGTAGCTGCCTCAACTGAAGAGGTGGCATGGTTAGTTGCCATATCTTCAACTAGGGTTTGCATTCCCCCCTTCCCAAAGTTAGTTCTCAAGGGTAGACCTGTCTCTCTTAAGTGGATTTTACCATCCTTAAAAAAGACATCTTTTGTCAAAGCATCATTAAAACTATCACAATCCCTTCTTACATGGTCTGTACTATCACACCAAATACATCTATTAACAAAGACTTCTTTGGGCTGTTGTCTTTGCCTAGGAAGTGGCTTTGATGGTTGGCCTTTTCTTCAAGATTTGCAAGCTTGACCTTCAAGTCACGCATTTCCTTCACAAGCTCATCTAGCATAGACTCATCAAACTTAGGAGCTATAAAAGTAGGTTTTACCATTTTGTCAGAAGTTGAGGTGGAAGGACTTGTAGTGTTTACTACCATCTTGTCCCTTCTTCTTTATCGTTTGGCAAGCAGTGAGACAACACGTTCAACCTCATTCCAATCGGTCTTTAGTCCTTGCTCAACATCTTTATCTTCAAGAAGAAGCTCCAAATTTTCTTGAAACTCTTTACCTGCATCTTGTAAGAAAATATTTGTCTTCTCTGCATCTAGTGTGGCCTTTTCTGTCTTTGTGAGTTGTGCATAGCGCTGCGCAAATTCCCTAAGTAGCTCTATTATTGATAGTCCTTGCTTTGGCTTGACTACCCATTCTAAGAATGTCCTTTTGGTCACTCTCTCAGACTCGTCCATGAAATATTCATCCTTTAAAGCTACTTTTAGTTCTTTCCAGTTTCTCCCATGCCCATCTTTAATTGCCCTAACATGTTCCCTAATTTTTGGAGCAACAACTAGCTCAAAGCTTTGAATCATCTCACCTTGTGACATGCAATGAAGCTCCATCTCCTTCACATACAGGTGCAAGTACTTGGTTACATCTTTGCCATTGAACAAATCCATTTTGTTGACGACCGCTTGTATGACTTTGGTTGCTGAAATCTCCCTTCTTGTAGCATGTTGTTGTTGCATGAAGATTGAAAATGCTTGAAACATTTGCATTGTTGCTGGGTCAAAATGCATACCCTGTTGCTCAACATGATCACCCATGGTTACCTAAAAAATCTCACCCTGGCAAATTCGCATCGGGTTCACCAAGAACATGTCAAAAATTTGCGGTCTTGCGAGGAAAGCACCGGGCTTTTGGTTGTGAGAGAACTCCAAAACTATATAAAGACGTTAAACCATAGATGCCATGAAGTCTAGGGTTTTGAAGGAAGTACAATCAAAGAAGCCCCACTCTTTCTCTCTTGCACTCACACACTGTACAAAGAAAGAACACAAAAGAGAATATCAAAACAACACAAACATCAATGCTATGATCATATAGTATCATGGGTAATATGAAAGGGTTAATAAATGAGTTAATGGCGTTCAATCTTTGCCGACCAAACAGGCTACGAACTGTTCTTTGGAATTGTGATTTTGTGCTTACCATAATATATATGTTTTGTCTAGTGATTGGCATTAATTGTGTGTACAAATCCTCTTGGTTCATAGCAAGATAACTACACTTATGTCAAAAGAAAATTTATAGTCTATAAGAGGCAGTATGATGGGATCTGGTGAAAGAAGTATTTCATTGAGCCTTTCTGGGCCAAAGAGAAACACTATACATTGTTAAAAATGTATTTTACGGCTAATCCATACGTTAATTCTTATAGATCGCACATAGTGGAAGCGATAGAAATTCACATCATTTGGATTATTCATTTAGGATAGTATGTGAGAAATGTAAATATGAGAGAAGTGAAGGGATGAGCAGTTTCCCTCCCAAGCCCTATTCTTATCCATAGGAAATAAGGATACTTCGGGGAGAACCTAGAATTTGTAGAGTGAGAGAGATAGGTTTAGTTAGAGAGGGAAATGAAATTAGAGATATATGTTGGATTAGAGATGAAGAAGAAAACAACAAGAAATCAACAAAATATCAAAGTAGAACACATCTTACTTGACAAACCCTTCGGGAGTTATTCACCATTATGATGGAGAGAGAAGGAGAGGGAAGCCTTCAGCCTTGATTGATGCACCAAGTTCAAGAAATTAGAGTTGATCTTCCAAGGATAGCTTACAAGAATGGCTAGTCTTCCTCTAGGAGCAAGTGTAGGCTTAGGCTTATGTTTAAGGCTAAGTATAATTAGGCATCAATTCTCTCACTCCCTCATGAATTCATCTCATGAATGACTTGAATGGCTTGAATGGTTTTGAAGGAAGAACAGGTCCCCTTTTGTAGGTAAAGGGAACCCCCAAGGGTCTACACAAGAAGAGAAGAGCCAGTGTGAACAGAAACTGAAAAAATTTGAAATGGGCTATCCCTGCATGATGTGGACAGACTGGGGTTCAGTATTTTGATCATAGCTCCTCAACCGTGGCTCCACATAAAAATGTAAAAATATGGGCAAAAAATTCAGCTCATAAGCTATAACTTCCATTGTATACACTTTTTCCAACTCGGATTGGAATCTTGTGTTAAAAAAATAATCAAAATAGGGTCCATTTCTGCAACAAAAGTCTTCCCATGGTCCCCTTAGCCTAAACTTTCATTTGATTCCAAAGGACATTTCATGCAATACAAAAGCATGACATTGTTCCTTGACAAAGGTTTGTAATCATCCTTGCAATAATAATACATTAAAATAGGTGTATCTTTGAGAATCATGCAAGCTAGTGTCCTACTAGGATTTGATTCCTTCTTAGTAGCTATTTAAAAGAAATATAAGAAAAATATAAAAAAATACATAGAATATATATATACTAAAAGTTACCCTAGATAAAGGATCTAGCTAGGGTGTGAGATAATAATGAGATAGTAGAAAGAAAGAACTAATGCTTTTTGCCCCTAGTTAAAGAGGCGGAGCTATTGACGCTTTTTCCCATAGTACTTTTTGACAATAAAGTAAGAATATGTTATCCTTGAGATTAATAATAGGATGAGATAGAAATCTTATTTTATACTTAGATATGCATATGTACATCATAGAAAATATACTTATGTATCAAAAAAAGTCACAGGATAGATCTTGTAGCATTCATTTCCACTATGTATGTGTCACAGCACGACAGTGTCTGTGGGGAGAAAAAGAGAGAGAGAAAGATAGAGAAGGTAAGGAGAAGAGAGTAGAAAGTCATTTCTGAATTCCATCATTTTCACGTAAAGAAGCTCTTTTTCAAAGAACTATACAAAAGGCGGAAGCAAACCCGCACTGTGCACACCACAAAAAGGTGGCTTCTCTTACAATCATTGCTCTTTATCTCCTTGTAAGCTCACATGCACAAACAGATCGCAGATAAGCCGTTTTTGAAGTTTGCATCATTTTTAGGTCAAAAAAACAGATCCGCAAGCCGTTTGTTGTTACGGCATTAGCCGCACATGCGGTCCTGCGGTTCTGCGGTCCTTTGGACACTGCGGATCAGGAGTCAGGAGTCATGCGGTATGCGGCGGCCGGAGCGGCAGTTCTTCATAGGATATCATGGGACAGGAGTGTGTGCACCGTTCCCGATCTGCGCTGGAGCAGCGGTTGTGTATGGAGGGGCATACCTGTCTTTTGATGAAACTTAACCAATCTCTATGATATTCATGGCATCCTCTATTGTACTCTGTGTTTGGATTACAGATGAATGAAGCAAGGGTTGTTCTGTGTCTGTGTACTTTGTACTTCCTTCTCTTGTCATTCTGTGCGTTGATGTTCATATAATGTAGTTGCGGGTAATCATTCCCGTAATGCCTATTGCTCCTGTGTGGGCAATAGCCATTACATCTGGCGACCACGATGCGTGATGAACGGACTGCAATGAATATGCATGCGCACTAGGTCGCAGGGTCTGCCTGACCCTGTGGTTCCATTTGTAGGAGAGGTCGGAGGAGAGGCGGTTCAGATGAATTTGTTTTTTCTTCATCACAGATTGAGGAATCTGTATCTCCATCACCAAGCCTGGTGCGTGGTAGGAGGTTGCAGAGAGCGAGACGTACTCCGCGCAGTCAGTCATGTCCTCCTATTGTACGTTCACCCTCACCCACACAGGTTGCTCCACCACCGTCTCCGGTAAGCAGTCCGGGAGTATCTCCGCCACTGTCCCCACCTCCTAGTGCTCGTCAGCTTTTTTCGGGGGGAGGAGGAACAGTTGGGCAAGGAGTGAGGTCTTTCGAGTGAAGACCCGGATGCACATTTACGCCAATTCAATAAAGCTTATGGATTGAATCATCCTGGGGTGGTGATTTCTCTCCATCAACAGTCAGTATTTGAATCTACACTCTCAGGAAAAGCTACGAAATGGTTGTTCGAATATCTTGATGATCATTTCCAGACGTATGCTGACGGATCCATAGCGTTTCTACGAAGGTTTCGAACGGAAAAGACAGTCCCTCAACATTTGGAGAAGCTTCGAACGCTCCGGCAGAAGTTATTTCCAGTGGAGGATTACGCTGCAAAATTTTGGATGCTTTTGCAGAGGGTACCTCAGGCACAAAGACCGGCAGTGGAAGTACTGAATGACTATTTTTTACGGGGGCTCAACAAGGATCTCAGAACGGCTATGGCAACAGTGGATAAGGTAACTACTCCACTGGATACTGTAATTGCTAGGGCTGTAGTAGCAGGAGAGGCTTTAGAGGATACGGAACATCCAAAGAAGTCAACGAAGAAAGATAGAAAGAAATCTCATCGGAAGTCACAGGACAGTGGCAGTGATAGTTCGGAGTCGGAATCCGCAAGATCTGATTCCTCGGACTCAGGCAACAGCGATTCGGGAAAAGAATCAAAAGAGACACCACGGAAAAAATCCCAGCGTCACGGGAAAGGTGTATCCTCCGGATCGACGGAATCGGCTGCAGTGGCAAAAAGTCTGAAGGAAATCTGGTGTACCCAATGTCGGAATCCGGGCCATGCTGCTCAGGAATGTGCAATGAATCAGAAATGGTGTGCGATTTGCACGACCAATACTCATAATACAGTGGAATGTTATTTCAATGGCCGGGGTCGTCGGAGACGAGGGGACTCTTCTACCTGGCAACAACCACAGATAGGGTAGGGACAAGAGCCTGCTGTGGCGATGGCTCATGCTCATACACCAGAGCCGCCTTTGCAAGGTCAAGCAGGAGGACGGGGTCAAGGGGGAGGACGAGGCCGCGGAAGAGGTGGCCGAGATCCTAATCTCCCCAAGACATGCCTTTTCTGTTTGGGGGATGGTCATTGGCGATCTGAGTGTACTGAAGCTATGGAATACGATCGAAAAAAGCAGGAACGCGTTGCAGGGAAACAGCCTAGTGTGGCTATGGTTCAGATTGAAGGATTGAAGGAGTCTGACCCAACGGTTTCATTAATCACGCGATCGGGTAAAAATGTGGTTCCAACTCCCGATGTGAAAATTTTGGATTGGACGGCTCAGGAAGAGGTGCGGAAAAAGACTGTGTCCTGGTTGCCACAATCCGCACCACCAATAAAGACAGCAGGACCATCGACTATGCCAACCACTGTAGGCCTGGAAATAAGGGAAGGGAAAGCTGGAATTAAGGGTGATATTAAAAAACAGGAGGAGTGGAATTCAGTTTGGAAAGAGGTTCTCACGTCACCAATTCAAGTACCTCTGGGTTCATTGTTGAAATTGGTCCCGAATTTCCATAATGCATTGCTGCGACAAACGGCCACTGAGCTGAGGGAAGTCGCCATTGGGAAGGTTGAAAGCGAGGATGATGATTCTGCCCCATTACCGACGAATAGGATCACGGATACCCGTATTCGGAAACTTTCAGTTCGATACCATGGCACATACATTGACAAGGTACTCTTGGATGGAGGAGCGGGGGTAAACATTATCACCCAAGCAGCGTGTGAGCGTTTTGGTCTCAGTGATTGGGAGCCTGCACCCCTTGTAGTCCGCATGGCAGATCAGCGAAGAGTGAAACTAGTGGGTTTACTTCGGGGTATTGTTTTGGATGTAGCGGCTTGTCCTTTGCTGTTTCCTTAGTAGTTTTGAATATTGAAGATCATAATCAGGATTATGACATTATCTTGGGGAGACCCTAGTTACGACAAGCGAGGGTAAAACATAATTGGGAAGCAAATATGCTTACAGTAAAGAAGGGTAAAAGAAAAGTGCGTGTGATGTTGGGAACATGCCAACAACTAGTTCAAGCAACATGGCCGGTGATAGCAGAAACAGTTAATATGGTGGAAGGATTAGAAGAGGATGAAGAGGAACAATTTCTCAAAGCGAATCCGGATTTGGTTTCTCTATACCTTGCGGATATTTCTCTGATTCCGAAAGGGCATTCAATGGGGGTTTCAGGAACTCCAGGAGGAATAGGGAAGCCCCAACAACAGGTGCTTCCAAGTCCTAAGTCATTGGAGGACGTGATTCAGCAAGAACGAGCGTTTGAGGCGCAAATGAAAAAAATTACAAGGGTTAAGGAAGATGAATTAGAGAAGGTTTTTCTTGGGGAGCAAGCGGAGTCGCAGCCCATATACATTAATAAGCAGTTGGAAGCAAGTTTTAGAGATGATTTGATCAAATTACTGACAGAGTTTAAGGATGTTTTCGCATGGGAATATGCGGACATGCAGCGATTGGATCCTAAGTTTTATCAGCATACGATCAATCTGAAACTGGATGCGATGCCCGTGAAGCAGCATTCGTACAGGATGAATCCGAATGTGGCAAAGCAAATTAAATTGGAAATTGATCGCCTGTTGGAAGTGGGTTTTATTACCCCTATTGATAATCCGGAATGGATTTCTCCAATTGTGGTAGTACCAAAGAAATATAAGCAAATCCGAATTTGTGCGGATTACCGAAAATTGAATGCCGCTACTGTTCCAGATCCTTTTCCTCTCCCGTTTTTGGATTCCATTTTGGGTGATGTAGCAGAACATGAGATGTATACTTTTCTGGATGGCTTTAGTGGATATAATCAAATCAGAATGGCATTGCGGGATCAACCAAAAACAGCTTTTATTACCGCATGGGGAGTATTTGCCTGCACAGTAATGTGGTTTGGATTGCGGAATGCACCTTCCACTTTTCAACGGGATATGTTTCAAATCTTTGGGCCTTACTTGACGGATTTTATGCGGATTTTTCTGGATGATCTCAGTGTTTTTGGAGCACAATTGGAGCATTTGCAACAATTACGGTTATGCTTTACGAAATGCAGAGAGGTAAAATTCAGTTTGAATCCTTTAAAGTGTGCATTTGCTGTTCGCAGTGGCAGGCTCCTGGGGCATATCATCTCTGAAGACGGCATTTATGTGGATCCGGATAAAATTGCCACAATTATGGAAGCGCCTGCACCGCGGAATCAAAAAGAGTGTCAGATTTTCGTGGGTCAAGCCCGATGGCATGGGAGGCATTTGCGGTTTGTCACGCATTTGGCAATCCCGATTACTCAGGCAGCTCATGCTATAGATTTCGAATGGACACAGGAATGTGATTTGGCTTTTCGAAGATTAAAACTGTAGCTCTCCAAAGCTCCGATTATGTTGGCACCGAATTGGGGGCAGGATTTTCATGTGTTCATGGATGCTTCGAATCGTGCTATTGGCAGTGTGTTGATGCAGGAACAAATTCAAGGATGGTTCCGACCGGTCTACTATGCTAGTAGACGATTATCATCTGCGGAAAGAAATTATTCAGTAACGGAAAGGGAATGTTTAGGGATGATTTATTCAGTGAAGAAATTCCGGCACTATCTGTTGGGTCGACGGTTTTTCTTCCATGTGGACCATTCGGCTCTGTTATACCTGGTAAGGCAACAAAATTTGATGGGAAGATTGGCCCGATGGGTGCTTCTGTTGCAGGAATTTGACTTTGAGGTCATACACAGGCGGCTGACTACCTATCTCGGCTAGACTCTGGAGAGCCGCGGACGGGGGTCGCTGATGAATTTACGGATGCATCTTTGTTTATAACTGGAGTCGCTACAGAAGATATTACCGTCCCGAGTCACGTAAGGGTCATTCCGAGCATTCCATGGACATGGTATAAGGAGATGTTTCATTTTCTCGACAGCGGCAAAATGCCTTCCTTCTTGACCAGCCATCAGAGGAAACGTATGGCTATTAGAAGCAAGAATTTCGAGATCATTATGGGGAAGCTCTATTACCGCACGGTGGCAGAGGTGTTACTCCAATGTGTGCTACCACAGGAACAGGAAGTAGTCCTAGAGGAAGTACATACAAGTATTGCCGGAGGTCACTTTACAGCACTAATTACAGCTAGAAAGGTTATCCAATCAGGATTATGGTGGCCCACATTGTTTCAAGATGCGAGAAACTATGTGCAACAGTGTGATGTGTGTTAGCGTTTGGGGAAACCTACCAAACGGTCGAGAATGCCTTTTCAGCCAGTCTTGCCCTTGGAGCCTTTTCAAAAGTGGGGTTTGGATTTTGTTGGTCCTTTTAAACCAGTGGCAGCTCACACAGGGAATAAGTATATCTTGACAGCCACGGATTACGCTACCAAATGGGTGGAGGCATGGCCTTTGAGGGATAACACTGCAATTTCTCTGGCGAGATGCTTATATAAGGATATCTTTTCTAGATATGGCTGCCCTATTGAGCTGGTTAGTGACCGGGGAAGTCATTTTTTGAATAAGGTGATGGAGAGAATGCTGCGGTTTTACTTTGTATTGCACAGGAAGTCTTCTCCATATTATCCTCAAGCGAATGGGCAAGCAGAATCAACCAATAAACAATTGATTCGAATTTTGACAAAGTTAGTGAATATGAATAGAATGGATTGGGATGTGAAACTTCCTTCTGCCTTATGGGCCTATCGGACAGCTTACAAAGTGGCAACAGGATTGACTCCTTTTAAGTTAGCATTTGGCATGGAGGCAATCATTCCGGTGGAGCATGTGATTCCGAATTTGCGGATGTTGATTGCGGATCGGCTTCTTCCGGAGGATTCCGTGATTTATCGATTGGATGTTTTGCAGGAACTGGACGAAGAGCGGCTGCACAGCTTTGCGGGGCTGCACGATCTACAGTCTAGGCGGAAAAAATGGATGGATCGTCCGAAAGCACGGCAATTTGTTTGAGGACAGCTGGTCCTTGTCTTCAATTCCCGTCTCGGGAAGATGCCGGGGAAGCTTAAATTAAGGTGGTCAGGACCATTTTGGATTTTTCAAGCATGCAGGCCTATTTCTTTTTATTTGGCGGATTTGTGGGGGGAGGTAACATCTGTGCCAGTCAATGGTTTCAGACTGTGCCATTATGTTTCACCTACCACGATTCAGTGCCCCTTTGCTGCGGTACAAGAGCCGGAAGCCGTCTTAATCATGATTGGGGATTCTTTTGCATGCAATCTTGGGAAGCGGGAAGAGATCTATGATGGTTGCGACACCGTGGATCGCCCTATTTTGGGAACTCATTATGGAAGGGTTACTATTGCATGTAGACATTTTTTATTGTGGTTCTCTAGTTTCGTGTGTCGCGCGCTCTTAGTGTTTTATTCTCTGCTCCTACATCTCATCCCCACCATGACAGCTTCTCTTCTGCAATGTGTCCCTTTCACTCCCGTGCAGCAACTCGCACTTTGACGAGTGGACGCATGGCCGCAAGACTTGCCGCTGCGTGTGTTCGCCAACCTAGAGTGGCAAGGAATCCCAGTGCACCCGCAGGCAGCACGTTTGATCGAGCAACTCGCGGCTGGTGATATGGTGGTCCTCAACAATCAACAGATACAGTTGACAGCAGAAAGAATCTCAAGATGTTGCTGTTTACCCAACGATGGCGTGGTGTGAGCCTCCCATGTGATCCCTGCTGCAGATGTCCAGCGGGAATTTGGCTTGAAGGTCAAAGGGGAGTATAAACTGTCAGGGTTGTCAGATGTGGCAACCAGGGATGCATATCGGTGGTTCCTTGAGGCGATTTGGCTACAGGCCAAAACGTATACTATTTCAACCCAAGCTAGAAATGTGTTGCATTCGGCCAGCTTTGGGCCAGTAGCTTGGGCAACAGTGGTCAGAGAGCGACTGCTGGCGGAGTACCAACGAGTGATGGCACAATTGGGGAGGGGTACCCCAACCAATACAAAGGTGGGCCAACTGCTCACATTGATCTTTCCTTTGAGAGAAGTGTTTCCTCTCGCCCTTCGTCCTCTTTTCCACTTTGAAGATGATCGCTTGGTGGTCCAAGGCACTAATCCTCCTCTCTCGCAAACACAAAGCTTGGCAGTGCCGACGGAGAGGGAAACACAGCAGAAACAGGTGGATACTGTGGAATTTCTTGGTTCATCGACGGCGGTGGTATCCTCTAGAGCCCAGGAGATGGCCACTGCAGGTGTAGGATTAGCAAGCCGCAAGCGCGGCCGTGAGGAGCAGCAATTTTCAACACCACCTCCAACAACTGCATCTCCTGTTGCGGAAGATTCTGCGGTGGCTCGCTGGCGCCGTCGAATGCAGGAAAGAGTTAGCAGTACGACTCCCTTGAGGATGAGCTCTGCGGTTGCGAACGTCCCCGCTCAACCGAAAACGTTGGGTATTACGAATGCGGCTGCCTCGACGGGAGGTATTCTCCCCGCAGCGCTACCCTGGGAGGCTACGGCAACAGCGACCCCTGCTGACCAATTACAGGCATGCGGCACATTTTTGAGCAGACTTGCAGAGTCTATTCGTGCGGCCTGGCCAGTCCCAGCCACAGAGGGACGAGTCAATGAGCTGGAAGCGCAGGTAGCGAATTCGCAGACTCGGATTGATGAGTTAAACACTCAGAATGAACAGCTGATTGCCACTTCTCGCTAGCAAGGGGCAGAAATACAAAGATTAAGAGGGGCTAATGCTGAGTTTGTAAGGTCTATTCAACAAGAACATCTTCAGTTGAGAACACAGCATAGCCTAGCTTCTTACTTAACCTCGCACCCTGGCGATGTAATGATCAACATGAATGATTTGGATGCATTGGCAGTGGAGATGCAAGAGGATCTCCGAACTTTTTTAGATAATCAATTACAAAGCTCGAGCACACGCTTGGCTGCTGAGGTGGGAGCACAGCCACCCGCTCAGCAGGTTGTGGTGCACCAACCTGAGTCATCCAACACTGACAGAGGTAAGAGTGTTGTTCCAGAGGGTTTTGATGTTGCTGATTGGGCACAAGCTACAGAGGATTGTGCTGAAGCCCAGGCTCATGTCTCTCATTTGTAGAAAATGATTCATCGATTTCGTAAGGAGAGGCGCAGGGTCTGTTTTTGGGTGGAGACCTTAGCTCATTCCTTTTCTCTCAGTCTCCCACCTTGCCCTCCATTTTGGGCTGCTCTTAATCGCTACCTTACTCGTTATTATCCCTTGCATACACCTCTTGCTCCTCTGCCATAGCTGCCTCAATCTATCTCCTTGCCAACGCAGTTTATTCCTTAGGCTGCCTGTCCCGAACAAATTGAGATAGATCCACGTCTTTTGGATGAGGTCTATCGAGCCCATACTGCAGATTTTCGGGGCTTTGGCTATATTGATGTTTCCTCTTCACCAGAGCAGGGTGCAGAGCAACCACCAGAACTTTCCAACCGGAGGGGCTGATTGTGGGTTCGCGCAATCCACCGTGCGTGCCAGGTGTTACGGCATTAGCCGCACATGCGGTCCTGCGGTCCTCTGGACACTGCGGATCAGGAGTCAGGAGTCATGCGGTATGCGGCGGCCGGAGCGGCAGTTCTTCATAGGATATCATGGGACAGGAGTGTGTGCACCGTTCCCGATCTGCGCTGGAGCAGCGGTTGAATATGGAGGGACATACCTGTCTTTTGCTGAAACTTAACCAATCTCTATGATATTCACGGCATCCTCTATTGTACTCTATGTCTGGATTACAGATGAATGAAGCAAGGGTTGTTCTGTGTCTATGTACTTTGTACTTCCTTCTCTTGTCATTTTGTGCGTTGATGTTCATATAATGTAGTTGCGGGTAATCATTCCCGTAATGCCTATTGCTCCTGTGTGGGCAATAGCGATTACATTTGTGCATGTGAGCTTGCAGTACCTAAATTCATGCTATCTGTGTGTGTGTCTTTCTCTCCCTCTATCTATATCTCTACTCTCTCCTTCCCTCTCTCCCTCTCCCTCTCTCTCTCTATGTCTTCTCTCTCTTTCCCTCTCTCCCTCTTTCTATCTCTCCCTCTCTCTCTTTCCCTCTTTCCCTCTTGCTATCTCTTCTTATCTCTATATCTTCTCTCTATCTCTTTCTCTTTTCCTCTTTCCCTCTTGCTATCTCTTCTTCTTCTTTCTCTCTCTCTCTCTCTCTCTCTCTCTCTCTCTCTCCCCCCCCCTTCCCTCTCACTATTTCTCTCTCCCTCAATCCCTTCTGTCTTTCTCTCCCTCTATCCCTTCCCTCTTTCTCTTTATCTCTCCCCTTCTCTCCCTCTCCTTCTCCCTCTCTCCCCCCCCCCTTCTCTCTCTCTCTCTCTCTCTCTCTCTTCTCTTCTCTCTCCTCTCTCTCTCTATCCTCTCTCTCTTTCTCTCTTCTCTCTATTTCCTCTCTCTCTTTCTCTCCTTCTCTCACTTTCTCTCTCCCGCTATCCTTCCCTCTTTTCTTATCTCTACCCTTCTCTCCCTCTCCCTCTCCTTCTCTTTTTCTCTCCCTCTCTCTCTATTTTTCTCTCTCCTCTCCCTCTCTCTCTCCCCCTCTCCCTTCCCTCCTCCCCCCCCTCACCCCCCCTCCCCCCCCCCCCCTCCCCTCCCCCTCTCCCCCCCCCCCCCCCCCTCCCCCCTCCCCCCCCCTCTCCCCCCCCCTCCCCCTCTCCCCCTCCCCCCCTCCCCCCCTCTCCCCTCCCACCCTCTCCCTCCCCCTCCCCCCCCCCCCCCCCCCCCTCTCTCTCTCTCTCCCTCTCTCTCTCTCTCTCTCTCTCTCTCTCTCCTTCTCTTTTCTCTCCCTCTCTATCTCTATTCTCTTCTTCTTGTCTCTTCCTCTCTCTCTCTCTCTCTCTCTCTCTCTCTCTCTCTTCTCTCTCTCTCTCTCTCTCTCTCTTCCCCTTATCTCTCCCCCCCTCTTCTCTCTATCCCTCTTTCTTTATTTCTTTCTCTCCCTCTTTCCACTCTACCTTACACTATTTTAACATTTCTCACACTAACCTTCACTCTTTTGACACTACTCTAACATTAAACATTTTTTATCTCTCTAAATTAGTGGTTATTTAACAATAATCATTAAATCATTACTATTCTCTTATTCTCTCTCTCTCTCTCTCTCTCTCTCTCTCTCTCTCTCTCTCTCTCTCTTTGTTAATCATACACCAAGCAAACAAGCAATCTCACATTAACACCTATGAACTAATCACATGCCAACAACAAGCATTATTATCACATGTTCACAACGATCACGGGGAGAAGAGAAGGCTCTACTTTGCACAACATTCATAAATCGCTACAAATGGAGGAGGTATGTGCAATCGATGCATTTTTGCTTTTTTTATTATAGTGTGTGTGTATATGTGTGTGAGTGTTCCCACACACACACACACACACATGTGTGTGTGTGTGTGTGTGTGTGTGGTGGTATACAAAAAAAAAAGTGTGTGGTGGTAGAAAACAATATGGAAAGTGTGGGGGGGGGGGGGGGGGGGATTAGGTATTTACCGTGCATTGAAGATCTGGTTTCCACCAAGGTTGAACGTCCAATGTCATTTGCGGATAACCCCCACTCCAAAACCATCTCCACAATAGATCCGATTAGAATGTGTATGTGTGTGTGTCCTTCGACTGTAGTGTGTTTCTGTGTGTGAGGGAGAAGGAGGGAGGAGATGGAGCAGTAAGGGCTACATGCAAGTTGCAACTTGTGCATAGTGATGTTTGTGGACCTACGCAAACTCCATCCTTAGGCAATTACCTATACTTCGTGACTTTCATAGATGAATACTCCAAGCATACATAGGTGTATTCACTTAAAGATAAGTCCAAGTGTTCATGTGTCTCAAGCAATTTTTTGTTGCGGTGAAAACATCTTTAAATGTAGTATGGGCACCCTCCATTCAAATCGAGGTGGGGAGTATATGTCTCATGAGTTTAATTCATTTTTGGCTAATCATGGGATAAAACACCAGTGTACTGTGCCGTATACACCTCAACAAAATGGTGTTGCTGAAAGAAAGAATATGTCACTTATGAAGGTGGCACAATGTATGATCAAGAGTCAAGCTTTGCTACATTTATTTTTTCTTGAGGCTATCATGTGTGCTACTTATGTATTTAATAGGTGTCCTACCAAATCCTTGTAGTCTATGACACCTTATGAAGCACGGAATGATAAAAAGCCATCTAATGATAACATGCACATTTTTGGTTGTGTAGCTTATGCTTTCGTGCCACAAACGTAGTGCAAAAAATTGGACGATAAGGCTATTACATGAATTTTTGTTGTGTTTAGAGTACTGAAATTAAAGGTTACAAGTTATAACATCCATAAATGAAATGTATCTTGGTTGCACAAGATGTTATGTTTGTGGAAGATTCTGTGCAGCCTTTGTTATCATGTACCAGAGACAGTAATGTAAGCTCACATGACATTTACATTAGGCAAAATTTGGACTCACAAAGGGGCCCTTTAAGGAGTTTGAATTTACCTCTCTCTACCAAAACGGGCGCATGGATAAATTTTTGCAAACAAACTCCAAAGTTGGCAGAGGTTTGACAGTTAGAATGTCCTCTTCAAGCTCTATGTACTGATATATAGCACGCCATCAGATTCCTCATATTTTAGAAGATTCTTTTTTTGATTCACTTAGATTCCAACAGAGTTGTCACATCATAGGTGAATCAAAAAAAGAATCTTCTAAAATATGAGGAATCTCATGGCGTGCTATATATCAGTAGATAGAGCTTGAAGAGGACATTCTAACTGTCAAACCTCCATCAACTTTGGAGTTTATTTGCAAAAAATGATCCATGTGCCCGTTTTGGTAGAGAGAGGTAAAGTCAAACTCCTTAAAGGGCCCCTTTGTGAGTCCAAATTTTGCCTAATGTGACACTTCTTTGCCTCTTTTTAATGGTGGAAATTTGAATGTAAATTCCAATGAAACACATGTATAGCCTATGGGGGTTTGTAAAATTTTTTTCGGCCAGCCTATTACGAATGAAAATGTACGTGATGTACTTGATGTGGAAAGGGCTGAGAATAAGACATTTCTAAGTAGACTCTCTCACGCATAATAATGAGAATGTTATCGAATATGAACCTTCCCCCAATGAACCCTAATTGTGCCTTGTGTATGTGTTTTTTCAACAAGGGTGTAATTTTGATAGCAATTTATTATGCTAGTGATTTTTACATAATCCCCATCATAGTTATAGGTCTCCATTTAGATAGAGAGGTTATAAAAGTCTTCTTGGGCACAACAGTTTGCTGATACCCTGCTTAAGAAATGGATCCATGTTTGAGTTATCTAGATGTTATTAAAAGTTGATGTAATTAGATCCTTCAATTGTTCCTAATATCCCACCAAGAACTCCTTGGTTAATCCACATATACAAGGAGTTTTATCATTGGAAAATTTCTTTAGGGAAAATAGTAGCTTTGATCACTTTGTTGGTAAGCACAACCAAGTGGCCGATGCACTTTCACGACGACAAAAAGTTAATGCGGTGTCTATAGCAACTCGCAATGATCTATCTCTATTATAGATGAGTATGCTGCTAACCCTAACTTTAGAGACATAACCTGTCAGCCCTTGCTTTCGGGAAGAAAGAGGAACCAATCATTTTGCAGGATGGTTATCTTCTCCATGGAGCTAGGCTATGTGTTACCCATTTTCTTCGTGAGAAATTCATGTATGAATCCCATGCTCCTCCCTATGCAGGGCATAGAGGCATTCAAACTACTCTTCAAGGAGTAGAGACGTATTTTTATTGGCCTACCATGAAAGTAGACATACAAGAGTATGTTTCAAAATGTGTGGTATGCCAAAAGACCAAGTATGATAGAGGGAAGCAACCTGGATTACTCCAACCATTTTCTATCCCAAATTCACCATGGGGGAGTATATCCATGGATTTCATCTTTGGATTACCCAAGTTTATCCATGGGAATACGAGAATATGGACAATAGTCGACAGATTTAGCAAGCAAGCACCGGCCTTTATCCCTCTCAAAAAGATTATAATTAACACACACCAAATGGAAACTCTCTTCATATCTCAGATTTTCAAACACCGTGGATTACCAACATCCATCATGTCGAATAGAGATCTTAGAATGACCAATAATTTTGGAAAGATATCTTTGAAAAATCTATGTACAAGATTGAATTTCCCTTCTGCCTATCACCCACAAACAGATGGTCAAAGTGAGATAGCCAATCTTATGATTCTTGATCTACTAAAGACTTATGTTACAAAAGTAGATCAATGCTCACAATGGGAAAAGTACTTACCTCTTGTAGAGTATGCGTACAATAATATTGTCCATACTTCTATGGGAAAAGCATCTTTCAAAATCATCGAGGGAAGACCTAAAATTCCCTTGTTACTTAAGGTACAAGGGAACATCTTCGCTGTCGATGAGTATAGTTGTGACCTACAAGAATCTTTTCAAAAGATTAAGGAGGCTATATCCATCTTTCAACAAAGGCAAAAAGATGCTTCTAACAAGCACACAAGGGTTTTACATTCAAAGAAAATGATTCGGTCTTACTTAAGTTTTCCAAGGCTCGATTAAGGCAAACGACAGGCAAAAATCCTACCGGCCATCAAAAGTATTATGCTAAATTAGCAAAAAGATACTATGGTCCTTTTCAAATCTTCAAGCCAATCAATGAGATGGCTTATCAACTCAAGTTGTCCAACCATTGACTCAAACACAATGCTTTTCATGTGAGCCTACTTAAGCCATACAAAGGAGAGCCACCAAGTGAACCAATTATTGAAGAGCCTCCCAAAATCGAAGACCAAGAAGAGGTGCTACAACCCGAAGCTATCCTTCGACATGAAGACAAGGTACTACCACATGATAAGATTATCCGATGATATCTTATTAAGTTCAAAAATTATCCTTTTGGAGATGCTAGATGGATGCAAGGATTACATCTTAAGGATAGTATGAACCTTGTCAATGCTTACAATGCTACATTAGAGTAAGCAAATGTAAAAATTTCTTCTAAATGACCAATGTTTTTGCCTTATAAGACATTATTTGTTTGTGCACAAATTTAAGTAGTATGCATACTTAGAATTGTGCTCGTGATGACGATGTCTCTCAAAGACCAAGTAGAATTTTGTCACTCTACTTGGAAGAATGAATGGACTAAAGAGCAGACATGCTTGCGGTAGCTATGTCTCCCAAGCACCAAATGGATTAGTCATCCATCTTGGAATGGTGTCGTAGGGTAAAAAGGGGATCCTCTATCCGCTAGAAAAATTGTCTAATGACTTAGACTGTATCTCTTCTACCTCATAATCGAGGACAACTATGATTTCAAGAGAAAGGTAATGTCATAAAATCTAATATCTAACCAACCCAAATGATTTTCTCATATTAAACTGATAATTTAATGTGGGAGAATAAATGGGAACAAGGGTTAGAATATAGACATGTGCTTAAAAATCTATCTCAACATGGGGCCAATGGTAAAGGGGCCCAAAACAGAGATGGTATGTCAAAGAGAAAGGCTATCCAATGTAGCTTAAAGAAGTTAGGGTTAGCTTCATTAAAGACCTCCAAAGGTTAGTGTTAAAAAGTCCTTTGACCTTAGGTAAGCTGGGGCTGAGCTTGAGGTGGGGACCCGGCCCAAGCTTGAGGTGCTTGTCGTGCTTGATGACTAAGGTTCTTGAGGTTCTTGTCATGCTTGATGACCAAGGTGTTTGAGGTGCTTGTCATGCTTGCTGACAAAGATGCTTGAGGTGCTTGTCGTGCTTGTCGGATAGGGAGCTTGAGGTGCTTGTGGGAACACTACCCAAGCTTGAGGTGCTTTGTCATTCCTACTGACTAAGGTGCTTGAGGCTAAGGTGTTCATAAAGTCAAACCCAATCCCTACTCAAGAGGGAAAGAGCCCTAAATCTAGGGGATGAGAGATAACACACACACATTCACACACAAGGGATGCCCAAGCCTCAAGAGGCAGCAAGGACACATGTCAAGCCCCTACCCATGTTGCCCTCATGGTGTGCCTAAAGCCTATTGGTTGGTCTCCCAAGGGGTCCAATGATAAACTAGTTAATTGTTTTGCATTTATCAAGTCCTCTCTCTTAAAGGGGAAAGGGGGACACTTGTCCCAAGACTCCCCTTGTTGCTTGTTATGCATCTTGCATGTGATTGGCCAGGCTTGCATGGGTCCAATGAGCTTCAAGCATGAGCTACAAGAGGGGCTCGATCAAAGCAAGAAGGGGGGATGCTTGGGGGTATACTCTCCCACATACACTCACACACACTCTCATTGTGTGAAGTGCAAAGTGCAAGACCTCCATCTCCTTCTCTAAGCTAGTAGAGAAGTTGAGATCCTACACAAACACTTGTGGCTATGGAATGAAAATCCAACCAAGAGCCATGCTTCAATGTTTAATCTTGTCGTCTTCTCCATCTTCATTACTATTCTATTATATATGCTAGCAAGAAGAGTGATGATAAGTGATGAACTACTTCTTTCTCTTATGGAATGTTTCTTCTTCCTCTTCCCTACCCTCATTCCCCGCTAGCTCTTTCCACCTTTGAAGGTGTTTGAGACCTTGGGACTGACTCGTGGGATAGTTAATGCTTTTTGCAAAGTTTATGTTATGCTTGTGATGCATGAGGTTTTACATCTTCATTGCATCACCTAGGTCACAAGGAATACAAACATTGTATTGTACCAAGTCTCTGTTGATGGGAGAATCTATAATACAAATGCCTATTGGAGGGGGGACCAGCTCCACATAAATCCGGTCCTCAACTGTTGTCATGTTCTCTAAACTCTCTCTCTTGCAAAAGTATTGTTCATGCCAAGTTAACTAAGTACTATGCTTATGTTGCTACCATCAATTAGGTTCACCTTCTATGCTCACAAAGTAGTCTCACAAAAATGCTTTCTCTAATTTTCCTAATTCCGCTGCTCTCAATGTTCATAGGCCATTTCCATTACACCTTTCTTCTACATTTCCAAAAGCTCTTGTGTAATTTGGACCAACCTTTGATAAGCTTCAATATTAACTTTCTCTAGCTTAGAGTTTGGGTAGTGCTTCCATTTGTTTTCCATGTTCTGTTTAGCTTGTAACTCTGCTAGTGTAGCATTTATTGGCTCAAACACTACAAGAGGTTGTGTGCTCTTGTGACGCTGTTAGCGACGGAAATACACTGGGTTTTTATAACCCCCGGCGTCGCTAAAACCGTCGCTACGAGCGTCGCTATATGCGTCGCTATAAGTGTCGCTATATAGCGACGCATATAGCGACGTTTACACAGAAGACTATAGCGACGCTCATAGCGACGCTACAGAGCCATAAATAGCGACGCTTATAGCGACGCCCGAGAGAATTTTTTTTTGGTGGCAGGGCATTGAATGCCCTGCCACCCATCAACCATATTGTACTTGATTCACTTTTTAAAAAAAGTGCAAAGGTAGATAATAGACCCAAAATAGTCACCGACAAGACGCATTGTTTGCAAAATTGACAATTGTACACATCATAAGCAAAATGAATTGATTGGCAAATGTAATAATGACAATTGTACAACATCATAGGCATAAAGAATTGATTGGCAAAAGGAACTGCGGTGACAAATGTAATAATATACATGGTTCAAAAAGACGTATAAAATCCGTCTCATGATACATAAGCTATGAGAAACCCTAAACTAATGCTATCTAGCTACGGCTAAACTGACGTCGTCTAGTCAGACGTCTCATCGCGTCCAAGCGGCGTATCTATCGGATTTTGCAAAAAAAGACAATAAGACAGCTTTTAGTAAGTATAAACATATAACGACATTTATAAAACAATACAAAAAATAAAAAAGAGTAAACCCTAATACTAACCATGCCGCCGCGAGAACTGAGAATGTCCATCAGGGCGTTTAAGCCCTTCCTGCCTGCATACTCACGCTCGTACGGTGTGGGATCACGTCCTGTCATCGACCACTGTCAAAACATACAAAGATTTCATTATGTTAGAACTAAAAAACTCATAAACCCTAAACTATCGAACTTGCATAAAGAGAAATGTGAAAACACTTACAAAATCGGCCTCAAATGATGCCCATCCACCGCTCCCCAAGTGGTGCGAGCTCCCTGCCTCTACTCGCGCTCTGGCTGCATCCTTTTGTTGCTTCCACTTGTCGGGATTCTCGCGCGCTGCTTTCTTCGCATTCTTCCAATCTTCTTTGGCCAGCCAATCTGGCCTGTTCCACCCATTCTTGATTTCTTTTTGCACTTCGGAACGCTTGTGTTTGCAGTATTCGCGCATTCGAATCTTCATCAGGTCTTCATTGAAGCGCTGATCCCGTGTTGGAATGGGAAACTCATCATGAAGTATACTGATGACTCTGTTTTTTAAATCACTTGGTACTTCACTCCATTTGTTTAGTATGTAGTGTCTAAACAGCTGAGAGCAAAGACCACGCATGCGCGAGATCACCTTCTTGCCGTCATCATCCATGATGATGCCGCCGCTGATGTCGACGGAGTAAGGCAAGCCGTCTGGCCGGTGACGCGTGAACCTGGGTGTCCCGACAGGGGTCTCTAGTGGCGTGTCGATGGGGGTACGGACGTCAGGTGTCTCCACCGGCGTCTGGGCCCCGAAGCGAGGAGTGTCGAGTGGGGTGGCTCCTGGCGGAGTAGGTAGAGGTGTGTAGCTTCTAGGAACAGTCAGCCGTGCAAAACCTGGCGTAGATGGCGATGCTGTGGCTGGTGTGGGGGCGGGCAAAGAAGGGGAGGGTAAAGAGCTTCGTCGAACACGGGGCGGTGTGGAGGCATCGGTGACGGAATCCCCACAACAACCGCCATCGCCACCACTAGAGCGCCGGTGTCTAGACGAGTGTGAAGCTCGTCTCGTCGACGCCGAAGCTTCGGAGCGCGCCGAATGCTCCGAAAGAGAGGGAGATGCGGATGGAGTAGGAACGCGCGATGATGCGACAGAGCGATGACACTCCACGTACCACTGTCTCTGCTGCGGTGACAAAGAAGAAAGAAACTCCTCATCATCCATACCTGCATTAAACACACGAATATTTAAACTTAATATTGAATGAATAGAGTAGACAATGACGCAAAGACCATTAAATACAATGACGTAATGACGCATATAAATACAATGACGCAATGAATCGAGTGATAGAAGAGGCAAGTCGAAAACTCAGAATTTTCAATCAAAAGATGTGAGCGCGAGTAGAAAAGAGCTTTATACACCATGGAAGGTACTTAGAGAGCCAGAGCTTTTACAACACGGAGCAAAATTGTTCAAATACAATATTTGTGGCTTTAAGAGATCTCTCTCTCATCCTCGCATAACTCAGCATAACTTCCTATATCTATATAGAGCTCTCCATTTAAACACATATCCTCTGTTTCATTTTGTAGCTCCTCTGCATGCACCCCATATAGAGTAGTAGCATCTTGATGCTCGTCTGGCATCACCGCAACGGCTTCTGATTGAGCATCTTCTCTGATCTCCTCCATTGATGTCGTTGTGATTGGCACATGGTAGCCTTCATACGTCCTTGCACTACGAGGGGCTACCTCTATGACGTACCACCAGTTTGATGTAGACTTTGTAGGATGAAATATTACCTGCCAGAGCCACATAACTTACATGAGAGCTTTCAAGCACATAACTTGTAAAACGGGGATGTTAACTATTTACATACTTACTTGTTCACAATGCTCGGGTAGTACGAAAGTGTCTCTTAGGTCAGTCCATTTCTTAGTAGAATCCACCTCAAGAAAACCAGACTCTCCTCTATGCACAGTAGCGTTGCGACCCTCCATGATTATCTTGAACCATTGCACGTCGAACAAGTCGACAAAAAATCCTCTGTAATCGATCCTCAAAATCTCTTGCAGCGTGCCGAAGTAAGTGAGTTCCGCCACCACAGGATCTGCATTAGAGGAACGTCGTCGACTAGACTGTTCAAATTTTGCCATGATTCCACAATCTTGAGTAAAGCGCTTTTTGTCGATTCGTTCCACCCTAAAATGTCGACCTTTATACCTTGCTGCTGTGTATGACTTATACTACAACGAACAAAGATTATGAGTGGCTGTTCAAACGTTTATAAATAAAGTCACTTGCTAGTCGTACATTGCAAACTTACCTTGGTCGCGCAACCCCGAGAGTACTCCCACTATTCTTCACTCACTTCGTCACCGCATTGTTGTGAGCTTTTCAATTGGTTGTGCAACCATCTTAAGCTCATGAAGGTTGGTAGGCTCTCCAGAACCGCTGGATAGTGCATCGGTGGTCGTCTTCCCCGTCTCCACTCGATTCGTGCCCTTTGTCGCTCTTGCTTTGCATCCTCATATTGTGAAATCCACTTTTGCATCACTGGATTGTGAAGCATGCAAAATCGGTTGATTTTAGCCTCTAGATCTTCCGTCATCTTCTTCTCAACACCGAGATTGCACATGACAATCCCAGATATGCGCTCATCATCTATGGTTCGCCATAGCGTGTCCCGGGATTTATCAAATCCATCTAGCCACTCTCCAATGTACACTAGGGACTCTGATACCAACCAACCTTCTGCCATGCTACCCTCCGGACGTGCCTTTTGACGCACATATCCCTTAAGCGTTTTCATGAAACGCTCTAAGAAGAACATCCATCTGGAATGAACTGTGCCAGCTATTTCCACCTCATCAACTATGTGAACAAGAAGATGCACCTGAATGGTTAGCATTGTAGTAGGAAAATGTTTCTCAAACATGCACACAAGCTCCGCAGCATTTAGTTTGGCGAATGGTATTGAGTCTACGTTGATCTCCTTTTGTGAGATCCATTGCACCAGCTTTGCAAGTTTGTAGATTGTGTTACGGATGTCGAGAGACAAACATCCCTCAATGGCAACCGGTAAAATAAACTGTAAAGTATGTGCAGCAATGATATTAAAGTCCACATTTTATGCAATGATATTAAAGTCCACTATGAACGTACTTGACACATTTTATGCCAATCGTGTGACTTCAAACCGGTAAGCTTTCCTTCTTTAGTAAAACACGTTCGGAGCGAGTGCATTACGCCAGTGGGGGTCCGCAAAGATTGAATGGTCTCTTTTACTTTGCGTTCTTGGGCTCCTGTGAAAATCCATGGTGCTTTAGGGAGTTTTATTGATCCATCAGACGCTGTTTGCGGCCAATATTGCTCCATACGATCCACATTTCTAAGGTCAACTCTGGCTCCCAAAGTATCTTTCTTGCCAGTCAAATGGTCCCATAGTAGATTACCCACATTCTTGAATATGTGCATTGGATCGAGCAAGTGATTGATCATGAGTCGGGGCCAGTATGGTAACTCGTACCATAGAGATAGTCTCTTCATCCATGGAGGCAATCCGTCATCGCACATCTCCTTCTGCTCTAACCATGCTTGTGTAGACATCCTTGGTGGCTCTCTTCCCAAAAAGCCGTCGTGTAACACATGATTCTCTGGAAGATACGCTTGATGACCTTCGTAGATTTGCTTCTTCAGTGAGGGTGCCCTACGTGCATTCAGTCTAGGTCCACATGTGACACATGCTCTGTATCCGCTTGTTTGAAGCCCTGCATGTATACACATGATAATAGATCAACTATGGGAAAAAACAAGATTTATAGTGTCTGAGTGAGGAGTGTCAATAGATCACCTGAGCATTCTGTTAGCCCGGGATAGTCATGCATGGTCCACATTAGAATGCCTCTGATCAAAGCATTCCGACGTCCTATGTGACGGCTCATATCCACCACCTCTATGCCAATCCACAATTGTTGTAGCTCTTCCAATAGTGGACGAAGATACACATCCATATTCCCCACTTTATATCGCCCTGGCACAATCAAGCTTAGCCATAGGTGCCCCTTCTTCGTAGTCAACCATGGGGGAATGTTGTAGTTGACGATGACAACGGGCCATACACTCTAAGATGTTGATCTTTGACCAAATGGATTTACGCCATCCATAGCCAGGCCTAAGCGCAAATTTCGAGCTTCCCTGGCAAAATCCGACCATGTTCCATCTATATGTTTCTATGCTACGCAATCTGCAGGAATTCGTAGCATACCATCCGAAGATTTATTCTCCTCATGCCATGATGCTAGGGCGGCCATGGACTTACATTCGAAGAAATGCTTGATGCGAGGAAGCAGAGGGAAATGTCGCAAAACCTTTTGTGAAATTTTTGTCCTGTGGAGATCTACTCGATATCTTTCGGAATCACATTTCGGACACTTCTCCATGTCTATGTATTCCCCTCTGAAAAGAATGCAGTCATTAGGACAAGCGTGGATAGAATTGTAATCCATCCCCAAGTTTCGCAAAATCTTTCTTGCTTCATCTCGGGAATCTGGCATCACATTGTCAGCTGGTAGTATGTGCTCTTTCAGCAATCTACACAACATAAAAATATGATACAGTCGTGTAAAAATCTATCAGATCATTATACATTTAGAGTTCTATTAAAGTAAACTAATTGTAATAGATCACCTGAAAAGCGCTGTGACGCTAGTGTCACTCCATCCAAACTTTGCCTGCATGTTGAGAAGAACCAGGAGTGCTTTCAATCTAGACATACGTGCTCCATTATACAGTGGCGTATCGGCTTCACTTTTCATATCATCATAGATAAGCCTTTCTGAATCCATGATCGTCTCGATCATTTCATCAATCTCGGGCTCAAACATTGCCTCGTTGGGAATGTGCTCTGCATGATCATCCCCCGAGCTGTCAGAGGCTACATCTTGTGGCCTCACATATGCTGCTTGACCAAAGCGCCTGCGAACACGTCTATTGGGTTGCAAGATTGCTGCTTGTTGGCCAGCGTCAGAGTCCGACGAGTTATAATTGGCAACAAATCGATCTATAATAGATGGATCGAACTCGCCAAATTCGCGAACGTGCTGCAAAGAAACACGTCTTGTCCGTCGCACAGCATGCTTGCATTGATTACAAGGACATAAGACCCTCGTTGAGAGATAGGTGTTTCGGTTGGACGGTCCCACATCCTCGTCGCTACTCATAATGAGGATAAAAAACTTATAACCTGGAAAACAAATTTAATATTCTATTGGCATTCTTCGTCTTATCTCTCTCTCTCTCTCTCTCTCTCTTTACCTCACATTCTCTAGTCATGTCCAATCCCCGCACACCTCGGTCTAGAGGTGCACGGAGATCAGAACCACCGGGTTATAATCTCGTCTTTATTGGTCAATACCTATATTTGTGGGTACAAGAAATCTACATACCCACGTCTACATGATACTGCATGTAGTGGACAAAACCCCTTTGCCTCTTCTCTAGCTGTAGCACTTCACTTCATCTTAACATCTTTTCACAGTAGATCTTTTCACTGTTCGTCTAACTCTAAACCCTAAACCGCAAGTAATTCTTGCGTGGACTCGATCTAACGTACATAAGCGTAAATCTAAATAAACGTAAATCTAACTAAAAATAAAGCTAAATCTAATTTAACGTAAGTCTAATGACTAGAGGTTGTCTAGATGGTCATTGTGTCGGGGATGTAGTGACTCTTGCCGCCCTGAAGATCCACCTTCTTCCTTATCTTCTGAAGACATTTCACCAGTACTTTTGGATCGATGGAACCCACCATGAGTGAAGGCAGCAATACCCTATATTCCATTGAGGGCTTTCTTCACCCGCTTCATGCAGGCATCGTAGTCTATGGAGACCTAAATCTAATCTAATATAACGTAAATCTAAATCTAGCTTAAATAAACGTAAATCTAGTTAAAAATAAATCTAAATCTAATTTAATGTAAGTCTACATATAACCTAATCTTTAACGTCTTTTAAGATAGTTTCCTACGACGTTATAACTCTCTTCTTCTTGTGTGTGTGCACGTGTGTGGATGTGTGTGCCAATAAAAAGAGATAAATGGTATAACCTTTCTATCACCCATGCCAAGTATGATAGATTGGTTATGCCATTTCCCTCTTGAATAATAGGTCTTGAGTTCAACTCCTCGTCGGCTAGATCTTTAGGTCTTTTAATTTTAATTAGTTTCCTACGACGTTAAATTAGTTTCTCTCTCTTTCTCTCTCAATGTGTGTGCGTTTTTTTGGATCGTATGCATGTTTTCTCTCTCTTTTCCTCTCTCAATGTGTGCGTTTTTTGTTTATGCATGTTCTCTCTCTCTTTTCCTCTTTCAATGTGTGCGTTTTTTGTTTATGCATGCTCTCTCTCTCTTTTTCTCTCTCAATGTGTGTGTGCATTCTTTGTTTATGTATGTGTGTGTGCGTTTTTGTTTTTGTTTGTACTCTCTCTCTCTCTCTCTCTCTCTCTCTCTCTCTCTCTCTCTCTCTCTCTCTCAAAAACACTATGTGTGTGTGTGTATGTGTGTGTGTGAGAGAGAGAGAGAGGGAGAGAGAAAGAGGGGAAGGGAACATGAGAATGAGGAGAGGGAAGGAGCATACCTGGCTCTCCTTCCTCTCCTCGTGTGTGTATGTGTGTGTGTGTGTGGAGAAGAAAAAGAAAGAGAGAGAGAGAGAGAGAGAGTGAGGGAGAGCGTTACCTGCTCCTTGCTTGAGGGCGTCGAAAAACTCAGATCTGAGATCTGAGTTTTTGGGCGCGCTCAGTTATTTTTTTATCCCAACCGGCGTCACTATGAGCGTCGCAAATTTACAAAGAAATTTACGACGCTCATAGCGACGCCGGGAATTTTTTTTTGGAGCGTCGCTAATATGAAGAACCTCTTGTAGTGAAATACTTTATCAACCAAAAGTGAACCCCCTAAATGGTCAATGGATTCTTCATTCTTAACTTGAATTGTGGATTTGGCCCTCCTCAAGTAATTTTTCTATTGTCTTGACAATTGTTTGTTTTTTTTCATGATCATGTTTTGTTTTTTTTGTTTCTCCTATGTTGAGATGCTTCGTTTGGATCTCTCTCTCTCTCTCTCTCTCTCTCTCTCTCTCACGCAGGGCAAGGAGGGGCCACTCTCTAATCTTATGATCTGGTACAGGGAAAGAAGGTCCTCTCCTGACACTGCATTGCCCCTCTCACATGTTCTCCCTCTCTCTCTCTCTATCTCTCTCTCTCTCTACCTACTTTTCTTTGCATGCAGGTTTTAGTCTGATGAGCAACATTGGTGATGGTCTTTCCGTCCTGGTATTGAAGCATACTATTGTAGTAAGGAGGTGAAAGCAGCCGGGCGAATGCAGGTGAACCGAAAAGCTCTCTCTCTCTCTCTCTCTCTCTCTCTCTCTCTCTCTCTCTGACTCGGGGCAAGGAGCGCCCCCTCTCAAATATTCTTTGGTGCAAGGCATGAAGACCGACTCTCGACCGACAGGGTGCCACCCTTAGCTACATGGGTGATTGCATCTAGATTCTGCCCTTTTTGATTGTGAGAGATGGGGCTACGTGCATGGATAGTTGCATGTTGTGCGTGAGTGCATGTGTTTCATTTGGTGGAGTAGGGTGACCATGACAGCCGTAGGTTACATGGACAACGACGACAACGGCGAGGCCTCTGTCCAGAGTTGAGAGCCCGGGGGATTCACTCTATATACAAAACGGGATGCCACCTGCGAGCGGAAAACTTTGATAAAACCCCTATATACGACTCATATTAGGAAATATGACCCCCCTTTCTACGCTTATACGACAATCAATGAAGAAAACTATCATACCCCTATCTTACATATAAAATTTAGGTCTCACATGATCTAACTAAGTAAAACTAGTCAAAGAGTGTGTAGCATAGTGACTAACAACATACTAAGGAACCACTTGTGTTGATAACTACATGTACCCTCAATGTGTCTTAGTTTGACTTTCAAACTATGTGTCTGATCAACCTACACTCTACCTACTTGTCCCCCAATTCTGACCCATCCAAAGCTGGTGTAAATCAACCCTTGACCTGCTCCAAATCAACCCTTATCTATGACCGTCTTGATGCAAAGATGTGTGAACTGATAAAAAACTTCCCCAAAATTCATCTAAGTTCTAGTGCACACCTGCGACCAATCGTTATAAGTAATCAACCCGGGTTAGTCCTCCCCCACCCATAAATATGATACCCCCCTCCCTTATTTTTAAGCTTGGGAGATAAATTATTGGGGGCCTGCCCCTAACTTATACGCTTATGTAACTTGTAAAACATCCCCCCTCCCTTGCACTTACGTGGTGAGGTAAGTTTTCCATGGTGAATCCCCCGGGGTTGAGGGGATGCATAATTAGGCTTGGCAGCGTGTGGGGTAAGTATGAAAAGGAGCTCCTGTCAACTTTAGTCCATCATGACCGCATTCCAGATTGCCGCCATCGTCCTCCTACATTTGCTCATTACCTCCAGACACTCGACTTCGCTTCCAATTCTCTCCCTACCTGCCTCTCTCTCACTCCTGATGAACCCCATTTCACCCTGCAAGCCTCTAGCTTTCACTCTCAGGCTGCTAATTCTTTATTTATTTCTCCCATCAAGTTCTCCTCCACTCTCCAACTCAATGTTCGGGAAAAATATGTCTCAGCTTAATATCGTACCGTTTCCAATTTCAAAAATGCCGGTAAAAACCTTAAAAATACCCCCAATTTTCTAAAATTTCCTCCTGGCAAACTCAAGGAAAGGAATTTTGTATGTTTGGAAAAATGATTTTTCACGAACATGCGAGTCCATCTCTACAGAGAAAGCGTGGTCTCACGGCCACTGTCCGCCAATCTCTACGCGTCCTCACAACTTGAGCCAGCTATGCATATAATAATAAGTCCGTCGCTCATGGATCCAACTAATGAAAACAATAATAAAGAGTCATCACTACAGTGACACACTCCCACAGTTTGCTTTCACACACGTCCCTTGCAAGTTGCCCATTTTTGCAGCTATTTTCAAGCAATGCTTACCTTAAGCAATAGGCAAGAGGAATTACAACACTATGAAACATCCCCACAACCATAAGATAAAGAAGATGTTGAGGGTTGTCGACCAAGAGATCGTGGCCACTAAGCATAATTGCATCCAATTGCAATGTGCGGTGGACATCATGGATTTGTTAAACGAGTTGGCATCACACCCTTCCCCTCACGGCGAACCTCAAGAGATTCATTGATGGGAGCTCTGTAGTGTGTACACAGCTTCTATAGCTGATTTTTAAAACTATAGGTGTAGGAAAATATTTCTTTTCTAAAGTTGTGTAGACTATAAGTCATTAATACTCTAATTGTTAAAGTACTCAAAGATGCTGCACGAAGAGCAAAGGACATGGAAAGCTTGAGTAAGTGTAGCACAAAAGCTTATTGCAACTATAGTGCACGGGGCTTCAATGGAGGTAAAGGAGGAGAGGGGTGAAGAGGGTTATGCACAGAATGATTATGATCTCACATGCTTAACATTAGGTTTAGGAAGACCGGCTTCTGATGTGATTTCTTAATTTGAGGATCACACAAGGCTTGGTGGGAGGAGCTTGGGGCTTGAGCTATGGAGGTAGCAAAGAGATCTACGGTTGACGGCGGGAGGAGCTTGGCCAGTTGCCTACTTTCAGGCTATGGAGGGACTTACAGCATGAGCAATAGTTGGATTGCAGGAGGAGCTTGGCTAGCAGTAGGGGAAATAGTTGGTCGACGACGAAATGAGATTGGCGAGAGACATTATTTAGGGGGAGTTGCAGTTGTTGGTCGACGCTGGGAGGAGCTTGGCAACAATGGTAACATGTCAAGAAGAGAGAGAGAGAGAGAGAGAGAGAGAGAGAGAGAGAGAGAGAGCAAGAGAGAGAGAAATGTTATTGAGATGAGAAGTAGAAGCATTTGAAAGTAGTAGGTTATGTCGAGGTAATGGGCGATGGCTGTGCTATTCCCCATTCTCTGCATAGAGGAGGGGCCTTGCCATGTTGATACTTTCAGGTTCTATGTAGCAATCATTTTGGGCACAGACTGCATCCATATGTTTTCCTTTCTTTCAACAATGATCATCGCCCATGTCGGACCCCAACATCCAACTAAGTGCTTTGCCCAACCCTCAAGATGACCCCATTGTAAAGGAGGCTCTCAAAGAGCCGCTTGCTTTCTTGGGACGTATTTTTGTAGGAGTTTTTAGATTCGACATGAATGAGGATAAGTGTTTGAAGCTGTTGGCCGAGTACAAGATGTGAGGATGTGGAAATTAAAGATGAAACTCTCGAAGAGATTACACTAGAGTGAAGGCCATTAAGGAACACTTGTAATGTCTAGGTAGTTATTGATTGATTGTATAAATATTGCTCATGCTCAGTCATTATTGGCTCCGCTTTAGGAAATGGTTTCCCAAGACCGTTAATTTTAAAAAAAAGGAGATATTGAGAGTTGGAATGAAATATTATATTAAGTGCATCTTCTAAATGCTAAAATGACCTATAAGACCAAAAAGTTACGCCATGGTGAACTTGATACGAGGTTTGCGCGCGCGCACACACACAGAGGGAGACATTATTGAGAGCTGGAATCTATCTATACTATCTATAACGGAGGAAGGGATTCTGACGAGGCTAAGGTTCTCACCACCATGGCTGAGAGAGAGATGTAGGTGCTCTTGGTAGCACACATTAAAGGTGGGTGTGTCTCTGCAGATGTTCTCTATGTCACGCTGTTGTGGTGCTACCTATGCATGTGCTTGCGTTCTCTAAGCGTACACTACACCCACAAGGGTTGGCATGGTAGACGTTGCGCAACGATACGAGCTGTTCTGCACAAGGCTTGAAGGTAAAAGGGGCCATGTCGCCGCCGAAGGCCCCCGCCGAAGGCGACACCGTTTTACTAGTGGAGTGAAGTGGTCTACTAAAGTTGAGGAAAGTGCCACGTGGTTGATGGAGGCAGCAACCCAACTCTAAATGTAGGATATTCAAAACATAAAATTTACCAAAAAATAGATTATAATGGCAACCGTCAGCAACGTTTAAAGATGCAAGTATTGGAAGGTGTTTGCAACAATGATCTCTCTCTCTCTCTCTCATTCTCTCTCTCTCTCTCTCTCTCTCTCTCTCTCTACCCCCAACCGTTCGACAACTACACTATAGGGAGGCAGTCCTTCTCTCTCTAAGTCATTGTTAATGAGGTTGGCCTCCAACCATCTGCTCGCTATTCTACCCACCTCCATCATCATCTAAATTGCAGCAAGGTACTCTCTCTCGTTGCCTCCCTCTCTCTTTGTGTAGCATCTCCCTACTGATGTACCCACCGAGCTGTTTCCGATGACATTGCAATGAGTCTCTAATTGTGTTACAAGGATTATGTAGGGATGCTCTTCTGCAGTCCTAAACGAATACCACTTGCTATGCAGATCAGTATGCAGAAGACTCTCTCTGACAAATATGTCTACAAAAGTATCAAACATGGACCATGGTTGAAGGCATGGCACTTAGGACGTGTACAACAAGCCTTCTAGATAATCAACAAAGTAATGCTCTCTCTCTCTCTCTCTCTATATATATATATATATATATATATATATATATATATATATATATATATATATATATATATATATATATATATATCTATATATATATATATATATATATATATATATATATATATATATATATATATATATATGTGTGTGTGTGTGTGTGTGTGTGTGTGTGTGCGCGCGCGCGCACGCACGCACGACTTTGTTCTTCCGAGCTCGATTATAGTCTCCATCACGTTGATGCACCATGCTATTGGCTTTGCATCAGGTTGGTGGCACTCTACAGGGATAAGGTGCCAGTAAGTTGGCGCCACCAGAGATTAAGGAAGAAGGAAATATTTTCTTGCCTCAGTATCCCAAATTCGATTATGAATAAGGACACGAAAGAAAGAGAGAGAGAGAGAGAGAGAGAGGTTTGGGGAGGGGGGGGAGGTTGACTGGCCACTAATGCGAAAGAGATCAGTACAAGAGCCAAGGAAAAACATTTATATGCTGCCCTCAACATTTTTTTTAAAAAACTTGCGAGGTACTCTTCCACATAGTTTCTGTGATGAATATTTGCCCAAAGTAAGGGAACACAAGTGCTATGTTGAAAATGTTGCATTTGTGGCTTCTTCAACATGAAGATTGTTGGCTTCCCAAAGAAATGTTGAGACTGCGTCAGAAACTCGAGCATTGTGTGGGATGTCACTCCTATCTGATCTCTGGCCTTCGGAGATGATGCTCACACCCCGCCCCCTACATGGTGGATGCCACTTGCACTCTTACGAATATGAATAGGAACGAGAGAGAGAAAGAGAGAGAGAGAGCCCTCAAACATCTATTGCAATAGTCTTGAACGCAATTGAACATTGTGAAATGACCTCAAACATCTATTTTTTTATTATGACCTTCATGTCCACAATGCAGTAGTCTTTTGGAATGCACTAATAATAGGATATGTGCAACACCGGGAAGGCTAGGAAGCAACAGACTCTATAAGGTGGATAAGAATCAAGAGTGGTTTATGCTTAGCAAAGCCAATCTTGAAACATTTGGCTATTTAAAGTAAATAAGGAGCTAAAAGGAGCTTTGTATGAGCAAAACAACAATGTGTGTGAGTGAGTGAGTGTGTGTGTGTGTGTGAGAGAGAGAGAGAGAGAGAGAGAGAGAGAGACGAGATTGTGAGTTTGGGAATAATAAGATGGTTGCAATGTTGTTTCTATTGCAAGCATTGACAGAGGAATTTATGGAAGCGTTGTTGCACAAGTGCTCTTCCATTATAATTCTCTTCGTTGTTGTTTCTTGTTTGGAAGACGGGCATAAACACTAGTAGCTAAAATTATGAAAAATTTAAAGAAAAAGGATTTTGATAATACCCCTTGAACGCACACAAAATAGTAGTTTTACATATAGTGAACACCCAGCTCACCCCCACAAAACGTATACTTGCTGAATCCCCCCGCCCCCCCCCACCCCCCACAAAGCGGGGATGCTTTGCACAAAATGTCCTACTAGCTTTAATTAGGAAGATTGATAAGTTAAAGAGAGAGACTGTCGAGGAGGAGGCAATGGAGGGCAAGGTGGAGGAGGGCGGGGCTGGAGCGGAGAATGGCAACGCAGAATTGGTGGAGGTCGAGGTAGTGGCTACCATCATACTCGGTACCGCTGCTGTCACCACCGCCAAAGCGCAGCATGGCCTGCAGCTGGTGCAAGCCCAGACGGCGACCCTCGCGGCGCAGGCTATCCAGAGTGATGGTACCGGAGCGCGCGTCCGCCAGCTGCTCAAAACCCCTAGCCAGCTCCTGCATCAGCCCCTCCTCCCCGAGCCTCTCTACCATGGCCGGCAACAGGTCCCAAAAATACCATCCCCCCTCCTCTTCTTCTTCCGCTCTCTCTCCCATTAATGACCCCGCACACATAATTATTGAGCGGCATGACATTTCCTCAAAAATATACTCTCTCTCTCTCTCTCTCTCTCTCTCTCTCTCTCTCTCTCTCTCTATATATATATATATATATATATATATCAAAAGAACGTACCTCGCAGCTTCCCCGTGGCTTACAAGAGAATCCATAGTTTAGGCCATCCACCTTCCCCGCTTGATTCGTTGTGCATGACGCTGACTTTGGTTTCCAACTAATTTTCCCATACTAAACCCCCTCTCTCTCTCTCTCTCTCTATCACATAAGAAGTTTTGAGTTATCTTCCATCTCAACTCCAGACTTTCTACCATTCCATATTGACAAAGTAATAGTGAGAAAATGCCACGTTTTTAGTAACATCTAATGGTGCTTTCCATGATTTTATGATTATCTATATGTTTTCATGTAGCTTGTAAGTATTGCACATTCAAACAAAACATATTGGACCACTTTGAGCACCCAATGTGCAAAGTTATTTTCTTCCTTATTTTGATTCCTTAAGCCCCTTCAAAAGAAGAGTATCTGAGTCAATGAATTGTAACTCAACTTCACTTTACAAAGGTTGTTTGTAATCTATAGATGATATACCTCAAGCAATACTCTTGACTCTAGCATTGAATAGTATGTTCAGAATATGATGTTGGTGAAGCTAAAGTTGGTCAATGCTATGAGGAGTGCAATGCAGGGTTATGTGTGCTCACAAGGGCATGCCAAAGGGGTTCAAGAAGGTCAAGGGCAGGCAAAGGCAGCGGACATGTATGCTTTACATGGTTTTTTGGGCCAGTATGCCTTGCAAAGGTGCTCATCAAAGGTGTTTGGTCAAAGTGTGCTAAGTCCAAAAATGGAAGTGCCAGAGGTGGCCCTCAATGTGTTCTATGAACCGGTCTATAGAGCTTCTCAATTAGAGCTAGGGAGTACAATAAGTTATGGTGGTTTGAAGTTTAACGTGGTTTGTAGATTCTTACCGGATTGGTCAATAGAAGATGGATGCTCAGAGTGTAAGTGAATGCATGGGCCTAAAGTACTTGATTTGCGATGCATGTCGGTCTTTTCAGATTGGCAAGCAGAGTTCAAATGGTTTAGTTATGAGCGGTTGAAGTTTTAGCAAGGGCCAGTTATGTGTCAGTTTGGCCACCTTTGTAGGTGTGCTATCAAGATTTTCTTGAAGCTTTCCAAGGTTTCAGAGGGAAGTACGTAGTATATGAAGATATCTAGAGCTGACATCTCATCAGTCGAGTCTCGAGCAACAAGATATGGCAAGTTGAAGTTTGGATCGGTCACCGGCATGGTAGTGCCAAATGATTTTTCTCGGTCTTTGGACCAATTGTTTGTGGTCGTAGAGGATTCAAAATGCGGCGCGGCTTATGGGTATTGAGGCCAACTTTTGATTGAGGCCGGCTTAGTGACTACCGATGGGATTTTACAGAATGGACATCTGGCCATGGTGCAAGAAACTATTGCAATTCAAAGAGAGATAAAAGGGAAAAGAAAATGTGAATTGAGGGAGTTTTTTTGGGAAGCTAGGAGGCCCATTGAGACCGGATCTACCACGTGGCGAGGGGACAAACCCACATCTTGTGGCGAAATGTAGTAAGTAAAGGTATATAGGCTACTTTAGGCAAGCAAGAGAGAGAGAGAGAGACCTTTAATGGGTGCTCTCTTCACTCCCCACGCGAGCAGGCGCGGCACTGCTAGGAGACTCTCTGTTGGTCATTGGCGGTCGTTGACAGTGATCGGCATTGCAGTTGGCACCCGCATGGGCCACGTTCACATGAGGGGTGCCCTTGAGGCCCCTTCCCCTTTTTATTGAGGATAAGTCCCCCTTCCCATTACTAGCACAGGGTGCAGCTGCTTGGAATAGAGGGGTCGTTCCCACACACTGTTAACTCAGGAAAATTAAATAAAGAGGTGGTCTCCAAGCTATCACACAAAAAAAGAGGACGGGTGTTTGATAAAAATAGAAAGTGCTAAAAAAGGACTACTCACCCCAAAAAAGGGCAGGTTATTTTTCAAATTTAGACAAAGTTTTTATGCAACAAGTGTTTTGAGAGCTGAAGAGAGGAGATCGCCCATTCAGTTGTGAAGAACTCCGAGGGGAATATTGTAAAGCATGCACTCCCCCCTTCTACCATCAATTCTTGATCCCCCTTCTGCTCTCTACCATCTCTCGCTTTTATAATTGGTGCGAGTGTGTGTGTGTGTGTGTGTGTGTGTGTGTGTTGCCCCCCGGCTGTTCTTTTGTGTGGTGGGGAGAGAGAGAGAGAGAGAGAGAGAGAGAGAGAGAGAGAGAGAGAGAGAGAGAGAGAGAGAGAGAGAGAGAGAGAGAGAGAGAAGTCGTGTGTAGTTATGGTGTGTGCAATTGAGGTACTGTCGGTGTTGTGTGGGTTGTGGATTCTTAGGAGTGTGTATATGCTTATTTGAAAGTGGTGCAAGTGCTTGTGTGTGTGTTGCCCTTGGGCCATTTTTTTAATGTGGTGTAAGGAGAGAGAGAGAGAGAGAGAGAGAGAGAGAGAGAGAGAGAGAGAGAGAGAGAGAGAGAGAGAGAGAGAGAGAGAGAGAGAGAGAGAGAGAGAGAGAGAGAGAAGCCTTGTGTAGTGGTGGTGTGTGAAATTGAGGTGATGTGGGTGCCGTGTGGGTTTTGGATTCATAGGAGTGTGTGTATTCTTATTACAAAGTGCTCCGAGGGTTGTGTTGTGAAAATTGTGTCGTTTTTGAGTTTTTACTGAGTGGATCGGGGTGTTGTTATCATGATTCTAGGCTATAGATAGGCAATCTGTGATTGTTTCTAGGTGTGTTTGAATTCCCCTTTCCATCTTCTAATGCCTCCATCGAGGACCATCTGATTGCTCATCGGTTTGATCAAGAAGGCAGTTTTTCCACAAAAGCGCAATGGGACAATTAAACTATGGACGGATTTTCACCGGTGAGGAAGATCCGGAGGATTGGATTGACGATTTCAAGCCGTACACGCTGTCGTTACACATGCTAAATGAAGATAGCAAGATGCACACAATTCAATTGATAATGCAGGGAAAAGTGAAGGTATGGTTTTATGCTTTGGAAGGAGACCCAAGGTTGATACGGTCAGCCCTACGGGCTCGCTTCCCATAGGATTTTTGTAAAGAGGTGTCTCCCGTTGATTTGGATGCGAAGTTAAATACTTTAAGATAGGATGTGACTGAAGAATTTTGTGTTTTTCTTAACCGTTTTGAAAAGTTGTTGGGGTATAAAGCCCAATGTGGTCGCCCAGGTAAGTGGGCGGGCCGCCAGGTATGTACACATATTCTTTTGTAAAAACCTAATAAGAACTCACTATGCTCTACACATTACAGTAGAGCGAGTTCACCATATCGTCGTGCTCTTCTTCTCGCACTCTCTCTCGCGTCGCCCTTCCGCTCGTACTCCTTCAACTGGTATCAAAGCTCAGATCGAGGCTCGGGGGCAGCATTTGCAGGTAGCCAGAGTCACCTGCTCAGATTGGAGTGAGATTTGACAGGCGAAGACACGACCCCTATTCCTGTGGGACAGCCCGAAGGACTAGGTGTTCTCAGAATTTCATTCTGAGGTCATCTCGCCCACCGTTCTGCTTCGACAAAGTTCTATGCAGGCCATTTTCGACTACGTGGTCTCGGCGGGTGCAGATACAACTCTGCAAATTTGGGGTTTCGGCCTACAACTGCAGGTGCGAGGATATCGGCACTTCCAGAGTGCTGATTTGTGGTTGTCTACACAATGAAGGACGGCTCACATTTCTTGGAGGCATGTCACATACAACACGGACACACCTACACACAGACTGTAGGCGACATCCACTAGTTCATCAGGTAGCTTGTGTTTACTGCTTGATATTCCAGATTTCATCCTGACATTGCAGGTACTTCCACATGGGATGTATTGTCAAAGATGATGTATGTCTGTTGAGGGTTTGCTGGCTGTGAGTCACGTAGCAAACAACCGCCGCAGCGGTTACAGCATACAGTGGGAAATTTGTGGATGTATGACTTTGTGGGAAGTCTATGTACTGTCAGATTTACTGCAGCCTTTGTTGAGGGTCGAGTGAGGTTTTATTGAGCTGGAGGATTCTCGAATGTTGAGATCCTTTCGGTGATACAGGTCTTGGAGCGATCCCTCGAGCACCCTTAGATAGGCAGCTAGGATGTATTGACTGTGAGTTAGACAGTTGGGACTGCATCTTTGTTTTACTGCCGTTGAGGCATTGTCACACTCTATGCTTACAGGACAGTGACAGGACAGTGGGAGCCAGTACAGGTGCAGGACAGGTTTACCCACAGCTTACAGTGTTAGAGAGACAGTGGTTTTTTGAGCTGTTTTTGGTCTGTTTTTTAGTACACCAGAGCCATTTTACAAAGGAGACTCTACCGAAATTTTTGCAGAATCTGAAGCTTTCTTGGTTCATTTGACAGGTTGATATTGGTTCAGAGGATAGTTTACAGGGGAAACTCTGCTGAATTTCTCCCAGGAAAGTAAACTACTATGAAGCGTAGTTATGGCTGGATCACAGGACACTGCTCTTTACAATATCAAGAAGTTGGATGGAACCAATTTCCCATTGTGGAAGAAGCAGATTTGTCACGTGTTGGTACAAAAGAAGCAGATAAAACCTATAAATCTCAAGGGGATAAAACCAGAAGATATGGACGAAGATGAATGGAGTGAAATGGATGAATTGGCACTTTCTACCATTATGCTGACTTTGGCAGAAAGCGTTTACTTCAATGTAGCAGACGAGATGTCGGCTTATCAAGCATGGACAAAGCTGAGTGATCTTTATGAGAAGCAGAGTGCAGCTTCACAGGTATACTGGCTTAAGAAGCTTGTTGACTTGAAGATGAAAGAAGGGACCCCTATGTCCAATCATCTGAATGAATTCAACACCATCTACAGTCAGTTGTCAGCTCAAGGTGTCAAGTTTGATGAACCTGTTAGAGCTATGTTCCTGTTGATCACATTGCCGGAAAGTTGGGACACTTTTCGCACAACTTTGAGTAATTCTGCACCTCTAGATGGTTTGACCATAGCAGGTGTAGAAGGCAGTCTGCTTACTGAAGAAACCAATAGAAAGACAATGGACAAAGGCAAAGGAACAGCCTTAGTTGTGAGAGGAAGAACCAAAGAAAAGTACAAAGGTGGAAAGAGGGATCAGTCTCGTAGCAAGTCCCGAGTGCTAAAGGCAAGAGTGACATAGAATGCTACCATTGTGGCAAGAAGGGTCACATGAAAAGAGACTGCAGAGAATGGAAAGTAGAAAAAGGCAAAGAGAAATCTGAAGACCATGGTGAGAAGAACAAGTCCTCAGTGAAGATTCAAGAAATAAATGTGACAAACACTGTTGTAGAGGATGATATTCTAGTGTCAGGAGACATCTACTTCTTGAAGAATACAATGGACTCATCTCTTCCTACAGCATCTGATGGAAATGCACTGGGTGACTGGATTATAGACTCAGGGGCATCACTTCATGTGTCTCCAAACAAGGAGTGGTTTACCTCTTATGTGACCACTAAAGATCATGTTCGGCTAGGCAATGGGCAGACATGTGAGATCTTAGGTGTTGGAGATGTTCAATTGAAGTTTCAGAATGGCTCTTCTTTCACGCTGAAGAATGTGAGACATGTTCCCGCAATTACAAAGAGCTTTGATCATCACAGGTTTACTTGATGATGCTCGCTACGTCACCACTTTTGGACAAAACATGTGGAAGTCTGGAGGACTTTACATGATTTATGTATCAAAAGTCTCTAAAAATGTAATCAATGTAACCGAGAAGCCGAACGTTTCTTTGTGGCATAGCCGGTTAGGACATATGTCCAAGAAGGGAATGGAAATCTTGTCTCGTTCTGGTTGTTTGCCTGGCTTGTCATTTAATGATTTTGAATTCTGTGAACATTGTCTGTATGGTAAGCAAACATAGCAGCCACATAAGCATAGAAACAGTAGAAGAGATACACAGTTGGCACTTGTTCATAGTGATTTGTGTGGACCTATGCCTAACCTATCTCTAGGGGGAGCTTCTTACTTTATGACATTTATAGATGATTACTCGAGGAAAGTATGGGTTTACTTTCTCAAGCACAATGATGAAGCGTTTAGTGTTTTCATAATGTTTGTGACACTTGTGGAGAATCAGAGTGGCAAGAAGCTTAAATGCTTACGCACTGAAAATGGTGGAGAGTATGTTTCAAAGGCCTTTCAGGACTTTTGTGAGTCAAAAGGTATAAAACGTGAACTTACTGCTCCTTACAATCCTCCTCAAAATGGTGTTGCTGAGAGGATGAATAGGACCATACAAGAGAAGGTCAGAAGTATGTTGTCTAATGCACAACTGCCAAATGGGTTTTGGGTTGAAGCTATATCAACAGTTGTTCATCTTATAAATAGATCTCCTAGGAAGGTTTTGCAGAAGGATTCAGTGGAAGAGATGGTATGGTCAGGCAAAATGCCCTCATACAAGAATCTTAGAGTCTTTGGCTGTGAGGCATATACTCATGTTCCAAAGGAATTTAGGAACAAACTTGAGCCAAAGAGTAGAAAGTGCATCTTTCTAGGCTATGGTAATTCTGGTGAGATGGGGTACAGACTTTGGGATCCCGAATCCAGAAAGTTTATCCGCAGCAATGATGTTCACTTTAATGAAGCCAAATATCATTCTAAACCAGAGAGGGTTGAGGAGATTAGAAGAGTTGTCTTCCAAGAAGATGGACCTGCACGTGCAAGAAAAAATGTCAGGGCTCAAGAGGAGCAAGGACAGGATAGAGTGGAACCACGGGTTGTGGCTGAGAGCCTGAGCCACCTATTGTGCGTAGATCTGGACGTATCACGCGACTTCCTGATAGGTTTGTTCCATCTATGAACTATGTCATGTTGACTGATTGCAATGAGCCTTCATGTTACAAGGAAGCAGTGCAAATGAAGGACTCCGGGAATTGCCAATTGGCCATGCAGTCAGAGATGACAACTCTGCATAACAACCAGACATGGAAGCTTGTTAAATTACCACAGGGAAAAAAGGCTCTACCTTGTAAATGGGTTTACAGGTATAAAATCACCGCTCATGATAGTCAGCCAAAGTACAAAGCAAGGCTTGTTGCCAAGGGCTTTAAGCAAGAACAAGGCATTGACTTTGATGAAGTCTTCTCTCCGGTTGTCAAGATGACTACATTGAGATGCTTTCTTGCATTGGTTGCCATATTAGATTTGGTGTTGCACCAAATGGATGTCAAGACAACATTCTTGCATGGTGATTTAGATGTGGAAATTTACATGCAGCAGCCAGAAGGGTTTGTTGAGAAAGGCAAGGAAGATTTGGTATGCCACTTGTTAAAGAGTCTTTATGGCTCAAAACAATCACCGAGGGCATGGTACCATAAGTTCCACAAGTTTATGCTTTCTCAAGGCTACAAACGTAGTGAGTTCGATCACTGTCTATATACAAAGAAGGCTAAGGATGGCACTTGGCTGATCCTTATTTTGTATGTGAATGACATGTTGATTGTTGGCAAGCACTTGGAAGAAATTTCAGCTTTGAAGTCAAAGATGGCAAAATTGTTTGACATGAAAGACATGGGTGAGGCAAGTCATATACTTAGTATGCGCATTGAGAGAGACAGATCAAAGAAGTTGATTTGGTTATCTCAAACAGAGTATATTGACAAGGTTTTGCAATGTTTCAATATGGGGAAGGGAAAGGCATTGAGTGTTCCATTGCCACCATATGTGAAACTTAGCAAACAAGATTGTCCTGTGTCTGAGGAAGAACAGGCTGAAATGGATAAGATTCCATATGCGTCTGAAGTGGGTAGTTTGATGTATGCAATGATTGCTACTCGCCCAGACATTGCATTTGCAGTGGGAGTAGTAAGTCGATACATGTCAAACGCAGGCAAGAAACATTCGGAGGTAGTGAAAGGAATATTGAGATACCTGAAAGCTACAAAGAGTATGTGCATATGCTATGGGAGTCAGGAGCTAAGTGTAAAGGGTTTTACAGACTCAGATTATGCAGGTGACTTAGACAACCGAAGGTCTACATCAGGGTATGTCTTTACATTGGCTGGTGGAGCAGTATCATGGCGTTCTAGATTACAAGATTGTGTTACTCAGTCTACTACAGAGGCTGAATATGTTGCAGCATCAGAGGCATGCAAAGAATCAATTTGGCTTAGTCGACTAGTAACAGATTTGGGAATCAAAGAAGAGATGCATGTGTTATATTGTGATAGTCAAAGTGCTATACAATTGGCTCGCAATCCAGTTTATCACTCAAAGACAAAGCATGTGGATGTGAAGTATCATTTCATCAGGGAAATGCTCGAGGATAAGCAACTTCAACTTGTCAAAGTTCACACCACAGAAAATCCTGCTGATCTACTTACAAAAGGACTTCCCTCTGAGAGCTTTGCGCATTTTCGCAAGCAGTTAGGTGTAGGGTAGTACATCACTTCTCTACATCTCTTGTATATTAGCTTGTATAGTAGCTTCTCTCACACTTAAAGTACCACATTGGACTTTAAGTGGGAGGTTGTTGGGGTATAAAGCCCAATGTGGTCGCCCAGGTAAGTGGGCAGGCCGCCAGGTATGTACACATATTCTTTTGTAAAAACCTAATAAGAACTCACTATGCTCTACACATTACAGTAGAGAGAGTTCACCATATCGTCGTGCTCTTCTTCTCGCACTCTCTCTCGCGTTGCACTTCCGCTCATACTCCTTCAAAAGTGTTGGGTAGAGTTTGCAATTGTCATGTAATTGGACAATGACAAGTACTTCAAATTGGAAAAAATCATGGCTTGTTTGGATCCCAAGGTTCAAGAGAAGGTGGAATTTGAAATCTCAGATAATTACAATGGAGGGGTTGCAATTCCACGGGCAAAGAGCAAAAAAATCAAGAAGGGAGATCAAGCAAGGTGCATTGGGATATGAACCTATGGCTCCTATCCCACTTCAAAGTCTAAATGAAGAGGTCAAAGTGGAGAATCAAGTAAATCGAGGTGCGACAGGTATTCCTCAACAATGGGTACGTACGGTTCAAGATTAGGCTAAGTAGATGCAAGATCTTCAAGTGTTATGGACAGAAATCATCCAAAGGCTAGAAGAGGTAGGGCTAGGCTAGTAGATACTACAAGTGTGGGAAAGAAGGTTAGTATGCTCCAGATTTCCCGCATCCACCAAGGGAAAGAGGTGGCATGTACATGCTATTTGGCCAAGGCAGAGGACAGGCACAAATCAATGGTCAAAGAGAGTAGCAGGCGGTCATGAACTAGGCATCACCCAAGCTGCCAAGTAATGGAGTGCCTAGAGTTAATATCATTGGTGTGGATAAGCAAGATGTGGACATCTTGGCAAACAAAGAGCCCAAGGTAAAAGGTACATTGAGACTGAATTGGAGACCAAGACTTGGAAAGGCAAAGAGAAAGTGAACGAAGGTAGAGAGTGACTAGAGTCAAGCAGAAGAAGGCGTCCTCGAAGGATCAAGCAGACGGACTTTCAGCTAAGGCGGCATCATTCGGAGTATGATTTTGAGAGCGATGCTCAAACGCGAAAAACTAATATTACATTTGGTCAATTGCTTGCATTTAATCCCAAGTTGAGAAGGCAATGGTCTACTAGTATTAGGATGAGTCATCCTCAGGCTAAAGGTGATGTACATGAAACACAAAATCTGGCTCTCAAGGTTGGGAGCCCTACTGACGTGCTTCCAGTTGTAGCTATATAGAGGATGGCCAGCCATGCCAAAGCCAGATGTTTGGGAGTGGTCCAAGACGTGAAGGTAAAAGTTATGGGAATTAAATGCCTCATTGATTTTTTTTGTGATAAAAGGAGGCAAGAAATGCTTACCCTATCATCTTGGGGAGGCCATGGTTGCTTGCAGTCAGAGCCAAGAAAGATTGGGAGAAGGGGGGGTTTTATGCCAAATCAAGAAAATGGTGGGCAGGTGGTGCTTGATATGAAGACCAGGGAGATACACTTTTATCCAGTGGTAGAAGTTCATGGAGGAGAGTGGAGAACCAACTACAAGTACAAGACATAATTGACATATGATGAAGGCTCTATCAACATTGAAGAAGAGGAGGAGAGTGACGAGGAGTTATTGAATTTGTACACAGACTTGTTCGGAGTTATGGTGAACTCCCCTAGTTCCAAAAAATTTATGCAAGGTTCAGTTTGTGGTTTGGATGTGGCCGTTGGATGTGGCCGAAGTAAAGGACATGTTGGGTGAAGATATAACCAAGCAAGAGAAGGAAAGCTATGCGAGTTGTGTGCATCATTCCCCAATCTGTTTGCCATGGAGTATAAAGATTTGCAAGGAGCTAAAGGGGTGGAGCATCGGATTCTACTCAAAGATAGGTACAAGCCAAGAGCACAAAAGCTACGTCAGTTTGGAGAGATTAAAAAGGAGGCTTTATGGTAGGAGATCAACAAGCTACTTGAGGTAGGTATTATCTATCTGGTAAATGAGTCTAAGTTGGTTTCACGTGTTGTCATTACACCAATAGAGAATGGTAAGTGGAGAGTATGTGTAGATTATAAGCCATTGAATAATGCTATGAAGAAAAACCACTATCCTTTTCCATTTCACGACGAGATTTTGAACCAAGAAGGCATGGCATGAGCGGTATTCTATTATGGATATCTTTTAAGAATATTTTCAGATTGGTACTGATTTGGAGGATCAACTGAAGACCACTTCTATTTTTGCTTGGGGGATTTTTAGGATATTTTCATATTGGTATTGCTTTGGAGGATCAGCTAAACACTACTTTTACTTTGCCTTGGGGTGCTTTGCCTACCCGCAGTATGCCTTTCGGCTTGGTGAATGCTTATGCAATGTTTCAAGATTGGATTGGGCCATACCGGGGTAAGTTCATTAGGGTTTTTATGGATGATATTGGTTGTTACAATTCTAGGGCTTAGCATTTATTGAAGTTAAAGTTATGCTTTCAAAGGTTAGATGAAGAGGGTGGACTCATTTGTTGGGTCATGTAGTCTCACAAAATGGGATCAAAGTAGATTCAAAAAAGGTGAAAACCTTGGTTTGGATGGAACCCCCAACTAATGTGAGAGGTTTATCTTTGTTTGTGCATAAGCTTAAGTATTTATCGAGGTTCTTTTGGATGCCTTCATAGTATGTTTACCCTCGCCAACTGTTTTTCCTCCTAACAATGAGGATGACTTCTATGTTGCCATGACGATAGGTACAATGGCTATTGGTGTTGTGCAAATGTAGAAGATGGGAAGATGTTATAAGCCGATCTACTATGATAGTCATGTTCAATTAGCATAGGGGAAAGGTCATACATGGAGAGTGATTAGTGGATGATGACTTTGATTTTTGCATGTCCCAAGTTCAAGGTGCGTTTGATCATTTAGAAGTTTTACGTGCTCATTTCTAACAATTTGTTGCCTGAAGTGGTGCTTCATCTAAAGCCAGGTAGGTGTATCAGAAAGTGTGTGCTTGAGTTGTAGGAGTTTGAGTTCGAGTTCAATATTGACCACACAAGTAGGTCACATTTGGCGGACATTCTGGTTAATCACGAAGAAGATTCTCCGATGTATTCGAGGGTGGTGAAGGAAGACATTGGAGAGGAGCCAGATTTGGAAAAAGCTTTCACTATGTTTGATGGAGCTTACAGAAGGGCAATGCCAAAGGAAGGAGGAGGCGAGATCATACAAGACCCACAATGTAAGGTGATTTTTCTAAAGCTTATGATTTGGAGGGTGTTCACACAAACAACAAGATGCAGTATTTGACTCTCCACTTGGGACTGAAGTAGTGTGTGGAGTTTCGGATTTCCATGCTTGTCGCTAAGGGGGGTTCTCTCTTAGTCATTAAACATCTTTTGAGCCAGTGGCAAGTAAAGAGGGATTCTCTCAAAAATTGGTTTTTTTCCATAAAGAAATTGTTGAAGTTTTTTGAAGTAGTGCAGTTTAAGCATGTTAGAAGGGAGCAAAACTTAAGAGGATGATCAATTGGCTAGCAATCGTCTGCAGACTCAAGCAGTAGGTTTATATGTGGCACCCACCATGTATGAAGGTAGAGAAATTTTTAAAGAGATTGATGATTTTTGAGCACAAGTCAATGTTCCAAGGGCTTCTCCAAGTTGCAAAAGAGGAGGATTATTCAGAAAGCTTGCAAATTCACTTTGGTTGGCAAAGATTTGATGACACATGGTCGGGACAGGGTGCTACGGAGGGTCCTCTACAAAGACAAAATTGGCATGGTTATGGAGTAGTGTCATGAGAATAGTGGACATCAAGGAAAAGATTAGCTACTTTTTCTTGTGCTTAGAGCTAGTTTTTGTTGGACACTTACTCTTAGATTCAACAGAATTTAACTATAAAAGGAGAGAATTTTCCTTTAAGAGAGTGATACCAAGGAAAAAATAGGTTGTGCCTCGCTAATTTCTTTACACAAATACACATTAAAAACACTGTAATCATGCACATAACTCAAAGACAATAATTAGTTAAGATTGACAACTCGATGAGGACCGGGGATTTGCTTGGAGTCGGTCCTCCCTCTAAAAGGACTTGTATTATATTCCTCTCAAAAGAGAGATTTGATACAATACATGTTTGTGCTCTTGCAGAGCCTTGCTTGAATCAAGAAGATGATGTCTTCAAGATTCCATGGTATAACCCTCCTTCCCAAACCCTAAACACCCCAATTAAGAGAAAGGAACTGTGGAGAAAGAGGAAGATGAAGGTGGAGAGAAGTATTTTTCAAGCAAGATAATTGCTCCAGAATTGATATTCCAGGTACAATTGCTCATGGGCAAGCTCTTAGAATAGCTTAGTAATAGAATAGTAGAGATGGAGAAAAAGAAACTTTCATTGGCTTGGATTTGCATCCATAGCCAAGAGCTTGAGCATAGAGTCTACCTCTAGAGCTCCCTATCTTGGAGACTTGAGAGAGTGTGTGAGAGGAGTAAGAGCTTCAAAAATGCTATGAGTCCCCTCTTATATAGCTTATAAAAGTGTGAAACTATACTTGAATTAGAATGCTTCACTCTTGACCAATGAGGTGGGAGCACCTCCTAGTGCAACTCAATCGTGCCCAACACTTGTCCCCTCTTTCCTTGCATGCTAGAACTCGCCTTCACTTCTCTTGGACTCTTCTTGGCAAGTGCACACACCATACACACTCACACATACTTGTTAAGTCTACACAAAGCAAGTGTGTGCTAGTTTGGACATGTGGCCTAGCTAAGCTCAGTAAACTAAGACTATAGTCAATTTACTAAATGAGGAAGGGTTGATTTAACCCTAGTCTTTAGCATTTTTCTTTCATTTAATGAAAACTAAGACTATAGTCAATTTACTAAATGAGGAAGGGTTGATTTAACCCTAGTCTTTAGCATTTTTCTTTCATTTATCTAATTACCTCTTAGTTAATTAGCTCGGGTGCAAGACCTTTGCATAAACCTTGGAGGCTTATGAAGTTAGCCTGGGGCTATAGCCTTCTTGCTATTTTTTACCCTTAGTATGGGAAGTTCTGTTGTACGCATATTCTACTAAGGGTAAATAATTTTCCCATTGATCTCTTTGATCTCCTTCCATAACATAGGCTTCACGTAGATCAATGATAATTGAATTTTCTATCTCACTTTGGCCATTCGTTTGTGGTGATAGGCCAAAGAAAAATTCAACTTAGAACCCAAATTCTCAAAGAGATCATTTGAAAAATTATTGATCATTCTTGGATCTCTATCGAGCACTATAGACGTTGGTAACCCATGGTACTTAAAGACATGTGAGATAAAGAGGGTTGCCATATGGTGTGCTTTAAAAGTCTTTTTGACCAGTATGAAATGTGCTTGCTAAACCGATCTATTGTTGGACATATATCCGTATTCCTATGTATGGACTTGGATAATCCAAAGTTGAAATCCATGGATATAATTTTCCATGGGGAATTGGGTATTGGCGATGGCTGAAGCAAGTCAGGTTGCTTCCCTCTAGCATACTTTTTCTTTTAACATACACTACATTTGGCAACATAGACCATTATGTTTTCCTTCAATAGAAGTACATCTCTATTCCCTTGAGAGTAACTTGAATCCCTTTGTGTCCCGCATAAGGTGGAAAATGAGATTCATACATAACATTTTCATGTAAATTATGTGTAAAGCATAGCCTATTGCCATAGAGAAGATAATCATCTTGCACATTGTATGGTTCCTCTTTCTTTCCTAGTGCAATAGCTTACATTATATATTTGAAGCCTGGTTCCATAGCATAATCATCTATCATAGAGAATAGATTATTGTGAGTAGCTATTGATACAGCATTCACCCTTGGCCTTCATGAAGGTGCATGGCTACTTGATTGTGCTTACCACCTATGTGAGCAATATGAAAATTAAACTATGAGAGAATATTTGTCCACCTCGTTTGCTCATCACTCAATTTAGTTTTCATCAAAAAGTATTTAAGACTTTGATGGTCAATGCGGAAAACAAATGGAGTTCCTAGGAGAAAATGCTTCCAATCATCTAGGGCATGTAAGATAGCTAATAGCTCTTTGGCATATATGCCTAGATTCTTTTCTTTGTCATCCAATCTCCTACTTTCATATGTTGTGGCATGCCCTTCTTGAAACAAAACAGTTCTAAGGCATCGTCCACAAGCATCACACTGGACCTCCAAAGGCTTTGAAAGGCCGTAATATTAGGATGGGTTGAGAAATAAGCTTTGCCTTTAAAATTTCAAAAGCTTCATTCTCTTTTGCATTCCGTACAAGTTTAACATTCTTCCTAATCAAATCATACAATGGACATACTATGCTCAAGTGAGCATTTTTCTATGAAGCATCTATAGTATGCACACGTTCCTATAAAGCTTCTTAATTTGTGTAGATTCGTTGGTATAGGCCATTCTTTTATTACCTCCAACTTTGCAAGGTCCATTCAGATACTTGCTTGAGAGATTATATGACCTAAATACAAAATCTCTTTTAAGAAAAATTTACTTTTCTTATGATTAATGTAAAGCTTATTATCTCATAAAACTTCAAATATCACCTGAAGATTTTTCTTATGTTCTTCAATAGTCTTTGAGTAGATGATAATGTGATCAAAGAACACTCCCATGAAGCTTCGATGAGGTATGAAGAGCCTTTCCATCATTTGATTGAAAGTAGAAATCGCATTGGTAAGTCCAAAAGCGAGCAACAAAAACACTTCATACGCACTCTTTTGGAAGAGGGACAGCTAAAGCTAGGAAAGGTGCATACAAGTGAAAATCTTGTAGACATGTTTACAAAGGTGGTCAACAAGGAGAAGTTGAGCTTTTGCTCATCTTCAATCGGCATTCAAGGATAGCAAGCCAAAATGGAAAGCAGTCACATGTTTGGTTTGGAGATCAGTCTCAAAGTGGGAGATTGTTAAGTATGGATCCTGATTTACCCTTGTAATTTTCTGTGGTAAAAGCGCACATTTGTAAGGCCCCCATTATGAGGAGAAGCCATCGTGCGTGAACAAATGCTGAAAAAATTCCATTTTATGGTTCACTCCCATGTATGCCCTCTTTTTTTACTATTGAGAATGTATGCGGTGGGCTTGAAAAGTTGGCCCTTGCAAAGCAGGAGATCTTCAAGGTATCAAGCCGGAGATGATCAAATAGATGGGAGATTTTACCCATGAGTGGATATGTGATATTTTCAACCTTGCACTTCAATATGGTATGCCTTATGATTAGAGAAATAATTGGGTTAAGCCTTTGCATAAAGGAGGGGATGTAAAGAATGTAAACAACGACCGGACTATAATGATTGCGTCTCTTATGGCAAAGTTGTTTGGGTGCATAATGGAGATGGAATTGAGTGATTGGGCTGAAGAGAATGAAAAACGTGCAAAAGGACAAGCGGGTTTTTGTCTTTTCCATAGCACCATTGATCACCTTGTCACTCTTCGTGTTCTCATGGAGGCAAGCAATTGTATTTTTGTTTTGTGGACTTTAAGAAAGCCTTTGATATGATTCCACATAACAATTTGTGGAGAAGGATGGAAGAACTCCAAGTGCCAAGTGAGTTTATGCTTGCGGTTTCTCGAATCTATGAGAAGGTGATTTGTCAATTGCGCATGGGAAGAGGAATTTCAGAAGTTTTTGTAAGCACTATTGGGGTTAAACAAGGTTGTCCATTTTCACCAACTCTCTTTGTTCTATGTATCGATCAATTGGAACAAATGGTACTTGACTTTATGCAAGAAGAAGGCATTGAAGAGGTCACTATTTACAATGCGGTAATCATGCTTTTGCTATATGCGGATGATGTAGTGCTTCTAGCACACACTTTAGAAGATGCACAAAAGATTATGGTTCCTTGAGAACTTTTGCTTGCATAGTGGGCTGATTGTGAATGAATCCAAAACAAAGATTATGCTTGTGAAAACCAACCATAACGAGAAGCCATGCATTATGCACGACAATGAGACACTTGAAGTTGTTGACAGCTTTAAGTACCTTGGCCTTGAGATTTCGTCCAATCACAAGTGGCACGAATGTTCTATGCGTCTTTTGGAAGCGGGAAAGAGATCATATTATGCATTTGATAACACAAAAGCATTTGATAACATGTGTAATGTGAGAAACATCAAGTGTTGGGTTCTCGAGTACCTTTTTGATGCATTGGTGACATCGGTTCTTCTTTACAGAGTTGAAGTGTGGGGCAAAAGCATCTCAAAGTCTACTTGGAAAGAGCTTGAGAATGTCCAAAAGCATTTTCTTATAAACTAACTCCAAGTTAAGACACAAACACCATACATTATCTTACTTCTTGAGTCGGGTCGGGATCTCTTCCAGTTGAGGTTATGGGCATGGAAAGGGTTGTGGAGTACATGATAAAGATGAGTCAAAACCCTTCACATCGACTTCCTACAATTGCATGGGAAGCAAGCAAAAAAGTTTGAAAGATGCACAAAAGCAAGATCTTGACCATGGGATGGATGCAAGACATAAAGAAGTGGTTTGGGAGATGGGATGCATTACACTTTCTACATGATGCTTCAATTGACTCCCAAGTGAATGAAGCTTTTTTACAATGCCAATGTATTACGGCTTGGGAGAAATCCAGTGGGTCACGCTTCATACATTACACCATTATTGCCCCCAACTACAAAACCATGTTCTTCGTTGAAAGAGGAAACCGTACTCACACTTTACATGCTTGAACCTATCCCCTTGCCATTGATATGCACTATTGCAGCCATTTGGATTAGCTCCCATTTCCTTCGATGCGCGACAGGGCGTTGGGGCAATGGAGAAGAGTCAAATCGACTATGCACATTATGCTCACTGCAATTTTGAGATTCTGACTACCACACACTACTAGAAGGCTCAACTTTTGGTCACATCCAAACTTGCTTCTCTCACATTTTCAGCCATGACTTAGACCTACACACATTCCTCCCCCAACCAGAGTGTGGGCTCTCCATTGTGTCTCTCATTACCACAATTTTGGTGCATTGAGAGTCGCTCATCAGCCATACACATACTACATCACATGTAACTTTGGTCCCGTAGGTCATGTTTGACCTCTGAAGAACGATAATAAACTGTGTGTGTGTGTGTGTGTCTCACATTGGTCATGTTTGACCTCTGAAGGACGATAATAAAATCTCTCTCTCTCTCTCTCTCTCTCTCTCTCTCTCTCTCTCTCTCACACACACACACACACACACACACACACACACACACACTCGTATTGACCTCTAAAGGACGATAATAAAATCTCTCTCTCTCTCTCTCTCTCTCTCTCTCTCTCTCACACACACACACACACACACACACCACACACACACACACACACACACACACACACACACACACTCGTATTGATACCTGCTCTCATTAAGTTTAAAGATAGATTTTTTCCCTCCCCGGGTCACGTTGAGGCCTTTTCTGTACTCATAGCTAGAATAGCTCAGGAACTGACCGAGCAAAGGCTTATGTGGACACCAACCTCCTAAAAAATGCTTGTTTTCTTTCTTTTCAATTTGATACCCCTAGTATATTTTACCAATGCGAGGATACACTTGTTAAGGGTGCATTGTTAGTATAACCCTATGATGATGGGGCTAAACCAAGATGGTTAACCCCCCATTTACCATAGTCACCTTCATGTCCTTACTACGGGTTTCCCTCTCTCTCCCTCTCCTCCTCAATGGAATATTCTACTCTCAAGATAGTCTATGCACCTTAACCTAAATCCACATACTCATAGATCGCTTTGGGTTGGCCACATTTGAGACCCTCAAAAGAAAGTGCCCCATCCGATAGTGCTTGTTATGATGGGGGATACCACTTGCTCCTCATCATGATGATTTGACCTTGACCTACTTCTATTTAAAAAGGTGAGGGTGACTTTTGACTCTCACTTAGCCTTGATTGAGTTTTGGTGTGTGCATTAAAAGTGAGGTTTGTGTTCATTGTCATTTATGGAGCAACCTTCATAGGTTTGTGGTACTATCTTGCTTTATGATTTTGATATCTTTTACTGGCTTAGAACTCTTGACATTTTGTTGATATCCTTGTTCTTCACATATGAGTCTTAGCGAGCTTCTATATGAGAAGAATCTTGCACACGATAAAGGTAGGTGCTTACATTTGTTGGAATCTTGATAATAGCGCTGAGAGGTATGGTATACCATTTCAGGCGGATAACATTGGGTCTGGTTTGTCTTTACTTGCTGTAAGAATGATTGTGGAATGGTGGATGTTTGGTCTCTTACACATATAGATCTGGATATGGTAACATTTTTTTTTTCCACAATGAGCTGAGGGTTTTGTTACATATGGTATGGAGTTACCTACTTAACTACCTATTCTGTTGTACAAAAATTCGTTGTAGCTTAAAAACAAAATTTGGCTATTGAGTTAGCTGGTTGTTACTTGGAGGTTTTGGCATTGCTATTTTTCTGACAAACCTTCCACTTGACCGAGTGAACTAAAAGGTTTTGTCTTACCGGACACAACCGATGCCATGGATGGAATAACATGTAGGGTTCGAGGCTTGGCTTGGTATATTTTTGCTCTTGGGTGAACTACACTCTGCCGAGATGTCTTATTGATGTTAATCATGAAAACTATAAAAGTTTTTGGAATGGATTGTACATAGTTCTTGTTAGGATAATTCTTTGCTGGTTCACTTTATCAAAAGGCCCTTTTTTGGCAAAAAACTTTCAGTATAAAAGACACAAAATGCTCTATGAGCAAAAATAGGGATTATGACACTTGGATCGAAAGGGGTGGTGGCCTTCCAATCAAAATTTTAGTAATTTATATAAGCTATTTAAAAGCATATTAAAAAATGGAGTATATAATAACCTCATTTGTAACCTATATTAACACACTTGTATTTTGAAAGAGTGATGACCTTTTTTATTACAAGCTTAAAATAAACCAAAAATAACTCACACTTTGAGACTTTTTTCAAACACAAAAGTAAATAATTGGACAATGGTTTTAAGTTAAAAATGATCTTGAAAAAAGAAAGAGGGTGTGTATGCTTAGTGTTTGTGACTAATTAGGGTGTGGTTAATTAGAGTGTGATTAGAGTGAGGAAAGAATGTTTGTATAATTAATGTATGAGATAGGGAGATGAAAAGAGGGAGCGGAAAAGTGTAAGTGAGTTTGAGTTTTAATGAATTAAGTTAGTCAAAATAAGTAGGTTTATTTAAAAAGAACTTTTACAAAGATTTATATAAACTTTAAAACAACCATTTAAAAAAAAGCTAAAAACATAGAGAGATAAAAATGTAGAGAGAGAGATAGAGAGAGAGAAAATATAGAGAAAGGGATAGAGAGAGAAAGAGTTAGAGAAGAGAGAGAAGAATACGAAAAGAGAAGAGAGACTAGAATGGGGGAGAGAGAGAGAGAGAGAGAGAGAGAGAGAGAGAGAGAGAGAGAGAGAGAGAGAGAGAGAGTAGAGGAGCAACAGAGGGATTCAGGGGCTAGGTCTTGGAGCAAGCCAGAAGAAACAATAGACGGAGGCGCATCCGTAGGCTCCCCAAATCTAAGCCTGCAAGCTCGATCTCTTCGTCTCATTGCTAAAAAAGGATATGAATTGGCCCTCTTGTCATTAGGCAAAGCAGCATCACCTATAACAGGTCCCTACTTCTTCTCTTAATCTATGGCTTCTCTTCCCGTTGCATTTCAATTAGATCCCCCCTTGCTAGCAGTCACGCAATGCTTGGGAAAGGGTCAAAGTATTTTGACCCCAATGTCATGGCACACATCCTCAAAGATGCATTGAGCTCCGAGCTAGAGCTCCGAGCTAGAGGTGAAAGGAGAATATAAAGTAAGCTTAAAGTCCTTTGTGGTGTGGTCCGCATTGTGATCAATGCTTCGTTCTATTGTGATTCTCTTTACTGGCAAACTACCAGATCTTGTTGTCATTTCTAGTGAGATTGTTTTGAGGTTTAAGCGACCTGTGTGGATAGATTTTTTTACGCTAGGTATGTCGAGCCAAGTCTTCTCCTACTACCCCTAACTATGCCAAGACCCCCGAGTCATGAGGTCCCTCCAATCAAAGGCCCCTATTTCATGTCAATGTAGGTGGGCATCTAGGGGCATCATCCTCCTCTGCTCCTAGACCAGCTGATAAAGGAAAAAGAGCAGTAGATTCAAAGGGCGTTAATTCCTCAAGGAAAACTTTTAAATCCAAAGGTATCTTGTCAGGGTACTCTTCTCATAACTTTTAAGAGGTCCTTATGGAAGACATGCCTTCACCTTAAACCTTAGAACCTTAGCTGATATTGATGACGTAGTGGAGAAACATGATTCTAGTAAAAAAAAAAAAATTCTATTGAAGAGGGTAGTGCACTTGGGATTTAGTTGGAAGTGCATATGCATGAGTTTGATAGTGAGGATGGGGGCACCCAAGTAGTACATAATATCTCTCAATGAGAGTGACCACCTTTAATGTTAAGGGGTTCAATGAACCAACTAGATTGTATTTCTTCAATAAATGGAAGCTTTTTTCTAAACTTGATATATGCATGGCTCAAGAGCACAAGAAACATGATAGAGCAAGGCAAATGTTTTACAACCAGTGTTCTCAATTCTTTTTTGCTGGGGCTATGAATGGGTACTCTCAAGTCTTAACTTGCAATAAAGATTCTTTGAACCCTCAATGGATTTTGGACCATCCTAGTGGAAGATATGTATTTTTTATTTCCATTGAATGGGGACCAAAATATTTTGTTCATATCTATGTGGATAATAGTCCCAAAATCCAACGAGACATGTGGCCATGGCTGGCTTCAATCAAATTTTTGATGGGCTTTTTGGTGGTGATTTCAATATGGCATGAAATCATCACAACACCACACCAGCTGGGTCTGTGAAAACTAGGCTAGAATATCATGCATGGGAAGACCGAAGTGCAGTGAAATGGGTTGACTCGTGGATCTCAACTTATGCCTCCAATAATGGCTTTACTTTTCATTCACAATCTCATATGTCATCGTGGTCTATGTAAGGTCTCTGACACCCTTGGAGAGGGGATTCCCATGTAAAGGAATACATATCAGGCTATTCTAGCCATATACAAAAAGTTACTATTTTTGGCAGTTTTTTCACCTCTGATGAGCTAATGATAAATATGTTGTTGTAAGATTTTCAAAAATAAAAATTTTACTTTTTTGTCATTTTTGCCCTAAAATAGAAAGTTTTGAGGTGCTTACACCCACCTAGACACGATTGTCTCGTCAAAATCTACCCCTTCTTGAATTTCCATAAAAATAGTTGTCTGTCTCAAAAATTGCTAAATATAGCAGGTGTGTGCATCCAACACCTTAGATTGTCATCCTCAAGATTGTATTTTAATAGAAAGTTTCAGAATTAAAATCTGGTGAGCCAAGCTCACTCTAGACAATTACTTTTCATCATAGTGTTAATAAATTAATTCCTAAGTCTAAGGTATGCATATGTATGTATGTGCATGGGTATGTATGTGCATGTGCATGTATGTGCATGTGTATGTATGTCCATGTATGACCATAAATGACCCATATCCATGGACCCATCTCTTATAGAATAATTGACTACAAGCATGGGGGCACTACATGAGCTATATCACCCAAAACTTGGGTAAAGAGGGACACCTCTAATGGCTAAGTAGGATTTTGTGACACCTCTACTCTTTATTTTAGCAAAAGGGGGCGAGCTAGGGAGGTATGGGGCTGCATTGGGCAACAAGGAACCTCCAAGCCCTATATAAAGGGCATTCACACCCAATTTTACACACACTTGAACACACATTGGAGATAGGGAGACTTTGTTGCTGTGGCTACTTGTTGGTGAAGCTTCAACATTAACAAGGCATTGAGAGATCAATAACTCCAAAAAACATTTGGGTAATGTAAATCTCTTAATTAATCAAGGTTATTATCAATCTCTTCTCTCAATTGGAATCCTTTCCAATTACTATCATATTATTATTCAATTCTAATCCTTTCCAATTTCTACTCTATTATCAAATGCTATACTCTTATTTACCTATTCTCAATTGGAAATCAACAATCATTATACCTAATTTATGGTAGTCCCTCTACATTACAAAGTAATAAAGGTCTCGCTGTTCGATTACGTAATCAATTGTGTTGATTGCATGCCCAATTCTTTTCCATTGTAACCTAGATGTTTGCATGTATTAGCTAGTCATATTCAAGAAATGGTCCAATTAAAATGATGGATTGTTCTTGCAAGTATATATAAGTGATTAATCATGCGATTAGCGTATGGGTTATGGCGCATGGTATCATAAGATTATGGCAGGATCAAGCAAGTATATGTTTTGAGTTGATGTGTAGAGTAACCATATATGTTTTGGAATTAAAATACTTATAATCATTTACCCTACTTCCATTGTATTCTTATACTTTAGCACCCAAGAGAAATCGCTATGGTGGATCACACGGTCACGAAGCCGGAACCATTGATGGTAAAGGCAAAGGAAAGGCCCCAATGAGTGAGGATGTGCCACTTATCCCACGAAGTGACATTATTGCTCATGAACAAGTAGGAAATTTATTTTGGTTCCCTATATCATGAGTAAATGGGAAGGGGAAAACTACCTAAACATGGGGTCATTCAAATTCAAAACCACATCAATTGAACTTGTTAATTTTCTTAAGTTGTATTAATAGGGAAAGATTGTTTTAGTCTGTTTGCTCATAGGAAAGAAATGTTTGCCTAGTAGAAGAACTCTCGAGTCTTCTTCATTTAAAAATCCTATACTAATATAGTCAAAACTCCCTTTGATATCCAGGGAGGAGAGCTTAGCAGAGTGAACGCTAAAGTCATGAATATGATTGCACACATATTGCGGGTTGGTGTCCAGGTTGCAAGTTAGTCACTACGGGTTTGTACCCAGGTGTTGCAGGATAATTTAGTTGTATGGGAAACTAAAGAAACCAGGAGCTATAAAATCTCGTCAAGAGGAGTGAACTCTTGGGGTTTGGATATTTAAATGAAGAAGAGTCGTATGTAGTTTTTCTTCTAGGCAAGATTGTCTTGGTGCCAATTTGATAATGGTTGAAGGGTTGTCTTAACGAACTTGTGATGGAAATCATACAAAGGAACTTTGTGTATGAACAATCATGTGGTAGTAATTAAAAAACAAGCAAAAACAAAGTGTGAGTATGGGGGTGGAATGTGGGGACTGGCTCAGGTTTCTAGTCAAGAATGGGTGGTCTCGATTAGTCGAGAAACTCTCCGCTCCTCATTGATAGAAGAAGCAAAACTGGAGACTCATTGTGCCAAGAGTCGAGAAGTCCCAATTGTATGTGCCTCTGAAAATTATGGGGAAAAAGACATTTGGGGTTTCTCTCTTTTTGAAGGTGAGAATTAGGAACGTCAAAATATAGTGTTAGTTCATGCTTTCCCTCTAAGACAGGGCTAGGACCCCTTTTCAATGGTTCGGGCTCAAGTTACTTGGTGATGAGAGTCTGTCCATTAGAAATCTTGTCTAATAGACTATGATTTTCTCAATTTATTAGGGCCTAGCGACCTGTCAAGTACCCTCCTTCTGCCACATGGATATGGTAACGGGGTGGGGACCTCACAATCTAGACTTGATACGGTTTACTTTCTAGGCTCTTATTACCTGCTAGCCTTTTCTCAAGTTTATGTGGATATTCAAATGTCAATATCTGACCATTTCCTTGTAGTATTATGATTAGCTAATGCACTTGATTTACATGGCTTTGAAAAGTGCGGTCTTGCTAGACCTTTCAATGGTTAACAACTTGTTATTGTATATGGATGTTTTTCAAAATGCTGTGAATAATGTTTTGGATAAGTCAATGGAAATATCTGGCTTGGATCAACCTATGCTAGTATGGGAGAACTTCTATGCAGAGATGTAGGGATGTATCAAAATGTAGGAAAGGTTGTGGAAAAGCAAAAAATAATGTGAAATGCTTAAGGCTTCTGAATATGTCAAAACCACAATGTCTAGGAATGTATCAACCCTCAATGATGAGGACATTACATGCTTGAATGCTGCTAGACAGGTGCTCATAGATCATGAATCAGAGATGGAATTAAGGGCTAGGTTCTTATGTAGGAAACATGAGCTTCAGGATGTAAATTGCTCGCCGAATATTTTCTCTAGCAAGCTAAGAACCAAGCATGCTAGACACAATATCCATAGAATTGTAAAGGATGATGGGAGGGTAGTGACTTACTCTATTGAGATAATGGGGGAATGAAAATAATACTTCCATAGCATTTTGAACAAGGATTTAGATCTGTCTCTTGAGAGACAGCTCGGGCTATTCATTTGTTGTAATTAGTGGTGGATTCATGCATTGAGACAAGTAATGACAGAAGGTTGGAGTCTCCTTTTCATGAGAATGAGCTACTATGGGCTGTGAGGATATTGGGGAATGATAAGACCCTTGGTATCTATGGATTTACAAAAGAATTTTTATTGTCGTTTTGGGACAAAATGGGCCCTTTGGTTCTAGAAACTATCAACCAAATATATATAGCTCAATGCATGGACCCCTCATTTAAACAAGGAATCATTAAGCTATTTCATAAGAAGACTTTTCTGCCTCCTTTGCTGACCTATCACGATGATGGGAATTCCGTACAAACTATAAGCAAAGGCAATCACTATCAAAATTTCCCCATTCTTGAGGAAACACATTCGTGAAGCTCAATCAGGGCTCATTGCGGGTAGATCTATTATGAACAATATATTAACAGTTATGCTGGGCATAGAGGCATGCAAGAAAATAATCAAAAAATGGTGTTGCTATAGATAGAATTTGCTAAAGCTTTTGACTCTATCATTTGGGAATTTGTGGCTACAGTAATGAGGAAGCTTGGGTTTGGTAGTATAATCTCTGCATGCATATTTCTTTTGGGAATGGGTGATATGTCTAACATACTGGTTAATGGGAGACTATTAGATGCAATGCTGGTAACCAGGTCCGTGAGGCAAGGTTTCCCCGTAAGTCCCTTGATGTTTGTAGTAGCAATTACCCATCCATTTTTTTGCTTTCTAAATACACATGTTGTAGTTGGTACTATTAAAGGCTTGAAAATTGGTCAATAGGCTTTGCTGATGACACTAATACCTTTCTGCAAGCTGACAATCTGAATTCATGGAAATGTATGAATTATCTGAGTTTGTATTCTTTGGCTGCTGCTTTGGATCTAAATCTTGCTAAATCTCACTTGATTGAAATTTTTACTGAAAACTTTCACAATCTCTTATGAGGAGGGAGAAGAATTTAGAGGGATCCTATTTCTAGGCATCTTGGGTACTCAATTAGAGTGGACTAACCACCCAATAGATAGTTGACCAATTGAGTGGAGGAAAGGTTTTGTAGAAAAATGGCAAGTTGGCATTTTGATGAGTGACCTTTCCATGTGAGAGTGCGGATTATATAGTCAGTCTTGGTCCCTTATCTGTTATTTTTTCTCCCATTGCTAGAATGGTCAGACAAGTCTTGGATAAATTTAGGTCTCAAATTTTGAAATTTTTATGGGTCTCATCTAGTAAATCCTAGATTTCTTGGGATTATATTTCTTTGTCTATTTAAATGGGTGGCTTGGGGATATTAAGTAAAAAAAAAAATATGATGGGTAGGAGAGCCACCCTTATCAAACATATGCTAAACCTTGATAGCTGATAAAAGAGTTGTATACTTTCACGGCACTTGGGATTTGAAAACTTGAGATAAATTGTTCTTCACGGTACCCCTTGAATTGTGTGGGCCTAAAATCTTGGGTAACATGCTCGTGAATTCTTGGAAAAATGTATGTTCTAATTTTGTGTGGGCAAGAAGAGTGCAACACACTGAGAATTCCATATGGGTAGAATCATGTTTTTGAAGTTTTCTATTTGATAAAACACAGGGAATGCTATTAAGCAAAAAAGCATTAACCCTCTTCAAAAGGGGGGTCAACTCAATTGAATAAGTAGTGGACTCTAGCAACTAGCTGGTGGCTTTTTTGATTGCCAGGAGAATATATAGATTGGGGAATGGGTTTAGAGCTCCATGAGGGTTTTTATGTTCTCGTGTGTCAAACATGCCCGTTCCATGCAATTAGGACACTACCCAAAGATTCTGCGATTTAAGAGCTTCCAAATCACTTATTCAATTGGTGGAGCTCACCTACAAAACTGTTTTACTAGATGCTCCACTATGAAGGATCAATTAAACTAAGATGTAATCGGATATGGGGTCTTTTTCAAAACAAAGAGTGGTGGTTGCACAAAATTTGTCTAGTGTGGAATGCTCGTTATTTTTACAAGCATAGAGTGCTTATGTGGAGAATGCTCATAGGGGCTATATCCATTGGGGAATTTTTGTACAAGAAAAATGTAATGCAAGAAAAATGGATCAGATGTAGCCAAGATTGTACAAGGTCAGAGACATTTATTTTTGAATTGTGACCTTGTACAATCTTGGTGGCAAGCGTTGCACGATGTACGCATGTTGCATTAGAATGTTAAATTACTAAGTTCAAGCTTGTCTTTGGCCTCGTTCAGTGTGATAACCCTAGCATTCAATTATTTATGTTGTACATCGGAATTTGGGTGCTGGTCTTTATTTGGAGTGCGAGGAACTCTATAGTTTTTACTTAATCCACATTTAGGTTTTCCTTCCCATGGAATCATCTCAAGAACACACTTATTGAGGATTATCTTGCTTTGCCTAAACATCTCAAGAGGAGATGCAAGAATTTATTGAGATGCTATAAGAGATGTCAAAGATGTTAAATATATGACAATGTAATATAGAAAACAAAGTTTCTTCATGAGAGAGAGAGAGAGAGAGAGAGAGAGAGAGAGAGAGAGAGAGAGAGAGAGAGAGAGAGAGAGAAGAATGTAAAGAGAGGGATAGGGAGAGATGGAGAGTGAGAGGGATAGAGGGGGAGAAGACTAGGGAGAGATGGAGCGAGAGGGAGAGATAGATAGATAGATAGAGAGAGAGAGAGAGAGAGAGAGAGAGAGAGAGAGAGAGAGAGAGAGAGAGAGAGAGAGAGAGAGAAGGAGGACGAGGAGAGAAAGAGAATGAGAGATGGAAAGAGGTAGAGGGAGAGATAGAGAGAAAGAGGGAGGGGTAGAGATAGAAAGAGGTAGATAAGGAGAGGGAAAGAGCGAGAGAGAAAGAGAGGGAGATATATAGAGAGAGAAAGAGGTAGAGAAAGAGATATGGAGAGATAGATAGAAAGAGAGAGAGAATGAGAAAAAGAGGCAAAGAACACCATTTTAGATAATTTGGGAAAATCCCGTTTCCCAAATTCTAAATGTGTATGCTAGGATTGTGTTATTTAATGATTTCTAAGCTCTAGTTGCCTTTAATTTAGATAAATTATCATGATTGTATGAGTCTATTTTAATTTCTCTACTATAAAATTTAAGAATAAACCTCCAATATAGTTTTTGGAAAGAGGATTTGTATGACATCAGTGCTTTTCAAAATTCAACAAATGCTTCTAGAAGTAGCTTCTCAAAAAATGAGGTGTCAAAAAAACCAATTTTTGATATGATTTTATAGCAGCATATAGATTGATTACAACAATTAAAAAAGATAATATGTAAGGGCAAATACTATTAAACACTCTTGTCATAATTTGGTGACCTTAATCCATGTATAACAAAATACTTGGTCATGGTTTTGTAGCATGCTATCAAGTTTTAAATACACAATAATTTAAACAACATTCAAACTAATATTTCACACTTAAAAAGTCAAAACAATACTATATAGTATCCTATGGCTATAAGACCATGAGATGCCATCTATTGCACCTATGGCCTTAAGGCCATATGGTGCTCTTTGTAGACATGTCTATGACTTTAATATGTCTCTTTATGACCTCAAGGCCATAGGGTTAGGATTGTTAGCTGGTCCCAACGTATAAAGAGGTCCTGTCCTTCAAAGCCATATGGGACTTTATTTATGTGCCACCTTATGTCCCTAAGGCTGTAGGTTGTCTTAGGGCCACAAGATGTTGCTTATGCCAATAAGAAACCCTTCTATGCTCTATGTTGGCACACTATGTCCCCAGGCGCACAAGGTGTGCCTCGTACGCTAGTTAGAACCCCTTTATTCTATATGTTGTCACCATATGGCCTTAGGCCATAGGGTGCCCTCTGTGCTAGTAAGAAATCCTCTATACTCTGTGTTTGCACCCTATGGACCTAGGGCCACAACGTACCCTCTATGCTAGTAAGAAATCCTCTACGCTCAATATTGAGACCATGTGGCCCCAAAGCCATAGGATATCCTCTATGGTAGTGAGAAAAACCCTCTATGATCTATGTTCACAAACAATTAAAAAATCTAAACAATACTATAGAGTATCCTATGGCCCTAAGACCATAAGATGTCATCTATTGCACCTATAATTCCATTTGGTATTTTATTTAACTATAAAAAGTTAGATGAGGCACTGACTTAGATAAACTATCATAATTCTAACTTTGAAATTATTTCTTAGCATAAAACTACAATATAAAAATTCCTAATATAAGTTTGTGCCAAAGAATCAATGTTAAGATGAAGATTTTTTACATCAAGTACATGCTTTAAAACTTCACTCAAAGGTTTTAGAGATGGTGTCTCAAAAAAAGGAGGTGTTTAAAAACACTATTTGATGTGAATAATACAGATTGTATACATTGATTATGTCAAAATAGTATAAAGTATAAACATAAAGATTACCACCAACTTGACAGTTTCATAAAAATGATGGTCTTCATCGCATGTACAATAGAAGACTAACTAGAAAGAGTGTGATATCTGCAAGATTGAGGGTGTTCAAAAAACACCGTTTTGTAACACTACCAAATGTAAAGAAATTCTGATTGTTTGGATCACTTAATAAAGACAATTAATAAGAAGAAAAAGTTAACAATACCATAGAAGCATCAAACAATGAAACCAAAGAACTTGAATGAGAGAACTCTCGTGACAATAGGATGCACTTCATTAAAAAAACAACTTAAAGATGTTTCAAGATATCCTTACTCTCAGAGGACAGCTTGAGGGACTACAGGGTAGCTCCGACCGCATGCGGGAGCGCCGCGAGGCTTTCCTTCGACTCTGGCACCCTGGGCCTTTCTACACCATGGTCCACGGGGTGCTCAGATGGCACTACTGTCCACTTGTGTGGATTTTCCCTCCTCCCATCTCTTGATTTAGCCCCATTGTATATATGTTGTTTTTTCATTGGGAGTGTCTCCCCATCATGCTTGTTGTAGCCCTCTCTTGCAGAGGTGGATGTAGCCCTATGGGCAGTTTTCATTAACTAATAGAAGGATCTTTTTCTCGGAAAAAAAAAGATATCCCACAACATTCCATCAATTTTAAATTTTGAAAAGTACACATTGCCAAATACTTGGTAGATGCTATTTAGAATACTTAACTAGTACACTTAAAATGGCCTCCTTCTCTTGAGATTTTGAGTCCTTTGAGACATATAACATTGCATTACATAGTGAGTCTCAGGATCAGGATGGAACATTACAAAATTTCTTATGTTCTAGTCTCTCTTGTCTTTAGCATACAACCATCCACATAACCATGGAACAATTTCATCTTTTAAAAAACTTTGAAGCAATTGAGTAGGTTGTTTCCAAAACTTTGGAAAAATCATATAAGTTCCTTACATATTCCACATCACTCGATATGGACTATCATCAAATATTGTAGTGTTGCCCCCATCTAAATAATCAAATAGCTTCCATATGGTCGCAAGATTTTTGTGATAGGCTCTTTCGTAACCGATCATGAAATTTGAATTCTGGCAGCACCGGTTATCCATAATCATCTTGAATTTGTGACTTTGTGTAGGCAAACAGGTCTTGATTATGTGTTGAGCTTTTTGTAAACGATGGTGGAAGCTCCAAATCCAAACCTCAAAGAACTCAAAGCAAAATCTTAAGAAATACTCTGCATCTGGACGCACCGCATACACCTCATTGTTATCTTCTACAATGCACATGTACTTGGTCCAAGTTGGCCTTGATTGAAGCTCAAATGTTGCAAGAAGCACACCCTCTAAATCCAAGATAAGCGTTCTTTTGTCTTGTTTGAAAGATGTTGGTAGATAATGAAACCATTGCTCTTGGTTTGAATGTGATATTTGATGTAATATGAAAGGGAGCTCCTCTATTTTGTGATAATCTAATAGCAAAACATTTTTTATTAGAAGCCCTGAAATGATTAAAAAAAAAAATTTAATACAGAGATCTTAAGTGTGTTGAAGACCTTAGGGACATAGGGTGCTAATTTGTGGTTACACTTAGTAAGTCCTATGCAAGAACACATGCCAAACTATGACCCTATGGCCTTAGATTCATAGGGTGTTGATACCATAAAGTGAAATTCCCCCAAGGACATATAGGGTGAGATTTGACCTTATGAGCATGTAGATTGTCCTTGATGGCACAATGAACTCAAATTTCAAAGCAAACAACTATAAAAGTTTTTTAAAAAAAGAGCATTTGGCACATGAAACTCAGAAGTTACTTATAGTATTGAAAGACAATTTAAAAAACTTTAATCATTTACATCTTCATATATCTTGAAACCCTAAGCACTCTGACAAAGTCTCTAAGTACATAAAGATCTTTGTAAATGACAAAATGTTACAAAATATTGCTCCATCATTTCTTGATATAGGGCTATTTGAGATCATACTGAACTTTTAGATGCTTTATATAATTCGTGGCTTCATGTACTTTGATCACAGGTTCCTTGTATCCCAATTTTTGGGCAAGCATGATTGCTTCTGTACCTTTGAAGGCTGATAATGATTTGATATTCTTTAAGACCATTACTTTTTTTCGATCACATACTGAAAGTTTCTTGTCTTGACTTTGAGTGGACATTCCACTAGTGCTAGATGTTGTAACTTTCTCATCGTGAAGAGGACGAGAAACTTCTGGTAGCCTTCCCGTGGAGTAGGGTTTTCCTAGAAAAATTAGATTTCTCTCCTCCCACTCTGCAATAACCTTGTGTATACGGTTATAAAGCTCATGACCTTGAGCAATGGGTGCTTGTCCATATAAATGAGACCCTGTAACTGTGCGAATGTCATTAACATGATTGAGAGCTTTGATATATGGTAGCAGCTCCCCAAGGAGGATATTATCCTCCTCATCATCAACATTAAATGATGGTGGAAAAATACAATTCAATGCAGGATTCACACATCCCTTTAACGGTTCATCATCTACAAGAAGCAATATTCTTGCATCAAGCCCAAATTTTGATGATGCAATAGCCAACGGTTTGAAAAGTGCTTCTACTCCTGGATTATCTAAGCGAGTGATCCTTGATTCTATGCATGGTTGACATTGGCTTTGCCCCCAGATCATAAAGAATGGAAATTTTTCTTTAGCTTCCTTTTCTAAAATCTTCATGATGTCCACAACATGCATGTCATTAGCAGCTAACCATATCCCTACATTGAAATTGCTAAATAGAGCCTTTAAAAACTCAATGCATCCTGGACGAAGAACAATATGCTCATGTCCAAACTTTAAGCTCTTCATTTTCTTGGACTTTTGCCAGCATCTCCTCAGGAACAATCCACACAAGCTCACTATTATAGTCAGCATTGGTTTGTTGGTGGTGAATGGAAGGTCTAACTCACCATGCACTTCGATTTCCAAATCCTGGGGTGCTAAAATATTTGTGTTGGATTCTCCTTCTGGCGTTGCACATGTTCTGGAACTTCCATTGCCTTCTACTTCCATTGTGGTGTCATGCAATCCAACTCCCAACTCTTGGGCTACTAGAATATTTTCATTGGATTCTTCTTCTTCCCTTGCACATGTTCTGGAACTTTCACTGTCTTCTTCCATTGGATTACTCTTAAATTTATCTCCAATCGTTGAAGTAGTTGACCTTCAAAGACTTGTAGATTCTTGTCATCTTCGTCACAAACTCTTTGGTTGACATGGAGATTGATAGAATCTTTCTCAGGAGGGTCAATGGAATTAGCATCCTCTATACCAACAATCTCAAGTAAAACTTTGTCAGCCGCAATAGCTTGTTGAAGGACTGCAAGTTTAAAGAACACCTAATTTTAGATTCCAAAGTATCTACATTTTGATAACTCTTTTTTGTCACACTCTTAGTAAAAACTAATTGCAAATAGCAAATTTACTAACTGACAACACATCTACAATGAATTTATTTTTATGCTCCTTATTGTCTAGAGATTCCTAATCTTTATCTAGCTACATTAGTTCTTTGTCCATGATGGTGGCGCCTAGAAGTATACTTGGAGAAACATTTATGCCTTTAAGCTCTAGAGTAGAAGTCTCATTTTCTATTGCCATGACTTCTTGCATTGGATGATTTCCTTGACTAAGTTTCTTATGGCCTTCAGGCCATATGGTTCTCTTTGTAGATATCTCTATGACTTTAAGATAATCCAAAATATGTCTGTTTATGGCCTCAAGGCCATAGGGTTAGGATTGTTGGGAGGTCTCAACATATAAATAGATATATGGCTTCAAAGCCATATGGTACTTTATTTATGTGTCACCCTATGGCCCTAAGGCCATGGGTTGTCTTAGGGACACAAGATGCCCTTTATGACCACTACTAAGAAACCATATATGCTTTATGTTGGCACCCTATGACCCGAGGGCCAAAAGGTCTGCCTTTTATGTTAGTAAGAAACCGTTCATGCTACATGTTATCACTCTATGGCGTTTGGGCCATAGGGTGCCCTTTGTGCTAGTAACAAATCCTCTATGCTCTATGTTTGCACCCTATGAATCTAGGGCCACAAGGTACCCTCTATGATAGTAGGAAATCCTCTATTCTCTATGTTTGCACCCTATGGACCTAGGGCCACAAGGTAGCCTCTATGCTAGTAAGAAATCCTCTATGCTCAATATTGAAACCCTATGGCCCCAAGGCCATAGGATGTTCTCTATGCTAGTAAGAAAAACCCTCTACGATCTATGTTGGCACCCTATGGAGACTTGAGGGCCACAAGGTACCCTTTATACTGCTACTAAGAACCTTGTATACTCTAGGGGAGCACCAAATAGCCCCTAGGCCACAAGGTTCCCTCTATGCTAGAAAGAAAACCTCTAAGGTCTACATTGGCAACCTACAACCCTCGGGCCATAGGGTGCATCAAATGGCTCCTAGGCCACATGGTGCCCTCTATACTAGAAAGGAAACCTCTGCGCTCTACATTGACACTCTATAGCCCCAAGGCCATAGGGTGCCCCTTACGCCTAGTATGAAACCATTGAAACTCTATATTAGCATCTAAAGATCGTAGGCCACAAGGTGAGCTCTATTTTAGTAAGAAACCATCTAAACTCTATGTTGGTAGCCAAAGGCCATAGGATAGCCAAGGAACCCTTTAGGAGCATTCCCCACAAATACCACCTTATGGCCCCATGGTGATTTAGTGGCCTAGGTGCCCTTCTTAAGACTCTTTTATTTTTGTATCATATGGCCTTAGGGAAATAAGCTATCCTCTATGCTATCAAAAAATCGTTTATGCTCTTTATTGGAATCATATGGCCCCAAGTCCATAGGGAGCCCATAGGGTGCTCTCTATGCTAGCAAGAAACCCTCCATGCTATATGTTTGCACCCTATGGCACCAAGGACACAGGGTGTCCTCCATGATAGTAAGAAACCCTCTATGCTCTAAGTTTGCACCCCATTTGACTATGTTGACACCCTATGGCCCTGGGGCCATAGGGTTCTCCATAGGGCCACAAGGTGCCCTTCAACCTAGTAAGAGACCCTTTATGCCCTAAATTGGTACTCTTTGGCCTCAGGGTCATAGGGTGCCTTCTATGCTAGTAGGATACATTATATGGTCTAGGTTTCCAGTCTATTGCGTAGGGCTAAAAGGTTTGCTCTATGAAGAAACCATGTATACTATATGTTGGGAGTGTGTGGCCCTAGGGATAGAAGAAATCCCTAGGGCTATAGGGTGTCCTCTATGCTACTATCATATGGTCCAAGGGCCAGATAGTGACCAAGGTATCATGTGTGTCCCAAGGGTAACAAGGTGCTAATAAAAAGCCCTCTATGCTTTATGTTGGCACCCTATGGCCCCAAGGCCATAGGGCGATCTTTATGCTAGTAAAATTCCCTCTATGCACTATGTTTACGTGTATACTTATAAGAAGACATTTATGCACTATGTTGGCATCTTATGACCCTAGATCCATAAGATGTCCTCTATGGTAAAAGAGAAATTGTACATAGGATATGATGGCATCCTATGGTCCTAGGGCCATAGGGTGTCCTCTATGCTAGCAAAATGTGTAAGTTAATACTCCAAAATTGAAAGAGCTTTTCAGAAAAAAAAAACCTCTACTTCCATTGTTGTGTCATGCAATCCAATTCCCAACTCTTGGGCTACTAGAATATTTTCATTAGATTCTTCTTCTTCCCTTGCACATGTTCTGAAACTTTCACTGTCTTCTTCCATTGGATTACTCTTTAAATTTATCTCCAGTCATTGTAGCAGTTGACCTTCAAAGACTTGTAAATTCTTGTCATCTTCGTCAGAAACTCTTTGGTTGACATGGAGATTGATAGGATCTTTCTCAGTAGGGTCAATGGCATTAGCATCCTCTATACCAACAATCTCGAGTAAAACTTTGTCAGCCGCAATATCTTGTTGAAGGATTGCAAGTTTAAAGAACACCTAATTTTAGATTCCAAAGTATCAAAATTTTGATAACTCTTTTTTTTCACACTCTTAGAAAAAACTAATCGCAAATAGAAAATTTACTAACTGACAACACATCTACAATGAATTTATTTTTATGCTCCTTATTGTCTAGAGATTCCTAATCTTTATCTAGCTACATTAGTTCTTTCTCCATGATGGTGACGCCTAGAAGTATACTTGGAGAAACATTTATGCCTTTAAGCTCTAGAGTAGAAGTCTCATTTACTATTGCCATGATCTTCTTGCGTTGGATGATTTCCTTGACTAAGTTTCTTATGGATTTCAGGCCATACAGTTCTCTTTGTAGATATCTCTATGACTTTAAGATAATCCAAAATATGTCTGTTTATGGCCTCAAGGCCATAGGGTTAGGATTGTTGGGAGGTCTCAACATATAAATAGATATATGGCTTCAAAGCCATATGGTACTTTATTTATGTGTCACCTTATGTCCCTAAGTCCATGGGTTGTCATTGGGCCACAAGATGCCCTCTATGAGCACTACTAAGAAACCATATATGCTTTATGTTGGCACCCTATGACCCGAGGGCCACAAGGTCTGCCTCTTATGCTAGTAAGAAACCCTTTATGCTACATAAATTCAAGATATAAATTCCAATTCTCTGCATCATCTAGAAGAGAAACAAAATCATAGTTTGGAACAAAATACTCGCACTTTATATCTTTGAATAAAATCTTGTTACAATCAAAGAACTAGATCTTCACATAATCCAAGTGACAAATGCTTCAATAACCATTTATACTCGATGTTTACTATCTAAGCAAATAATTGGCATTTACAACAAATGTTGAATATATGTTTAATCTAGTTAGTTGCAATACAAAGATAATTATTTCAAAGCAAATATGTTTAATCTAGTTAGTTGCAATAACCATTTATACTCGATGTTTACTCTCTAAGCAAATAATTGGCATTTACAACAAATGTTGAATATATGTTTAATCTAGTTAGTTGCAGTACAAAGATAATTATTTCAAAGCAAATATGTTTAATCTAGTTAGTTGCATTACAAAGATAATTATTTCAAACGCTTACACCATCAATTCACAATAGAAGAACTTACACCCAACAAAAAATGATCATACATCAATTGTTCAAACTCTCATTTTGGAATTTTGAGGACTAAATACTTTTTAGTTTTTTCTAGTTTATTTCATTCTCAATAGAATATTAAACCTTAATCACAAGATAAGAAATATATGTCCCTAATGTATATGGACACACGATATAAGGCCAACAAAAAATGTTCTTGAAACACTTAAAGAGTCTTTAGGTGACCTAGAATAACCAACCTATGGTCTAAAGGCCATAGGGTGTCATGTGATGTTATATAAGATGTGTCCATAAGAGCTAGGTGATTTTCATCCATGGGGTGATTTAAGTGCCCCTTTGGAGATTCTATGTCACCACCCTATGGCCCTAAGGCCTTAGGGTATCCCAAATGCTCTTGGATAACTTATGTTTCCTTCTAGAATAGCCCAAATACTCATGTGCCCGTTTAGAGACTTTACGTAATCTCTCTATATACATAAGATTGTAGGATAACTGTGTTGACACCCTATAGCCTTAAGGCTGTAGACTAGACCAAATGCTTATGTTCCCTTTTAAAGACTCTATGTAATCACCCTATATCCGTAAGATTGTAGGGTAGCCAAATTCTTTTGGGGGATTCTATGTTGACACCCTATGGGCCTAAGGCTATAGAGTAACCTAGATGCTTATGTGCCCTTTTAGAGACTCGGTGTAATCACCCTACATCTGTAAGGTTGTTGGGTATCCCATTTTCTTTTGGGGGATTCTATGGCCATTATTATAGAAAGTCCATATAATATCATACACTTAAGTCTAATTCATTTATTGTGAAAAAACTCAAACTCACAAGTTCACATTTTTTCAAAGAAAATAAATTGAGAACAATAACGAGCCAAACATCAATGTTTTTAACATCATGGGCAGATTTGAGATGAGACAAATAAAATAAAATGACAACAATAATAATCTAAATATCAGTAATGTAATATCATGGGTGCCTAGCTTAACCTGTTTCCTGTAGACTTTCTAGAATGGCTTCAGCACTTGCATCCAATGGTTCTTCAATTTCTTCTTCCTCTGAATCCTTGGCATTGAATTTCTTTGTGTTATCCACACCTGCCCACCTTCTAAGATCAAGGTCTTCTTCCACTATGGACTGGCAAAGAGATTCCAATTGCGTCATTTGATCACTACTACATGCAACTGATATCACCTTTCTCTGTTGTTGTAGTGCCTCTTTAGTCCCATAGCCTAATGATAAGATTTCTATCACTTGATCATCTTCTTTGAGACAGATGCATTTGATTGCACGACGTAGAAAAAAAGGATTTGTCCGTGGTCACAACATCATACTCATCGTCATTGATGCAGAGAGTATGCATTGGCTCCAACAATGACTCTTTAACACTAGAGTAGTTGGTGTACTGCTCTCCTTGACTGAAAAATGCCCAAACCCCAAAAACTACTTCGCAAAGAGCACATGTTTGGATGTTCTGTGATCCCATTAAGGAGCTCAAAGGTAGAACGTGCATTTCATACCATTTAGCTTTTTCAGAAATTGCCTTCTCTAGGGAAGCAGCATGCTGATACTTGACTAAGCCGGCAATTAAAAACTCTGATGGTTGATGTGCTACCCCACATACTCCATCAATTACTTTACCAAATTGGGCAGCACTCCAACCACTAGATGTAAGACTTTTGTGTGTTGTGTCTATGATGCAAACACCAACACGAATTTTAGAGCTATTCTCACTCTGCAGAGAAACTCAATGCCTTCCAAATTCTTTCCAACACACTTGATTGTCCATGGTAAAATTAATTGAAAACTAGAAGTGTCATTCTTTTGTGCAATGATCCATTGCACATATCCCCTAGTGATCTAAGGAATTGGCTCTTTCTCCTTTCCTTTTTGTAGTAGGAGATTTAGCAATTGCGTACAACTCGTGAAGAGAGATTTGTAAATCTCATCTGTAATGTTATAATGAGACTTACATTTATCCCATGAAGTAATTGATATTGATGATGGATCTATCTCTTTAAATGCCATCAACATTTGAGGCTCAAAAACCCTGGTCTTCTTTAAGACCGTTGCACGTGCAGTGAGGTCGAGCATGCCTGCTTGTTGACATGGTTGCTTCACTAAGGAAATCTTCTCATTTGCCAGATCTTGTTGTAGTAGCTTGACATCATTATCTTCTAAACCAGCTAGGCATCTAAAGGTTGTTATGCTTGGTTGTCGCCCACGAGCAGTTGATGTCTGATGCTTCTCCAAGATGTGTATCCACCACTGATCATCATCGTACATGACCATGTGTGCTTCTTTGTTGGCAAATGATTTATGGTTGAACATGATGTTCGCCACATTTACAAAGGCCTTCAAAATAAAGAAAAGAAAATTAACTTTATTTTAAGACATATTTGTAACAAAAACAAGCATAGGGAAGTGGAACTTACATCCCGACCTGCTCGACTTGGATGACCGACAGGAACACGTGCCTTGGGTTTTGTTGGTTTAGAATATGCAAGCCATTGACTATGGCCATGCTTCAAGACCTCCACATAAGGCTGGTGTTTCATTGCTGTTATTCTCTCCATGTTCTCCATTTAGGAAATTCGAACAGCAACCTCTTTCGGAGCGTCTACCACTATCCTTGCAGTTCTAAACTTGTAGAACTCTTTTCTCAAAGCATACTTAGTGCTGTTGTTACACAAAAAAGCTCTTGCCGCTATGATGGAATGCTGACCAGCTAGAATCCAGTAGTGGTATGTTTTTAGCTTGTCTCCATGCACTTCAGCTGTTTGTAAAGGCATTTTTGTAATTGGGTTATACGGCATCAAGTCTGGTGCACTGGAGACTGGCCTAGAGTGCCCTGCAAATTGCTTCAAGAGATATTTCACATATACATATGACAATGGTTTGCATCTATAGCCTTCTGGTGCAAGGTTGCATTGCTCAAATGGGATCAATTGGGTAAATTGTACACCAAATTTAAAATAGTGGTCAATTCCGATGTATCCATCTAGCCCACTCTTAGAAGTTTTGGCAACTTCTTTGTCAAGATCTTTTTCTTTGGGCTGTATAATAGAGTCCAACACAGCTAAGGATGCTGAGTCCACAACCACTGCCACTGAGGGGGTTCCAACTGTTAGGGTTGCAAGTACACTAGAATCTCTTGCTTCTTGAGTTTGTAAGGGTAGAAATGAAAGATTTTCTTCGGCCACATTTCCACTATTTTCTCCAAGTGAGGGAGTCTCACTCTCCTTGAGCGTCTTATATTGATTTGCTATACATGTGTCTTCATTCTTTCGCTTCTTATTCTTCTTTGTGCTGCTCAATTTACCTAAATATTGATTGACTTTCTTAAAGCCCTCAATATATAATTCTATAAAGTTCTCATTTGGAGTGCGTCTTGAAGCTCCACCCACCCTGCTTTTGTCATTGTCACTCCTTCATAATCAACCTTCATCAATTTTTGAGCAAAGGCCACAGGCTCCAACAAGTAGGAGTCACCATTGAGTTGTTTTACTCCAAGGCATGGAGACATTTCAAGATCTGAACAATCTTTCTTTATCTCCTTGACAATACCACAGTCCTTAAAGGGAAATTGCTCTTTCACCATTTGGTAAGTGAAAATCTAGATACCAAAAACTTGGTGTTGAGCCTGTTGCATCAACTGACTTTGACTTTCTCTTCTGAGACATTTTCTATAAAAAGAATGACATATATTTAGACAAGATGGATATTATTACATCAATATGGACCTAGGGCCATAGAGTCATCTCTATGTTAAACCATGTGGTCCTAGGTCCAAAGGGTGCCAACAAAATGGTTCTACAAGTGTACCTAGGCCACTCTATGGTAGTGTGATCACATGTTCCCTTATGACATTAGAGGACCCTCAAAGAAGTATCCCTTGAATGGCCTAAATACCCCTTTAGAGCCTCTACACCAACACCATATGGAAATCTGTGGCCTGAAGGCCATAGGGTCCCGTGCATGCTAGTAAGAACCTCTCTATGCTCTACATTGGCATCCTATGGCCCCAAGGCCACAAGGTGGCCACAATGTTTTAATGAAACACTTCATGAGGGTTTTCTGATAACCTATGACCCCAGGGCCATATGGTACTCTCCATGCAAGTGAAAAACACTATTTTCTCTATATTGAGGAGACCTTGTGGGATGAAGTCCATAGGGTCCCCTCTATGTTAGTAAGAATCTCTGTTTACTCTATAATGGCACCCTGTGGTCTGAAGGTCATAGTGTTCCCTCTATGCTACTAAGAATCTCTTTGTGCTCTATGCTCTATCATCTATGCTCTATGATCTATATTGACTTCCTATGGACCCAAGACCACAAGGTTTACTCATCGTTTCCAAAAACACCTCATTGTTTTGCTATGGCCCTAGGGCCATAGCTCTCTATGCCGATATAAAGCACCATGCTCTATATTAGCTCCCTAAGGCCTGAAGGCCATAGGGTTGGCCTCAAGGGCCCCAAGGGTGCTCTATATGCCAATGAAAAATACTATTCGCTCTATATTGAGAAGACCTTGTGGGCTAAAGGCCATAGGAACCCTTCTATGATGCATTTTTGACAACCAATCCCCCTAGGTCAGGATGTTCTATATGCTAGTAAAAACACTATTTGCTCTATATTGGCACCATGTGACTTGAAAGCCATATGGTCCCCTATATTCTGGTAAGAGCCTCTCCATGCTCTATACTGGCACGCTTTGGCCTGAAGGCCATAGGGTCCGATCTTTGCTAGTAAGAACTGATCTATGCTCTATATTGGCACCCTATGGCCTGAAGGCCATAGGGTCCCCTGTATGCTAGTAAGAACCTCTCTATGCTCTACACATACGATGAACCCAAGGCCACAAGTTTCCCTCTATGTTTTGAAGAAACCCTTCAGGAGGGTTTTTTGGCAACCTATGGACCCAGGGCCATAGGGTGCTCTCTATGCCATTGAAAAACCCTCATTGTTTTGGTACCCTATGGCCCCATGTATAAAGCACTTTTTGGTCTCTCTATGCTAGTAAGAACTGATCTTTGTTCTATATTGGCACCCTTTGGCCTGAAGACCATAGGGTCCGCTCTGTGCTAGTAAGAACCGATCTATTCTCTATATTCTCTATATTCAGGCCATAAGGTCCCCTGTATGTTAGTAAGAACCCCTCTATGCTATACACATACTATGACCCCAAGGGCACAAGGTGCCCTCTATGTTTTGAAGAAACCCTTCATGATGGTTTTTTGGCAACCTATGGACCCAGGGCCATAGGGTGCTCTCTATGCTAGTAAAAACACTATTTGCTCTATATCGCGAAGACTTTGTGGGCTGAAGGCCATAGATTCCCCTCTATGCTAGTGATAGCCGTTTTTTGGCTTTTCATAATTGCCATAGTAAGCTACCTCACCCTATCAAATCACTCAAACACTGTGGCTATGCCTACCATTTCACTATACATAGACGTGTGTGAGTTAGGGGATTTTTCCCATATCTTCTTAAAAACCCTCAATTAGTTAGTCACTGAGCTAGTTGAGCCAAAAATAAAAAATAAAAAAAAATATAAGTATATTATGGCCCATTTGTGTGTAAATATTTTATTGTATATAGGGCCTAAAAAAAAGGATTTTTCATAATTATTTTGGTATTTATTTAAATATTTCTACCTATGGTATGTTATTTATGCTATGTACATTGACTCACCATTACCATATTTTTTCTTACCATTTTGCATACTCTTTATTCCATATAAAAAATAATTTCATGCAAGCTTCTCTTATTTTTGGTGTAACTCCATCCCAACAAAAATCCAAAAAAACTAGTTTTATTTATGTGTATATTTTTTCACTATTGTGATTTTGCCTTCCTACATCTATTCTCTTTTACTCTCATAAATTAGAACACAAAAAATATTCATCTTTTTATGGTAGACTTAAAATGAGAGAGATTTATTTTGACCCCTTTATATTTTTTCCACCTATATTATTTATATTTGACATGTACATATTTTTTTTGACCCCTCAATATTTGATTTTCTTAGTTGTACTATTAACTTATATCATGATCTCAACAATATCTTCAATTATAGACCTACCAAATAAGGTCAAGGGTATGTGGAATGCATGCATGCACCATGGGGAGCTCACTCTTGGAGGTATTCAAAAGAATCATCCAAAGAAGGATCTCACAAGGACCTTGTGCAGTGGAAAAAACTGTCAGTTTTGCTGAATTTTTAAAGATCACATGCTCCCCGAATTTGAAAAGGTGATACAAACAAAAGTTGTAGCTCATGAGCTGAACTTTTACCTCAAATGTTTTCATATTTTTTTGAGCTACGAGCTGTGAGCTAAGATTTTATTTGTGGACCCCAGTTTGCCCATGCTATGCAGCCACACTCCCTCTTCCACTTTATCATTTTCCTCTTTCACACACACCTCTCCACTCATCATCCCCACCTCTCTCACCACTCCTCTCTGCACCCTACTCACCTTCTTCTAAACCTTGAAGAATAAGAGAAACCATGGTGAACTCATGTTTCCTACACACACTTCCATTCCAAAATTGACCACCTAGTCTCATTTTTCCTCATCTATATTACCCATATCTATCAAAAACCATAAAATTCAGCCTCTTCTCTTGAAAGACAGCATCATGGTGATTGATTACTCATATTCAATTACCTTGGCTCCAAAAGGAAGGTCAAGAGTGAAAAAAACGTACCGTCAAAGCTAGTGGACCGTCAACAAGTGTCAAAATTGACCCTACTCAAGACACTTGGAGCATCAACATTGTAAGAAATCCATGTTTTCTTACCTATTAAGAGTTTTTCTTTCCTTATTTGTATCCTACTTGGATACTCCCATTGTAAATATCCAATTCCATTTGTAAATCAATAAAATAACTAACTCTACTAATTTACTAACACTAACCTACTATGAAAAGTCCTATCATCTTCACTTCTCTTCTCTCTCTCTTCTTTATCTATCCACACCAACTTCTTGATAATTCCAAGCAAAAGAAATTAGATAAGTGCTGAAAATCTAACCCAACCATTGTTAGAGGAGTAACCCTAGCCTTCAAAATTGCAACAAGCACCCCCTCCCTCTTCTCTGTCTTTCTTACATATATAATTGTGTTTGCTTGATCATTGCCGATACATTTCAAAGTAGCCCGAGCACTTTCTCTCTCTCTCTCTCTCTCTCTCTCTCTCTCTCTCTCTCTCTCTCTCTCTCTCTCTCTCTCTCTTTCTCTCTCTCTCTCTACGCGTCCTAGTTCGCATCCAAAAGTAGGTGGTGCCCGAAATTTGTGTAGGGTTAGGTTGCGGGTTTGTGTGTGTGCTTGTTGTTTTTTCCAACCCCAACCCAATTGAGCAGCACGAGAGCCTACAAGGGTGCTTAGAGGCCACTCTTGTTGTTGCCCGCCCCGGACCGCCTCAAATTGGTGCCCCCACTGAGGACGGCTTGTGTATGTTTTGTGAAGGCTCAACCTTTAGCATAATCAAGTAGCTTGCATGAATCACGAGAATTTGTATGATCCTTTCATTCCGATTGCAAGGCAGAAGGTACACATACTTGTTAGTACTAACTTGCAATTTCAACGATTAATTCATAGAATTTTAGGTTCTCTTAGGTTAGCCGAAATAAACGCTTCGGTAAATCCTTTTATTTTGCCTCTCATTAGGTACGATCTTAGTTTCGATGTATATATCTTTGTTCTATTTTAAGCATTAGGTCATGTATAGAGCATGGATAATGGCCCAAAAATTTTTCCTTTTTACTTCACACCACATATTAGGATAAATATTGCACTTAGTAGAAAGATACATTTTCAGCAGCGTATGGTGTTTATGTTTGGGGCTGAAAGAATAGGGGAAATTCTTGCATCTCCACAACCTTTCATTCTACCTCTCATCAACTACCACACTTCTTTTGATGTACATGTGTTCATTTTATTTTAAAATGAAGTGCAACCAAACAAAATAGTGTGTATGTTGGTTTTTGTTTGTCCACGTTTGTTACAAAAAACAAAAAAACGATCATTTGTTCTAACAAGGAGTGTGTGTGCAGTGAAAATTCAATCCTTAGAGATCTAGCTCTATTACCGATTGAGTTGCAGGAGCAGGTAGTAAAGCATTGTCGAGAAATTTGCGGTCTTGCCAGGAAATCACCGGGCTTATGGCTGTGAGAGTTTGTGAGAGAACTCAACAAAAACTATATGAAGGAGTTAAACCATAGATACCATGAAGACTAGGGTTTGGAAAGAAGTGCAATCAAAGAAGACTCACTCTTTCTCTCTCGCACTCACACACACAAAGAAAGAACACAAAAGAGAATGTCAAATTAATATGAAGATGAAAACATCAAGGCTATGGTCATATCGTATCATGGGTAATATGAAAGGGTTAATAGATGAGTTAATGGCATTCAATCTTGGCTGACCAAATAGGCTACGAATTGTTCTTTGGAATTGTAGTTTTGTGCTTACCATAATATATATATATTGTCTAATGATTGGGATTAATTGTGTGTACAAATCCTCTTGGTTCATAGCAAGATAACTACGTTTACATTAGAAGAAAAATTATAGTCTATGAGAGGTAGTATGATGGAATCCGGTGATAGAAGTATTTCATTGAGCCTTTCAGGGCCGAAGAGAAACACTATACGTTGTTGAAAGTGTATTTTACGGCTAGTCCATACATTAATTCTAATAGATCGTATAGAGTGAAAGCGATAGAAATGATCATCATGTGGGTTATTCATCTAGGATAGTATGTGAGAAATGTAGATATGAGAAAAATGTAGATATGAGAGAAGTGAAGAGATGAGAACTTTCCCTCCCAAGCCCTATTCTTGCCCATAGGCAATAAGGATACTGCGGGGAGAGATGTACCTGTAGCAAGAAGAACCTAAAATTTGTAGAGAGGATGAATTACTAAGAGTGAGAGAGATAGGTGTGGTTAAGGAGATGAGATTAGATACATATATATATTTTGGATTAGAGATGAAAATGAAAACAACAAGAAATCAAGAAAACATCAATGTAGAACACATCTTACTTCACAAACCCTTCGGCACCATTATTGATGGAGAGAAAAGAAGAGGGGATAATTCAACTTTGATTGATACGCCAAGTACACACCCTTCTTTGATTAGAGTTGATCTTCCAAGGATAGCATGCAAGGATGGCTAGTCTTCCTCTAGGAGAAAGTGTAGGCTTAAGCTTATGTTAATGGCTAAGTACAATTAGGCATTACTACTCACTCCCTCAAGAATTCCTCTCATCAATGGTTTGAATGCTTGAGTTCCTTTCAAGGAAGAGGAGGTCCCGTTTTATAGGTGAAGGGAACCCCCAAGGGTTTACACAAGAAGAGAGGAGCCAGTGTGAATAGGAATTGGAAAAGTTGGAAATGAGTTGTCCTTGCATGATGTGGGCAGACTGGGCTCCAGTATTTTGATCATATCTCCTCAACCGTGGCTCAAAATAAAAAATTAAAAATATGGGCAGAAACTTCAGCTCATTAGCTACGATTTTAATTCTAAAATCATTTTCCAATTTGGATTGGAACCTTGTGTAAAAAATTCATCAAAATAGGGTCCATTTCTGGCAGCAAAAGTCTTCCCGTGGTCCCCTTAGCCTAGACTTTCATTTAATTCCAAAGGACACCTCATGCCATATGAAAGCATGACATTGCTCCTTGACAAAGTTTTGTAATCATGCTTGCAATAATGCATTAAAATAAGTATATCTTTGAAATCATGCCACCTAGTGTCCCACTAGGATTTGATTCCCTCCTAGTAGCTATTTAAACAGAAATATAAGAAAAGTATAAAAAATACATAGAATACATATATATATTGGAGTTTACCCTAGATATAGAATCTAGCTAGGGTGTGAGATGATAATGAGATAATAGAAATAAAGAATCAATGCTTTTTGCCCCAAGTTAAAGAGGCGGAGCTATTGAGCTTTTCCCATAGTATTTTTTGATGGTAAAGTAAGGATAGGTTACCCTCGAGAAAAATAATAGGATGAGATAGAAGGCTTATTATTATACTTAAATATGCATATGTACATTATAGGAAAGATAATTATGTATCTAAAAATTTATAAGATAGATCTTGTAGCATGCGTTCCCACTATGTACGTGTTACAGCACGACAACATCTCCCTCATAACAAGAGGGGGGTGAAGCTAAGATGAAAGGTCCTGCGTGTGGATTCCATTTTCCTTTTGCTGTTGGGCACTAAGGAAGACCATACATTCATCCAAATAGTGTGTGCCCTAAGATTGGTAAATAGAGTGAAATTTGGTGTTTGGCGAGTGCATTTCACCATTGAGGAAGACTCTTCAAAAAACCTGCAGCCAGAGTTCATGCTTCATACACTCACATTTGGTGAATTTTTCCCTCATTTGCGTCTTATTAATAGTCTTCCTTTCACTTTCAACAAAGGAGATAGGGAGCTGTTTAGGGCTTGTCTTAATAAAGAGAGCATCGAGAAGATTGCAAATTTGTATAAATTCTCATCCTTCTCTACTTTCTATGACACTTTGTTCATAGAGACGTTGTAAATCTCTTGATGCTTATGAATGATTTAACCATAATCCTAAGGAGTTTTTTTCCAGGAGTTTTGTAGCACAAGTGAAGTCTTTAAATCTTGCAAGCTTGATTGGACCTGAGGAGGATGTTCTTTATGAAATTGTGAGAAGGTTACCTCATTCCGACTATGTGGAACTCGAAGGAAAGGAGCTCCTAGTCAATTGCTACTTTCTCACAGCCTTCGACGAGCATGAAGATCTAGTTTTTATACAAATCGCTTGTGCATTGGGAATTGTAGAGCAAGTGCAATTCATTACTTGGGACATGGTTGCTCTTCTAGATCCAAAAAATGAAGTTTTAGATATTTTTGTATATCGACTTAGCTTTGAAGAATTTCAACCCTTCTTAGAGCTCATAAATAGTCTACCCTTTTGTTTTGATCAAACAAATTGAGACTTCATTGAAGCTTGGATAGCTGAAGAAGAAAACCTAGAGTGGTACTTTCTTACTTCTTCATTTGCAGGCGAGTGGTTCTAAATTTCTATTGTATCCCTTGTTACAACTCGTGTTGTAATCTTTCATAATAATGGAAAGCCAACGCCAAATGTCCGGATACCCTCTTTTCTTTGGAGAGCCTGGAGAGGATGCAGAATTATTTTAAGCAAATTTCAAGATGTCTTGTCGTATCAAGAGGATAGTAACTGATCAAGAACGTGTAGAGATGTTTGAGGTGGTCCTTAGAAAAGATGCTAGCACTTGGTTTGACTCTTTGCCTGAGGAAGTTAAAGGGAATTACACGGAAGTTGTAAATCATTTCAAGAGATACTTCTTTGATCCCCAAAACACTCAAAAACTATGGCAAGACATTGTTTCTCATAAGCAAAAGGATTTAGATGACTACTACTTGTACAAGCAAGAGTTTCTACGTCTTTGGGCTCTATGGATACGAAATGTTGCTAACCCTGGTGATGGTGCAGAATTTCTAAAGAAGGAGAGATTCATAGTTGGACTCTTTCCTGATCTTAAGGTAAAGGTGGAGGCGGATGCACCTGCCACCTATGATGCAACTGAAATTAGAGCTTCCAAGAAGTATAGGAAACTCAAGTGCCTAAGGGGAGAGGTTCCAATAGAAGGTCTTAGACCCAAAGGTAAGTCACAAGCATCAACATCTAGGGAGCTTCCTGAGGTAAAGGAGGAAGTGATTGAGAAGTTAAATGAATCTTTAAGCAGCTTGTCAATTCACCTTGCACAAGCTGTAGGTCCAAAAGGACAAGCAAGGAAGTCTGAAGAGCGAGATCCACGACCTAGGAGAGTCTTACAATGTTGGAATTGCGGAGAGTCTCGACATGGGATGTATAATTGTCCTTGGCCCCGTGGGGAGCCAGGGAGACCTAACTTGAATTACCCAGTGATGAATGCAGGAGAAGGAAGTAGTCAGCAACCACGGATTCTACAAAGGACAAATGGACCAAGACCACCTCCACAAGGAGTGGAAGGAGTTCCACCTTTGCCAGACCCAAATGTGCATGTAGTAGAGGTGACAAACTCAAATGAGGTTGACATGGAAGCAAATGGCATTAAGCGTGCCCGAGGAAAAGGTAAAGATAAAGAAGGTGTCACATCACAAAGTGACCATGGACGAGGTAAGAAGGCAAAGGAGACCAAGGAAGCTAAGAGGACTCGACGTCGTATCAATCTCCAAGACTTCCCTCTTGGACATTGTATGGCTCCAAACAACTTGTTGGAAGACATGAGAGGTAAGGGTTCTGATATCACATGGCCTCAGTTTCTTGCATTATGCCCACAAGTTAGGAGGGATTTAACAAAGGCAGTTAGCACTAGGAGAAAGGTAAAAGAGAGTGTGCCTTTTGTAAAAATTGCACATGCTGAAATGAATGAGGATATTACACCTGTGCTAGATTGTTACATCAAAGGAATATTTGTTAGGAAAGTTCTAGTGGATGGGGGTGCACAAATTTGCATCATGACAGAGGGACTCATGCAAAAACTAGGCATGCACATCCATGAAACACCTGAAATTAAAGTCAAGATGGCAAACAATAGCAAAGCTAGGTGTGTAGGCATTTGTAAAAATGTTTTTGTAGAGGCCTTTGGCATTAAGAAGGCGGTGGATTTTTATGTTATGTCTACCAAAGGAAATGGTTACCCATTTATCCTAGGGAGACCATGGCTAATGAAAATGTGAGCTTTGCAGGATTGGGAGAGTGGAAAGCTAATTTGCAGGAATGACAATCATAAAAAGGTTGTCTTTGACATGAAGGAGCAACGCCAAGAGGATCTCCATGAAGAATCATCTCAAAGTGAGACGGAGGAAGGCTGGACCGATAGAACTTCAGAAGGAGAAAGTAGCGGCAGCATTACTGAAGAGGAGTCTTCCATCGAAGTCATGGGGGTAAGGTTTAAGCCAAACAACCAGGAGACCTCTTCTCAAGGTTTGGAAGAGGTAGGTACTCAAGAGAACCAAAATGTGCAAGATGAAGGAATGTTAGAAGGTATGTTGTCTACAACACTTACAAAGGACGAAAGAGAGGAGTTCAAATGTGTGCTAGGTAAATTTCCGAGGCTTTTTGCTAAAGACTACACCGATGTGCGTGGAGTAGAACACAAAATTGAGTTGAAGCCAGAGGCCACACCTAAGGCTCAAAAGCTACGAAGGCTAGGAGTCATCAAGGAGCAGGCTTTACTCAAGGAGGTAAGAAAGCTTCTAGCAGCAGGTTTCATTTATCCAGTGGAGAATTCAGAGTGGGTCTCTCCCGTTGTTGTCACTCCTAAGAAAAACGGCAAGTGGAGGGTGTGTGTGGATTACCGTCCACTTAATGAGGCAACAAAAAGAGATCACTTTCCCCTCCGATTTCAGGATGAGATACTAAATGAGGTAGCTGGTCATGAGAAGTACACTGTGTGTGATGGCTACTCGGGTTACTTTCAAATAGGTATCGCATTGGAAGACCAATTGAAAACAACCTTCATCACTCCTTGGGGTTGTTATGCTTTTAGAGTCATGCCATTTGGCCTGACAAATGCTCCTGCAACTTTCCAACGCTTCATGAACATGGTGTTTCCATTCTTTGGAAAGTCCATTAGGGTTTTATTGATGATTTTTGCATTTATAGCTCAAAATCATTGCATCTACAAAGGGTAGAAGAAGGTTTAAAGAAGCTCTATGACATGGGAGGTCAACTCAACCCCGACAAGTGCCACATAGGTGAGGATGAAGTGATCTTGCTTGGTCACAAGGTTTCCTATAAAGGCATTGAGGTGGATCCTTCAAAGGCAAAGGCTCTTATTGAGCTCCCATCACCCAAGAATCTCAAAGAGGTCATCTCATTCATTCAAAAGGTGAAGTATATGTCACGGTTTATTCACTTAGCTTCGGAGTTGCTTCATCCTTTGCAAAAGTTGACACAACAAGTAGAATTTGCATGGTTTGATGAGCTTGAGGAGTACTTTTGTAACATTAAAGTCATCCTCTCAGAACTACCAACACTCATGCCTCCTTGTTGGGAGTACACATTCTTTGTTAGCTCTAGTGTTGGGAAAGAAACAATTGGAGCGGTTTGGCTACAACAAGATCCCCATAGTACCCGGATGCGACCCATCTACTTTGCTAGTAGGGTCATTAATGCTTTGGAGAGAGGCTACACGGAGGCAGAACTCATGATGCTTTCTCTCATGTTTGCGGTGAGAAAGTTTAGATCCTACTTGCTACCAAAACCTTTTGTAATTCTCACTGCAGAAAATTTGTTTCCTTGGGATCTTAGCACTAGGATCTCAAAGTGGATTATGGAATTGCAAGAGTTCCAATACTCTTTCAAGGTAGAAGATAGTGTGCGTGCACAATTGGCAGGGATCCTTACTTATAGGTTACATGAGAAGGAGATTAAGGTGCCTGAAGTAAAGACCCTACCATTGCCACCACCTAAAAGTATTCCTAATGCTTTTACCTTGTTCTTTGATGGAGCTTTTCAACGAGTCACAGGAAAAGTAGGGGGAGGGCTAGTATTGCTCAACCCAAGTGGAGAGGTGGTCATGAAAGAGAAGGTCAATCTACCAGGTTCAACTAGCAACAACGAAGCAGAATACGACACACTGCTTCATGGTTTAAAGATATGCATTGGCCAAGGTATACAACGTCTCATGGTAAAAGGGGATGCACTTCTCATTGTGAAGCAAATTTTAGGCATTTGGGCATGCAAGAATGAAAGCTTAAGGAAAAAAGTTAATGCCATTCGTAGGATGTTTAATCAGTTTGAAGAAGTGCAACTATATCATATTCCTAGGAAACAAAATGAAGATGCCGATTTACTTGCACAACAAGCAGCTACATGTGTTGAGAAAGAAGTGCAGGTCATCATGGTGGCAGCAACTGTCAAGCAACCGAGATACCAGGGATTGGAGTCATTGAATCCCATTATTAGCTATATTTTGGAGGGTGAGTTTCCACAAGACTTTACGAAGGCTCAGAAGAGGAGACTCATGAAAAAGGCAAGCGTGTATCTCTTCCTAGAAGGATCCCGCTATCAAAGAGGGAAGGATCAAGTGTGCAGAAGAGTACCAACTATCAAGGAGATTCCAACCATTCTAAAAGGTTTGCATGAAGAGGCATGTGGTGGTCATTTTGCCCAAGAGTTAACTGTGAAGAAGATTTTGCTTGCGAGGTATGTTTGGCCAAGTCTGCATGTGGATGTCCAACATTGGTGTAAAAGTTGTCACAATTGTCAGGTAAATGGGAATAGAAGATTGGTGTATGGTCCAAGGCAAATCGTGCTTGCAAATGGACCCTTTGAAAAGTGGGGCATTGATGCTATGGGTCCTCTCCCCAGGACAAAAAATGGTAAACTCTACATTCTAGTGGCGGTAGACTATATGACTAGGTGGGTGGAAGCACAAAGTGTGGCAAAGGTAACTGAGAGGACAGTGAGCAAATTTGTCTACACTCACATTTGTTGTAGATTTGGCACACCTTTGGAGATTGTTTCTGATAATGGTCCAGGGTTAAGAAAGGGCTTGCTCATAGAGGTCTGTGAAGAACTTCACATTCTACATCTTCATAGTACACCCTACTATCCCCAATCCAATGGTCTGGTAGAAAAAGCTAATGGTGTCATTGCAGGCATCATTAGAAAGATGGTGAGAAACAAGACAAAGTTGTGGGATGACTTCTTGGATGGTGCCTTGTGGGCGTATCGAACCACATATAGGGAAGCCACGGAGTTTACACCATTTCACTTGGTCTATGGTCAAGAGGCTTTACAACCAATTGAGCTCAATATCCCAACAATACGACTTCATGGAAAAGTAGCACAAGATGATCAAGAAGCATGGATGGATCGACTTCTTACCTTAGCTGAAGCTTGAGTGGAAAAGAGAAGCAGCATACGAGTGCTACAAGAAGAAAGCTACGTAGGCGAAGGAGAAGCTTGACAAGAAACTAAAGGACAAAGGCATCAATGAAGGAGATCTTGTGCTAAGGTATGACAATCGACTCGACAATCGTTTTGATGCCAAATTTGAAACTAGATGGCAAGGGCCATACATAGTTAAGAAGGCTTTCAATTCAAGTTACTATCAACTTATGGACTTAAATGGGAAAGAGCACTCCAGGAAGGTAAACAGGTATCGCTTGAAGCCTTATTTGAGTCGCCTTCTACCAAGGGATCTACCAAAGATCTGTCAAAAGGCAGCTATCTCATGTAGGTATTGTTCCGTGAAGCATGAGTGTAACTCAAACCAAAATTCTGAGGGGCAAAACAATGAAGATCTCGTCAAGGACTCTGAAGCACTCTCTTTGGAAAAGATGCTCTATGATGGTACATGAATATACCATCATCCTGGGGGAGGGCTAATGATAGCCGTTTTTCAGCTTTCCATAATTGCCATAGTAAGCTACCTCACCCTATCAAATCACTCAAACACTGTGGCTATGCCTACCATTTCACTGTACGTAGGCGTGTGTGAGTTAGGGGACTTTTCCCATATCTTCTTAAAAACCCTCAATTAGCTAGTCACTGGGCTAGTTGAGCCAAAAAAAAAGAAGTAAAGTACTGAAAATCTAACCCAACCATGGTTAGAGGAGTAACCCTAGCTTTCAAAATTGCTATAAAAGGAGGGTGTAGCTAGCACAAAGGGAGAGCCATAAGCAAGAGCACTATGCTATAGCTTGAGAAGACAAGCTCAACCTCTCTAGAAGGAGCTCGTGAGTGGAGGCTCATTGTCGTATACTTGTGCATGTGTTGTAATAGGGGTGATTAGCACGGGAAATCTATGCCATTGTAAGAGAGAGAGCGATCATTCAATTGAGAGCGAAAAATCTATCATTCCTCCTACTAGTGTAAGCCCAACATTTGCTGAATCAAGGAGGGTGGATTTGGACTAATCTTGGATACTTTGTCTCTCTTCCAACATGAAGTAATGGACAAAAATGATGTGTAAGTGTCTTGGTGATATTTTTAGTTCTTGATAGCTTGTGTCTGGGTGTTGTCATCAATTTAGCCATAAATCCCACATATTGTAAGAGGGCGACAGGGTGGAGAGGACTCCCCTGGCCTTAAGACAGTGATTGGGGTGGCTTTTCTTGTGATGTGTCGTGGTGAAATTTACTCAAGCTATGCTTAACAAATACTAATCTCACTTTGATCGGTCATGACAGATTTGTAAGAAGGTATTAATGCAACAAGCACCCCCTCCCTCTTCTCTCTCTTTCTTACATATATAATTGTGTTTGCTTGATCATTGACAATACATTTCAAAGCAGCCTGAGAACTCTCTCTCTCTCTCTCTCTCTCTCTCTCTCTCGCTCTCTCTCTCTCTCTCTCTCTCTCTCTCTCTCTCTCTCTCTCTCTTTACACGTCCTAGTTCGCATCCAAAACTAGGTGGTGCCCCAAATTTTTGTAGGGTTAGGTTGCGGGTTTGTGTGTGTGTTTGTTGTTTTTTCCAACCCCAACCCAATTGAGCAGCACGGGAGCCTACAAGGGTGCTTAGAGGCCACTCTTCTTGTTGCCCGCCGCCCCGGACCGCCTCACTAGTGAGAACCTCTATTTTCTCTACATTGACACCCTGTGGCCTAAAGGCCATAGGGTTCGTTGTATGCTAGTAAGAAGCTCTCTATGCTCTATGCTCTATATTGACATCTTATGGCCCCATGTATAAAGCACTATTTGGTCTCTCTATGTTAGTAAGAACCGATCTATGCTCTATATTGGCACCCTATGGCCTGAAGGCCATAGGGTCCCCCCTATGCTAGTAAGTAATTCTCTATGTTCTACACATCCTATATGTTTTGAAGAAACCCTTCATGAGGGTTTTTTGGCAACCTATGGACCCAGGGCCATAGGATTCTCTCTATGACATTGAGGAGACCTTGTGGGCTCAAGGCCATAGGGTCCCCTCTATGCTAGTAAGAACCGCAGTTTTGTCTACGTTGACACCCTGTGGCCTGAAGGCCATAGGGTTCCCTCTATGATAGTAATAAGCTCTCTATGCTCTATGCTCTATATTGACATTGTATGGCCCCAAGGCCACAAGGTGCCCTCATTGTTTTGGCACATTATGCTCCCAAGTATAAAGCACTATTTGGTCTCTCTATGCTAGCAAGAACCAATCTATGCTCTATATTGGGACCGTATAGCGTTCAGGCCATAGGGTTCTATGTATGCTAGTAAGAACCTCTCTATGCTCTACACATCTTATGACCCTAAGGGCACAAGGTGCCTTGTATATTTTAAAGAGATCCTTCATGAGGGTTTTTTTTGGCAACCTATGGACCCAGGGCCATAGGGTGCTCTATATGCCAGTAAAAAAAACTATTGCTCTATATTGATGAGACCTTGTGGGCTGAAGGCCATAGGGTCCCCTCTATGCTAGAACCTTTTTTTTCTCTATATTGAGACCCTGTGGCTTGAAGGCCATAGGGTTCCCTCTATGGTAGTAAGAAGCTCTCTATGCTCTATGCTCTAAATTGACATCCTATGGCCCCAAGGCCACAAGGTTCCCTCATTGTTTTGAAAAAAACCCTCATTGTTTTGACACCTTAAGGCCCCATGTATAAAGCACTATTTGGTGTCTCTATGCTAGTAAGAACCGATCTATGCTCCATATTGGGAGCCTGTGGCCTTCAAGCCATAGAGTCCCCTGTATTCTAGTAAGAACCTCTCTATGCTCTACACATCTTAAAGAAACCATTCATGACAATTTTTTGGCAACCTATGGGACCCAGGTCCATAGGGTGCTCTCTATGCCAGTAAAAAAACACTATTTTCTCTATATTGAGGAGACCTTGTGGGCTGAAGGCCATAGGGTCCCCTCTATGCTAGTAAGAATCTCTGTTATCTCTATATTGACACCCTGTGGCCTAAAGGCCATAGGGTTCCCTCTATGGTAGTAAGAAGCTCTCTATGCTCTATGCTCTAAATTGACATCCTATGGACCCAAGCACTATTTGGTCTCTCTATGCTAGTAAGAACCGATCTATGCTCCATATTGGGAGCCTGTGGCCTTCAGGCCATAGAGTCCCTTGTATTCTAGTAAGAACCTCTCTATGCTCTACACATCTTATGACCCTAAGGACACAAGGTGCCTTGTATGTTTTAAAGAAACCATTCATGACAGTTTTTTGGCAACCTATGGACGATGCTCTCTATGCCATTAAAAAATACTATTTTCTCTATATTGAGGAGACCTTGTGGGATGAAGGCCATAGGGTCCCCTCTATGCTAGTAAGAACCTCTGTTATCTCTATATTGACACTCTATGGCCTGAAGGACATAGGGTTCCCTCTATGGTAGTAAGAAGCTCTCTATGCTCTTTGCTCTATGCTCTACATAGAGATCCTATGGCCCGAAGGCCACAAGGTGCCCTCATTGTTTCAGATGGAAAGTAGGGCACCTTGTGACCCTAGGGAACATAGGGAATCCTATGGTCCTTGAGATTGGAGATTGTCACCCTATGGCCCTTGGACCACAAGGTCTTTAGATGGGACAGAGGGCATCCAAGGGCCCGAGGGTGGCCTACATACATAGGGTACACCGTGGTGCATATTAACGGGCACCATGGCAGCCCCATGCACCTAGGGCTCTAGGGCCATAGGATCTCCAAAAGGAACATAGGGAATCATATGGCCCTTGCGATTGTACATTGCCACCCTATGGCACTTGGGCCTATGGCCCTTCAGATTGTAGGTTGTCACCCTATGGTCCTTGGGCCACAAGGTCTCTAGATGGGATGTAGGGCACCTTGTGATCCTATGGATATAGGGCCATAGGATCTCCAAAAAAAACATATGGAACCCTATGGCCCTTAAGATTGTACAAATACACCCTATGGCCCTTGGGCCACAAGGTCTCAAGATGTAACGTAGGGTACCTTTTGATCCTATGGCCATAGGTTCCTTATGTTCATTTTGGAGATTTTATGGTGCTAGGGCCATAGGATCTTCAAAAGGAACATAGAGCACCTTTTGATCCTATGGCCATAGGTTCCTTATGTTCCTTTTGGAGATTTTATGGTGCTAGGGCCATAGGATCTTCAGAAGGAACATAGGGAACTATATGGCCCTTGAGATTGTACATTGCCATCCTATGGCCCTTGGGCCACAGTGTTTCTTGATGGGACATAGGGCACCCTGTGATCCTATGTTCGTAGGGCCCTATGTTCCATTTGGAGATCCTATGGCCCGAGGACCATAGTATCTCCAAAAGGAACATAGGGAACCCTATGATCCTATGTCCGTAGGGCCATATGTTCATTTTGGAGATCCTATGTCTTGAGGACCATAGGATCTCCAAAAGGAACATAGGGTCACAAGGTCTCCAATAGGTCACCCTTTGATCCTATGGCCCTAGGTTCTTTATGTTGCTTTTGGAGATTCTATGGCCCTAGTGCCACCCTATCTTCAAAATGAACATAGGGAACCCTATGGCCCTGGAGATTGTACATTGCTACCCTAATGCCCTTGGGCCACAAGGTCTCTAGATCAGACATAGAGCACCATGTCATCCTATGGCCATAGTGCCATATATATGTTTTGGAGATCCTATGTCCCTACGGCCATAGGATCTTCAATAGGAACATAGGGAACCCTATGACCCTTGAGATTGTACATTGGCACCCTATGGCCAGATGGGACATTGGTCACCCTATAGTATGATGTGAGACCACCCTATGGCCTTATGGTCATAGGGTGCCTTAGGGACATATGTTACTCTTTAGTATGAGGTGAAACCCTATGTAGCCACACCCTATCTGCCCTTCTAAAGATTCAATGTCTAGTTTTATTTTAGTGACTACAAATGAATTTAAAGAAACTATATTACACCATATCTTACAAGCACATATAGTGTACACTTTCTTTCCCACCTTCTTGCCTCTTTTTTTTCCCATCCTCCTGCAAGTGAACCCTAATCCATCCTCATACAACAACGTTCTCTACTCGTCCTCTTACAACGTGTGCCCAACTCCCCACAACCCAATTACAGGTATCCATACTTTCAACATTTTCTGTAGTTATTGTCTTATGCATTTTCAGGTTTATAATTTTTTGTTGTAATTAGAGATTTTTGCAGTTAGAGTTTTATAATTTTACAGTATTAGGTCACTTATGAGGAGTTTTCTGTTTTACAGATTTAGGTCCCTAATAAGAGTTTTTCGTTTTACAAATTTAGGTCCCTAATTAGTGTCTTCTGTTTTATATTTTTAGGTCTCTAATTAGAGTATTCTGTATTACAGTTTTAGATCTCTAATTAGATATTTTTTTGTTTTATAGTTCTACAGTCTACAGTTTTACAGTTTTAGAGATGTAATTAATGATTTTTTTTTATTGTTCTAGGGAGAGGTAATTCACAACTTAGCTAAAATGTAATTAGATTAAGAACATTTAAAACCGAATTAAGCAAAATACAGGTGACCTCTAAGTAAATCTGTGTTTGATGAAAATCGGTTGCAGTAGTAGCAAGCAGTAACTTAGGTGTGTTGAGGCCGCGACGATGATGGTAACAGATCTGTGTTTGGGAGGTCGCGACAACAGTCCTTCTGTTGAAGGTTGTGGCAATGGCTTCGCGTAGATATGTGTGCGCGTCGCAACAATGGTGTAGAACTCTATGCGTAGGGAGAGAGGGAGAGAGAGACAGAGAAAGACAAGCTCTGTGGAGGTTTCTGTGTAGGTTTCGAGCAAGAAATGAGAGAGAGAAAGAGAGCGACAGCGTGGAAAAAATTGTGGTAGAGAGAGATAAGGTTAGTTAGGTTAGGTTAGAAATTAAAAATTCAAATTTTGAATGTAGGGGTTGTTCTCACGGGTTTGCAGTCGAGATTACTAGAGTTCTAAGCTTTGTGCGAAAATGAGACATAGTTCGTCGGCTCCGAAATTGAAAGAGCTTTTCAACAAAAATAAAAATTAAAATGAGACATAGCTCATTGGTGCAAGGCTTTGTCAATGTCCATATCTTTGTAGTACGAGTGGAACGACACCCATGAAGCAAAATTTGACTTCAGAATCAAAATCTGCATAGTAAAAAATACACTAAAACTAGCTAAATTTTAAAAAAGTTATCCCGAAAATTGTGCGCTATTTTTTTGTCCGATATCAATAAGTGTATTTGAAAACCCATTATGACAAAGTTTGTCGTAGTGTAATTTTTTTTACAAATTATTTTTAAATTACTTTTTAATTATTTTGCCACTTGCGGATATCCCTTGAATGGCCGAAATTATTATGAAGACACCTCAGCCACCCCTGGGCTCACACCATAGGACGACAATGTTGGAGGTCAAGGATCAAAGCGTGCACTCATTTCCATTTGAAAATCCTTGTGGCCCTACGGTGGCAATGTGAAAGCTTGTGGACCTAGGGCCATAGGGTGGCAATGTATAAGCTCAAGAGCCATAAGTTGCCCTATATTCGATTTGGAAATCCTATGGCCCTAGGGTTTAGGGGCGACAATAGATAAGCTCCAATACATAGCCCTATGTTCCAGTTGGAGATCCTATGGCCCTAGGTCCATGACAATGTATAAGCTCAAGAGCCATACGTTGCCCTACTTTGTAGTTGGAGATCCTATGGCCCTAGGGTCATGGGGTGGCAATATGTAAGCTCAAGGGCCATAGGGTGCCACATGTCCCATATGGAGATTCTACGGCCCTAGGGCCATGGGGTGGCAATGTATAAGCTCAATGTCCATACATTGCCTATGTTCCATTCGGAAATCCTATGGCCCTAGGGTAATGGGGTGGCAATGTATAAGCTCAAGGGCCATACATTGCCTATGTTCCATTTGGAAATCCTATGGCCCTAGGGTCATGGGGTGCCACATGTCCCATATAGAGATCCTATGGCCCTAGGGTCATGGGGCTGCATTAATATCTTGGCCACCCTTGAACCCTCACCCTTGAGCTTAGGGGCCTTAGGTTCTCTTATTGTATGTTGTGAGATCTTGTGGCCCTAGGGCCATAGGGTGGCAATGTATAAGCTCAAGGGCCATACATTGCCTATGTTCCATCTGGAAATCATATGGCCCTAGGGTCATGGGGTGGCAATGTATAAGCTCAAGGGCCATAGGGTGCCACATGTTCCATATAGAGATCCTATGGCCCTAGGGCCATGGGGCTGCATTGATATCTTGGACACCTTTGACATCGTGGCCATAGGTTATCTTTTTGTATGTTTTGAAGTCTTCTGGCCCTAGGGCCATAGGGTGTCAATGCTCACACCCTTGGGCTTACGGCCATAGGTTGTCTTTTTGTATGTTTTGAAGTCTTGTGGTCCTAGAGCCATAGGGTGTCAATGCTCACACCCTTGGGCTTAGGGCCATAGGTTGTCTTTTTGTATGTTTTTAAGTCTTGTGGCCCTAGGGCCATAGGGTGTCAATGTATAACCTCAAGGGCCATACGTTGCCCTATGTTCCATTTGGAAATCCTATAGCCCTAGGGTCATGGGGTTGCAATGTATAGGCTCAAGGGACATATATTGTCGTATGTTTCATATGCCGATCCTATGGCCCTAGGTTCATGGGGTTACAATGTATAAGCTCAAGGGCCATACATTGTCGTATGTTTCATTTGGAGATCTTATGGCCCTAGGGTCATGGGGTGCCATAGGATGCATATATACTTGACATGAAACTCCCTATGGCCTTAGGGCCATAGGATGTATATATACTTGACATGAAACTCCGTGAGGTGATCTTGAGGACAACCCTATGGCTTTCAAGCCTTAGTGAGCTAATATAGAGCAAATATGCTTTATACCGGCATAGAGAGCTATGGCCCTGGGGCCATAGCAAAACAATGATGTTTTTTGGAAACAATGAGGGCGCCTTGTGGTCTAGGGGCCATAGGAAGTCAATATAGATCATAGAGCATAGACAATAGAGCATAGAGCACAAAGAGATTCTTAGTAGAATAGAGGGAACCCTATGACCTTCAGGCCACATGGTGCTTCTCATGAAACACCCACATACATACTTGTTATGCTTTATGCTACATAAATCAATATACTCTGCAAGCGGTTTGTTTAACAATTATTCTTGCAATCTTCTTGCAGGTATGGCTAATTTCAATCATGGTGATAGAGTGTGCATGTTTGTAGCGACACAAAAGGTTGCCATTGGGACTGTATTTGAAATAAATCCAAGTGCATATTTTTCTGGCATGCTTATTGGGGAAGGCAATGTATTGGGGTCAGTTGATTTGTGTTTTGAAAAGAAAGCACTCATCCCTTTTCCAACAATGGATGCATTGACCGTGGGAGATGCTTTTCATAGTATTGTGAAATGGAGTAGTGGGTTGTTGCAACATATAAATGAGGTGCAGTACAAAGGGGATTCTATGCATGAGGCTGACAAAGCAGAAGGAGCATTGGATGCACAATGTAATGGAATGAGCTACAGAGAGGTTTGGAAGGATAAGAGGGTTCAACTTTGGGATGAAATCAAAACACATGTAGTAGCCGAAGGGGTTGTCATGTACGTGTGTCCGTTTGACTCTGTAAACTTTGGTGAGCTAGGTGAAGATAACATTGGTATTGGTATTGAAACATCCTATGCAGATGAGGCTACTATTTCTGCAGAATCTAGTGTATGCAGCATTAATCTAGTTTGTTGGCCTATCAAGAGAGTGACAACTATGGATGGAAAAGAATTGTTATGCTATGAGGATCTACATGCTATGCATGTGTTACAAGACACATGCATTGAATCAGCTTATTTGGTAGAGCCTATTTCAAAAAAGCGAAAATATTGCTTTATGAATAGGAAGCCAAAAATGTCAGTGAAAGCTTCTAAGAGATCCAATCAAGCATCTCTAGCATCTGTCCAGCTTGTTTCAACCATAGATTGTTGTTCCAAAAGGTGTTGTCAATATGCCAATCGAGATAAGGTCATGGCTATGCGCAATGAATTTTGGGGATAGAGTTTGCAAAATAGAACAAACTATGTGTATGATACAATGTTGACTGCATGGCGTGAGAACAAAACAACTACAAAGACATGCTATGTGTTTTATTTTAATGGCAATGAGGTTTGTAGTAGAGCTTGGTACGAAATTCGTGGCATTCCAAAAACTTCATTTTATCGTTACCGTGAACATTTTGAGAATGGGGTTAGACGCTCAGTGCATGGTAATGATGGTGTCATGAGAAAAGGAAGAGACCATACAGAAATGGGAAGGGAATTGATGCGCTCTTTTGTTGATGAAAACTCGAAGAGAATGCCACATAAGAGTAGAACCATGGAAGATGGTACTAGTGAAACTTTGCTTGCAATACCAAACACATACATGCAAGTAGACATTTTACATGATTTCAATAAAACACTTGACAGTATGAGTCTCAAGCCAATGTCTAGCACGACATTCAATAGGATTTGGAATACAGAGTTTGCTAATGTGACATTGTCAAAAACAAGTGAGTTCTCCAAATGTGTTGTGTGTAGTCGGATAAAGTCTGAACTAGAGTCAACAAAGGATGACGAGATGATTGCACGTTTGAAGGATGAACGTCGAATTCACATGTTGCAACAACAAAGTTGTAGGAATGTGTACTACAATTGGCGTAAGTTCTCCCAGTTGCAAAAGGATAAGTATTTATGCATTATCAAAAGATTATGCGAATGCATATCGATTGCAAGTATCATAAACAGGTATGATAACACATGGACATGGTCATGGAATGTATGGTCACTTCTCACTTAATGGTCTATGGCCTTCAGATCCCAATGCTACAATTGGTTCCCTTGCATTATGCTTACAGAATCTGGAAAGAACAGAAAACCATGGACAAGGAGATTTATGCCATGACGGTATGCCACACAACAATGTAACATTATTCAATGCATTGAACTCAAGGAGAGCTCTAGACCTCCAAAACAAAATGAAGCAAGAGCGTGAGAGGAATGCATCAACAATGACACCACCGTTGGCCATCCAAGGATGTAATGAAGAGATTGTACACATACAATCAACTTCCTCTTAATGTGTTGTGGATACCATATCCACTCCTGTATTTCAAAAATTGCCTAAGAATCTTTTGCTACAACTAGATAATTGTGCAGGAGAGAATAAAAATTGATATTTGTTTGCATACTTATCCTTGTTAGTAGCAAAAGGAGTTTTCAAAAACGTGCATTTGGGATTCTTAATGGTGGGTCATACACATGAGGACATAGATGCAATGTTTAGTAGGTTCTCAGAAAGATTGCGAATAGGAATGACATTCACTTTTCCACATCTGATGGAACATTTTCAAAAATGTGAAAGCTCAGCTCCAGCACCATTTTTGATGACACAAGTTCCCGATTTTAAATCCTTTGTGCAAGGGTACATGTGTGACGGACAAGATGCTCTAGTCGGACACTCTAAGTCACTTCAATTTCGTTTCTATATGCAAGGTGAAGTCCCAATAATGCAGTACAAAATTCATCCCAAATCACCCGATTGGATGCCAAAGGAGTCGGGAATTGAGTTGTGGAAAAAAGATGACCAGGGAAAACCAAAATAACCAATAGGCTGTCCAGATGTGGTACCTATAGCAGACTATGTGAGAGATAGTCCACTTGTTATTCAAGGGATTAAGTCATATCTTGAATTTTGGAAAAGAAATTCTCTATTAAAGGGAAAGGACCATGACTCCACAAAATACATGGAGCCTGTTATCACTTATTGGCAAAACATAATCAATGAGCTTGAAAAACCAACCAATAAACACATTGGTGAATATACAACATTTTGGCCAAAGACTATAGGGAGTCATAGAATGCAAGAGGTAGAGGAAGATAGAGATGAGTTTTAAGGATATGAAGAATTGAATGATCACTATGTTGGTCCTCAAAGTGCAAGGCCACAAGAGGCCTTTAGGCCTCAAATTGATGTAAGAAAAGGGGATCTTGTTCTTGTGAGACCCGTAGATCCTGAATATCTGATATGGCTAGGAGTGGCAGAGTCAAACGTTGATGTAGACAAATCATCTCCTAACTACAAGAAAGTTCTGATTCAGTATTGGGCACCAAAACATCGAAAACGAAATCCCACAATCCAAGAACAGTATGAGGATTGTTGGAAAAGAGTTGGTGCTGCAATCTTGCTGACCGAAAGCGCTGGGAGTGTGTTGATACAATTGTATGGTCATGGACTCCAAGGGGTGGAAGAATTGCGGAAACAATCAAGATCACATCAAATGTCATGGAGAAGGCATAGGCTAGCTTAATAGGAGAAATTTAATAGCATTTCATATCTTACTCATTGTTTTATTTCCCCAGCTTATGTATGATTTTATGAAGTATTTTTAAACACCCACATAAAAATAAAAATTATAAAAGGTGTTTCTCAACACCACCATTTTCTTGGGAATCTATCTCTTTTATGAAGTGTTTTGAAACACCCACATAAAAATAAAAATTTTAAAAGGTGTTTCTCAACACCACCATTTTCTTGAGAATCTATCTCTTTGTCACATTCCCAAATTAAATGAAAATTTTCAAAATTTAATGGGAAATAGGAATCCATAGGCGTTGTGAGCGGGATGAAAACACACACAGCGCCTATATAACGACCCGACACACACTCTTGGAATGATACACACACACACACTATGGGGCACCTGGCCGAGACAGGGAACACACCTCTAGAGTGAGAGAAGAGAGATTTCCCACTTGCCCACTCAACACTCACACATACACTCTCAATTCAGCTCAAAGGAGGCAAATTGCTATTGTTTAGACTCAATGAAGCTCAGCACACTAATGGGGCAAATAGTTTACATAGTATTGAGGAAATACACTAGATACAACCACAAAGTTAAGCAGAGGCTTCACTCACCGGAGAAGATAACCCAAAAAATAGTAGAAAAAGAGTGAAGAATTTGGCAAAATAGACAGCTCCATCGCGTTCGAAACGGTCCAAAACCCCAGTCTACAATGTCAAAGTGCTCAAATCCGACCTCGGATGAGCAGTTTACGGCCAAAACAGGCTCCAAAATGGGCAAAAACACAGTTGCGGCTGCTCCTCCTCTCTTATCCACATTTTTTCTGGTCTTCTCTCATTTTTTTCAGTTCCCACACTTAGCTTTATTAGTTGGGCACCCGTGGCCTTTTAGATGACCTCAAACGGACCCCGAACATGCCAAAAACTGACCTCGCAGTGCATAGTTGTCACCTTTTTTTGCATCATCCGCACACCTGGCACTCATTTCTTTTCAATAATGCGTCTCGCAACCACGTGAAGTGGCCCCAAAAATTGGTCCTAATATTGACCTTTCTGCATAACTCTCACAAGAAAAAACCCACGTTGTGTCCGTACTTCTCCACATGCAAGTATTGACCCCATTCGACGTCCTGACGCCACTAGATGCCATCTAACGCACCTGCTTATCTCATGTCGTCGGCCCCTGGATAGCTTCCTCGAGAAGTTTTACGCGCTGACAACTCCTCTTTATTATAGAAAAAACACACTGGTACTGATGGGGGCTTTTCAGAAGCCAAGCTCCCATACCCCATGAAAACCCCCTCTTAGGGAGGGAGTGATAAAAGGCATTGGAAAAAGTAATAAAAAAATAAAGTATGATTATGTAAATATATGAGAAAGTTAAAATAGGCCACCTCATGCCTGCAGGGCATCCCATCCCCACCTTGCCTTCTTTTTCTTCACTGTTGCCCGCCGTGTGTCCCTTTTCCTCTCCTCCATTCAAAAGGTCAACCCCCTCTCTCTTCCCCTTGTCCTTTCTCCTTTCTCTCTCCCCTCAAGCTACCCCACCTCTCACCAATAATGCATTCTAACTCACCAATAATGCATTCTAACTCACCAATAATGCACCCTAACTCACATGCAACTTACCCTATCTTCCAAAATAGTATACCCCACCCCCCCTTTCTCTCTCCTATCATATCCCATGACCCAAATACCCCCCCCTCTCTCTCTAAAGGCCACCATGTCTCTTGTCTTGTAGCTAAATAACCTCCCCCACACTCACACACACTCAGTTTCATTGAAAAAGGTGCCCAGAGACCCATCTCCACTCGGTGGTTACTTGATTTTTCTTGTGTTCACACACATTCGCACACAGATTCACCTCTGAGCACACTCCCCTCTCTCCCCTCTTGTAATTACTTCATTCTCCATGTCACCTCTCACTTTTTTTTCATCAACCCATCTCTCTCTCTTAGTCTCTCTCTCATGAGACTGCTGTTCTGGCACATATACACACAGTCAGACAAGTGGGGCCCACAGTCACATGGCCTATGAAGATAATGATTTCTTCATTTCTAAATTCTATAATTTCTCCCCCCTCCTCCCCTATATAAAGAGGGGTCACCATCACACTAAACACACATACAACATCACCAAAGAGTACACTATGCACTGTGTGTGCCTAGTGCACACACACACACCCACACCATCACCATCACCGAAATCACCATGCTCGTCTTGAGCATGACCTCTACGCCCTTGGGCTATGGAAGATGAAGAGCAACTAAATGAAGGATGATGGCCATAACCCTCGTGCGAGTCTTCGCCATCAGCTCCGACGTATCCGCCATGTGCTCTACCACTCTCTCCCTTTTCATTCCCCTACCCTATGCTCCCCATCATCGCCTTATTCTCTAAATAAAGCTTGAGGTTTTGTGAGTATGTTTTCTTGCAATGTTTTGCCCATGTGAGGTGTGCGGAATCGCCACCTAGTCTCGTGTTTGGAGTGAGCTTGTGTATGTGTGAAGGGTGTGCGGATTTGCCATCCTTTTGTAGTGCCTAAGTACTAAGCCGCTATACCCTCTCTCTCTCTCTCTCACTTGATCTCATTCCCTTTCCTCTTCATCATTACTCCCAAGCATCCATCTCTCTTGGATGAAAACTTTGTTATGGTGGTGTGTTGTTTGCGTCTTAGCCGCTCAAGCTAGGTGGTGCCCCCTGTTTGCTTTACCATGACAGGCTCGAGGCGTTCCATTCGGTCCTCGGTGTTTTAGAGGCTGTCGGGGGTTCGGGGTTCGCTTTGCTCCCGTAATTTGGTGCCCCCATGGAGGATCTTTTCATGAAACCCTTCAGTTTACAAGACTAAAACCCGTAAACTATTGTGAATGGATGAATGGCTAGCAGGATTTGCTAACTGGACGACAGAAGAAGAAGAGCTCCAAGCACAACTAGACGAACTCCGCATCTCCATCAAAGCTCGAGTGCCAGGCGTAACGGTAATCGATTTGTAGTGGGAGAGTCAACCAACACGCCAAACCCAGTGGATATACATAGGCCAAGTGCCAAGAAGAAGAAGGAGAAGGTCGAAACCATGTCCGCAACCTACAACCAACCCATAACAACAAAATGGAAGGAGCTCTGCACAATAGAGAATCAACACTATTCTACTTTGAGAATCGGGTAGCTCAAGTCACCGAGGTAATTATCACAGTCAGTTTTCAAGTCGCACCTGATGCTGCAGCACAGATAACGGAATCATTGGCTCACACTCTCACTAGAGAAACTAGGGATCTACTGAGTTTGTTTCAGGAAAGAACACCACCCTCTCCCACAAGCTTGGACAGTGACTAAGCACCTCTAAGCTTCACATGAATCAGTACAACCTACCTCAAGACAGATCACACATACCAACACGTGTACGCTCAATCAAGGTAATACTGGACTTGAAGGATCACTACCAGCACGTCATTGACACCATGCTAGGTAGGGAGCGGTTTTTTTGAGGTTCTGGCATCAGATCAGCCATTTGTCTTACCTTTGGTACAAGGCGATGTACCATTTGAAGTTTTAATCTATGTCCTAGTATAAGAGGGTATACACGCCTCCTTGTAAAGAACAAAAAAACTTTTGCAAGTTAAGCAGTGTGTCTTTCTAGCTCTCTCTTAGTAATCATGGCAAGTGTAGCATTTCCAACATTTAAAGGAAAGAAGGGGGAGGATTTGGTAACAGACTTTCTAGATGACTTTGAAGTAGCATGTGTAGTGAGCAACAAAGATACGGATGAATCCCGGGTTAGAATCTTTAAGCATCTCATGAAGCTAGAAGCTAGATCATGGTACAATGCACATTCACAAGCAACCAAGGATGACTGGGAACCCTTAGAAATCGCTTTTAAGAGGCGCTTTGGGGGAGGTACCACTTCAGAAAAGTTGTGGGACAAGTTGAGAGACTTGAAGCAGGAGGGTCTTTTAGAATATGCCACCTATGAGTCCAAATTTGTGGATTTGTGGGAGCGGTGGTTTGAGTCACTGGCAAGGGGGGAAGCTGCACCCAATTTCCTAAAAAAAGATCGGTTCATGCATGGCGTATGGCCGCTTCTCAAGGGGAAGGTGAAAGGTAGATTCCCGGCTATGTACAAGTTAGCCGTTGAGATTGCTCGCCTTAAGGACAAGAAGCTGCGAATGAAAGCCAAAGAAATCGAGTCAACAGAAGCAGGAACGTCACGTCGACCAGCAACTACGACAACCACCATTCCACCACCACCACTGGCTCTTGGGGTAAGAGATGACCAACAAGATATGTTGGCCCATATTACTGACCAACTGCAGAATTTGTCTGTCCACTTAATACAGCAAGGGAGGAGTCAAGAAGGAGATCAAGACCCTAGAAGAGCACGACGACAAAACAGGGAGTATCATTGCTACAACTGTGGAGAAGACGGTCACGGTATGTACTACTGTCCCAAACCACGACAAAACTATAATAGAGGAGGTAGGAGGAACCAATTGTCACCCCCTAGAAAAAGAACACCCCCACCCCGAGCACCACCCCCACCAACACAAATTCTACGTCCACCCCAGACACCACTACAAGCATCCATTCCACCTCTTCCACCAACCCCACCATCTGATCGCCCTGTAAACATCATAAGGCTAGAAGAGAAAGGAAAAGCCGTAGTAGTGGATCCACCCAGAGAAAAGGAGAGGGACAAGGGTAAGGAGAAGGTAACCTTTTTAGAACCACTTGAATCCATGACTGTGAAAAGAGCTATGAGGGAGAAAGCTACACAATCAGATGATGAGAGAAGCATGAGAGGAGAAACTAGCAAGAGGCCATCCAGGCCACGACGGAAATTGGGCATCACCGACTTCCAGCTAGGGGAAAGTTCTAAGCCCTATGATCTAACATTGGATGTGGCAGAGCAAGGAACGAAGATTACATGGCCACAGCTGCTACATCTTGTACCTAAAGTAAGGCGACAATGGTCTAAAATGGTAAGTACAAGACGCTCCAAAACAAAGGTAGCCGGAGTAATTTCGGGATGCAACATGGATGACATCCTTCCAATTGTCGACGTAGACATAAAAGGAAAGAGGGTTGGAAACACCTACATTGATGTAGGTGCACAAATCTGTGTAATGAGCGAAGCTATGATGCTTTGATTGGGGCTCGAGGTTGACAGGCCTTCTCCATGCAAGGCAAAGATGGCAAACAACGCAAAAGTAAAGTGTGTGGGTGTGGTAAGTGCCGTAAAAATAAAAGCTTTCAACACTGAGGTAGAGGTAGATGTTTTTGTAATGCCTACTAAGGGGGAGGGCTATCCACTAATCTTGGGAAGGCCATGGTTGATGGCCATGAAGGCAAAACAGGACTGGGGTACTGGCCTTCTACGCATGACCGGTAAGAAAGGGGAGACAATCTACTACGACATGAGGATTGGCAAGCAGAAGCAAATGAATCTGGAAACATCGGCAGATGAAACCACTAGCGAATCTTCCAGTTCTGAGGAGGAGACCACATCCACCGACGAAAGTGACAGTTCCATTGATGTGATGGGTATCATTATGAAGGATCCACAAAGGGTAAGCACAACTGGTGATCCATCACCAAAAGGGAAACCCAATGAAGAGGAGAGCAAATCACCTGGCCTAGGAGGAAATAGGTTGAAGGCTATGTTGTCTACGGAATTAACACTTGAGGAGAAAGATACTTTTTTGCAAAAGGGGTAAAACCAGTTGTGCAAAAGCTACAACGACTGGGGGTCATACAAGAAAAGGCACTCTTGGCCGAGGTAAGGAAACTGCTGGAGGCATGATTCATCTATCCTATAGAAAACTCAGAATGGGTGTCACCCGTAGTGGTGACTCCTAAAAAGAATGGTAAGTGGAGGGTCTGTGTTGACTACAAACCACTAAATGTAGCTACAAAGAGAGACCACTTTCCTCTCCATTTCTTGGATGAAATTCTGAATGAAGTAGCGGGTTTTGAATGCTATACCGTCTGTGATGGTTATTCTGGATACTTTCAAATACGCATAGCCTTGGAATATCAGCTAAAAACCACTTTTATCACGCCATGGGGTTGTTTTGCATACAGGGTTATGCCATTTGGTCCCACAAATGCACCTGTCACATTCCAAAGATATGTCACATATGTTTTTCAACCGTTCTTTGGAACATCCATAAGAGTGTTCATTGCTGATTTTTGTATATATAGCTCCCGTATTTCACATTTAGAAAAGGTAACTGAAGGTTTGGCCAGGTTGCAGAGCCGAGGTGGGCAATTAAATGTGGATAAATGCCACATTGGGGAGAGTAAATTCATTCTACTAGGCCATGAAATTTCAGCAAAAGGTATCAACGCCGACCCAAGTAAGGTGTCCGCACTCATAGCCCTACCTTCACCAATGACCGCACGTCAACTGGTCTCTTTTCTATAGAAGGTGAGGTACTTAAGTAGATTCATACATCTACTATCACAACTATCACAACTTGTTCTACCATTGCAACAACTCACTCAAAGATTCATACATCTACTATCACAACTTGTTCTACCACTGCAACAACTCACTCAAAGATCACAACTTTCACTTGGGACGAGGAAAGTGAACATCACTACAACAAGGTAAAGGAGGTCTTAGCCACCCTGCCAACTATCTCACCACCTAAGTGGGATGAAAAATTCTATGTCACCTCAAGTGTTGGTAATGACTCATTGGGGGTTGTGCTACTCCAGAAGGATACGACAACATCTTTCATGAGGCCAATCTACTTTTTTAGTCGAATGATGACAGCAGGAGAGAAAGGTTTCACCCATGTGGAACACTTAGTCCTAGCTCTTAGATTTGCAACTACAAAGTTTAGGTCATATTTGCTGCCTAAGCAATTTGTGATTCTAACCACGGATGAAATATTTCCCTATGTTGTACAACACATGGATGTGTCTGCTAGGATTACTAAATGGCTAGTTCGTCTGCATGGGTTTGACTACACGGTACAGGTAGAAAGCACGACAAGGGCAAGTTTGGGGGGACTCATGACCTACCAAGTCTTTGAAAGGAAGGAGAAGCAATCTAAGGAAGGAGAAGTCCAATTACCTCTAGTACCACCGATGGTAGAAGGAGCATACTCTCTCTACTTTGATGGAGCCTACAAGCGAGCGTTCGACAAAGCAGCTGCAGGCATAGTGTTCTTTGATGACAAAGGGACAAAGGTATTTTCGTTGGGACAATTGTTAGATTCACATTCTAACAATGAAGTTGAGTATGCACCACTAACCAAGGGTCTACAATGGTGCGTCTCACAAGGTGTACAACGCCTTAATGTATTTGGGGATGCTCTACTTCTGGTAAGGCAAGTAAATGGAGCATGGACATGCAAGAATCCTACTTTAAGGACTCACTTAAGTGGTGTAAAAACCTTGTTGGGTAAGTTTGAAGAAGTTAAAATACACCATATCCCAAGGGCTCAAAACCAAGAAGCAGATGCCCTAGCAAGTGAAAGACTACAGGAAGTGGTGGTTTGGAGCAATAAAACTAAATCTCCCTCTATTTCAAGGCAGTGACACCTTGCCTGACATCATGCATTTTTTGGAAACAGGGGAATGCCCATCAGATTTAACAAAGGGACAGATGCAATGGCTGACGCGGAAGGCCACAAGGTATCGACTCATCAATGACGGTTTGTATTGTAAGGGTAAGGACCAAATACTCAGGAAGGTCCCTCTCTCTCAGGAAATCACGGGAGTAATTTCTAGCTGTCACAATGGGGTTTGTGGTGGTCACTTTGCCCTAGACATAACAAGTAGAAAAATCTTACAGGCAGGCTTCATATGGCCTAGCCTCAACCGTGATGTACACCACTGGTGCAAAACGTGTAATTTGTGTCAAAAGGCCGGCACTAGGTCACTTATGCCTGAACCACAGACACCTATTCTCTCATATGGCCCATTTGAAAAATGGGGTATCGATGCCATTGGGCCATTACCTAGGGCCAACTCAGGAAAATTCTACATTATCATGGGGGTCGACTACATGACTAGATGGGCAGAGGCTACAGCCACCACTAGAATCACAGCAATAGAGGTAGCTAAGTTTATCTACGAGCACATATGTTGTAGGTTTGGCACACCTTTAGAGATCATCTTTGATAGAGGGCCAGGTTTCATAGCAGACTTGGTAGGAGAATTAATGCAGAAACTGGGCATTACAAGAAGGCACTCTTCACCATATTACCCTTAATGTAATGGCCTAGTTGAAAAGGTAAATGGAATGGTTTCTAAAATTATTACCAAGCAGGTAAACAATCATCCCGGAGATTGGGATAAGTATCTACTACCAGCTTTATGGGCCTACAGAACTTCATTTCGTACATCCTTGGGATTCACACCATATCATCTAGTATTTGGTAAGGAAGCAATCTTGCCCATTGAAGTGCAACTACAAAGTCTCAGAGTAATGGCAAGCCAACTTCAACAGCCAAACATGCATTTGAGAGATCACATCATCAACTTGGAAAGACTCCAACTGGACAGAGAAGAAGCAATAAATTATTATGCGGCACAAGCAAAGCATAGATGACTTAGCTTTAACCAGCATCTCCGAAAAAAAGAATTGAAGAAAGGAATGTTGGTGCTCCGCTACGACAATCGCTTCGACACGCGCAAGGATAAGAAACTCCTGCTCCGATGGGAAGGCCCTTTCATCATCAAGAAAAAGTATGCCAATGGAAGCTAGCAGCTTATGGAGGCTGATGGAAAACTTCATAAAACCAGGGTAAATGGTTGGCGACTTAAACCTTATTTTCTTTGATTTGACCAGGCTCCACCTATTGACATTCCAGATGAGGACACACAATCAGCCGCCACCTCCGACGATAATGATCAAATAGACGAGCTAGAGACATGAATGCCTCTAGCCAAAAGGGGAGGGCTAATGATGGGGGCTTTTCACAAGCCAAGCTCCCATACCCCTCTTCTCTCGTCCCCACCCCATGAAAACTCCCTCTTAGGGAGGGAGTGATAAAAGGCATTGGAAAAAGTAATAAAAAAATAAAGTATGATTATGTAAATATATGAGAAAGTTAAAATAGGCCACCTCATGCCTGCAGGGCATCCCATCCCCACCTTGCCTTCTTTTTCTTCACTGTTGCCCGCCGTGTGTCCCTTTTCCTCTCCTCCATTCAAAAGGTCAACCCCCTCTCTCTTCCCCTTGTCCTTTCTCCTTTCTCTCTCCCCTCAAGCTACCCCACCTCTCACCAATAATGCATTCTAACTCACCAATAATGCACCCTAACTCACATGCAACTTACCCTATGATCTTCCAAAATAGTATACCCCACCTCCCCTTTCTCTCTCCTATCATATCCCATGACCCAAATACCCCCCCTCTCTCTAAAGGGCGCCATGTTTCCTGTCTTGTAGCTAAATAACCTCCCCCACACTCACACACACTCAGTTTCACTGAAAAAGGTACCCACAGACCCATCCCCACCCGATGGTTACCTGATTTTTCTTGTGTTCACACACATCTGCACACAGACTCACCTCTGAACACACTCCCCTCTCTCCCCTCCTATAATTACTTTATTCTCCATGTCACCTCTCACTTTTTTTTCATCAACCCATCTCTCTCTCTTAGTCTCTCTCTCATGAGACTGCTGTTCTGGCACATATACACACAGCCATACAAGTGGGGCCCACAATCACATGGCCTATGAAGATAATGATTTCTTCATTTCTAAATTCTATAATTTCTCCCCCCTCCTCCCCTATATAAAGAGGGGTCACCATCACACTAAACACACACACAACATCACCAAAGAGTACACTATGCACTGTGTGTGCCTAGTGCACACACACACACCCACACCATTACCATCACCGAAATCACCATGCTCGTCTTGAGCATGACCTCTACACCCTTGGGCTATGGAAGATGAAGAGCAACTAAATGAAGGATGATGTACATAACCCTCGTGCGAGTCTTCGCCATCAGCTCCCACCTATCCGCCATGTACTCTACCACTCTGTCCCTTCTCATTCCCCTACCCTATTCTCCCCATCATCGCCTTATTCTCTAAATAAAGCTTGAGGTTTTGTGAGTATGTTTTCTTGCAATGTTTTGCCCATGTGAGGTGTGCGGAATCGCCACCTAGTCTTGTGTTTGGAGTGAGCTTGTGTAAGTGTGAAGGGTGTGCGGATTCGCCATCCTTTTGTGGTGTCTAAGTACTAAGCCGCTATACCCCCCCTCCCCCCTCTCTCTCTCTCTCTCTCTCTCTCTCTCGATCTCATTCCCTTTCCTCTTCATCATTACTCCCAAGCATCCATCTCTCTTGGATGAAAACTTTGTTATGGTGGTGTGTTGTTTGCGTCTTAGCCGCTCAAGCTAGGTGGTGCCCCCTGTTTGCTTTACCATGACAGGATCGAGGCGCTCCATTCGGTCCCCGGTGTTTTAGAGGCCGTCGGGGGTTCGGGGTTCGCTTTTCTCCCGTCATTACTGGTAATAGTGAAAATGGATGCACTATGTACACCTTGTCCTACCTGTACACATGTGGGCCCCACGTAACCACCTGGCTCTGAAAAATGGGCAATTATTTATTTGATGCACCATGCATGTATATATACATATGCGCAATCCGTTGCTTCAAAAAAATCCTGACATAATTTGCTCATCCCCTAGCCTACTAGATCATTCATGATCACCAGCAGCAAAAAGAGATATGAGACTCGCCTCATCACAGGTCTTCTCATCCCTCACCTCATCCCTCACCAACACTGCTTGATCCACAGACAACTCATCTTGCTCCACCATCATCAATCTAGCATGATACAATTTAAGACGCAATCCATTTACCCTTGACTTATGTAGAACACCATCCAGGTTAGCCAGTTGATATGTGCCATTTGGAAAACACTCCACTACTTTGAAAGGGCCTTCCCACTTAATTTGAAACTTCTTTTGGAAGGTGTTGTCTAACTTGCTGTTGTAGTGCAAAACCAAGTCATGTTTCTTGATACCCTTACTTTTGACCTTTTCATTTATCTTTGCCAAAGCCTTATCCTGCATCTGTCCATAATGCTCCAATGCGCTCATCCTATCCAACTGGACCTCTTGTAACTGCAAGAGCCTCTCTTTGAATGCATCACTAGGCGGCCCAAGCAACTTCTCTAACATCTTGACCGCAGGAAACTCTACCTCCACAGGCAATAGTGCTTCCTTTCCATACACCAAATGAAAAGGAGTAAACCCTGTACCTGTCTTCACCGAAGTACGGTAAGCCCATAATGCACTAGGCAATTCCAAATCCCAATTCTTTCCTTGGTGCTCTGTCACTTTAGAAAGAATTTGTACCAACTCACCATTGAATCTTTCATTTAATCCATTACACTGCGGGTAATAAGGAGTGGTATGCTGGTGCCACAGCAGGAAACTCTACCTCCACAGGCAATAGTGCTTCCTTTCCATACACCAAATGAAAAGGAGTAAACCCTGTACCTGTCTTCACCGAAGTACGGTAAGCCCATAATGCACTAGGCAATTCCAAATCCCAATTCTTTCCTTGGTGCTCTGTCACTTTAGAAAGAATTTGTACCAACTCACCATTGAATCTTTCATTTAATCCATTACACTGCGGGTAATAAGGAGTGGTATGCTGGTGCCTAATCTTCATCTTTGCGCATAAGAAGTCTAGCAGTTTAGCTCTAAATCCTGGCCCCTTATCTGAAAGTAGCTCTAATGGCACCCTAAACTTGCAACATATTTCATCATACACAAATTTTGCCACATCCTTTGCAGTGATCTGTTTTACTGCTATAGCCTCTTCCCATCTAGAGAGATAGTCCACTACAGTCAAAATATAGCTTTTGCCCCTGCTTGTGATAGGTAACGGGCCTATTGCATCAATCCCCCACTTTTCAAACACATCAAACTCCATAATGGTTTTTCGTATCTCTGGCTTCAACACTCTCTTCCCAAATGCTTGACACCTATTGCAAGACCTACACCAATGGTGAACATCCTTGTGCAAACTAGGCCATACATACCCCTCTTGCAAAATCTTATGCAAGGTGATCTTTAGAGAAAAATGGCCACCACATGCGCCTTCATGATTCTCTTCCAACACTCTATAAAGCTCCTCTCGCCAAGGTACACGTCTCAACACGAGATCAGCCCCTTTCATGTATAAGATATCACCAATCAATTTGTACCTGTATGCTCTACGCACAAAACCATACTTCTTAGACTTCTGAATCTCCTTTGGAATAATTCCTGTTAGCAAAAAATCATCTTCTTGAGCCAAACTTTCCCGACCATGATAAAGAGGTAAAGGGGGATTAACATTTGCGAGTTTTTCATTTCAAGTTTTTTTGACAATTTTAGCAATCTTTAGAGTTTTTTTAACAAAATATGTGTCATAGCATAAAGTATCTATTTAATGTAATTTTCAATCGTCATAAGACTCCACATATGTGTTGTTGACGGAGAGAGAAAGTATAAATTCTAGAGAGATAGTATTTATGCGAGTTACCATTGGAAGAAGAGATAATAAATCCTTGAGAGAGAGAGAGAGAGAGAGTGACTTCTCTTCTAGAGAGAGAAAGTAAAATCATAGAGTTGTATATCACTACGTAGAGAAAGAGAGAGAGAGAGAGAGAGAGAGAGAGAGAGAGGGCATAACGACGGCAAAAAGGTAAACAAATAAAATCACCGTTTCACAACTCATGCCATTAGAGTCAAATATGCTCGCAACGCATGTGATCAGAGTCAAATAATCCATAGCATATAAACATGCGATAAAGTAAAAAATCATGCAGAATAGAGACAACACTAATTTCATAGTTAAATATAATCCACAGCATATATAAATGTGATGAAGTCAAAAATAATGCCAGATAAAGACAATACTATTTTTCCCAAGAAATTGCTTTTTGAAACAACATAAGTTTGAGGATGTAAGTACATTCGCAAAACTACCACAGGATAAGATCAAAATTAGAGTACAAAAAAGGATAGTCGCCATAAATATAATGGTCACTCTAAAAGGCAAGTAATTTGCTCCCAAATAGCTTGCAAGATGCTTCATATCTTTTGCTTGAAATTTGAAATCCTTTGCTGTATAAACAATGTTTTTTCAAGATAAATAATCACAAGTATAATAAACCAAAATAAATACAGAAAAACACTTTCATATCATAGATCAATATTCTAGCTGAGTGAAAGAAGCATACCAAACCAGTTGTAATTAAATGGAGGGAGAAATCATCCTTGGTTGTCCAAGAATAAAAGCGATGTCCATTGGTGAGAGGGTTGGCTGATGAATAATCATGTGCTCCTTAGGTTCAAGTCCGAGCACTTTTGTGTACACATAGTACATATGTTTGCATGCCAAAAGGTTGTTGGTATTCTCTCGCTTCTGAAAATCCAGACACGTGCATGCTGGACTTTGTTTTATATGAATCTCATAACTATTTTCACTGAGAACTCGGAAAATTACATGCTCTTGAGACCTTTTCACTTCATCCAAAAATATAATTGTCATACTATTACATGCTTCCAATTTCTTCATGGCCTCTTTAGAGATTCCATGCCTCCACTTTTTCTTCTTCGAGCTGCCACCACCTTCTTTGCAGTCGCCTGCAAGAGGTTGTGGATTTACCATTGAATTCTCTGTCCGAAATTCACTCTGATGCAGCGCGGCAAGTTCCTGTGTGGAGATATCTGTCCCTCTTGCTACTAGCCAAACATTTGGAGCAGGAGGTAAATCTTTGACTTGTCTTTTGATTGATTGGATATGCAAAATATCATGATTACAAAACCATAACCATTGCTCGATTGTTTTACCCTTGAACATTCTTTCGGACCATATACATGGAGCAACAAGACCAATTGAGCGACTATGCAAGATATTGTCACAATTTTTTCTCCCTACTGTTCCAAAACATTTTCTTTGACTTTGAATGGGCATTCTCCTGGGGGCCCACTGAGTGCGTGGCACATCACTCTCAAACACATTGTTTGTTTTAGATGACAAAGGTGTGGTTGTTTCTTTTTGAGATCCAATATCATCATCACTGTCACTAATTTGCAGCGGAATGTTAGAAATACCTGGTCCTTGGGTATCAAACTTGATTTTTTTTGGTCGACCGCGATGGTTTCGTTGCTTAGATTCCATGACATGTTCTGACCGATGGGAGCTACTTGTTCCTGTTCTGCCCCTCTTTTTGCGTTGTACTGTTTCTTTGTCTCCATGCAAAATTGGCTGCGCATACATGGGAGTCCCTGCAACAACCTCGTGTAATAGATGGGCCACGTTGGTTGGAGTTGGAGTTTGCTGAGATTCAACTCGAGAAAGCAAGGTCTCCATTGTGGGACCCGTTCCTATATAACGCCCAATAGTATATCCCAAACGCTTTGCACATTGAATATATGAGTTTATAACATCTGTTACACATGCATCATACAAGGATATTTTTCCCTTTCCACCTTCACCTGCTAACCAACTGGCATGTACACTTTCTGATAAATTAACATTTGGAATTTTTTCTCGCTCCCACGGACTTAGACCACCCTATGAAATGCAAAAAAACATGAATTAAAATTTATAAATTTCATGTATGAAAATCAATTTTTCTAAAAATATAGATTGTCATAAAGGTTCTTACATCTGTTCCAATTCCTCCCCAGTGTGAAATTCGTTGCTCTCACCATTTAAACCATCTGCTCACTCTTGTGATGCTCTCTGTAGATAGATGTTGTCTCCACCACTTTTGAATTGAAAGCGCCTTTTGAGATGCAAGCACAATGGTCTTACAAGCTCTCCAGTCCTCACACATATCAATGTGTTGATTTGTTAGATGTTGAGGTATCCACTTTTTAGCATATTTGTGGAGACACTGTTCCCAATGAAATAGGCATGATCGTTCACGTCCCTCCATGATATTATCTGGCCCGCCATTGAAGACTGTTCGAATAGCATTCCAATTTGCACCAGCTTCATCAGACATAAAACCTGCAAAGTCAGCTGCACCATGTCTGTACTTTTCCATTGTTGAATTAAGGCTCTCCCAAAAAATAACTTGAGTCTTTGCATCCTTCTCTTTAGTTTCACATATAGCAATTATTTGTAGTGATCGTATGCTGCAAGATATTCAACATAAACATTTTCACACATCTTCTTTTATTTAATGATAAAAAATACGAGATATTTAAATACTTAAAGATTACCTTGGATCATAAACTGAGCATGACATTGTTGCCCATCCATCTCTTCTATGGGTAAAATCAAAATGTACCCACGCATTTCTCAAGTCACCAGTTTCAGTTCTTCTCATCCGATTTACTAGATCAATCCCAGAACCTGGTCCTTTAGTGGACATTTTAAATAGGAAGCACTTGTCATCCTCTTCACCCTGTCCAGGAAATCTACTCCCATGAAAAAAAGGAAACATGCACTTTTTTTGAAGCAATAAAATATTATCATATCCATCCCCAATAACAGCACCTTGACTCTTTCTCTCCTTTGAAACAATTGAAGAAAACCTACACGATGCATCACAAGAAGGCTAAATTTATAATAGTTAAAAAATTAACAAATTCAAGGAACCAAATTGAGTTTTCTTACCCTTTGGTTTGAACCAGTGGCATCATTTCTTCCAAAAAATCATTGAATTGTACATCGGATGTAGCTTCAGCTTCCTCACCAATCAAGGAGTGAAGAACAAGTTGTTGAGCCACCAACATTTGAATTTTTCTTGGGCCACCCTTTTCTATTTTTAGTACTGCACCTACCAGTTTCCGCACTCTTGAAATAGCAACCCTAGAGGTTCCTGCCTTAACATTATGACAATGTTTACCAACATGTATTGCCAGTCGCGACATTTTACCATCTCTAGGCAAAACATAATAGATTTTGCAGGGACAAGCAGCAACACAAGTAAAAACCTTCTGACAATAATGACAGGTTATTGTTGTAATCTCTTCCATTGAAAGGTAGTCCTTTTTCACCTGTCTGTCCAAATATCCATGAAAATCTCTACTATTGAATTCTTGTTCCTTAATATAATGAGGACACGTTGAATAATTACACTGCATGAATCCCAAACAGTGGCTTAGACGAATTGTGCATGCTATTGCCATGGTTGTCACAGATGGGCGAGTCCACAAGTGACCATCAAAGAGTTGTTCCATCCCTGTCATTCGTTTTGTTTTATCCTAAGTCGTAGGTAACTCAAAACACAAATTTCCATCATAATGTTGTGGAAGTTCAGCAACTTGCAAAGGAGCTCCACATAATGTTAACAGATCATTTAACTTTTTTGCCCCTAGATTTTGTTGAATCCAAATGACAATTGACTGAGTTTTGAGTTGTCCTATATTGTCACCACTACTTTCAAGATGCACAATGCTTAAAACATCTTTAGATATCTCTTTGTCATTTCCTTTCTCATTGTCAGATACCTGTATAAATGTGTCTGAATGAAGCATCTCAAACAAGATCGAAAAAGAACCATCTATTAAGAAATGCTGATGACGTTCTATATCCCACTGTGGTTGCAGCAAGACTTTTGTTAGGCCACAATCACTTTCAATAAGAGCAGATAGTGACTGAAAATGGCAAGATGGAGGCAGCAAACTCTGCAAATAGTAAGCACTAAGCAACAATGAGTTTCCCTTCAACTGAATGTCGCGGTTGACTATCTGACCACCAACCTTCCAAGTTATTGTTACTTTCATGTTGGACATATTCTCTCAAGCAACAGATTACAGGGTGGAGATGCGAGAAAACTGTGGTGGATTAAGTGAAGGTGGTGAAGGTTAATGAAAGTTAAAGATAAAGTGAAGGTTAATGAAACTAGTGAAAGTTAATGAAAGATGTGAAGGTTAATGAAAGTGAAAGATTGGTAGTTAGACGAAAAGACAGTTGCATAAGATCTTGTGACGGCTCAAAGAATAATGAAAATCATAATTGAAGAAGTGCATTTAATATATGACGGTTCTGAATGTATGTGCAGTGGAATTTGTCATCAAATTTGAGGGGCCATTTAATTTCTAAATGGTGGTTCAAGGACTGCATTTAATGCAGTCTAATAGTGTCTTCATCTTTTGTGTATGTGTGTGTGTGTGTGTGTATATATACATATATATATATATATATATATATATATGATTGTGTGAGTGTGTGTATAAAAAACGTAACATTCTATATGACTGACTTTGTATAAAAAACGTAGCAAATTTTTTAGTTAAGTTATATATATGATTCCATCTTGCCATTTTATATATATGTGTGTGTGTTTTTGGTAGTGTGTATATATAATTATTTTAGTTAAGTTATATACATTATTGTGCGTGTGTATAAATGATTTTGTGGGTGTGTGTAAACAACGTAGCATTTTATTAAGTTAAGATATTTAAGTTAAGTGTATGTGCACATAGTTTAAGTTGAGTGTATGTGCATTTTTTTAAGTTAAGATATTTAAGCTGAGTGTATGTGCACATAAGATATTTAACTGTGCACATAGTTTTTACATTTTGTGTGTGTGTGTGTGTGTGTGCATGACTTAACTTTAAGAATGTTACGTTTTTATACACACAAACACATACAATCATTTTTTTAAATATATGGTTGTGTGTGTGTAAAAAACATAGTATTTTTTTAGTAAAACTATATATATGAATCCATTTTGTGTATATCTTTGTGTGCATGTGTATATACATATATATATATAAATGAATGTGTGCGTGTGAGTGTTTATACCAAAATATCATTTTTGTAATATATGGTGTGTGTGAAAAAAGTAGTAGTTGAGATGAAAGTGGAGTGAAGTTTAAATGGAGTTTTAATTGAGATTGAAGTGGAGTGAAGTGAAAGTGAAGTTTTTCTGTGAAGAAGGAGATGAAAGTGGAGTGAAGAGAAAGTGGAGTTTTGCTGTGAAGAAGGAGTAAGAGAAGGCAAGGTACTGTGTGTGTGTGTGTGTGTGTGTGTGTGTGTGTGTGTGTGTGTGTGTGTGTAGATTTTCTACTCACGTGTGTGTGTGTGTGTGCGCTTACCTGCGCACGCTCGCCCGATCCACCGGACGAGGTCCAATGGAGCTCCATTGGAGCTCCTCCATGCCTTGAAAGGCATGGTGAGAGGGCAGCGCGCGCGTTGCTTTCTCACCATGCCTTTCAAGGCATGGAGGAGCTCCAATGGAGCCTCCATTGGACCTCCTCCGGTGGATCGGGCAAGCGTGTCCAGGTAAGCACACACACACACACACACACACACACAGTGATACACATCAAAACACTTGCACACATAGCACAAACACACACACAGTCATGTATACGCACACACATTACACTTGCATACACACACATACATACATACATACACCCACATATATAAACACTTGCATTCACAACATCAACACACTTGCATACATACACACATACACATATAAACACTTGCATTCACAACATCAACACACTTGCATACATAGCACAAACACACACACAATCATGCATACAGACACACACACATTACACTTACATTCACACACACACACAATCATGCATACATCCACACACACACACATATAAACACTTGCGTTCACACACATCAACACACTTGCATACACGCATATTAAACACACTTAGAGTAACAATTACAATGATGTAAGAACAGGTCGTTGTAGAGAAGAGGTACACAAATGTCAAAGTGGATTTGTATTTTTCCTTGCCATGAGCAAGTTGAGAATGGTTTTTTTTGTAATTTCCATTTTACGCCGTTATGCTGCCGAAATTAAGAATTTTATATTTGTATTGTCAAGCATATACACACATACACATATATAAACACTTTTATTCACAACATCAACACACTTGCATACACACACATATTACACTTACATTCACACACACATAATCATGCACACATCCACTTGCATACACACACATACATACATACATACACCCACATATATAAACACTTGCATTCACAACATCAACACACTTGCATACATACACACTTACACATATATAAACACTTGCATTCACAACATCAACACACTTGCATACATACAAACTTACACATATATAAACACTTGCATTCACAACATCAACACACTTGCATACATAGCAAAAACACATACACAATCATGCATAAAGACACACACATATTACACTTACATTCACACACACAATCATGCATACATCCACACACACACACATATAAACACTTGCATTCACACACTTTAACACACTTGCATACACACTTACAGTAACAATTACAATGATGTAAGAACAGGTCGTTGTAGAGAAGAGGTATACAAATGTCAAAGTGGATTTGTATTTTTCCTTGCCATGAGCAAGTTGAGAATGGTTTTTTCTTTTAGTTTGCATTTTACGCCGTTATGCTGCCGAAATTTAGAATTTTATATTTGTATTGTCATTGCTAAGAAGATTTTTGTTGTTTGTGGTTAATAGATTATGGCTCGTACACCATCTAAACGTGGCAAGACAGGTATCTCTCAAAGTAAGTTCAAATACATTAAGCTATTTGTTTTCTTTTCTTTTGTCTCATCATACTCACTAAACTATTTGTGTTCTTATTGTTTTTTGCTTGTAGGAGTAGGATACACATTAAGGTCTAGCACTACAGGGCATAGGGCCAATGCACGATCTTCCATTGCTTCTTCCAATGTCCATCGAAAGGAGGATATTTTGGGTGATGTGCATGAAGAAGAGGATATATTGAGTGATGTGCATGAAGAAGAGGTGTTCATAGATATTCATGCTACACAAGGTGAATTGGTGGCTCACAGCGTGTCTGAAGCAACAACAATTGTTGCTAAACCTCCCGATCATCCAACAGTATTTGGAAAGGATGTTCATGGTCGAATATTAGAGGAGATTGTAGAGGGTTTTATTGTAAAGAGAGGTGGGGAACCTCCTCGAATTCCTCTTTGTAGATTGATGGAAAATGAAGCCATTAGAGCGGTGGGTCCAGGCACTGAGGGCTTGGTGAAAAGGTTTGAGATGTCTGGATACAGTGTGCTTGGAGCTCCATTTCTTGTGTCATTTAAGAAGCCAGGCCATGATCAACATTATGTTTCCGACTTAGACAAAGATGAATGGGGGCCTATTTGGCGAGAAATAAGCGATGATTTTGATAATTCCCTTCCCCTTGAGTGGGAAGACATAAGGGAAAAAAAATTTATCGTTTGGGATGGTAATCACCATTTGAAAACTTGGATGCGCTTAATAAAAACACGTAAGTGATTTCTTTTTTTGTTTAATGTAAAGCTGACTTGTATTACTCTATGCTTTCTAATTTTCTTTTTTGTTGTTGTAGAATTTTCAATGATAAAGTGGAGACATTGTTCTGTGAAATGTCAATTTGTCTTTGTTGATAGAAGTGCAGAGGGGGAGCTTATGCTAGCTTTGTGCTCTCAAAATGAGTAAGAACATTTGTTGTTTTGAACGTTATTGCTATTACTTTATCGATGTCATTCTACTGCCATTTAATTTAAGATATTGTGGTTTAGGATTGGTAGAACCACTGTGAGCACAAATTTTGGGCAGGAGATCTTCTTGTTCCAAAAATTGGCTGTGGCAAGCAAAGATTCTTAAATGAAAGACTTTCCCCAAGATTGGATTCGATGGATAGAGGTAGAGCTTGCTTGTGAGAAGAAGGCATCTAAAGGGAGTTGGTACAACGCTCCTGCTCTTTTATTAGCAATGCTCATATGGAAGGTATATTTTTTTGCCTTAAAGTACACTTTTTATGTAATTTCTAAAGCTTGACATTATTTTGTAAAATCTTACTTTTTTTTTCATTTTCTCTACAAAAGGAAGACTTTGACTTGTCTCTTATCAAAGAGATGCAAGAGATCAATGATCCCTCGATTTCACTGCCAGAAAAGGAAATGGTTGCTCGAGGAAGAGTAGAAAAAATATTCAAAGAAAGAGCTTATAAGGTAAACACTTTCTCTTCTCCCCGTTTATGTTTGAATTTCTACAAAATTGTAAGTTGACATGTCATTTGAATTTGATATATTTGATTGAAAAATTGATTTGATTTGATCTCGTGCTAATGTAACATAGATGTTGGACATTGCCAACCCCGCCAATGGCCAAGGGTTCTTCTCTTTATTATTTAACTTCAATTGGATAAGAGAAAAGGATCAAGTGGGCCTTACAAGAGACAAAGTCCACTCTTTGGCAACTTCTAAAATATCACCAGAGAGGTAATAATTTTTGGATAAAAAATACACATGAAATCATTAAATGAATCAATGCATTTATGGTTTGTTTATTGTTTGCTCTATACGAAAAAGAAAATATTGCACTCTTTGATGCATTGCCGTGTAGATGATGTTACTTCTGAGCGTTATATTAGTGCAATGAAATTTAGAATGTACTTGCGTAAAGAGTGGTATTGGGGAAGTATCTTGAAGCAATGCTTGAGGATCAAAGGGAAAATGATTGAAGAAATGCCGGAGGGCTTTGAAGCATGGTTTCATCACCAATTGAGGGACCACATTGATAAAGCTTTTGTGGAGCTTTGGAGTAAGCTCAACACAAAAGAGTCGGATGAAAAAATTCCAGAGCTTATGGAATCTTCAAAGAGAGTATTATTCAGGTAATACAATTGATATCTTTATGGTTTTTATTCTATTTTTTACTTAGAGTTTGTATAATAAATAAGTCACTTAGGAAAGAAGCTCAAAAAAGGTTAACTGCATTTTATGTAGATGGCTAATTCAGCTTTACGATCAAACTTTGTTGGAGAAGTTGCCAATTGCTGTTGAAAGTTGGAGGGACCTCTCTTGTGAGGAGTGTATGTATCCACTATGGATGAGAGATTATGGTTTGATTGCTTGGAAAATTGAGTATTGCCCTTGGTGGCTAGATTACACTCGAGGCACCTACCCACGTGATGAAGGGAACTTATATAAAGGTTATTTTTGGCATTTATAAAAACTACAAAATTGTTAAAGTGCTCATACTATTTAGATTATGTTTGTAAGAAATATATTTTTGTTTGCTTTAGAGCACGTTCTTAAAAGAAATGAAAATGGTATTGAGGAGATTGGCTCAGCTTCCAAGAAAGCCACCTCTTCCAAAAGTGTAAACAATAGTACAATCTCCTCTATAAAGAAACGATTGGATTTTGTTAGATCCAAGAAGCCCAAGAAGTCTCCCAAAAAGAACCAAAAAGGTGCTCAAGGCTCCACAGGTAAACTTGCTTGTATAGATATCTAGCTGTCACTTTCTTTCTACTCAACAATTCTTGATGAAATATTTTATTTTCTGATTATGCAGTGCCTTCCATAGATTGTGATGTGAACGTTATTGGGAACATGCGAGATGTTTAAAAAATTTCTCTCGATGATGAGAAATGGTAAACACATGTGAAAAGAAAGACTAACTATGTGTGGTGTGTGTTGTGAATGTTTGAAATACATTTATTTGATCGTATGCAAGATCTTGGATTTTCTTCATTCAGCCCATGTTGATGGGGAAAAGAGCAATGAAGTGGCCTCTCTTTTGTTTGCGGATTTTCCAACAAACTTTAAAGTTGAAAATTTTTCAGAGAACGAGGTATGCATCCTTCAAAACCACAATGGACAGTCTATGATAGTTTTGGAACTTTAATTAAATTAACAATGCGTATTATGCAGGTCCCTCCATGGAATCAATTCTCTCAAAAATTAAGTAAGAAAGTGGCCGTAATAGCTTCAAAGTATGTGGCAGACAATGGGTGGTACATCACCCTAAGCTCCACTGATCACTTTGGCATTGTGTCTAGCCATGCCATCGAGATGGGATTCAAAATGATGCACACCATCCTTATTCTGATCCCCGATGGTTATGTGCGAAAGACCATTGAGATTGAGAGAGTAAGTAAGTAAATTTATTTGTTGATTGAAAATCATGCTTGTGGTTTTCTTCAATTAGATCACATTCTAGTTGTAATTTGTAGGTGGAAACGCTATTGCTAGGATTGTTTTATCGTAAGGGTCAACGTCCTATCTACGATCGACGAGATGGAGAGAGCGTGGACAACAACTCTTTCGATGCCAAGTCCGGAATACTGGTGGAGCGCGTCGACGGAGAGTACATTGGAGGACACGCTCTTAGAGGTGCCGCCAAGCGTAGCCTTGACTTCTTTCGGTAAGAATAGATGCTTCCTACTATGCGTTATTGGACTATGTTACATAAAGTAAACATACGCATATTGTTTGCTTTTTTTAGCTGGCTTGTGCGGACATTTACTGCGGAGCACACCTACATTGTTGATATGTTTTCTGGATGTGGTGGCTTGGGCAATGTTTGCGTTGAGTTGTCTAGACATTGTCTCTGCATAGATAGTGATCCAGAGGTCTTCCATCAACATCTTTCACGCTTCAAGGCTCCATGTGTACGTGCTATTTCAGAAGTTGATGCATATAGCGATGAGGAGATTGATTGGCAACAATATGAGCCCGGATCACATTGCCCTTGATTGACATCAACATTGGTATTATCTATCATTTTTTCTAGTTTGTGATTTTTATGGAACGACATGTGACCATGGTGTTTGGGTGCCACTTTTTTGGTATTACTGAAGACATGTTGTTGGTGTTGATCGTCCTTATCAATTTAGCCATGATTTCATATTTATTATACTAGATAGAAGTTTGTTGAGAGCTTTGGATTTACCAAAGTAATATACCAACATATGCTTTTTTGCTTATGTAATTTCTTCTTCCCGTGAGCATTCGCTGCTGCACGGAAGCAAGTATGGAATGGGAATTTTTTTAGTTTGAATTTTCATACCGTTATGCTACCGAAATTTTGATTGCTTATCAATATCATCATGCTTTTTGTTTATGTTTGAAAACATAATCATGATTTCACGTATACAGAAAAGTTAGTTAAGCTTCATGGAAGCAAGTATGGAATGGAAAAAAATTTTGTTTGTAATTTCGCGCCGTTATGCTGTCGAAATTTTGATTGCTTGTGAATATAATCATGCTTTTTGTTCATGTTTAGAAACATAATCATGGTTTCATGTATACACAAAAGTTAGGCAAGCTTCACGGAAGCAAGTATAGAATAGGAAAGCTTAACAAAAGTTAGGCAAGCTTTCACAGAAGCAAGTATGGAATGGTTTTATTTTTATTTTTCACGTTGTTATGCTGTCAAAATTTCATTTGCTTGTCAGTATTTCTTTACACTGTCGGTCTAAGAATATATATAGTTTTATATATAATATTTATATTATATATATAATATCTTTTTATTTATTTATTTATATGTGTGTGTTTATCTACGTAAGGAGATCTTCAACTCGGTAAAGTGTTTTTAAGTACTTGTTTATACAATATATATAGTTATTTATACGTGTGTGTTTATGTACGTATGCAGTTCTTCAACTCAGTAAAGTGTTCTTAATTACTATTTTATATGCAAGAGTCTATGCGTATTTCATTACTTTGAGGTCTTCGCCCAAACAAGTACAACCATCAATATTTTTTAGATTCCTAGTTTCAAATTGGCTTATTAGGCATTCATCCTTGTTTGCAACAACACCTACATGGACAGGAAAGTATATTCTACTAAAAGTAGGGTAAATACTAAAGACATGCTCATCTTTTTCTTGCATTATATAAAAAACTCACATAGATTTTCTTTACATTTTTGACAGTTCAGTTTAGCTACAAGATATCAACAATACCCCAAATTATGACAGATCTTGAAGATGTGTTAGTAGACCAGGCCGATTAAAAGTATCACAGCTACTTCAATAATAATAAGTCAGACAGAGACATATGAATTATTTTCGCCAAGGCAGTGAAGAGTGGAACACCATCATATAGTTAAAATAAGCATCATATAATTAAAATAAGTTGTTTACATGATTACGTAGGGAATCAAACCTGCACACACACACACACAGTACAACTTGCATCACACTAGTACAATTTATCATGTGCTAGTGCATATTTATTTAACTATATTATTTAGTGCATAATTATTTAAATCTTGCCTCAATATTCTACCACATTAGAGCTAGAGATGTCGACCAAGTTGATTGTGCGTTTGCAGAAAAGCAAATGGTCAATCTCCGCCTGTAAAGTGGCCCTTCGAGAGCTATCTATGTACCCCCATGTCTCCCACTTGCCCAGAGCTTCTCGCATTGTCTCAAAGCCATCATTGAGTTCTTGGTCTCCGGTGTTGCGAGCGCGATTAAGGTGGTTGAACATCCAGATCGCCTTGTTTGTGTCACGCTCTCTTTGTGTAAACGTCTTCTTTTCTTCAAGGGGTGCGTTGGGGGGGAGTTTGTGAAGCTCTTCATGGATTTTTGCAACTACCTCATTACCAGTACTAGCATATCCTATAGGCATTGTATAAGTACAGGGAAAATGAAAAAATCTCTCTTGATTAGCACCTCCGATTCACTTGTGCAGCATATGGTGCTTGCCTTGTAACATTTATATAGGCTAAAGCACCATGCTCTCAAAAAGCATTGATAGTGATGGAAGAGTGGCATGTGTTAGTGACATGAGGGGTCCCACGCAACATATGCTAACTGCTAAATTGGAGCGTGCAATAATATATGCATGATTTGTCAATATGAATATTATAATCGTCTACTACTCCACCACTAACTTTTAAAGTGGGGTGTGCAATAAAATATGCATGATTTGTCACTACGATTATTATTCCCCTATAAGATTTATAAGCATCTAAAAGTGAAATGAGTAGACAACACTAACTGCCTCTCTAAGGGCTCGGGAAACACTATGATTATTATTCTTCTATGAATACTATAGGCATATAATAGTGCAATGAGTAACCACCACAAATTACCTCTCTAAGGGCTCGGAAAACATTATTTGTGGACCCGGCTTTGGAACCTTTTCACACGCATATGAACAGGAAAACTCTCTCTCTCTCTCTCTCTCTCTCTCTCTCTCTCTCACACACACACACACACACACACACACATACACACACACACACACATGAGTAGAAAACGTGCACACAACCTCCTTCTTCACAACAAAACTCCACTTTCATCTCAATTAAAATGTGGGATATTTATAAAATATATAAATTAAACCAACACATAAACAATTCTATACCAAGACACTAAATGAAATAATTTGAACCGGCTTGAGAACCTTCTTGCCCAAACTTGATCCGGACTTTTTTCATTTTGAACCTATCTTTCCTCTCTCCCCCTCATCTCCCACTCTCTCTCTCTCTCTCTCTCTCTCTCTCACACACACACACACACACACACACACACACACACATGTGAGTAGAAAACGTGCACACAACCTCCTTCTTCACAACAAAACTCCACTTTTACTTAACTCCACTTTCATCTCAATTAAAATGTAGGATATTTATAAAATATATACATTAAACCAACACATAAACAATTCTATACCAAGTTACTAAATGAAATAATTTGAACCGGCTTGAGAACCTTCTTCCCCAAACTTTAGCCGGACTTTTTTCATTTTGAACCTGTATTTCCTCTCTCCCCCTCATCTCCCACTCTCAGGCTCTCTCTCTCTCTCTCTCTCTCTCTCTCTCTCTCTCTCTCTCTCTCATTGTCGGTACTCTCACACCCCGATCCTATCTCTATTTCACAAGTATGTTTTTCTCTCTCCGTCTAATCCATCTTCTCTCTCCTTCCCTCGGTACTTATTTAACATACCACAACGCCACCTTAGAGAGCATACATATGAGTGGAATCCATGCTTCTATAAACTCGAAAAAGCATCACCTGTAGCAAAAAAACACGAATTGATTAACTCGCAAATAAAATTAACCCGAGGTAAAGTGGTCCTCAACACAAATAGCTCCCCAATCATGCCTTGAGCTGCTTCATGTGCCTCTCCATTTATAGAACGTTCAATGTGTCTGATGATCCATGCTTCGAACTTTTTTAACAGGCCTTTAATTCTGAAGCACATTTCCTTCAATGAGGTGTTCTTGCTCTTCCACACACCCAGCACTTGCTTCACCACTAACAAGGCATCACCTTTTATGCTCAACCTTCGAACCCCATGCTTCAAACAAATGTGTAATCCGGCTTCCAGAGTAGCATATTCAGCCTTATTGTTACTATGAGCATCCAATTTGAACCCTCTCTTGCATACTAGCTTCCCCTCTGGATCATAAACTGCTATACCCCCTGAAGCTGCATCATGGATCTTTCTGTATGAACCATTAAAGAACAACACATGTGCATTGCTGATCTGTGGCACTTCTTCAACTACCTTTCTCACCACCTCTTCCTTAACAATAAGGGGATTCTCCTTGTAGGTCAACAAATTAGCTAGGGTAGCCCTTGTACTATCTTCCACTAGAAAAGAGAACTCAAACTCTTGCACCTCAATTACCCATTTCTTCACCACATTTGACATGTTAGTACCATTAATTAACTGTGGCAAAAAGGTATAACTCGTCAAGAAAAAAAAAGGCCGTGGTAGCAAGTAATGACGAAATCGTCGACAAGCAAATATTACACTGGCCATCACTAGCTCTACTTCCGAGAACGTTCTTTCCGCTACCAACTTCACTCGGCTTGCACAATACACTGGCCTCATATAATGGCTGCCCTTCCCCTTTTGCAATAGCATGGCTCCAATGGCATCATCCCCTACTGATGGATTTACATAAAACACTTTCTCCCAATCAGGAGCCTGCATGGCTGACAACCCCCCTAACACCTCTTTCACCTCTTGAAACACTTCTTCACACTTGTCATCCCATTCAAATGGATCATGCTTTGCCACTTGCTGTAATGGATAAAGAAACTGCAAAGACAATGGAGTAAACCGTGCCATGTACTTCACTTTGTGTATAAAAGTTGCCAATTTCTTCGTACTCGTAGGTGATGGAGGAAGAATAATAGACTTAACCTTATCTCGATCAGCCTCAATGCCATTTTCTGACACCATATGGCCCAATAACTTCACCCTTGGCTGTGCTAGATGACATTTCTTTGGATTTAGTTGTCCTCCACATTCATTATATCGAGCCAATACCATCTGCAGCTTCTCGTGATGTTCAACCCTACTGCTGTAGACATAGAAGTCATCCATGAAAGCTTTAACACAACTACCAATGAATGGTTCCAATACCCAATTTGCTCTCTCTTGATAGAAGGAAGGTTCATTTGACAACCCAAATGGCAATACTGTGTAGCAATAGCAGCCCCATGGCATAATAAAAGTGGTCTTTGTGCGGTCTTTAAGAGCAATCTTCAATTGAAAATAGCCTGAAAAACCATCACACACACTGTACCTCTCATAACCTGCCACTGAATCCAAGATCTGATCGATGAATGGAAGAGGATATGGGTTCTTCTTAGTGGCTGCGTTTAAGGGTTTAAAATCTACACAAATTCTCCACTTCCCATCCTTCTTTGGACTGACTACAACTTGACTCACCCATTCTGTGGTCTCCACAGAGACTATGAACCGTGCCTTCAACAACTTGTCCACCTATTTTCGCAAGGCTTCCATTTGCTCTTGACCCATCCTTCTTAGCCTTTGCCGCACTGGCTTAGCACCTTCTTTCAGCTCTATATGCATCTCTTCGCCCTTGAACCCTCTGATCTCTTCATATGGAGTAATGAACAAATCTGGAAAACTAGCCAGCATGTGCAAATATATATCCTTCTCCATAGCTGAGAGGTCTCCACTGATCATTTGTGTCATCAATTCCTGCTTCTTTGACAACTCAACCTTGGTTTGCATCAGCCCTTCAATCACTTCATAAGGCCCTTCACTTTCATCTTCAACCTCATTCGCAAATGCAACTAAACCAAACTCCTGGATTTCTTTGTCCATCAAAAGAAATGCAACATCAGCATCCTCATCACTGCTGGTAGTGCTATCACTATCCTCATCTGTCACCGTGGAAGAGTTTTCATCACTAGACTCATCCTCATCTTCATAAAGCTCCTCTAATCATTTCCTTGTGTCCATATTATAAAGCTTCTTGGTACTTGTCTTTCCATAGAGGCTAATCGTACCATGTCGCCAATCTTGAACAGCTCCCACTGCACGTAACCATGGTTTGCCCAATATAATAGGATATGCTCCCAACCCTGCTGGCATCACATGAAAATCAACCACTGGCTTTGCATCATATGCCTCCACTTCTAAGCTCTTTACAACACCCAAGCATTTTACCTTTTGATGGTTTGCCAATCTGATCCGAAAACCTGACACCCCAGCCACTGTGAGACCCATCTTCTCAACGCATGAGTGTGTTATGACGCATATTTGGGCTCCGCCATCCACATAACCTTGTCCCAAATTTTTCCTTTTATGCCACACATCTACAATTGGACAAATGTCTGGTAGCTCATCCATTGCCAACACCTTCACTGAACCTCTCTCTGGCTCTTTCTCCATTGGGTTAACCATCCTCTTCCACTGTCGCTTTAGCTTAGGCACCATCTCTATAAGCTGCCCAAAAGTAACATCTGCCTTCCTTCTCGTCAGATTCTCCTTCAAGTCATAGCTTAATTGCCCATCCCCTAGTGGAAAATCTGAAACATGAAACTTTCGAGGAGATCTCCTTTTCCTCTTGGCCTTGACATCCTCGCCTTCATGGCTCTTTCCTTTCTTCTTACTAGGACGTGGGGCACTTCTTCCTTCCTTATCCTCTGTGGTCCTCTTCCCAATAGGCATCACTAATGTATCCTCTAGCTTTGATGCCTTTTCCAAGGTGACTACACTTAGCACTTTTGTCTTTCCCTTTTCCTCCCAGGTCAGTCCACTGGTTCCTTCGTCTCCCTTAATTTTGATGCCATAATCATTTGACCTAGTTAGCACCTGTCTTGAAAATGGATACATGTCTCCCCCCATCCTTGGTGTCTTATCTCATTGCGGGCTGATGTGACCCAACTCTCCACAATTATAACATGTGGGTGTCTGCCTCCAAAACCTACCATTGCTTTGTCCAACACCATTCCTAGGCCTTTCTTCACCTCCTGTCTGATTTGCAAACCTCCCTCGACCTCGATTATACCTCGATTATTTCCCACTTGACCTAGCATGTTTAGGCTAAGATTCTTCATCAAATCTACCACTTGCTTCATGTCTTGCCTTAGCCCATCATCTTGCACCGATGTAGTGACCAATGCTGGCATAACCTGAGTAGTAACAGGAACCACTGGTTCATGATGAACCCCTGACATGCGACCTTGTAAAGACTCTAGAGGCTGAAATTCAGACCTCATGGGCAAAGACTCCACCCCTAACTGGCTCATTTTCTTCAGCTTCCACTCTTTGTTCCTTGGTACCTCTAGTGCATCTTCATATGTCCTAGTCTTCTTTAGCTCCACTCTCCAACATATATTCTCCCAAAGAACATCCAAGAACCTGTCCTTCTTCATCATGTCAAGCGGGGGTACCTGTGGTGCTAAGGCCTTGCACATCCGCTCCCATGCCAATGAGAACTTACGTATGTACGCATCTACTAGCTCACCTTCCTTTTGCACCAAACCTTGTACTTCTTGCCACACTTTGTCAGGATCTTCTATCTTCTTAAACTCCACTTCCAACCCATGCCTTAGATTGTCCCAACTCAATCTTACAGGTGGATCCGCTGCACGCAACTCCTCTTCAAATGTTTTGGACCAGACTCGTGCATCACTCTTCAAACAAATTTGGAGAAGACGTAACATCTGCGCAGGGTCATGAATCTGGTTGCTAATGCAGGCAACCTCCATGTTTTCCAAAAAATCTTCCACATCTTCATCACTTCTTCCATGAAACTCCGGATAAGAGAAAGCCATGGCTACCCAAGTTACAATGCTTTGAGAACCCCTTTGAACACACGTGCAAGAACCCAAAACTTTTCACTACCCAATCCCCAGAAACTTCAATGGGAGCTCAACTTTAGATAAGGAAAAACACATGCACATCAAATGAGTTTTCATAGTTTATCATCGGAATTACAACAGGCAAAGGACATTCCAAGATCTCTCTCAATCTTCTTGGCCCAAACATAAAGACTATGCGCTGCTGGAAAAAGATCTTCCTGGACACATGAACATTAATCTGGATTCTTTGAGTTAAATGAAAAGGAGTGAACTGAGGGCCATTTTGATCATCCATTAAAGCCAACCATGAAGCTCCCAAGAAGGCACACCTGACTTATCCTCTGATTTTTGCCCAAATTTCAGCAGCATAACAGCATAAATGGCTCAAAATACCAAAAAACCAGCCATCATAACTTGGAAAAATTTTGGCAGAGTTTCCCCAGAAGTAGAGCAGTGTGAACCCAAAATATAGACTGTCTATGTATGCATAAACTGCCAACAATAGAACTCGAGCATCAATTAGGAATCACTAGTACATAGCCTATGGCGAGGTCACGAAAAGGGTGCTCCAGCTACCTGTATCACCAAAAGGATCTCCACATTTGAGAATCCCCTAGCTCAATAAAAACCTCATGCTATCGACCCTCACACGAAGGCTAATGCAAATCGCATATAGTCAAGTCTCAGAAATCACTATCTTCCAGACCAAGTCTTAGAAATGGCTAAGACTGCCAAATACAACCAAGTATGGCTCCACAAATGCGTACAATGGCAGTTTCCACAAGTAACGTACAATCCAACAGACAATGCGCTCAAATAGGCGCCAAGTCATGCATACCCACAACAACTGCAAGTGACATCACTGCTAGTATATCACTGTACTCCAGCTACCTGTACCTGTGTGAATCACCTTTACCTATACCTGTCCCTGTAACCTGTAACCTGTAACCTGTAACATGGAACCTGTAACCTGTAACCTGTAGCCCTGAATCTCGAAGCTTGAAGCTCGAAGCAGAAGGTACTCGAAGAAGATCCTCCGTGGGGGTGCCAAAAGAATGTGAGCGGGATGAAAACACACACAGCGCCTCTATAACGACCTGACACACACTCTTGGAATGATACACACACACACTATGGGGCACCACTCGGCTTACACAACACACCTGGCCGAGACAGGGAACACACCTCTAGAGTGAGAGGAGAGAGATTTCCCACTTGCCCACTTGCCCACTCACACATACACTCTCAATTCAGCTCAAAGGAGGCAAATTGCTGTTGTTTAGACTCAATGAAGCTCAGCCCAACACCAATGGGGAAAATAGTTTACATAGTATTGAGGAAATACACCAGATATAACCACAAAGTTAAGCAGAGGCTTCACTCACCGGAGAAGATTACACAAAAAAACAGCAGAAAAAGAGTGAGGAATTTGGCAAAATGGACAGCGCCATCGCATTTGGAATGGCCCAAAACCCCAGTCTACAATGTCAAAGTGCTCAAATCCGACCTCGGATGAGCAGTTTATGGCCAAAAAAGGCTCCAAAATGGACAAAAACACAGTTGCGGCTGTTCCTCCTCTCTTCTCCACCTTTTTCCTGGTCTTCTCTCAGTTTTGTCAGTTCCCACACTTAGCTTTTTTAGTTGGGCACCCGTGGCCTTTTAGATGACCTCAAACAGACCCCGAACAGGCCAAAAACTGACCTCGCAGTGCATAGTTGTCACCTTTTTTGCATCATCCGCACACCTGACACTCATTTCTTTTCAATAATGCGTCTCGCAACCACGTGAAGTGGCCCCAAAAATTGGTCCTAATGATGACCTTTCTGCATAACTCTCACAAGAAAAAACCCACGTTATGTCCGTACTTCTCCCCGTGCAAGTATTGACCCCATTTGACGTCCTGACGCCACTAGATGCCATCTGACGCACCTGCTTACCTCATGTCATTGGTCCGTACTTCTCCCCGTGCAAGTATTGACCCCATTTGACGTCCTGACGCCACTAGATGCCATCTGACGCACCTGCTTACCTCATGTCATTGGCCCGTGGATAGCTTCCTCGAGAAGTTTTACACGCTAACAACTCCTCTTTATTATAGAAAAAACACACTGGTACTGGTAATAGTGAAAATCCATGCACTATGTACACCCTATCCTACCTGTACACATGTGGGCCCCACGTAACCACCTGGCTCTGAAAAATGGGCAATTCTTTATTTGATGCACCATGCATGTATATGTACATATGCGCAATCCGTTGCTTCAAAAAACTCCTGACAGCGTTGAAATTAGTCCCAAAGTTGTGGGATTTTCCCATTTCATCTAAAATGGTGTTAAAGGGAGATATAGAAAGAGAGGGAGAGAAAGAGAGAAAGAGGTAGAGGGAGAGATAGAAAGAGAGGGAGAGAAAAAGAGAAAGAGAGGGAGAGAGAGAAAAAGAGAAAGAGAGAGAAAGAGGTTAGGTATATAGATTAGCTATAGGAAGAGGAAAATTTTGGCTAGGTTCTAACACTCTCAAATGCATCTCGTGTAGATGTTAGTAGATGTCAAACTAGAGAATGTCTAGTTGGGAGAATCAATCATACTCTTCCTTTAAATGGTTTGCATCCGAAGTGAATGGCCATCCAAGGGGGACATCACCTCTAGTGGACCGAGTCTTGAGGTGGTACGTCCAAACTTAGGATTTAGATTTATTGGTAGCTAGTTTTTTGTGAGCTTGAATATAAATTTATATCCGTTATTTTCTAGCATGGCCCTCTTACAACTTTGGAGGTGCCAATCCATCTACCCAAGCTCCTCCATTAGTGGTAGATCGAGATCTCCAACTCGCATTGTCTTTATGTGAGGAGTACCTCCGTTCAATGCAAGAATTGGTTGGCTGCTAGAGTGCATAGTAGCTTTCTGCCTATGGTCTTTCTTACTAGACCACACTGTGGTGGGGTCACAAAGGGACTCCATACGTCAAGAGAATCCCATTGATAGCACCTCCTTCTACCCTCCTTTCTTACCGACCACCCCCTTTCTATCAAAGGTACCCACCCTTCTTGCATCCTAGGGCCCCACAACATTCCATTCGACTCTTGCTTTGTTGGAGCCTCACCAAACGTGCACAGGTGGTCGACAAGTGTCTTCTAGCAGCACATGGAGTGGAGACCAACTCATGGGTTTTGGAGCATCTTCTAGCAGCACATGACGGCATTTGTTTGAGGGTAGTGAGTGTAGGTGAAGCAGCGGGGGATCCTATTGGGATGCTTCTTTTGGTGATGGAGGGGGGACAAGCTCACCTATTTCCTAGTGTGTCGCTCCAACCTCAGAGGAAGAGGACATTGATGCACCCATGCCAAATGTATAAGAGTTGGCTTATAAAATTCAAAGATCAAGTGTATGATCATGTGCACTTTGTCCAGGAAGCATTGCAAGCTCGATTTCTAAATGCCCCTAACCAGCGTTTCTCGGCACAGTGATTGGTGAGGTAAATCAAAACATTTTTTAAAAATAATCAATCAAGTGTATGGCACGATGGCCAACCAAATCGTAAATCCAGATAGGAGCTATCATGGTGGGAACATGGAAGATACAGGCATTAGGACTTGTTTGGGGTCTTCTTCGGCCCGTTAGTCTGCCCCAAGCCTAATGATAGTGATTAAGTAGTAGAGCAATGGGTGGAAGCCATGGGGAAAATGTTGGGTTTGCCTGCCCCTAATTTCTAGGGGTCAAACTTGAAGTCTAGGATTTTCTTTTTTGTAAATGGACATGAAAATTTCAAAATCATTAAAAAAAACGATTTGGGCTTATTTTCTATTCTGACTTGTGCTGACCGGAGTAAATGGGCCACCCTCAAAAAGTGGGCTAGCCCCAAAAATGCCCCCCATCATGAATTTGACGTTAAGTCTACTTTTCCCTCCCTCCACTCACTTATTCTCTCTCTACATATCAAATATGACCCCTCCTCTAGATTTAAAAATCTTGGTTTTCACTCTCTCTCCTATTGAAAGAGTACCTTTTTGTCCTCTTGTCTCTCCAATCTACCTTCCCCTTCTTTCCAAAGCCTAGTTCTGACTTTTGGCTCCTTTCTTGCTATGGAGATCTTGTAATAGAGTCCATTTTATCCTTCCTCAAGGCCTTCCTTCCATGCTTGCACCCATTCTCCACTCTCATCTTGGAGGCTCACATACATTTTGTAGAGCTTAGTAGCTTCAATTACCCAAGCTTAGGGTATAGGCACCTTCAGTTTGCAAAGCTTTAGAGTTAGAGAGATTCAGCTTAAAAGGCTCTAGGAACCTTCAACTTGCAAAGATTTAGGGGTAAGGGAGCTTCAGCTTGCACATTGAAAGAAGCTTGGATACCAGGAGTCATAGACCTTGTTCAACGGTAGAATCATTCTACTATAGCAATGAACAAGAAGACAATGGCCTTTGGGTAGCCACAAGCTTTGTGACAGGCATGTGAGTGACAATGTGGCCAAGCACAAAGGGAGCACACAAAGTCTCTTGTCGATTCATCGGATTGAAGTCCCATCATTAGAAAGGTCATATATTGAAGATGAAGCAGGTGCATGGCTGATGGAAGCTAGCAAGTGAAGATACACCACATCTACAAATATTCTCAACTATGCCAATTGCAAGTTCTTTCTTGCTCATGGTAAGTATTTTTAATGTTGCTTGTAGCAAACGTTGCGCTTTTTCATGAAGTCTCTATGAGGAAACTCTATGGGCATGGTGTTTGGCTTGTGCATATATTTTTCCATCAGTATTTATGGAATGGGAGCCTCTAGAGGCCCTCTCCAAAAATTTTGAGGCTCACCACTTTGAATTCGACTCATTTCTATATTTTGGATGCACTGCGTGAGAGATTGCAAAATGGTCCATCTTTTTCTTTGATGCAGAGTATGTAGTCGCAATGATAAGGAATGGCTATGGGACCTTGAGAACACTTAGTTTACTCACTTTGATGGATGGTAATTGGTCAACTCTTGATAGTACCTCTATTGTATTAATCAAACCGTGGATTGAAAATGAAATCTTTAATGCAATGAGTCACATAGAGAGACACTAACATCTTTTATGCCTCTACATCTTTCTGTTTTTTTGTTCAAGGTAGACGATGTGCATCACACGCCTACCATGTGGATTGGGAAGGGTGAAACAACAATGAATGTCTTCCTTCCATCTACTTGGGACCCAAAGTTGGTTCACCACAATGGGGATACAAAAAGTACATGGTTCTGAAAGAGAAAATTATTATCCGATATCACATTGTGAAGCAACAAAAAAATCCAATATATTCCCTTACCAACGGTGGAAGCAGAGATGAGGTTGATAAGCAACACTAAATTTGGAGAGTCACTGATATGGAGCAAGTTGAAGTGCATGTGTGAAAGAATGAGGAGGTGTGGGACGTGTCCGCGTCAATGCTAATTTGAATATGACAAATCTAAGGGAGTACTTTGTGCTGCTTAGCTTTGAGCTCAAGATGGAGTACTCGTTTGTAATCGGTGGAAACCCTCTACGTTGTCCTGCTGTGACACGTACATTGTGGGAATGAATGCTATAAGATCTATCTTGCAAGTTTTTAGATAAATAAGTATATTTCCTATAAGTTACGTATACATATCTAAGTACAATAATAAGCTTTCTATCTTGTCCTATTATTTACCTCAAGGGTAACATATTCTTACTTTACTGTCAAAAAGTACTATCGGAAAGTGTCAATAGCTGCGTCTCTTTAACTTGGGGCAAAAAGAATTGGTCTTTATTTTAGTATCTCATTATCATTATCACACCCTAGGTGGATCCTATATCTAGGGTAACTTCCAATATATATATATATATATCGTATTTATTTTTCATATATTTCTTATATTTCTTTTTAAATAGCTACTAGGAAGGAATCAAATCCTAGTTTGATACTAGCTTGTATGATTTTCAAAGATACACCTACTTTAATGCATTATTGCAAGCATGATTACAAAACTTTGTCAAGGCACAATGGCATGCTTTCATATTCCATGAGGTGTCCATTGGAATCAAATGAAAGTTTAGGCTAAGGGGACCACAAGAAGACTTTCGTTGCTAGAAATGTACCATATTTTGACGATTTTTTTACACAAGGTCCGAATTGAAAAAAGTATATAAAATGGGGGTCGTAGCTTATGAGCTGAATTTTCTTGTTTTTATTTTTATTTCTTTACTTGGAGCCATGGTTGAGGAGATATGATTAAAATGGTGGACCCCCCTCTGCCCACATCATGCAGGGACAACTCATTTCAAACTTTGCCAGTTCGTGTTTACACTGGCTCTTCTCTTTCTTATGTAACCCTTGGGGGTTCCCTTCACCTATAAAAGCGGAGCTCTTCTTCCTTGAAAATCATTCATGAGTGAGTGAGAGGATTGATGCCTAATTGTATTTTTCCAAACTTGATCCTAAAGGAAGACTATCCAATCTTGTAAGCTATCCTTGGAAAATAAACTCTAATCAAAGAAGTTCTTGAACTTGGTGCATCAATCAAGGCTTGACGGCTTCCCTCTTCTTCTCTCTCCATCAAAATGGTGAATAACTTCCGAAGAGTTTGTCAAGTAAGATATGTTCTACTTTGATATTTTGTTGATTTCTTGTTGTTTTATTTTTTATCTTTTATCCAACATATATATCTAATTTCATCTCCCTAACCATACCTATTTCTCTGACTCTTAGAAAGTCATTTTCTTTACAAATTCTAGGTTCTCCTTGCTAGAGGTACATATCTCTCGGCAGTATCCTTATTGCCTATGGGCAAGAATAGGGCCTGGGAGGGGAATTCTCTTTCCTTCACTTCTCTCATATCTACAGTTTTCACATACTAAAGTTATCTTAGATGAATAATCCACATGATGTGAGTTTCTATCGCATCCACTCTGTGCGATCTATTGCAATTAATGTATGGATTAGCCGTAAAATACACTTTCAACAACGTATAGTGTTTCTCTTTGTCCCAAAAAAGCTCAATGAAATACTTCTTTCACCGGATCCCATCATACTATCCCTTATAGACTATAGCTTTTCTTTTGACATAAGTGTAGTTACCTTGCTATGAACCAAGAGGATTTGTATACACAATTAAACCCAATCACTAGACAAAACATATATATTATGGTAAGAACAAAATTAAAATTCCAAAGAATGATTCATAGCATGTTTGGTCGACAAAGATTGTAATGGAAATGGCCTATGAACTTAGAGAATAGCGGAATTAAGAGAATTAGAGTGAGCAATTTTGAGAGCATAGAGGGTGAACTTAATTGGTAGTAGCAACTCTATCATAACACTTAATTAACTAGGCATGAACAATACTTTTACAAGAGAGAGAGTGTAGAGAATATGACAACAGTTGAGGACCGGATTTATGTGGAGCCGGTCCCCCCTCCAAAAGGCATTTGTATTATAGATTCTCTCATTAAGAGAGACTTGGTACAATACAATCTTTGTGTTCCTTGAGACCTCCTTGGCAATATGAAGATGGAAGGTTCACACACCAAGCTTTTGCATAATTTCAACAATCAATCTTAGCTTGGAAACAATCAAGAACTTGTGAATATCATTAATCTTTGTGTTCCCTAAATCATTTGAGTGCATGAAGATGTATACTTTTTATGCATCAACTTGTGCTTAAAGCAATAATTAATCTACCTTGCAATACAATTAATCTACTAGCATTAAGTAATTAATCTACTTGCAATAAACCATTAGCCTTCTTGCAATAAGCATAACATGCACTTGTAGAAAGCATTAACTATCCCAAGCCTCAATCCCAAGACCTCAAACACCTTCAAAGGTGGAGAGAGCTAGCAGGGAATGAGGGTAGGGAAGAGGAAGAAGAAACATTTCATAGGAGAAAGAATTAGTTCCTCACTTATCATACTCTTGTTGCTAGCATACATAATAGCATAGTAATGAAGAAGAAGGAGATGGCAAGCTCAAGCATTGAAGCATGGCTCTTGGATGGATTTGCACTCCATAGCCAAGAGTGTTGGTGTAGGCTCTCAACCTCTACTTGCTTGGAGAAGGAGAGGGAGCTCTTGCCCTTTGCATAGTACATAATGATAGTGTTTGTGAGTGTGTGTGGGTGAGTATACCCCCTAAGCACCCCCCTAGCTTGCTTGGGTTAACCCCCCCTTGTAGCTCATGCTTGAAGCTCATTGGACCCCTCCAGGCCTAGCCAATCACAAGCAGGAGCCATTACAAGCAACATGGGTAGCCTTAGGACAAGTGTCCCCCTTTCCCCTTTTGAGAGAGAGGACTTGATAAATGCAAAATCAATTAATTAAATATCCTAAATTATCATTGGACCCCTTGGGTGGCCAACCAATAGGCTTCAGGCACACCATGAGGGCAACATGGGGAGGAACTTGGCAAGTGTCCTTGCTGCCTCTTCAAGCCGGGGCTTCCCTTGCGTGTGTGTGTGTGTGTGTGTTCTCTCTCATCCCCCCCCTTGTAGGCTCGCCCCCCTCCTTGTAGGGATCTTTTTGACTTTGGATGGGCAAGCCCCTTAGTCATCAAGCATGACAAAGCACTTGAACTAGGGGGTGTTCCCACAAGAATCTTAGGCAAGCATCTCAAGGCACCTCAAGCACCTTAATCATGTAGCAAGTCAAGCAACTCAAGCATGGAGCCAGTCAAGCACCTCAAGCATCTTAATCAAGCACCTCAAGCATGTCAAGAACCTCAAGCACGACAAGCACCTCAAGTAGGACAAGCACCTCGACGGGTTCCCACCTCAAGCTCCAGCCCTAGCTTGCCTAAAGTCAAGGTCAAAGGACTTTTACACACATTATTGGAGGTCTTTAATGAAGCTAACCCTAAGGTCTTATGCTCCATTGGTTAGCCTTGCTCTTTGATAGACCATCTCTCATCTGGGCCCCTTAACCATTGGCCCCGTGTTGAGATAGATCTATAAGCACATGTCTATATCTTAACCCTTGTTCGTGTGTATTCTCCCACATTAAGTGATCAGTTTAATATGAGAAAATCATTTGGGTTGGATAGATATTAATTTTTATGACAAAGATTGAACGCCATTATCTCATCTATTAACCCTTTCATATTACCCATGATATGTTACGACCATAGCCTTGATGTTTTCATCTTTGTGTTATTTTGATATTCTCTTTTGTGTTCTTTCTTTGTGTGAGTTAGTGCAAGAGAGAGAGTGGGATTCTTTGATTGCACTTCCTTCTAGACCCTAGACTTCATGGCATCTATGGTATAACTCCTTCATATAGTTTTTGGAGTTCTCTCACAAACTCTCACAGCCAAAATCCCGGTGCTTTCTTGGCAAGACCGCAAACTTCTCGACAGTATAAGAGAAAGGAGAGGGTCTTTCTTTGTAAAAGCATCCCCTTTCCTAGATGTATCCATATCAAGCAAACAACTTCCGTTGAGATGTAATACTCTCATATAAATATGATATATTTTTGTGTAATTTTGTGATTCGAGAATGTCTAGTTTTCAATTTTAGAAGTGTTATGTGACTTTAGAGTCATGGTGGGTGGTGGAGTTATGGTGTTTAGGACTGTGCTGTTTGGATAGACACAGATGGTGAAAGTGGAAAACAATTCATTCGATGAATTCTATGCAGCATGTCCAGGTGTGAAGGTGAGAAGAGGTGATGTAAAAATTGACCAAAACTTCTCTGTAAAAGATACAGCTTCATATCATCTCATCCTTGGACAGCCCTACATTGTGGGAGTTTGAATGGAAACAAAGGTAATGGACGATGGTTCAGCATCTTCCAAGATACGGAGCAAAGATGGTAAACGTGCTGTCAAATTTCTCAAGTTTGTGTAAACCATGAAAGAAATCGTGACAACCTCAGAGATCATCCTCTACCAAAGGTGAGCAAAGAGTTTCATGACCATAGGGAAACGTTGGGTTTTGGCCCCGTTTTGGCCAAGTACCATTGTAAAGCGGGATTGCAGTGGTACAAAAAGATAAAGGGTCTCGCTTGATTAAAAAATAGCTGAAACTTTCTCAATGGGCTCCTTGGTAACAGGCAATGGATCAATATGTTTTACAAAACTTGAAGATTTGAAGAGATGTGAGAGGCAATATGTACATAATGTACAAATAGGTATGAAAGATAGTGGGTTGCTAGAGCCTACTTAAAATGTTTTGGGTTTGTGTGAGCAAGTTTCTTATGTAGATACTATGGGTGAGATTGATGCTATAATGGAGTCTAGTTTGCATCTTGAAAATCAATTTCTGGAAATATGCTCTATGAAAATGTATCAAGTCATAGAAGCCTTTAAAGAAAACCAATGTTTCAAGCAAACAATTGGCCCAGAAGTCCATGTTGAAGCTAAATAAAAGAGTGTAGCAAAGAAGGTGAAACCAATAGCTTCACCCTTACCACCCAACAACAGGGAAAAGATTGAGCGAGCTGCTCTGCAACCAAGTTTGAGGAATCCTAAAAATATTGGGCACACCTTCACAAAGGAGTCTTTTCAAGAGTTGCAGATTGGTTGCAAGGAGTTTCTAACATAGGAAGAGACAAAGTGCTTCAAAGAAATTCTTTCAAAGCCACATGAGATAGGATGTGTTGATACTTATATTCTAGCTCCTATGGTAATTTTTACAATACCTCATGTGCCTTGGAATATGCGGCCTATTCTGGTTCCAAATGCTCATTTGTCCAAGTTAGTAGAGCTATTAAATAAAAAGATCAAAATGGGGATTTTGGAGCCTTCTTGTGATCCATACTCAAATAAGTGGTTCACATTTCAAAATAAGAATGGTGCTCTATGATTCATCCAAGATATGTAATTAGTGAACAAGGTGACAATTAGAAATGTAGGTACAAGTCAAATTGTGGATGAGTGTGCAAAGGTGTTTGCAGGGAGGGCAATCTACTCGATGGGGGATCTCTACTCAAAGTATGATCAATTTCATCTTGCGATTGAAAGAAGAGACTTGACAACCACGAGGACATCTTTGGGTTTGGTAAGGATGTGTACCTTACCGCAGGGAGCAACCAACCTGGTTGCACATATGATGAATGGGATGAATAAGGTCTTACATGACTTTATTCCTCAAATCACAATGCCTTTCATTAATGATTTGTCTATCAAAGGATGTAAAGAAAGTGAGAAAGATGAAGCTTTGGATCTCAAGGGATGTCGCAGGTTTGTTCAAAATCACATAAATGATTGTGATAAAATTTTATCTAGGTTGGAAGAAGTGAATCTTACTTTGTCAAGGAAAAAGTATATGTTTGGTGTCAATGAAGTGCTCATTGTGGGGCACATGTGCGGTCCATGTGGTAGGAAACCTTGTCCAACAAAGGTAGATGCCATCCAAAGAATGAAAGAAGCATGCACTAGCATCACTGAGGTTAGAAGGTTTCTGGGAGCATGTGTCTTCTATGTTATTTGGATTCCACATTATGCACATGTAGCTGATCCTCTTTTTATCAATTGCTTAGAAAGAATCAAAAGTTTAAATGGACATAAGCATATGTAAAAGCCATGAAAAAGCTAAAGGAGTTGCTCCAGTCAGCACCAACTTTGAGAAAGGTAGACTATGAGTGTCAAAGGTTAGTAATTGTGACAGTAGACACCAATCCTACAGGAATTGGATGGGAAATAGGGCAAGATGACGAAGAAGGACACATGTATGTGGTGAGATTTGGAGCAAAGGTACCAAGTGCTCACCAAATCCACTGTTAAAGAGAGAGTTATGGGGTATGGTTACAACCTTGAAAAATACATAATTGGTGCATGTGTGGTTGTAGAAACAGATTGTCTACCACTTCTTGGGATGATTACAAGCTGCTCAATGCCAGACATTGCTATGTTGCGATAGACCGCCTACATGAAGTCCTTAATCCCGAGTTTAAGCACATTGCAGGTAAAGACAATACAGTGGCAGATATGCTATCAAGGGCAAGGTATGAAGATGACTCACAGATGATTGACGAGGGAGATGATGTAGGCACAAAGTTCTATTCTATCTCTCATGTCAAAGGTAGAAATGTCTGCATGACTAATCCACTTGAATTGTTCTTGATAGAGATTTATGAAGGTGATTGGCTTCTTATTGGAAACTACTTGTGTACTTTAACAAAATAGGATGATTGGTCTAAACAAGAATTCAGGAGGATACGCTGGAAAGCATACCGGTACTTTTTGAGGGATGGATACTTGTGGAAGCATCTTAAACAAAAGGGTGTCACACCACAAAGGGTTATATATAAAAAAGAGAGTCAAGTAAAGCTCATGCAAGAGTTTCATGAGAGGTTATGGGTTGGACACAGGGTTGTGTGGGCAACCTTCTCCAAGTTGAAAGAAAAATAATGGTGGAAGGGTATGTATAAAGATGTACTCAATTTGTAGAGTTGTGTATAGCTTGGCAAATGTATTCAAATGTCCGACAGTGTGATGGATTGCACCCTACATATCCACTAGCCATGCACTATAAATGGATTGTGGATTTAGTCACAATGCCTCATTAGGAAAAATATGATCCCTCTAGGGGCCCTTTGGGATTAAGGTTAAGTAGAGGTTAGTCAATAGGAGGAGGGTGGTGGACACATTCTATACCCTCAAAAAGGTAGGGAGACAAGGTAGCCTTACATCTCTTAATGGCCTCTTACCTAGTGAGAAGGTAAGGCAGGTGGCTAGGGGAAAGGGATGGGGTGGGAGGGGGGGGGGGGGGGACCACTTTGATCTCTTTTCCCCCACTTTTTGGTCCGGATTTAAAAATACACAAAAAATTTCAAAATTAAAAAAAAAACAAATTTCAAGTTTTCCCTCCTTAAAAGGTCTTCAAAACTATTTCATGCTCAAAAAAGTATTTTTGACCTCCAAAAGTAAAAAACGTACACTAAAAAATCCAAAAAATTTTGAAATTAAAAAAAAAATCAAAACATCATTTTCCACCCTCCAAAGTCTTTCCAAACCTATTCTATAGCTAGAAAGTGATTTTTTCTCTCTATAAACCCTTTTCCAATCTCTCTATTGTTGCAACAACCACATGCACCCCCTATAGTCCAACATTATCTCTCTGCTAGCTTTCTCCCACCTCCATTGTAGCACCAAGAAAACTCATCCCCCATCTCTTCCCCTTGCCCACCACATAGTTTCACATCAAGCTAGCTCCTCTCCCTTCTCTCACTTCCATTACAGCATGAAACAAGATTCTACTCCTACTTTCATTCACTCACACTACATGGAAACCTCTACTTCTGAAGATGGAAAACGTATGAGCTCACATGGCTTGCATACCACAGCAATAGGAGGTGTGAATAGTGTGTGGGCATTGCAAGGGTTCATCTCCAACATAAAGATAGAATGGTAAGAAAACTACCCTTGTAGCTTACATTCAGAGCTTAAGATCATCTCCATCTTTAAGTTTATCATGCTGGAGAGAATAAACCTCTTTATGGATTTAGATGTTTAGGCTTCACACCTCATAAAAACAATGGGTGGTGCTATTTTGTTGATGGCTTTGGTGCGCCATCTATAGTTGTGTAGCATGTGATTGAGTCTCACAATGCAAGTAAGTTTTGTTATCTATGGAGAGTCGTCAAAGATTTTTCTTATAATTTATTCTTTATATAGTTGTCATTAGATTATTAGAATGATATCATTTTGTACGTTATAACTTTGTGCTCACATAATCTGTTGTTTACTTATTACAGAGTCAATTTTTTTTCCAGAGGACATGAGCAAGCAACCATGTGCAGAGATGGAAATCACTCTATTTTTGATCCGTGAGGAACCTTTCACTACCATGTTAAAGGATTTTGATAAGAATAGTAGAGTTTTTGTAGAATCTTGAACCAATAGGTACTCTCTAGGAGCTCTTAGAAAAACCATCTACTATCTTCCCTAGTGTCATAGACACATAAATACTCAAGTGTATATGAATCTCTAGATGAGGAAGACAAATGCTTGTAAGAGAATCCTAACAACAATAACAACATTGTCTCCGTTGTAAGTATTTTCATGAGGCTGGATTCCTCAATAAATGCAATATAAATATGTTTTTTTGTCAAATGGTGTCGCATTGAGTGAGAGTATTTAATTTAGATTACTAGAGTTTCATACAGATTTGAGAAATATTGTTGACCTTTATAGATATTTTGATTTGCCTTCAAGATATTTCAAGTCTCAAGTTTTAATCACTTCACCATGAAGAAATTAAAGCAATATTTTGATTTTAGTTTAATCATTAATGGTCATTCTTATTAAAGTAGATCATAACCTTTGTCAAAATGTCCTCATTTGGGTAATGTTGAATATATATCATAGCAACATTTCACAAGTTGAGAAATCTAAATTCCTGCTTTCGAACATGTTATTGTTTCCATACTATGCCTATGCCAAGCTTGACTTAGAGAAATGACAACTTGAGAGGAGGTGTCGATGTATAGGGGTGACTTATTATTGACTCATGTTTCATCATATATATATTGTAAAGCCTTTGAGTTTACACCTTTTTGAGTAGTGTTGACAAGTTTTTGCTGTCCAATCTTCTTAAATATCCCTATTCATGAGCTATTGGTAGCTATTTCTTTGGTATTGCTAAAGATGATACCGATAGCTATTACCTTGTGAGCTTAACTGTTAAACTACGGATTTGATTTTTACTCTGTAGCTCATTTGGATAGAGAAGTGTAAACATAAATTACAGATACATGCATTGTTAACATAGAAGATATGTACCACTTGAGCCTATGTAAACTGTTTTAATCAAGAAACCTTTGGTCGGATACTATGACAATAGGGATCACATGTGGTTTCAAATACCAAAGAAATGGCTTAACCAAAACATTCCCAAGAACATGAGCTGGACACAAGGAAGTAAAAATTGGCTTCTTATTTGGTCGATTTCTAGTGCTGAATGTTTAGTGCACAGGATTTGTGAGGCCTTTGACCTATGGAGTTCACTAAAGTATATGTAACATAGCAAATTTTTTCAACAGAAGGGATTTTATATTCTTGTAAAGTTACAGAAACATGTGTAGATAAGGCCTTTAAAGGGTACTTTTAATCGATTCTAGTGAACGCACATGATATAGGAAAATTTTACAAAGTGAATGTTCTAGACCTTTGAACACGGTATTCTTGCAATATATGTTGGGGTTTGTGATACAGAGAACCGCAATCAAAATGCCAAGTGGTTCCAAGTGGACTACTCCTTTACTCCCCTCATCAACAAGCCCGCCTTGCTAGATGGACATAATTCCATGGATTCTCTCATGGCGGCAGCTCTACAAACCATTGATGAGGAGAACGATTTCTTCAAGAGTGTGCTGGAGAGTATCTTAACTCCCCACAAACGTCTCATGTGATCGGAGTGCACTGATCTTGGCACAATCAACATAATCAACAAGAACCATTGTAAGGAAGATGATCAACACTAGTAAGTACTTCATTCTTCTCAACTCTCATTGTTGTCTCTTAGAATCATAATCCAATGTTGTTTTGTTACAATCTGCTTTGGAGATGGATTGGTTTTCCAAACAGAAAGGTGGATCTTGCACAGAGAGTGATCCAAAGGATGCCGCCCTATGGAATTATTTCGCAATGAAGAGATGATCCGGGTCACGAGTATACAAACTATGAATCGGTGGAGATGTACAACTGTTAAGCGCTAAGCTCTATTTTGGCCGAGTTTCCTTTAGCCCTAAATGCCCACAAATGTATTCTTGTAAATAGAGCGGCAACAATTCATAGTTTTGATGAGAAAGGGACCAAAAACCTTTTAGGGTATTGCGGCCTTTGCCTTGGACGGGTAATAAAAGAAAAGAAGATATTGTATCACGCATTGGTGAAAAACCATCTTTAAGGAGACTAGGTCAAGATGCCTTCAATGAGCTTGTAAAAACGCTAATTATCTTAGCCACATGCATTGCACATCCCGATGTATCTTTGAAATTAATAAAGCTATCAACATGACTAAAATTTTGTCTTGATCCATTGTAGGAATTAGGGTGTAATAGGACTTATTTTGCAAAGATTTTCCCAAGCGAACTAATCTGATTCTTGGTAAGGATAGACAATTTTCTCCCAGGTTTGTTGTTCCTTTTAAGGTCTTGAAGAGGGTTGGGTCACTTGCTTATAAACTTGAATTGCTTTCACATGTGAAAGTACATCCGGTTTTCCATGTAAGTTTGTTGAAGAAGTATGTGGCTAATCCTCGACATGTTTTGCAGGAGAGATATAATCATTGAGATGATGTATCATTGAAAATAGAACCAGAAACAATTCTTGATTGTAGAGTTAGGCAGCTTAGGCGTAGAACTCTTGTTAAAGTTTTGGTTAAGTGAGACATGTATCCTATAGAAGATGCCTCTTGGGTAGATTTAGATATTCTGCATGTTGAATACCCCTCCTTCCAACTCTAAGGACATAGTTAATTTTGATAAAGGGAGAATGTAATAGGACTTTTTTGCAAAGAATTTTCCATATCTTTTGTTTGGAATAAAGTTCATTCATTTTAAAGTTTTTCCATAGCTAGGGTTTTATTATGATTGTTTTTGTGAAGTTTCAAATTTTGACCTGGTGCACCTCTTGAGAGCAAGTTTTGAGCGCTAAGGTCAAAATTTGGAAAAGTTTTGTATGTAGGAAATGTAGTCCTTAATGTAATGAAAAATATTTCTTCGGTGAGTTTTCTCAGATTCCTTCATTTTGATGCTCCTTTCAGCCCGTAGGTTAAGAAAAAAGTGAGAAAATGCTGTTTTAAGCTGTTTTTGTAGAAATTGGCAACTAAATTTTCATCCAAAACAAGTAGGGTATGGAGTTTTTGCATCACACGATTGTCAAAGAGCTTGATGAGAGGAAAAAATTCATACGAGACGGCTCTGGAAAATTCCAACCCGTTTGGGAGCTACAGGTCATTGAAATGGCCAAGAATTTTAGGACAAAAAAAGATCCTAAATTTGCTAGCTCATATGTCTGCGAAGTTTCTTAGTGGCTCTTACGTGTGTGTGTGCAAGACGCCTCTTTTTGAGCCTAATTTTGGGCCACTTTTCTAAAGACAAGAGGAGAGGACAAAAATAGCCACTTTTCATGAGGAAGACATCCCCCATAATCAGAAGGGGGTTGTTCGATTGTGATGGCGAACTGAGATTGTGATTGTGAATGAGAGTGAGAGTGTGATTGAGAGTGAGAGTGAGAGTGCAATTAAGATTGAGAAATGTGCACAAGATTGAGAGTGAGACTTGGGGGTGGTCAGCGAGAGGTTTGACACGAGCTACGCTCTTCTTGTACTTGTCAACTTATTTCAATACAAATTTCTGATTTCCTCTAGAGATCTACTCTGTGTACTTTTCAATTTCTTATTATTCAATTTGCTTCTCTCCCATGTCTTGTCACATAGGGTTCTAAGAAAACACACATAGCTTGGAGAAGACAAAGGAAGCTCAAGGCACACATTAGAGAGTATATTACTTAGTGTGCAATGGGAAGATATAATATCCTAGAGTGATGGGAAATTATACAATGCACAAGGTGGAAAACCTCCTAGCGAGGGAGAAAATGCCCCGATGGACCTAAGTGTGTTCACACACATCACTACCACATGTATATGGTAACAAATCCCCCTAGGGAGTGATGTGGTGAACGAGAGATGTCACATAGACTATAGGGCTAAGGGAAGTGCCATGCCTTGAGGACATGATCAGTCCACAAAGGGGAGTAAGCCCAAAGCTTTGCAAAAAGGTTCAATCTCCTCGCAAGACAATGCCTTTGTGAAAAGATCTGCAAGGTTGTCATGTGTTGGCACATAAGCCAAGCTGATCTCTCCTATTGAGACTCGCTCCTTGGCATAGTGTTAATGCACCTCAATGTGCTTTGTACGAGCATGAAAAATCGGGTGTCCTGTCTAATACCAAAATCAGCCATAAGGTGTATGATCCATACACACTCAACCGTAGCTGTGAAGATTGCCATGTACTCAGCCTCACAACTGGAAGTGTCCATAGTAGGATGCTTCTTGCTCAACCATGATATGTATGAGTTGTCAAGCATGAAACAAAAACCACTTGTGGACACTACTGTGTCAAAACAACCACCACAATCTAAGTCCAAAAAAGCATGTAATCTAGCGGCAATGATCTCCCCTTGGGATAAAATAATCCAAGATGTAAAGTTCCATTCAAGTAGAAAAAAATCCTCTTGACAGCTTGCTAATGCTTAGACCATGGTCTATGCATGAATCTGCTGACCTGTGAGACTACAAACTAAATATTCGGCCTCGTGCTACATACATAATGAGGCAACCAATATCAGTTTGATAAAGAGTGGCATCAATAGGATCACCAGCATCATGAAGGATCAATTTCAAACCTGCTTCCATAGGATTGGCAGTAGGTTTGCAATCCTCAAGTCCAAACTTACATAGCAATGTCTCTATATAAATTTTTAGACATAAGGCTATACCAACATCACACTGCTTAAATTGTATACCCAGGTAATGATGCAACAGCCTCAAATCTTTTATCTTGAAAGTAGCATTCAAATCAGCCTTCATTTCAACAATATATCTCTCATTTGGTCCAGTGATCAACAAATCATCTACATAGAGAACCACTATGAGAAGTACGTCACCCTCATGATTTACCTACAACGTGTTTTTGTTTGTATTGTTACAAAAGCCTTGTTTGACCAAATGAGTATTAGCTTTCTCATACCAAGCACGAGGAGATTTCTTCAACCCATACAAATCTTTCTTACATCTGTACAGTTTATCCTCTTGTCCTCTCTTGACAAAACCACGAGGCTGTGTTACATAAACTTCCTCAAATATGTCACCATTCAAGAAAGTAGTAACAATGTCTGACTAATATACATCCCAACCAAAACGAGCTACCAATGCACATAGAAAACACACAGTAGTCATACGACAAGTGGGAGAAAAAGTGTCTTCATAATCTATGCCTTTTTGTTGTGCATAACCCTTTGCAACAAGTCAAGCCTTATAGCGATCAATCTCGCCATCTAGATTGTGTTTCAACTTGTAAAACCACTTTGTACCAATGGCCTTTTTTCCAGGAGGAAAATCACATAAAGTCCATGTGTCATTTTCTTTAAGTGCATCATATTCTGATTGCATGGCAATGATCCAATTTTCTAAATTATGTGCTTCATTAAAAGACAGAGGTTCCTCCACATCATATAAACTAGAAAGCCAAATCATAGCAATCTCATGCATAAGATGCATGGGGGGAACGTGAACGAGTACCATTGGGACAAAGATGCATCCAATTTACTATTACCAAAGTATGCACAAGCCATTTTGGCATATCTCCAGCCTCCAGCCTACTCATTCTCAGTCCTTTTCTCCTCAAGTACATCATGTACATCTGCATCAGTAATAGGCTGATCTGCAACATTTTTTGAAACCCCGATAGGCTGTACATTTTCATTGGAATTTACATTCAAACTTCCACCACTAAAAAGAGGAAACAAAGTGTCATAAATGTCATGTGAGCTTACATTACTATATCTAGTACATGACAACAAGGGCTGAACAAAATCTTCCACAAACACAACATCTCGTGAGACCCAGTTACACTTTGTTTGTGGATGATATAACCTGTAACCTTTTCTTTCAGTACTATAACAAAAAAAAAAACATTTGACAACCTTATCATCCAATTTCTTGTGTTACGTTTGTGGAACCAAAGTATATGCAAAACAACCAAAAACACGCATGTGCTAAATAGAAGCCTTTCTATCATGCCATGCTTAATATGGAGTCATAGACTACAAAGATTTTGTAGGACACTTGTTAAGTACATAAGTGGAACACATGATGGACTCAAGCCAAAACAAATGCTGCAAAGCTTGACTTTTGACCATACATCGTGCCATTTCTATAAGTGAACTATTTTTCCTCTCAACAACACCATTTTTTGAGGCATATAAGGCACTGAAGATTGGTGTTTTATCCCAGTACTAGCCAAAAATACATTAAATTCATGAGACATATACTCCCCCCCTCGATCAAAATGGAGGGTGCCCATAGTACATTTCTAGACATTTTGAGCCATAGCCAAAATTTGTTTAAAGCCCATAAATACTTTGGAATTCACTTTAAGCAGATATGCCCCTGCATGGCTAGAGTAATCATCAATGAAAGTCACAAAGTAAAGGCAATTTCCCAAGTACGGAGTTTTCATGGGCCTACAAACATCACTATGTACAAGTTGCAACCTGCATGTGGCCCTAGCTGTGAACCATCCTTTGGAAACATAGAACGTTGCATCTTACCCAAAATACAGCCTTCACAAACATGTTTGACAAGTGCTTCAAGAGGTGGCAAAGAAGCAACCATATCATATTTCTACAAACACAGTTGGACATGTGATTTTCCACTAAGTCTTGTAGAAGAACCATGAGAAGTGGCTACATTTATGTTACCACCTCTTCTTTGAGCAGCAATCAAGGTATGTTCAACTATACGCTGTCTACTCCTATTTTTTCTGGAAAGTGACTCTTGCAATAGCAATGTGCATAATGCATCAAACTTGACAACTTCAGGATTTCCTTGGGTCATAAGTCTCCAAGTACTAGCAAAAGTTTGGTAAGAATCTGGCAAGGCATCAAGAATAGTCTGCACAAGGGAGCTGTTTGAAATGACTTCACTTGCAAAAATAAGTTGAACTTTGATATCCTTGACACCATCAATGAAAGTTTCCATTTCATCTTCCTCATGCATAATCTTTGACTCTAGCTCTTTACGTAGTAATGCAATTTTTGCCTCATTCCGACTTGCATAAAGACCAACCAGAATATCCCAAGACTGTTTTGGAAATTTTACTGAATAGATGTTGGGAATAATAGTGCGCTTCATAGACAACACAATCAATGCATGAGTCTGGTCATCTTTTACATCCCAACCAGCTTGCTAATTGTAGGCAAAACAGCTTTGGCAACAACAACCCTAACATCAAAACCTACAACATCCTCAACATTGCCTACATCCTCAAATGAGGATGTACATCAATGCCCTACACAATGTTCCAAACGCCCCTTGACACAAGGACATATTGCATCATGTAAGACCACATAGGTTAATTGTCCCTATCAAACCTATCTTCAATAGCATAACATCTTGAGCACATTTCTGTTGTTGTGAGCCAGCAGGTGAATGCTACATTTGATGTGAAAATTTCCGGAAAAGAGGAGGAGCAAAGTGGGAACAACACAAGCTATATAGCACAACCCGTGGAAGATTGTAAGGGACTTGTTATGAAAAAAACGTCATTGGTAGAATTTCTATAGAAATGAAGAAAAAGCCTGTGCAATACTACATGTAGTGGAAACGAAGATCGAAATGAGCCCAAATAAAAAATTTGAGCATAGAGAGCTCTAGGAGATCTCATAGAATATTTGTTGACCTGCGAATGCTCGCCAAAGCTCACAAATTGGAGAAAGTGAGCAGGTGTGTGCTGGAGCTGCTGGTGACTAAACTTGAGAGGACACAACATGCTCTAATACTAATTGTTGGAATTAGGGTTGCAAGAAAACACATACAGCTTGGAGAAGATGAAGGAAGCTCAAGGCACACAAGAGAGAGTAAAATACCTAGTGTTCAATGGAAAGATAAGATAGCCCTAGAGTGATGGGCATACATATAATACACCATAGAAAAAACCTCCTAGTAAGGAAAAAAATTCCCCTGCGGTCCTAAGTGTGTTCACACAAATCACTACCACATGTATATGGTAACATCCATGCACATCACGAGCCATTTTCAAACTTACATGATTTTCTCTTTTTGTAGGTGAGCCTCACGGGTCTTTTGTGCCCTGCCACCGTGCACACGGTAGCATTAGGAGTTGCTCGATGGACCGTGCACCATAAAATGGCTCCTTATGCTGCCATGTACATGGTGGCATGACACAAAAGTCCCGTGAGCATCGGGATTGACACCACATGAGCTTTGCTTGCTACTTGCTATCTAACACGGACCTCATGAGTATAGAAACATTTTTTTTTTAGCACCTTGAGGATTGATTGTGAATCACAAGCCATTTGCATACTAACATGATGTCTTCGTGCTCTAGTTGAGCCCCGCGGTCCATTTGAACCCCACCGCCATGCACATGACGGTGGAGAGGGGGAATGGGGAACACACCTAGCACACAAACAAATGCCCCTATATAACTCAGGGTATTGACAACACCCCTATCCTCTCAAAAAGCATCTTCAAAAAATACATTCCTCCTAGCAAATCAGTGCTTGAACACCTCTCAACTCAACGACACTATATCACATCACAACCTAGCCTCACTACAAAAGGAGTTGTTTATAGCCACTAGCATTGCCGCGGAAAAACAAAGGAAAAAGGAGAGAGAAAAATTTACGGGAGTGGTAAGAACCGCGGCTATGGACGCGGTAGTGGTTTTTCAGCAATAAGCGTGGTAATAGTCGCGGCAATATAGTCACTTCTATTACCACGATAGTTGCCGCATCTATTATTGAGCTTATTGCTGCTATAGCCAATTCAAAAATAAAGGTGCTCATTTTTGGCCACCCAAAATTGGGTGGCCCAAATGATCACCTTATTTTTCACCTGCATAAAACAATGAAACATCAATTGTTTTTTGGAAGAGTATAAAAAATACCAAAGAATTGAAATTAAATTTACTTTACCTTGACAATTTAATATGCAGAAGATCAACTATTTAAAAAGTTACAATAAAAAGTAAATAGTTGTATATACATTGTGCCATATTCGGACTTTATGAAAGTTTGAACAAAATATTTTTCTATCTAATCCTCCTATATCTCGTCATTGTTCAGAGGCACGTACGTTTGATCACTTTGACTCTACGTAAACCCAAACCAAATTAAACAATTATCAACAACTCAAAACAATTAATACAAAATTACTTGTTTAAACTTACTGCTTGTAGCAACCGCCACGTCAAATTGCTCATGAGAGATGTGGTTGTTTTTGAACAACCATCACCAAGTATCAAATTCTATATGCTGCTCCCGATACTTGACCATCTCTCTCGTTGGTCGAGAGAGAGTGATATTTTCCTAAGTTAGCAATAACAATACCAAATCATCAACCACAATCTTTATAATCACCGATCAATGTTATAATTTAATCAATCTTACATATTTGTCCTTCCAAGCTCCCTTGCCTCTTGAGCCATAGTGCGTGTGAGTTTGTTTGGTGCAAGCCTCGCGTTGTTGTCTGTATGATGAGCCCGTCGCAGCTTGATCGCTCTTTTCTTGAATTGCCCACTCCCACTCCGCGTCTGCCATGTTGCCACCGTGGTAGCTCCTGTCTGGATCTCAGACCTGGTTGCCTGATGCACGCCGCACACTGGACTGCTTGTTTTTCAAAAATGTCTTTATATAGCTCTCCAACCACTGTTGTGAAAAACGTTGATCGGGGGCATTTGGAAATCTGGCTGCAAAGGGTCCTCAATGTACCGTGCGTGATCAATCAATTGGTCTCTAAGCTTTATAAAATATTTCTTATACGTTGAATGTATAAGAATTTGTAGATGGCATTGAAATGACCTGCCTTGTGCTGTGTCGAAGTCCACCTCCTTGCCATATTTAACCCTATAGTAGTGTCCATGCGTGTCTGGCACGGGTGCGTCAATATCCTCGTCCTCTGCGTCAGGGGCGGCACGGTCTAAAAGTGGGGACTCCGTTCCCCCACCACTACCAAAATAGGCAAAACCACAAGATCCGCCACCGTTTTGTCTCTCATGACACTCGCTTCCCTGAGACGAGCATCGATGCACACTGCTAGAGGAACTTCGTCAATGGTGTTCTGGAAAAGGAGGAGTGGAATGGAGTGGCATAGGACCCTGTGATGTGATGGGAGTGGGACCCTGCGATGGAAAGGGAGTAGGATGATAAGAAGGGGCTATAGACTAAGGTGCCATCGATGCGAGGCTCTGTAGGTAAGGAGTCTCTTCCTGACTCCCCCATGGTGTAGTTTGCAGAGAAATATTGTAGGTCCCAAGCTGCTGCAGAGTGTAGCGACCAAAACAATTCTCTGTCTCTCGAAGGTATTGGTCTCGTAAAGAGAGAGCCCGATATAGGTCTGGATTTACGACCGGTGGAGGAACCTGAGAAGGGTAGCTATAGGATGGCCATGCCTGCAAATAACCAAAAAAAAACTGACACTCATGGTTTAGGCTAACTAGCTAGAAACATTCTTTATTTCTTTGCTTGTTCTCACTGATTCAAGACTCGGGTCCACTGGAGGCGATGTCCACCCCGGGTGGGAGCCCACCTCGATGTGAACCAACCAAAAGAAGAGCCAGTTGGTTGCACTACAAGAGGTTGTGTGCTCTTGTGACGCTGTTAGCGACGGAAATACACTGGGTTTTATAACCCCCGGCGTCGCTAAAACCGTCGCTACGAGCGTCGCTATGTGCGTCGCTACAAGCGTCGCTATATGCGTCGCTATAAGCGGCGCTATATAGAGACGCTCATAGCGATGCTACAGAGCCATAAATAGCGACGGTTATAGCGACGCCCGAGAGAATTTTTTTTTGGTGAGAGGGCATTGAATGCCCTGCCACCCATCAACCATATTGTACTTGATTCACTTTTTAAAAAAAGTGCAAGGGTAGATAATAGACCCAAAATAGTCACCCACAAGACGCATTGTTTGCAAAATTGACAATTGTACACATCATAGGCAAAATGAACTAATTGGCAAATGTAATAATGACAATTGTACAACATCATAGGCATAAAGAATTGATTGGCAAAAGGAACTACAGTGCCAAAGGTAATAATATACATGGTTCAAAAAGACGTATAAAATCTGTCTCATGATACATAAGCTATGAGAAACCCTAAACTAATGCTATCTAGCTACGGCTAAACTGACGTCGTCTAGTCATACGTCTCATCGCGTCCAAGCGGCGTATCTGTTGGATTCTGCAAAAAAAGACAATAAGACAGCTTTCAGTAAGTATAAACATATAACGACATTTATAAAACAATACAAAAAATAGAAAAGAGTAAACCCTAATACTAACCATGCCGCCACGAGAACTGAGAATGTCCATCAGGGCGTTCAAGCCCTTCCTGCCTGCGTACTCGCGCTCGTACGGTGTGGGATCACGTCCTGTCATCGACCACTGTCAAAACATACAAAGATTTCATTATGTTAGAATTAAAAAACTCATAAACCCTAAACTATCGAACATAAAGAGCAATGGAAAAACACTTACAAAATCGGCCTCAAATGATGCCCATCCACCGCTCCCCAAGTGGTGCGAGCTCCCTGCCTCTACTCGCGCTCTGGCTGCATCCTTTTATTGCTTCCACTTGTCGGGATTCTCGCGCGCTGCTTTCTTCGCATTCTTCCAATCTTCTTTGGCCAGCCAATCTGGCCTGTTCCACCCATTCTTGATTGCTTTTTGCACTTCGGAACGCTTGTGTTTGCAGTATTCGCGCATTCGAATCTTCATCAGGTCTTCATTGAAGCGCTGATCCCGTGTTGGAACGGGAAACTCATCATGAAGTATGCTGATGACTCTGTTTTTTAAATCACTTGGTACTTCACTCCATTTGTATAGTATATAGTGTCTAAACAGCTGAGAGCAAAGTCCATGCATGCGCGAGATCACCTTCTTGCCGTCATCATCCATAATGATGCCGCCGCTGAAGTCGACGGAGTAAGACAAGCCCATTAAATACAATGACGTAATGACGCAATGAATTGAGTGATAGAAGAGGCAAGTCGAAAAATCAGAATTTTCAATCAAAAGATGTGAGTGCGAGTAGAAAAGAGCGTTATACACCATGGAAGGTACTTAGAGAGCCAGAGCTTTTACAACACGGAGCAAAATTGTTCAAATACAATATTTGTGGCTTTAAGAGATCTCTCTCTCATCCTCGCATAACTCAGCATAACTTCCTATATCTATATAGAGCTCTCCGTTTTAACACATATCCTCTGTTTCATTTTGTAGCTCCTCTGCATGCACCCCATATAGAGTAGTAGCATCTTGATGCTCATCTGGCACCACCGCAACGGCTTCTGATTGAGCATCTTCTCTGATCTCCTCCATTGATGCCGTTGTGATTGGCACATGGTAGCCTTCATACGTCCTTGCACTACGAGGGGCTACTTCTATGACGTACCACCAGTTTGATGTAGACTTTGTAGGATGAAATATTACCTGCCAGAGCCACATAACTTACATGAGAGCTTTCAAGCACATAACTTGTAAAAGGGGGATGTTAACTATTTACATACTTACTTGTTCACAATGCTCGGGTAGTACGAAAGTGTCTCTTAGGTCAGTCCATTTCTTAGTAGAATCCACCTCAAGAAAACCAGACTCTCCTCTACGCACAGTAGCGTTGCGACCCTCCATGATTATCTTGAACCATTGCACGTCGAACAAGTCAACAAAAAATCCTCTGTAATCGATCCTCAAAATCTCTTGCAGCGTGCCAAAGTAAGTGAGTTCCGCCACCACAGGATCTGCATCAGAGGAAGGTCGTCGACTAGACTGTTCAAATTTTGCCATGATTCCACAATCTTGAGTAAAACGCTTTTTGTCGATTCGTTCCACCCTAAAATGTCGACCTTTACACCATGCTGCTGTGTATGACTTATACTACAACGAACAAAGATTATGAGTGGCTGTTCAAACGTTTATAAATAAAGTCACTTGCTAGTCGTACATTGCAACCTTACCTTGGTCGCGCAACCCCGAGAGTACTCCCACTCTTCCTCAGTCACTTCGTCACCGCATTGTTGTGCGCTTTTCAATTGGTTGTACAACCATCTTAAGCTCATGAAGGTTGGTAGGCTCTCCAGAACCGCTCGATAGTGCATCGACTGTCGTCTTCCCCGTCTCCACTCGATTCGTGCCCTTTGTCGCTCTTGCTTTGCATCCTCATATTGTGAAATCCACTTTTGCATCACTGGATTGTGAAGCATGCAAAATCGGTTGATTTTAGCCTCTAGATCTTCCGTCATCTTCTTCTCAACACCGAGATTGCACATGACAATCCCAGATATGCGCTCATCATCTATGGTTCGCCATAGTGTGTCCCGGGCTTTATCAAATCCATCTAGCCACTCTCCAATGTACACTAGGGACTCTGATACCAACCAACCTTCTGCCATGCTACCCTCCGGACGTGCCTTTTCACGCACATATCCCTTAAGTGTTTTCATGAAACGTTCTAAGAAGAGCATCCATCTGGAATGAACTGTGCCAGCTATTTCCACCTCATCAACTATGTGAACAAGAAGATGCACCTGAATGGTTAGCATGGTAGTAGGAAAATGTTTCTCAAACATGCACACAAGCTCCGCAGCATTTAGTTTGGCGAATGGTATGGAGTCTACGTTGATCTCCTTTTGTGAGATCCATTGCACCAGCTTTGCAAGTTTGTAGATTGTGTTACGGATGTCGAGAGACAAACATCCCTCAATGGCAACCGATAAAATAAACTGTAAAGTACATGCAGCAATGATATTAAAGTCCACATTTTATGCAATGATATTAAAGTCCACTATGAACATACCTGACACATTTTATGCCAATCGTGTGACTTCAAACCGGTAAGCTTTCCTTCTTTAGTAAAACACGTTCGGAGCGAGTGCATTACGCCAGTGGGGGTCCGCAAAGATCGAATGGTCTCTTTTACTTTGCGTTCTTGGGCTCCTATGCAAATCCATGGTGCTTTAGGGAGTTTTATAGATCCATCAGACGTTGTTTGCGGCCAATATTGCTCCATACGATCCACATTTCTAAGGTCAACTCTGGCTCCCAAAGTATCTTTCTTGCCGGTCAGATGGTCCCATAGTAGATTACCCACATTCTTGAATATGTGCATTGGATCGAGCAAGTGATTGATCATGAGTCGGGGCCAGTATGGTAACTCGTACCATACAGATAGTCTCTTCATCCCTGGAGGCAATCCGTCATCGCACATCTCCTTCTGCTCTAACCATGCTTGTGCAGACATCCTTGGTGGCTCTCTTCCCAAAAAGCCGTCGCGTAACACATGATTCTCTGGAAGATACGCTTGATGACCTTCGTAGATTTGCTTCTTCAGTGAGGGTGCCCTACGTGCATTCAGTCTAGGTCCACATGTGACACATACTCTGTATCTGCTTGTTTGAAGCCCTGCATGTATACACATGATAATAGATCAACTATGGGAAAAAACAAGATTTACAGTGTCTGAGTGAGGAGTGTCAATAGATCACCTGAGCATTCTGTTAGCCCGGGATAGTCATGCATGGTCCACATTAGAATGCCTCTGATCAAAGCATTCCGTCATCCTGTGTGTCCGCTCATATCCACCACCTTTATGCCAATCCACAATTGTTGTAGCTCTTCCAATAGTGGGCGAAGATACACATCCATATTCCCCACTTTATATCGCCCTGGCACAATCAAGCTTAGCCATAGGTGCCCCTTCTTCGTAGTCAACCATGGGGGCATGTTGTAGTTGACGATGACAACGGGCCATACACTGTAAGATGTTGATCTTTGACCAAATGGATTTACACCATCCATAGGCAGGCATAAGCGCAAATTTCGAGCTTCCCTGGCAAAATCCGACCATGTTCCATCTATATGTTTCCAGGCTGCACAATCTGCAGGAATTCGTAGCACACCATCCGAAGATTTATTCTCCTCATGCCATGATGCTAGGGCGGCCATGGACTTACATTCGAAGAAATGCTTGATGCGAGGAAGCAGAGGAAAATGTCGCAAAACCTTTTGTGCAATTTTTGTCCCGTGGAGATCTACTCGATATCTTTCGGAATCACATTTCGGACACTTCTCCATGTCTATGTATTCCCCTCTGAAAAGAATGCAGTCATTAGGACAAGCGTGGATAGAATTGTAATCCATCCCCAAGTTTCGCAAAATCTTTCTTGCTTCATCTCGGGAATCTTGCATCACATTGTCAGCTGGTAGTATGTGCTCTTTAAGCAATCTACACAACATAAAAATACGATACAGTCGTGTAAAAATCTATCAGATCATTATACATTTAGAGTTTTATTAAAGTAAACTAATTGTAATAGATCACCTGAAAAGCGCTGTGACGCTAGTGTCACTCCATCCAAACTTTGCCTGCATGTTGAGAAGAACCAGGAGTGCTTTCAATCTAGACATACGTGCTCCATTATACAATGGCGTATCGGCTTCACTTTTCATATCATCATAGATAAGCCTTTCTGAATCCATGATCGTCTCGATCATTTCATCAATCTCGGGCTCAAACATTGCCTCGTTGGGAATGTGCTCTGCATCAACATCCCCCGAGCTGTCAGAGGCTACATCTTGTGGCCTCGCATATGCTGCTTGACCAAAGCGCCTGCGAACACGTCTATTGGGTTGCAAGATTGCTGCTTGTTGGCCAGCGTCAGAGTCCGAGGAGTTATAATTGGCAACAACTCGATCTATAATAGAAGGATCGAACTCGCCAAATTCGCGAACGTGCTGCAAAGAAACACGTCTTGTCCGTCGCACAACATGCTTGCATTGATTACAAGGACATAAGACTCTCGTTGAGAGATAGGTGTTTCGGTTGGACGGTCCCACATCCTCGTCACTACTCATAATGAGGATAAACATCTTATAACCTGGACAACAAATTTAATATTCTATTGGCATTCTTCGTCTTATCTCTCTCTCTCTCTCTCTCTCTATTTCTCTCTCTCTCTCTTTACCTCACATTCTCTAGTCATGTCCAATCCCCGCACACCTCGGTCTAGAGGTGCACGGAGATCAGAACCACAGGGTTATAATCTCGTCTTTATTGGTCAATACCTATATTTGTGGGTACAAGAAATCTACACACCCACGTCTACATGATACTGCATGTAGTTGACAAAACCCCTTTGCCTCTTCTCTAGCTGTAGCACTTCACAGCATCTTAACATCTTTTCACAGTAGATCTTTTCACTGTTCGTCTAACTCTAAACCCTAAACTGTAAGTAATTCTTGCGTAGACTCGATCTAACGTAATTCTTGCGTAGACTCGATCTAACGTAAATAAGCGTAAATCTAAATAAACGTAAATCTAACTAAAAATAAACCTAAATCTAATTTAACGTAAGTCTACATCTAACCTAATCTTTAACGTCTTTTGGGATAGTTTCCTACGACGTTAAAACTCTCTTCTTCTTGTGTGTGTGTGTGTGTGTGTGTGGGTAAACCTAAATAAACCTAAGTCTAATCTAATATAACATAAATCTAAATCTAACGTAAATTATGTTATATTAAAAACAAAGAACTAAACTAACAGGGATTATAAGAACCTTAAAACTGATTTAACACATAATTTTTCACATAACTCGGCAAGAGTTGGCATTCTCATCACTAAAGATGTGAGAGTTAACTTCCGGCGGTGACGCTGCCTCATCTCCATCCACATCTGACGACAGCAATTGGCCCTTTAGACCGTTCTTGCTCTTGTTACTAACTTTGAAGTTGCTATTGAATGACTAGAGGTTGTCTAGATGGTCATTGTGTCGGGGATGTAGTAACTCTTGCCGCCCTGAAGATCCACCTTCTTCCGTATCTTCTGAAGACATTTCACCAGTACTTTTGGATCAACGGAGCCCACCATGAGTGAAGGCAGCAATACCCTATATTCCATTGAGGGCTTTCTTCACCCGCTTCATGCAGGCATCGCAGTCTATGGAGACCTCAATCTAATCTAATATAACGTAAATCTAAATCTAGCGTAAATAAACGTAAATCTAGTTAAAAATAAACCTAAATCTAATCTAATTTAACTTAAATAAACCTACATCTAACCTAATCTTTAATGTCTTTTAGATAGTTTCCTACGACGTTATAACTCTCTTCTTCTTGTGTGTGTGCGCGTGTGTGGATGTGTGTGCCAATAAAAAGAGATAAATGGTATAACCTTTCTATCACCCATGCCAAGTATGATAGATTGATTATGCCATTTCTCTCTTGAATAATAGGTCTTGAGTTCAACTCCTCGTCGGCTAGATCTTTAGGTCTTTTAATTTTAATTAGTTTCCTACGACGTTAAATTAGTTTCTCTCTCTTTCTCTCTCAATGTGTGTGCGTTTTTTTGGATCGTATGCATGTTTTCTCTCTCTTTTCCTCTCTCAATGTGTGCATTTTTTGTTTATGCATGTTCTCTCTCTCTTTTCCTCTCTCAATGCGTGCGTTTTTTGTTTATGCATGCTCTCTCTCTCTTTTCCTCTCTCAATGTGTGTGTGCATTTTTGTTTATGTTTGTACTCTCTCTCTCTCTCTCTCTCTCTCTCTCTCTCTCTCTCTCTCTCAAAAACACTATGTGTGTGTGTGTATGTGTGTGTGTGAGAGAGAGAGAGAGGGAGAGAGAAAGAGGGGAAGGGAACAGGAGAATGAGGAGAGGGAAGGAGCATACCTGGCTCTCCTTCCTCTCCTCATGTGTGTGTGTGTGTGTGTGTGTGTGTGTGTGTGTGGAGAAGAAAGAGAGAGAGAGAGAGAGAGAGAGAGAGAGAGAGAGGGAGAGAGCGTTACCTGCTCCTTGCTTGAGGGCGCCGAAAAACTCAGATCTGAGATCTGAGTTTTTGGGAGCGCTCGGTTATTTTTTTAGCCCAGCCAGCGTTGCTATGAGCGTCGCAAATTTACTCATAGCGACGCCGGGAATTTTTTTTTGAGCGTCGCTGTGTGAGCGTCGCTAATATGAATAGCCTCTTGTAGTGTTGCTCCCCACCAGTTGGTCTCTCGTCTGGCATTTACATCACAAAAAGCAATATAAGATTAAGCTTTTCCCCCTACTCACTCATCTATAAATACATACACAAGTATATTAGCACACAAACACGTATATAGATACTAGTAGACCTAGATAGAGGCTAGTAGTGCCAAAGGTCAAGTGTACCTCGTTAAATATCATCACAGTCTCGACCGTGGTAAAACCAAAGGTACATTGCGGTAATTCATGCATGAGTGGATCAATGACCCTAACGCCATGATTAAAAAAGGACTATACCTAAGAGGAAGCGTCTAACCTTCGGGTGCTTATACGCTCTCGTACTTAGTGCCCACATACTTGCATAAACAAATATATATGTACACACAAATGTATATACATATATGTAATGTAGCCATCTTTTTGAATTATGGTTGTAAATGTAGCCATCGTTTTGTGTTGTGCGCAGTGCGAGAGCTCTCTTGCTTCTGTAGGGTGCTATGAAGAAGAGCTTGTTTATTGTGCTTCTCGCGTATCATCTCTTCACAGCAACTCCTTGTTCAAGGGATTACTTTGCCTCCATTTTGAGGTACGATATCGTTAAAAGCTGTCCAAGCTAATGCCTATTCGGTGGGGAGAAAGAGATAGCAAGAGAGATAGAGAGAAAGATAGGGAAGTTAAGGAGAAGAGAGTACAAAGTAATTTCCAAGGGTCTGTCGACATCACGTAAGGAATGTCTTTTTCATAGCACTCTATAGAAGCAGGAGCATACCCACACTACGCACACCACAAAATGGTTGCTCTGCCTATAACCATTGCTCTTTATCTCCCTATTTCTTTATCTTCCTCTCTCTACCTATCTCTTTCTGATGATGGATATCTCTATTTCTCTCTCTCCCTCTCTTTCCCTCTCCCTCCCTGTTTTCCTATCTCTCTATATCTCCCTCTCTCTCCTCTCCCTCCCTCTCTCTCTCTCTCTCTCTCTCTCTCTCTCTCCTCTCTACCTCTCTCCCTCACCCTCTTTTCTCTCTGTCCCTATCTCTCTCTCTCTCCGTCTTTTCCCTCTTTCTCTCTCCCTCTCTCTCTCTCTCTCTCTCTCTCTCTCTGTCTCTCTCTTTCTATTTCTCTCCCTCTCTATCTACTCTCTCTTTCCTTCTCCCTCCCTCTCTCTCTCTCTCTCTCTCTCTCTCTCTCTCTCTCTCTATTTCTCTCCCTCTCTATCTATATCTCTCTTTCTCTCTCTCTCTCTATCTCTCTCCCTCTCTCTATTCCTCTCTTTCCCTCTCTCTCTTTCTCTTTCTATCTCTCTCTCTCTCTCTCTCTCTCTCTCTCTCTCTCTCTCTCTCTCTCTCTCTCTTTCTCTTTCTCTTCCCGTCTCTCTCCCTCTCTCTGTTTTTCTCCCTCTGTCTCTCTACCTCTCTCCCTCACCCTCTCTTCTCTCTATCCCTATCTCTCTTTTTCTCTCCCCCCCTCTTTCCCCTCTTTCTCTCTCCCTCTCCCCCCCCCCCCCCTCTCTCTCTCTCTCTCTCTCTCTCTCTCTCTCTCTCTCTCTATTTCTCTCCCTCTCTATCTACTCTCTCTTTCCTTCTCCCTCTTTCTATTTCTCTCCCTCTCTATCTACTCTCTCTTTCCTTCTCCCTCTCTCTCTCCCTCTCTCTCTCTCTCTCTCTCTTTCTGTTTCTCTTTCTGTTTCTCTCTCTCTCTCTCTCTTTCTATTTCTCTCCCTCTCTATCTATCTCTCTCATTCTCTCTTTCTCTCTCTCTCTCTCTCTCTCTCTCTCTCTCTCTCTCTCTCTCTCTCTCTATTTCTCTCCCCCTCTATCTCTCTCTCTTTCTACCTCTCTCCCTCACCCTCTCTTTCTCTTTCCCTCTCTCCCTCTCCCTCACCCTCTCTTTCTCTTTCTCTTTCCCTCTCTCCCTCTCTCTCTCTCTCTCTCTATCCCTATTTCTCCTTCTCTCACTCACTCTTTCCCCTCTTTCTCTCTCCCTCTTTCCCCTCTCTTTCCTTCTCTCTCTCTCTTTCCCTCTCTCTCTCTCTCTCTCTCTTTCTATCTCTCTCTCTCTCTCTCTCCTCTCTCTCTCTCTCTCTCTCTCTCTCTCTCTCTCTCTCTCTCTCCCTCAGTCTCTCTCTTTCTCTATTTCTCTCTCTCTCACACAGCCGTTTTTTGACCTAGTAGACAACAGTTCACTCTTTTGACCATAACTTGCTGATCCGAACTCCGATTTAGGTGATCTATAGCCTCAATTGAAGAGCACAAAGCCCTCTAGGCATTGATGTAAAGATAGAATTTTTCTATGTAACGGAAGGCTTTGCTGTAATAGCATCTCAGAACTGAAAAACCTGTCAAAACTTTGCGTTTTTGTTGCCGACTTGAAGGCAATGTCAGACAAAACTCGCAAGGGTGGAAAAGCCACACTCGCCATGGAGAATGATGCAAAATCTCCAAGGAATTTGGATGCTAATCCAACCACATCATCTACAACAACGGAAGCAATGATCATGGCTTACTTGATCTCGTTACAAGAAACCGTCAACAAACAAGGTGAAGAGTTGCGCGCACTTGCAATGGAGAATGGTACTTTAAGAGTTCTCGTTGTGGAGAATGAGCACCTCAAGAAGATTCTTGAAATGCAAACAACACGCTTGATGCATCTTGAGAATGAAGTTGAAGAATGTAAACGCTCTCTTGTTGACATGAATGTATTGAAAGAGCGCTTGAGCAAAGTTGAGAGTGATCATGTATTGAAAGAGGAAACAATAGATACAATACGACATGATGTATGTGAGATGAGAAATGCATCCAAATCATGGGCTGATATATGTAAGGATAATGTGGTTTCTACATCTCCTATCACGCAAGCCGTTGTCCAAGCAAAGAATGTAGAGAATGTGGACACTCAAGAATTGCACGAACGACAAAAACGCTCAAAGAACATCCACTACAAGAGGCTCTTCATATTAGCGACGCTCACACAGCGACGCTCAAAAAACAATTTCCCGGCGTCGCTATGAGCGTCACTATAAGCGTCGCTATGAGCGTCGCAAATTTACAAAGAAATTTGCGACGCTCATAGCGACGCTTATAGCGACACTCATAGCGACGCCGGCTGGGGTAAAAAAATAACCGAGCGCGCCCAAAAACTCAGATCTCAGATCTGAGTTTTTCGGCACCCTCAAGCAAGGAGCAGGTAACGCTCTCCCTCACTCTCTCTCTCTCTCTCTCTCTCTCTCTCTCTTTTTCTTCTCCACACACACACACACACACACACACACACACACGAGGAGAGGAAGGAGAGCCAGGTATGCTCCTTCCCTCTCCTCATTCTCATGTTCCCTTCCCCTCTTTCTCTCTCCCTCTCTCACACACACACATACACACACACACATAGTGTTTTTGAGAGAGAGAGAGAGAGAGAGAGAGAGTACAAACAAAAACAAAAACGCACACTCACATACATAAACAAAGAATGCACACACACACTGAGAGAGAAAAAGAGAGAGAGAGCATGCATAAACAAAAAATGCACGCATTGAGAGAGGAAAAGAGAGAGAGAACATGCATAAACAAAAAACGCACACATTGAGAGAGGAAAAGAGAGAGAAAACATGCATACGATCCAAAAAAACGCACACACATTGAGAGAGAAAGAGAGAGAAACTAATTTAACGTCGTAGGAAACTAATTAAAATTAAAAGACCTAAAGATCTAGCCGACGAGGAGTTGAACTAAAGACCTATTATTCAAGAGGGAAATGGCATAATCAATCTATCATACTTGGCATGGGTGATAGAAAGGTTATACCATTTATCTCTTTTTATTGGCACATACATCCACACACGCGCACACACACAAGAAGAAGAGAGTTATAACGTCGTAGGAAACTATCTTAAAAGACGTTAAAGATTAGGTTATATGTAGACTTACATTAAATTAGATTTAGGTTTATTTTTAACTAGATTTACGTTTATTTAAGCTAGATTTAGATTTACGTTATATGAGATTAGATTTAGGTCTCCATAGACTGCGATGCCTGCATGAAGCGGGTGAAGAAAGCCCTCAATGGAATATAGGGTATTGCTGCCTTCACTCATGGTGGGCTCCGTCGATCCAAAAGTACTGGTGAAATGTCTTCAGAAGATAGGGAAGAAGGTGGATCTTCAGGGCGGCAAGAGTCACTACATCCCCGACACAATGACCATCTAGACAACCTCTAGTCATTAGACTTACGTTAAATTAGATTTAGCTTTATTTTTAGTTAGATTTACGTTTATTTAGATTTACGCTTATTTACGTTAGATCGAGTCCACGCAAGAATTACTTACAGGTTAGGGTTTAGAGTTAGACGAACAGTGAAAAGATCTACTGTGAAAAGATGTTAAGATGAAGTGAAGTGCTACAGCTAGAGAAGAGGCAAAGGGATTTTGTCCACTACATGCAGTATTATGTAGACGTGGGTGTGTAGATTTCTTGTACCCACAAATATAGGTATTGACCAATAAAGACGAGATTATAACCCGGTGGTTCTGATCTCCGTGCACCTCTAGACCGAGGTGTGCGGGGATTGGACATGACTAGAGAATGTGAGGTAAAGAGAGAGAGAGAGAGAGAGAGAGAGAGAGAGAGAGAGAGATAAGACGAAGAATGCCAATAGAATATTAAATTTGTTGTCCAGGTTATAAGTTTTTTATCCTCATTATGAGTAGCGACGAGGATGTGGGACCGTCCAACCGAAACACCTATCTCTCAACGAGGGTCTTATGTCCTTGTAATCAATGCAAGCATGCTGTGCGACGGACAAGACGTGTTTCTTTGCAGCACGTTCGCGAATTTGGCGAGTTGGATCCATCTATTATAGATCGAGTTGTTGCCAATTATAACTCGTCGGACTCTGACACTGGCCAACAAGCAGCAATCTTGCAACCCAATAGACGTGTTCGCAGGCGCTTTGGTCAAGCAGCATATGTGAGGCCACAAGATGTAGCCTCTGACAGCTCGGGGGATGATCATGCAGAGCACATTCCCAACGAGGCAATGTTTGAGCCCGAGATTGATGAAATGATCGAGACGATCATGGATTCAGAAAGGCTTATCTATGATGATATGAAAAGTGAAGCCGATACGTCATTGTATAATGGAGCACGTATGTCTAGATTGAAAGCACTCCTGGTTCTTCTCAACATGCAGGCAAAGTTTGGATGGAGTGACACTAGCGTCACAACGCTTTTCAGGTGATCTATTACAGTTAGTTTACTTTAATAGAACTCTAAATGTATAATGATCTGATAGATTTTTACACGACTGTATCATATTTTTATGTTGTGTAGATTGCTGAAAGAGCACATACTACCAGCTGACAATGTGATGCCAGATTCCCGAGATGAAGCAAGAAAGATTTTGTGAAACTTGGGGATCTATTATCATGTGTATACATGCAGGGCTTCAAACAAGCGGATATAGAGCATGTGTCACATGTGGACCTAGACTGAATGCACGTAGGGCACCCTCACTGAAGAAGCAAATCTACGAAGGTCATCAAGCGTATCTTCCAGAGAATCATGTGTTACGCGACGGCTTTTTGGGAAGAGAGCCACCAAGGATGTCTGCACAAGCATGGTTAGAGCAGAAGGAGATGTGCGATGACGGATTGCCTCCAGGGATGAAGAGACTATCTCTATGGTACGAGTTACCATACTGGCCCCGACTCATGATCAATCACTTGCTCGATCCAATGCACATATTCAAGAATGTGGGTAATCTACTATGGGACCATTTGACCGGCAAGAAAGATACTTTGGGAGCCAGAGTTTTGACCTTAGAAATGTGGATCGTATGGAGCAATATTGGCCGCAAACAGCGTCTGATGGATCGATAAAACTCCCTAAAGCACCATGGATTTTCACAGGAGCCCAAGAACGCAAAGTAAAAGAGGCCATTCGATCTTTGCGGACCCCCACTGGCGTAATGCACTCGCTCCGAACGTGTTTCACTAAAGAAGGAAAGCTTACCGGTTTGAAGTCACACGATTGGCATAAAATGTGTCAGGTACGTTCATAGTGGACTTTAATATCATTGCATAAAATGTGGACTTTAATATCATTGCTGCACATACTTTACAGTTTATTTTACCGGTTGCCATTGAGGGATGTTTGTCTCTCGACATCCGTAACACAATCTACAAACTTGCAAAGCTGGTGCAATGGATCTCACAAAAGGAGATCAACGTAGACTCCATACCATTCGCCAAACTAAATGCTGCGGAGCTTGTGTGCATGTTTGAGAAACATTTTCCTACTACAATGCTAACCATTCAGGTGCATCTTCTTGTTCACATAGTTGATGAGGTGGAAATAGCTGGCATAGTTCATTCCAGATGGATGTTCTTCTTAGAGCGTTTCATGAAAACGCTTAAGGGATATGTGCGTCAAAAGGCACGTCCGGAGGGTAGCATGGCAGAAGGTTGGTTGGTATCAGAGTCCCTAGTGTACATTGGAGAGTGGCTAGACGGATTTGATAAATCCCGGGACACGCTATGGCGAACCATAGATGATGAGCGCATATCTGGGATTGTCATGTGCAATCTCGGTGTTGAGAAGAAGATGACGGAAGATCTAGAGGCTAAAATCAACCGATTTTGCATGCTTCACAATCCAGTGATGCAAAAGTGGATTTCACAATATGAGGATGCAAAGCAAGAGCGACAAAGGGCACGAATCGAGTGGAGACGGGGAAGACGACCACCGATGCACTATCCAGCGGTTCTAGAGAGCCTACCAACCTTCATGAGCTTAAGATGGTTGCACAACCAATTGAAAAGCGCACAACAATGCGGAGACGAAGTGACTGAAGAAGAGTGGGAGTACTCTCGGGGTTGCGCGACCAAGGTAAGTTTGCAATGTACGACTAGCAAGTGACTTTATTTATAAACGTTTGAACGGCCACTCATAATCTTTGTTCGTTGTAGTATAAGTCATACACAGCAGCATGGTGTAAAGGTCGACATTTTAGGGTGGAACGAATCGACAAAAAGCGTTTTACTCAAGATTGTGGAATCATGGCAAAATTTGAACAGTCTAGTCGACGACGTTCCTCTGATGCAGATCCTGTGGTGGCGGAACTCACTTACTTCGGCACGCTGCAAGAGATTTTGAGGATCGATTACAGAGGATTTTTTGTCGACTTGTTCGACGTACAATGGTTCAAGATAATCATGGAGGGTCGCAACGCTACTGTGCGTAGAGGAGAGTCTGGTTTTCTTGAGGTGGATTCTACTAAGAAATGGACTGACCTAAGAGACACTTTCGTACTACCCGAGCATTGTGAACAAGTAAGTATGTAAATAGTTAACATCCCCCTTTTACAAGTTATGTGCTTGAAAGCTCTCATGTAAGTTATGTGGCTCTGGCAGGTAGTATTTCATCCTACAAAGTCTACATCAAACTGGTGGTACGTCATAGAGGTAGCCCCTCGTAGTGCAAGGACGTATGAAGGCTACCATGTGCCAATCACAACGACATCAATGGAGGAGATCAGAGAAGATGCTCAATCAGAAGCCGCTGCGGTGGTGCCACACGAGCATCAAGATGCTACTACTCTATATGGGGTGCATGCAGAGGAGCTACAAAATGAAACAGAGGATATGTGTTTAAACGGAGAGCTCTATATAGATATAGGAAGTTATGCTAAGTTATGCGAGGATGAGAGAGAGATCTCTTAAAGCCACAAATATTGTATTTGAACAATTTTGCTCCGTGTTGTAAAAGCTCTGACTCTCTAAGTACCTTCCATGGTGTATAACGCTCTTTTCTACTCGCGCTCACATCTTTTGATTGAAAATTCTGAGTTTTCGACTTGCCTCTTCTATCACTCGATTCATTGTGTCATTGTATTTATATGCGTCATTACATCATTGTATTTAATGGTCTTTGCGTCATTGTCTACTCTATTCATTCAATATTAAGTTTAAATATTTGTGTGTTTAATGCAGGTATGGATGATGAGGAGTTTCTTTCTTCTTTGTCACCGCAGCAGAGACAGTGGTACGTGGAGCGTCATCGCTCTGGCGCATCATCACGCGTTCCTACACCATCCGCATCTCCCTCTCTTTCGGAGCATTCGGCGCGCTCCGAAGCTTCGGCGTCGACGAGACGAGCTTCACACTCGTCTAGACATCGGCGCTCTAGTGGTGGCGGTGGCGGTTGTTGTGGGGATTCCGCCACAGATGCCTCCACACCGCCTCGTGTTCGACGAGGCTCTTTACCCTCCCCTTCTTTGCCCACCCCCACACCAGCCACAGCATCGCCATCTACGCCAGGTTTTGCACGGCTGACTGTTCCTAGAAGCTACACACCTCTACCTACTCCGCCAGGAGCCACCCCACTCGACACTCCTCGCTTCGGGGCCCAGACGCTGGTGGAGACACCTGACGTCCGTACCCCCATCGACACGCCGCTAGAGACCCCTGCCGGGACACCCAGGTTCACGCGTCACCGACCAGAGGGCTTGCCTTACTCCGTCGACATCAGCGGCGGCATCATCATGGATGATGACGGCAAGAAGGTGATCTCGCGCATGCGTGGTCTTTGCTCTCAGCTGTTTAGACACTATATACTAAACAAATGGAGTGAAGTACCAAGTGATTTAAAAAACAGAGTCATCAGCATACTTCATTATGAGTTTCCCGTTCCAACACGGGATCAGCGCTTCAATGAAGACCTGATGAAGATTCGAATGCGCCAATACTGCAAACACAAGCGTTCCGAAGTGCAAAAAGAAATCAAGAATGGGTGGAATAGGCCAGATTGGCTGGCCAAAGAAGATTGGAAGAATGCGAAGAAAGCAGCGCGCGAGAATCCCGACAAGTGGAAGCAACAAAAGGATGCAGCCAGAGCGCGAGTAGAGGCAGGGAGCTCGCACCACTTGGGGAGCGGTGGATGGGCATCATTTGAGGCCGATTTTGTAAGTCTTTTCACATTGCTCTTTATGCATGTTCGATAGTTTAGGGTTTATGAGTTTTTTAGTTCTAACATAATGAGATCTTTGTATGTTTTGACAGTGGTCGATGACAGGATGTGATCCCACACCGTACGAGCGTGAGTACGCAGGCAGGAAGGGCTTAAATGCCCTGATGGACATTCTCAGTTCTCGCGGCGGCATGGTTAGTATTAGGGTTTACTCTTTTTTATTTTTTGTATTGTTTTATAAATGTCGTTATATGTTTATACTTACTGAAAGCTGTCTTATTGTCTTTTTTTGCAGAATCCGACAGATACGCCGCTTGGACGCGATGAGACGTCTGACTAGACGACGTCAGTTTAGCCGTAGCTAGATAGCATTAGTTTAGGGTTTCTCATAGCTTATGTATCATGAGACGGATTTTATACGTCTTTTTGAACCATGTATATTATTACATTTGTCACCGCAGTTGCTTTTGCCAATCAATTCTTTATGCCTATGATGTTGTACAATTGTCATTATTACATTTTTCAATCAATTCATTTTGCCTATGATGTGTACAATTGTCAATTTTGCAAACAATGCGTCTTGTGGGTGACTATTTTGGGTCTATTATCTACCTTTGCACTTTTTTTAAAAAGTGAATCAAGTACAATATGGTTGATGGGTGGCAGGGCATTCAATGCCCTGCCACCAAAAAAATATTCTCTCGGGCGTCGCTATAAGCGTCGCTATTTATGGCTCTGTAGCGTCGCTATGAGCGTCGCTATAGTCTTCTGGGTAAACGTCGCTATAGGCGTCGCTATAAGCGTCGCTATATGCGTCGCTATATAGCGACGCTCATAGCGACGCTTATAGCAACGCTCTCGTAGCGACGCTCGTAGCGACGCTTTTAGCGACGCCGGGGGATATAAAAACCCAATGTATTTCCGTCGCTAACAGCGTCACAAGAGCACACAACCTCTTGTAGTGATCGTCATTCGTGGAATCAAGGAGGAAAGCATGGAAACACCCCAATCTCTTGCAGTTGCTATTGAAGAGTTTTTTGCTACACACTTTGGCATGTCAGGAATCATAGCTTATGGTGCACATCGAGTTGGAAAACAAGGAATGCCTCGCTCGGGAGAAAGACCTATTGTATGTACCATGGCTGATGAGGTAAAGAGAAAGATCATCCTTGACAATGGTTGGATCTACCTCAAAGGAACAGGTTGAAATGTATATGAGGATCGCACTATTATGCAACAAAATGTACATCGCAAAGCATATGAGGAAAGAAGCAAGAAGGTTAAGGTATCACCTCAAGAAGAAAAGCCACTTAAGGAAGATGCAAGTCCACCCAACAAATAGGGACACATGATCTATGAGACCAACTCACGCTTGCGAATAAGCTTTTGGAATTGTAACGGGTATCCATGGAATGCGGGAATTGGCATTGATGAGCTTACCAATGACTCCGATGTGATACTTCTTGTCGAAACATGGGAGCATGATGCGCAATGGATTCTTGGATTTGACAAATACGATGTGCATTCTTTGATGTGGGCCAAAAATGCAAAGCAACGAAGAGGCCAAGGAGGCGTAGCATGTATGACCAAAAAGGGTTTGAAAGATGTTTCCATTGTCAAAGAAGATAATTATAAACGCTACTTATGGCTGAAAATCAGCCCACCAAATGGTGAAGTCATGTTTGTGGCCGGTTGCTACATTCCTCACTATGACTCCAACTTTTATGCTTGCTTGAATATGGATAGAGATCAACCCTTTGTTGAGCTAGAGGAAGACATTGCTTATTACAAGGATCAAGGTGAAGTCATTGTTTTTGGAGACATGAATGCTCGCACAAATATGCTACAACACGACACACAACAAGTAGACATGCCGCATGTCTCAAGAAGAATGGATGACTCATACATGTATAATCAAAGTTCTAATGATGCAAAAGAAGTGGATCACTATGGAAAGTCACTTCTACATATGTGCAATAGTACCGGAATGCTCATTGCAAATGGTGTATCTCTATGGCAAGGCACCAATGACTTTACATGTAGAAAGCACAACGGTGCTAGCGTGATTGACTATATGTTGTTCTCAGAAGCCACTCTAGAATGCATACAAAGCTTTACACTTGGTGAATGGAATCCGGAATCGGATCATAGGATGTTATGTATTGACCTCAAGTGTGGTAAACGGCCCGAGCATGTAGCCTCCAATCATGATGTGAATCATTTGTACCTACGTATAGACTTCAAACGAGCACTTATATATGCTGATATGGTGGACCAAATGTTAAGCATGATAGAGCATCAAGAGAGCCCAACATTAGAATGCAAGTGGAAAGTTTTCAAAGAAGTAATTTTCTCTTGTGCGAAGGAATGCTTTTCGGTGAAACAAATGTCTTGCAAAAGATCTAAGAAGGGTAGCACCAAGAAGAAATGGTTTGACATGGAATGTAGTCAAGCCCGAAAACACTTGCTAAGATTGGATGCAATCAAAGACAAGGAAGTTTACTTGGAATGTTCACACACATACAAAGCACTTGTTCAAAAGAAGAGGAGAAGGTGGGAAGTCGAAAAACAACTTCTTTTAGCACAAGAGAAAGCACATGCATGTGGCAAGTTTTGGCAAAATCTAAAAGGCAAGCGCGTTGAGAACTTTGGTGACTTGACTCTTGAGGATATGTATATGTATTGTAAGAATCTCTATGAGCAACCCAATGTTGATAAGATGGAGTGTTGTAGCTCCCTTCCGTTTATGTCTCCTTTCTTTACCATTGAAGATGTATGCCGCGCGCTTGAGAAACTTGCTACTCGCAAGGCAGGTGACCTTCAAGGTGTCAAGGCTGAAATGATTAAATGGACAAGCAAGAAAACACGATATTGGATATGCGATATGTTTAACCTTGCACTTCAGTATGGCATGCCTCATGGTTGGAGTGCAAATTGGATCAAACCTTTGCACAAAGGAGGAGATGTAAACAATGTGAACAACTATCGCACTATAATGGTTGGTTCTTTAATGGCAAAGTTATTTGGATGTATCATGGAGATGAAGATAAGTGAATGGGCTGAAAAGAATGGCAAACATGCACTTGGCCAAGCAGGTTTTCGAAAGCATCATAGCACTATTGATCACCTTGTCACTCTTCGAGTTCTTATGGAAGCGTCTCGATTGAAAGGGAAAAAGTTGTATTGTTGCTTTGTGGATTTCAAGAAATCTTTTGACATGGTACCGCGAGGAAATCTTTGGAGACGTATGCAAAGCCTTCAAGTGCCGAGAGAATTTATGCATGCAGTCTTTCGCATCTACCAAAAAGTGATATGTCGATTACGTATGGGAGATGGAATTTCAGAATTTTTTGCAAGCACTATTGGTGTCAAACAAGGATGCCCACTTTCCCCAACCCTCTTTGGGCTACTCATTGATGAATTGGAATGTATGGTTCTTGACTTTATGCAGCAAGAAGGCATAGAAGAGGTTAAGATTGGAAATGCGGTGATGATGCTTTTGCTTTATGCCGATGATGTAGTGCTCTTGGCACATACCTTAGAAGATGCACAAAAGCTTATGAGTGTCTTGGAACGCTTTTGCCTACATAGCGGGCTGATCGTGAATGGATCCAAAACCAAGGTTATACTTGTAAAGACCCTCAATGATGAAAATCCATGCATTGTATATAGCAATGAGAAACTTGAAGTGGTAGATCACTTCAAGTACCTTGGCCTTGAGGTTCCATCCAATCATAAATGGAAGGATTGTGCAATGCGTCGCTTGGAAGCCGGAAAGAGGGCCTATTATGCATTTGAGAACATGTGCAATGCAGGAGAGATCAAGTGTTGCGCTCTCAAAAAGTACCTCTTTGACACATTGGTGACACCGGTGCTTCTTTATGGAGTGGAGGTGTGGGGTGGAAGCATCGGGAAGTCTACTTGGAAAGAGTTTGAGAATGTGCAAAAGCGTTTTCTCACCAACTTTCTCCAAGTCAAGACACAAACACCCTACATGCTCTTACTTCTTGAGTCCGGATTGCTTCCCATTGAGGTCTTGGGCATGCAAAGGGTTGTGGAGTACATGCGTAAGACACAACGTAGCCCTTTGCATCGACTTCCTAGAATCGCATATGAAGCAAGTCAAATGGTTCAAAAGACATGCAAGAGCAAAATACTAAGTTCGGGGTGGATGCTTGATATCAAGAAATGGTTTGGAAGATGGGATGCATGTCACTTGGTCAAGGATGCGTCGATCGACTCCCAAGTTAATGAGGCCTTCTTACAACGCCAATGTATTACGGCTTGGGAGAAATCCGGAGGTTCTCGCTTCAGCCATTACACCACACAGGTTGCCCCAAACTACAAATCTCTCTTCTTCTCGGAACGAGGTAACCGAACCCATTCCTACATCCTTGAGCCCATCCCGTTGAGTGCGATCCGCACCATTGCCTCCATTCATCTAAGCTCCCATTCTCTACGCTGCGAGATAGGGCGTTGGGGAACTGGCGAGGAGTGTCATCGACTTTGCACCTTATGCCCTCGTCAAGTGCGAGAGAGTGAGTACCACACACTACTTGAGTGCTCAGCTTTTGACCACATTAGGTCCTCTTTTCCCCATATATTCAGCCATGATCTCTCCCTACATACCTTCCTCTCCCAACCACGATGTGGACTCTCTATTGCGACGCTCATTTCAGCCATTTTTGAGCATCGAGAGTCACTTATGAACTCCACTCACACCACGTGACATGTTCATTTGGTCCCATAGGTCATATTTGACCTCCCAGGACGATAATAGAACTATCTATCTATCTATTTGTCTATCTCTCTCTCTTTCTCTCTCTCTCTCTCTCTCTCTCTCTCTCTCTCTAGCCGTTTTTCGACCTAGTAGACAACAGTCCACTCTTTTGATCATAACTTCTTCATCCGAACTCCGATTTGGGTGATCTATAGCCTCAATCGAAGAGCACGAAGTCCTCTACGCATTGATGTTAAAACAGAAATTTTCAGAGTTATGGAAGGCATTTCTGTAGCAGCATTTCCAAAGTGAACAGGTTCAACAAAATTGATTCTCATCTCCTATTTTACATACAATGTCTTCCGGCACTCGCAAGGGTTCTTCTTCTCAACAAGGTCCACAACCATTGTGGAAAATGATCCAAAATCTCCTAAGTGTGGAGATAGAAACACAATCACCCAACCAACGACATCGGAAACCATGATCATGGCGTACTTGGTATCATTGCAAGAGACCGTAAATAAACAAGGCGAAGACTTACGAGCACTTGCAATGGAGAATGGCACACTAAGGGTACTTGTGGTTGAGAATGAGAATCTCAAGAGGACACTTGAGATGCAAACAACACGTTTGATGCAACTTGAAGAGGAAGTCAAGGAATGTAAACGCTCTCTTGTGGACTTGAATGCTTTGAAGGAGCGGATGAGCAAAGTAGACCATGACCATGTATTGAAAGAGGAGAAATTTGACACTGTGAGCTGGGATGTATGCGACATGAAAAATGTATGCACAAACAAGTCTTGGGCTGATGTATGTGGTAGCAATGTGGTTTCTAATTCCTCACTCATGCAAGCTATGGTTCAAACAAAGAATGTTGAGAATGTGGATGTGGAGGAGTTAAGGGAACGGGAGCGACGTTCCAAGAACATTGTTATTCATGGAAGTCCCGAAGAGAAGTTAGAGACACCTCCTTCTCTTGCCATTGTTATTGAAGATTTCTTCAAAACCCACTTTGGCATGTCCGGAGTTATGGTCTATTGAGCACATAGAGTGGGGAAGCAAGGAGCTCCTCGCTCGGGAGAACGGCCAATTGTATGCACCATGCCGGATGAGACCAAGCGAAAGATTATCCTTGATAATAGTTGGATCTATTTGAGGGATAGAAAATGTTTTGTATGTGAAGATCGCACTATTAAGCAACAAAATATGCGTCGCAAGGCATATGAGGAAAAGAATAATAAAAACAAGGAGATCTCTCATGAAGAAAATGTGCCCAAGGAGGAGGCAAGTCTCTCAAGCAAATAGGGATGCGTGACCTATGAGACCGAGTTACAATTGAAAATATGCTTTTGGAATTGTAATGGATACCCATGGAATGCGGGGGTTGGCATTGATGAACTAACAAGAAAAGCCGATGTTGTACTTCTTGTTGAAACTTGGGAGCATGATACACAAAGGATTAACGGCTTGGAGGATTACAATGCACATTCATTGATGTGGTCAAAGAATCTCAAGCAACGAAGAGGACAAGGAGGGTTAGCATGTATGGTTAAGAAAGGATTGGAAGATTTTGTATCAATTGTGAAAGATGACAAGTACAAACGTTATGTATGGCTTAAAATTATGACACCAAAAAGAGCACCCATTTTTGTAGCCGGTTGCTACATTCCTCATCATGATTCTCCCTTTTATGCTTGCATGGATAGAGATCAACCATTTTCTGATTTGGAAGAGGACATTGCTTATTTCAAAGGTGAAGGTGATGTTATTGTATTTGGGGATATGAATGCTCGCACAGAAACATTGCAACATGATACTCAACAACTTGATATGCCATACATTTCAAGGGAGTTGGAGGAAGTTCACTTGTATGATCGTACTTCAATGGATGAGAAAGAGCCGATCACTATGGAAAGTTACTTTTATGCATGTGTAATAGCACGGGTATGCTCATTGCCAATGGTGTATCTTTGTGGAGTGGAACCAATGGATTTACATGTAGGAGACATTATGGGGATAGTGTGATTGACTATATGCTACTCTCTGAAGCCATCATGTATCACATAAAGAGTTTTATGTTTGGTCAATGGACCCCGGAATCCGACCATTGCACCTTATGTATTGACCTTTCATGTGGAGAAGCAACTAAGCATGATAATCTCAGCCAAAGGAAAGAGAAGTTATCACTATGTATAGATTTCAAACGGGCACCAATGTACATTGAAATGGTTGAGAAAAAATTATGGATGACAAAGCTTCAATGTGATGCACCATTGGAAACTAAATGGAAAGCTTTCAAGAAAGCTATTTGTTCTTGTGCGAAAGAATGCTTTGCCATAAAGCATCTCCATGGCATCAACAAAGATAGATCACGCAAAAGGTGGTTTGATAAAGAATGTCAAGATGCTCGAAAGTCCTTGATAAAGCTTGATGCAACTATGGACAAATTCAACTATCAAAGTCATTTGCATACATACAAGGCATTGATTCAAAAGAAGAGAAGAAGATGGGAAGTAAAGCAACAAGAATTTCAAGTCCAAGAAAAGGCACATGCATGTGGAAGATTTTGGAGAAACTTGAGAGGCAAGCGGGTTGAGAATTTTGGTAGCTTGAGTCTAGTGGATATGTACACACATTGTAGGCAATTATATGAGGAAGCAAATACTGAAAAAATGCCATTTTATGGTTCACTCCCATGTATGCCGTCTTTTTTTACTATTGAGGATGTATGCGGTGGGCTTGAAAAGTTGGCCACTCGCAATTAAGCGGGAGATCTTCAAGGTATTAAGCCATAGATGATCAAATGGACAGGAGATTTTACCCATGAGTGGATGTGTGATATGTTCAGCCTTGCACTTCAACATGGTATGCCTTATGATTGGAGTACTAATTGGGTTAAGCCTTTGCATAAAGGAGGGGATGTAAAGAATGTAAGCAACTACCGGACTATAATGATTGGGTCTCTTATGGAAAAGTTGTTCGGGTGCATAATGGAGATGAAATTGAGTGATTGGGCTGAAGAGAATGACAAGCATGCAAAGGGACAAGCGGGTTTTCGTCGATGCCATAGCACCATTGATCATCTTGTCACTCTTTGTGTTCTCATGGAGGAAAGTCGGATGAAAGGCAAGCGATTGTATTGTTGTTTTGTGGACTTTAAGAAAGCCTTTGATATGATTCCACGTAACAATTTGTGGAGAAGGATGGAAGAACTCCAAGTGCCAAGTGAGTTTATACTTGCGGTTTCTCGAATCTATGAGAAGGTGATTTGTCAATTGTGTATGGGAAGAGAAATTTCAGAAATTTTTGTAAGCACTATTGGGGTTAAACAAGGATGTCCATTGTCACCAACTCTCTTTGGTCTATGCATCGATCAATTGGAACAAATGGTACTTGACTTTATGCAAGAAGAAGGCATTGAAGAGGTCACTATTTGCAATGCGGTAATCATGCTTTTATTGTATGCGGATGATGTAGTGCTTCTAGCACACACTTTAGAAGATGCACAAAAGCTTATGGTTGTCCTTGAGAACTTTTGCTTGCATAGTGGGCTGATTGTAAATGAATCCAAAACAAAGGTGATGCTTGTGAAAACCAACCATAAGGAGAAGCCATGCATTGTGTACAACAACGAGACACTTGAAGTTGTTGAGAGCTTTAAGTACCTTGGCCTTGAGGTTCCATCCAATCACAAGTGGCATGAATGTGCTATGCGTCGTTTGGAAGCGGGAAAGAGAGCATATTATGCATTTGAGAACATGTGTAATGCGGGAAACATCAAGTGTTGGGTTCTCAAGAAGTATCTTTTTGATGCATTGGTGACACCGGTTCTTCTTTATGGAGTTGAAGTGTGGGGCGGGAGCATCTCAAAGTCTACTTGGAAAGAGTTTGAGAATGTCCAAAAGCGTTTTCTTACAAACTTTCTCCAAGTTAAGACACAAACACCATATATGCTCCTACTTCTTGAGTCGTGATCTCTTCCAATTGAGGTTATGGGCATGGAAAGGGTTGTGGAGTACATGATAAAGATGCGTCAAAACCCCTCACATCGACTTCCTACAATTGCATGGGAAGCAAGCAAAAAAGTTCAAAAGACGCATAAAAGCAAGATCTTGAGCACGAGATGGATGCAAGACATAAAGAAGTGGTTTGGGAGATGGGATGCATTACACTTGCTACATGATGCTTCAATTGACTCTCAAGTGAATGAAGCTTTTCTACAATGCCAATGTATTACGGCTTGGGAGAAATCCGGTGGGTCACGCTTCATACATTACACCACCTATATTGCCCCCAACTACAAAACCTCCGCGATACGCACTATCGCAGCAATTCGGCTTAGCTCCCATTTCCTTCGATGCAAGATAGGGCGTTGGGGCAATGGAGAAGAGTCAAATCGATTGTGCACATTATGCTCACTGCAAGTTCGAGAGTCTGAGTACCACACACTACTAGATTGCTCAGCTTTTGATCACATCCGAACTTGCTTCTCTCATATTTTCAGCCATAACTTAGACCTACACACTTTCCTCTCCCAGCCAAAGTGTGGGCTCTCGATTGCGACTCTCATCACTACAATTTTGGAGCATCGAGAGTCACTCATCAGCCATACACATACTACATCACATGTAACTTTGGTCCCATAGGTCATATTTGACCTCCGAGGACGATAATAAAATCTATCTATCTATCTATCTATCTCTCTCTCTCTCTATCTCTATCTCTCTCTATTTATCCCTCTCCATTTATCTCTCTCTCTCTCTCTCTCTCTCTCTCTCTCTCTCTCTCTCTCTCTCTCTCTCTCTCTCTCTCTCTTCCTCTCCCTCTCTATCTATTTCGCTTCTCCTCTATTTTATCTCTCTCTATATATATCCCTCTCCATTTACCTCTCTCTTGATCTATCTCTCTTTCTCTCTCTCTCTCTCTCTCTCTCTCTCTCTCTCTCTATATATATATATATATATATATATATCTCTTTCTCTTTCTCTCCATCTCTATCTATTTCCCTTCTCCTTTCCATTTATCTCTCTCTCTCTATTTATCCCTCTCCATCTATCTCTCTCTCTCTCTCTCTCTCTCTCTATCTATCTATATATATATATATATATATATATATATCTAACAAACTTAACATTTCTATCTAACATTCACTATCTCTAGCAAACCTAACATTTGCAATCTATCAAGCCGAGCAAAGCAACCATTTCTAAATGAACGACGTATGTCATGATATCTCTATATTTTTATTTTTGTAGGGTTTATGCATGTTAGTGTGTGTGTGTGTGTGTGTGTGTGTGTGTGTAGTAGAAAACAATAGGGAAAGAGGGGGGAGGAGCGTTGTTTTGTGTTTACCTTTCCTTGTAGTGCGGTTGCCGGCTAGGTTGAGCTTCCAAGGACGAACGTGGAAAACCCCCTTCAAAGAACTCCTCCTTGACCGGAACGTGCGTGTGTGTTTGTGTGTGTGTGTGTGTATGTGTTGATGTTATGCTTGAGATGGAGTAGAGAGAGAAGGTGTAGGGAGAGGGGGGGGGGGTTGGGCGATGGCGGAGAGGAAGGAGAGTAGAGTATGCAGAAAAAACATGGCATCCTCTCCCTTCTTGCCTATTTTAGGCGCTAGTCATTACCGTGCATATTACCGCGCCCATTACCACGTCTATTACCACATCCGGTCATTTCAAACAGATACATGTGAATCTGAGGTTGCAGGGAGGGGGGGGGGGGAACCACCTCCTCTACCCTTAGCTATCCATTATTCAATTTTTTAGCCTTTTGAGTTTTTTTATGAAGATTTTTTTTTTAAATGGATACTTTATGTTGTAGTACTTTAAAATGTTTGTTAATTGCATTTTTTAAGTTCTCTTTTAGTTAAAAATAAATTTAGCACTCATTGTCATTTATTCTCTTTGAACTTAACTTCATGTAATTTTATTAATGGAATTTAGGTCTTTTATTATTATTTATTGTTTAGGACACATGACTAAATAAACAACATTTTGCGTGTGCAGGACATCGACTGGGATGATCGTGGTTGGAGTAAGCAAATTGTCGATGCACTACTTCTGTAAGCAAAATTCAGTTGGAGTAATGCAAGTGTCGATGCACTACTTCTGTAAGCAAAATTCGGTTGGAGTAATGCAAGTGTCGATGCACTACTTCTGTAAGTATGGAATATGGCTTTTATATACTCTTCACTCGCTTTATGGTGCCATCTTCTAGCAATTATACCAATACGCACGTTTGTTGTAGTTTGATGGGAAAAAGGTTGCCAGAAGATCACCACATGCCTCAAGATCATGGACGAGTTAGATCGTATGTCATTGCACTTGGAATGGAGTATGAGCGCATCCATGCGTGCATCAACGATTGCATGCTATACTGCAATGAGCACGCACATGCTACCTCAGGTCCCGTGTGCTGTGAGGAACGATACAAGACCGGAGTGAGTGGGGCGCACCTACCCCGCAAGGTATTGAGACATTTTCCATTAATACTTCGCATCCAACACATGTTTAAAAATAGGTCTACAGTGGATCTTCTTGCGTGGCACGCCAACCATCACTGAAATGATGGAATGATGCGTGTTCGTGCCGATTCAGCTGCATGGAGGCACATCAAAACTCAATGGCTAGAGTTTGGGTTGGAGCCTCAACACTTGAGGCTTGGATTAGCAAGTGATGGTGTCAACCCCTTCGGCACTAAGTCTACTTTATGGATCCCTTGGCCTGTGGTGATCATCAACTACAATATTCCACCATGGGAGACAACCAAGAAGGACAATATACTTCTTTCCTTGCTTGTGCCAGGGAAGTACAAAGTGTCAAATATTGACATCTATCTCGAGCCCCTCATCGAGGAGTTGGAGGAGTTATGGAGAGGCATTCCTATTGTCGATGTCTCACTTGCAAAGGGGGGGGGAGAGGCCATTGTGAGGGAAATCCTTATGTAGACTATGCATGACTATCCTGGGCTTGGAGAGATTTCTGGTAACCCCCTTTCCTCTATCTCTCTCTCTACCTTTTCCTCTCTCCCTTTAGTTCACTTTAGTTCACTCATCTCTCTAACAATATGATATGTATGCAGGGTTGTCCACATCAGGGAAACAATGCATGTCCTACCTGCTGGCCATCGTTCGTGATGGAGAGGCCCAATTCCTTGCGCAAGGTAATCTATCTAGACAACCATCATTTCTTACCCCAAGGGCATAAGAAGCACAAGGCTCCAATAAATGGGAAGACCCCTCTAAAGCTCATGATGGCAGATTGGGCAACCATTTGGGAAGAACACCACAACAACAATCTAGCTATGTGTCCTCCACCACAATGTATGTCAAGGTATTTCATATTTTTAAGGCTTCCATATTGGAAGGACTTAAAAATATACCGCTTGGATCCCATGCACATATTCAAGAATGTAGCCCAAACAGTGATAGCCATTTTTCGGCTCTCCGTAATTGCCATAGTAAGTTAACCCACCCTATCAAATCACTTAAACACTATGGCTATCCCTACCATTTCACTGTACATAGGTGTGTGTGAGTTAGGGGACTTCCCCCATATTTTCTTAAAAACCCTGAATTAGCTAGTCCCTGGGCTAGTTGAGCCAAAAAAAATAAAAAAATAAAAAATAAAAGAAAAAATAAAATAAAAATTATAAGTATATTATGGCCCATTTGTGTGTAAATATTTCATTGTATATAGGGCCTAAATAGAAGGATTTTCATAATTATTTTGGTATTTATTTAAATATTTCTACCTATGGTGTGTTATTTATGCTATGTACATTGACTCATCCTTACCATATTTTTTCTTACCATTTTGCATACTCTTTATTCCATATAAAAATAATTTTATGCAAGCTTCTCTTATTTTTGGTGTAACTCCATCCTAACAAAAATCCAAAAAAACTAGTTCTATTTATGTGTATATTTTTTCACTATTGTGATTTTTTCCTTCCTACATCTATTCTTTATTACTCTCATAAATTAGACCACCAAAAATATTCATCTTTTTATGGTAGACTTATAATGAGAGAGATTTATTTTGACCCCTTTATATTTTTTCCACCTATATTATTTATATTTGACATGTACATATTTTTTAGACCCCTCAATATTTGATTTTCTTAGTTGTACTATTCATTTATATCATGATCTCAACAATATCTTTAATTATAGACCTACCAAATAAGGTCAAGGGTATGTGGAATGCATGCATGCACCATGGGGAGCTCACTCTTGGAGGTATTCAAAAGAATCATCCAAAGAAAGACCTCACAAGGACTTTGTAAAATGGAAAAAACAGTCGGTTTTGCTAAATTTTTAAAGATCACATGCTCCCCGAATTTGAAAAGGTGATACAAACAAAAGTTGTAGCTCGTGATCTGAACTTTCACCTCAAATGTTTTCATATTTTTTTGAGCTACGAGATGTGAGCTATGATTTTATTGGTGGACCCCAGTTTACCCATGCTATGCAGCCACACTCCCTCTTCCACTTTATCATTTTCCTCTTTCACACACACTCCTCCCTCTCCTTCCCACTCCCAAACCTGCAACTGCCATGTCCTAATTCACCCTCTTCACCATTGCCACATCTCTCACACCTCCATAGCCTTCATTCTCCATTTCTACACCCTATGTGTCCCCCTTTCTCTCTACATATATGTCCATATTACCATACTCTCCAACTTTGTAAAGAACTTCAAAAAATTAGCAAAAATCCAAAGATAACCTCTGCAAATGAAGGCTTTTATCATGAATTTTCCAAGGTTTGAAATAACATAGCTTCATCGACACGCGCTGCTTCGCCATGCTCACTGCGTCTTCTTCCGGTGCTGTAAAGAGGTGAATGTCAACTTCTCCAAAGCTTCAACCTCTCTTTACAAGCTCATCCCTTATCTAACTCTTCTCATCATATATCTCACCATTTGGTGAATGATTTTGTAAATATTTTTTAGTGATAATTACTAACTACTAACCACTAACCTTATTGTAAAATGCACCCTCTACTAGAGTAGGCACTCCGAAATTATTCATTCAATCCTCTCTCCTATCATCCTCAATAATTCTCTTCCCTTGAGCCCACATCAATGTGACTCAAAGGACAAGAGAGACCCACCCTCATTAAAATAAAAAAAAATGCATAATCTTTTATTCCTTCGAATAAACGTGATTAGGCCTAATCCTAATTGGGGGTTCTAAAACCTATAAATAGAGCCCTTTTCTCCCTTGTAAATGATCACATGATCACACCACCCTACACCATTCTCAACACATAACACACCACTCTTCAAGCCTAGTTGTGTAGAGTGTGTGTATTGTGAGTGCTTTATTCCATCACTACACATAGGTGCATGGAGAAGCTTGAAGTTAGTTATGCCATCTAGAGGTGTGGAGTGATACTATACTCTGCAATCACACTTGTTGCCTACTCTTGTCCAGAAATAAGATTCATAGTTTTGGGTGCAATTGTATGCTGCAACTACGACTCTTCTCTCCAAATTGACTTGATAAGTTGGATCATCAGGTGGTTGAAGGTATATTGTCCTTGAAGTTTGTTGTGCCATTTCATGCTTGGTGGTTTGAGGGCTTGTTGAATTGTTTGCCTAAAAGGTCAATTGTAAGAGGGTGCTCGGTGAGAGGGCTCCCGTGACTCTAAGACAATTTGTGTGTTGGCAACAAGGTCAAGTTTTGTGTTCTCTCTCTATCAAGCTTTGTGTGCATCTAGTCTTTAAGGCTAAGATTGAGTTGCTCAAGTTGATTTGTGCTCTTTACCTCTCTGTGGCGTGGTGAATGTTTGTGTTTGGTGTGTGTGGCTATCTTGCATTCCCCTCTCTTTGTGCGTTTGAGTACAAGGAGATATCACGGGCGTCCTAGTTCGCATCTACAACTAGGTGGTGCCCCTTTTCTTGTTTGGTTTCTGGCTGTGGGTTGTTTTTGTCTCTGATTGTGCTTGCCCCAGCCCCAACTGAGTAGCATGGGAGCCTCGAAGGGTGTTTAGAGGCCGCTCTTCTTGTTGCCCCGCCCCGGACCGCCTCAAATTGGTGCCTCCATTGAGGACGGCTTGTGTTTGTTTTGTGTAGACTCAACCTTTAGCATAATCAAGTAGCTTGCATGAATCACGAGAATTTTTATATTCCCTTTATTCCCATTGCAAGGCAAAAGGTACACATAATTGTTAGTACTAAGTTGCAATTTCAACGTGTAATTCGTAGAGTTTTAGGTCCTCTTAGGTTGGCAGAGATAAACACATCAGTAAATCCTTTTATTTTTCCTCGCATTAGGTACAACCTTAGTTTGGACGTCTATATTTTTTTTTGTTTTAAGCATAAGGTCATGCATAGACAATGGATAATGGCCCAAGAATAGAGGTTTTCCCCTTTCATTTCACTCCACACATTAGAATAAACATTGCAATTAGTAGAAAAATCCATTTTCAACAACGTATGGTGTTCATGTTTGGTGCCCAAAGAGTAGGAGAAATTCTCGCATCACCAAACCCTGTCATCCTGCCCCTTGTTGATTATCATAGGTCATTTGATGTGAATATTTTTATTTTTTTGTAGAATAGATTGCAATTTAGAAAACATTATTGTGTAAATTTTTTTAAGAAAGAAAAATAAAACCGTGTTGTCACTTTGAAACCGATTCAATGGAGGCCCAACGCCAAATGTCTGGATATCCTCTTTTCTTTGGAGACCCTCGAGAGAATGCAGAATTATTTTTAGCAAATTTCAAGATGTCTTGTCGTATCAAGAGGATAGTAACTGATCAAGAACGCGTAGACATGTTTGAAGTGGTCCTTAGGAAAGATTCTAGCACTTGGTTTGACTCGTTGCCTGAGGAAGTTAAAGAGAATTACACGGAAGTTGTGAATCATTTCAAGAGATACTTCTTTGATGCCCAAAACACTCAAAAACTATGGCAAGACATTGTTTTTCATAAGCAAAAAGACTTAGATGACTGCTACTTGTACAAGCAAGAGTTTCTACGTCTTTGGGCTCTATGGATACGAAATGTTGCTAACCCTGGTGATGGTGCAGAATTTCTAAAGAAGGAGAGGTTCATAGCCGGCGGACTCTTTCCTGACCTTAAGGTAAAAGTTGAGGCGGGTCCACCTACTACCTTTGATGCAACTGAAACTAGGGCTGCTGAGAAATATAGGAAACTCAAGTGCCTAAGGGGAGAGGTTCCAATAGAAGGTCTTAGACCCAAAGGTAAGTCACAAGCATCAACATCTAAGGAACTTCTTGAAGTAACGATGGAAGTGATTGAAAAGTTAAATGAATCTTTAAGCAACTTGTCAATTCACCTTGCACAAGCTGTAGGTCCAAAAGGATAAGCAAGGAAGTCCGAAGAGCGAGATCCACAACCTAGGAGAGACTTACAATGTTGGAATTGCGGAGAGTCTGGACATGGGATGTATAATTGTCCTTGGCCTCGTGGGGAGCCAGGGAGACCTAACTTGAATTACCCAGTGATGAATGTAGGTGAAGGAACTAGTCAGCAACCACGGCTTCTACAAAGGCCAAATGGAGCAAGACCACCTCCACAAGCAGTGGAAGGAGTTCCACCTTTGCCATACCCAAATGTGCATGTGGTAGAGGTGAAAAACTCAAAAGAGGTTGACATGGAAGCAAATGGCATTAAGCGTGGTCGAGGAAAAGGTAAAGAGAAAGAAGGTGTCACATCATAGAGTGACCATGGACGAGGCAAGAAGGCAAAGGAGACCAAGGAAGCTAAGAGGACTTGACGTCGTATCAATCTCCAAGACTTCCCTCTTGGACATGGTATGGCTCCATACAACCTATTGGAAGACATGAGAGGTAAGGGTCCTGATATCTCATGGCCTCAGTTTCTTGCATTATTCCCACAAGTTAGGAGGGATTTAACAAAGGCAGTTAGCACTAGGAGAAAGGTAAAAGAGAGTGTGCCGGTTGTAAAAATTGCACATGCTGAAATGAATGAGGATATTACACCTGTGCTAGATTGTTACATCAAAGGAAGATTGGTTAGGAAAGGTCTAGTGGATGGGGGTGCACAAATTTGCATCACGACAGAGAGACTCATGCAAAAACTAGGCATGCACATCCATGAGACACCTGAAATTAAAGTCAAGATGGAAAACAATAGCAAAGCTAGGTGTGTAGGCATTGTAAAAATGTCTCTGTGGAGGCCTTTGGCATTAAGAAGGCAGTGGATTTCTATGTCATGTCTACCAAATGAAATGGTTACCCATTTATCCTAGGGAGACCATGGCTAATGAAAATGCGAGCTTTGCAGGATTGGGAGAGTGGAAAGCTAATTTGCAGGAATGACAATCATAAGAAGGTTGTCTTTGACATGAAGGAGCAATGCCAAGAGGAGCTCCATGAAGAATCATCTCAAAGTGAGACGGAGGAAGGCTGGATCGATAGCACTTCAGAAGAAGAAAGTAGCGGTAGCATTACTGAAGAGGAGTCTTACATCGAAGTCGTGGGGGTAAGGTTTAATCCAAACAACCAAGCGACCTCTTGCCCAGGTTTGGAAGAGGTAGGTTCCCAAGAGAACCAAAATGTGCAAGATGAAGGAATGTTAGAAAGTATGTTGTCTACAACACTTACAAAGGACGAAAGAGAGGAGTTCAAATCTGTGCTAAGGAAATGTCCTAGGATTTTCGCTAAAGACTACACCGATGTGCGTGGAGTAGATGTTGTTCAACACAAAATTGAGTTGAAGCCAGAGGCCACACCTAAGGCTGAGAAGCTACGAAGGCTAGGAGTCATCAAGGAGCAGGATTTACTCAAGGAGGTAAGAAAGCTTCTAGCAGTAGGTTTCATTTATCCAGTGGAGAATTCAGAGTGGGTCTCTCCCGTTGTTGTCACTCCTAACAAAAATGGCAAGTGGAGGGTGTGTGTGGATTACCGTCCACTTAATCCCCTCCCATTTCAAGATGAGATACTAAATGAGGTAGCTGGTCATGATAAGTACACTGTGTGTGATGGCTACTCGGGTTACTTTCAAATAGGTATCGCATTGGAAGATCAGTTGAAAACAACCTTCATCACTCCTTGGGGTTGTTATGCTTTTAGAGTCATGCCATTTGGACTGACAAATGCTCCTGCAACTTTCCAACGCTTCATGAACATGGTGTTTCAAGAATTCTTTGGAAAGTCCATTAGGGTTTTTATTGATGATTTTTGCATTTATAGCTCAAAATCATTGCATCTACAAAGGGTAGAAGAAGGTTTAAAGAATCTCTATGACATGGGATGTCAACTCAACCCTGGCAAATGTCACATAGGTGAGGATGAAGTGATCTTGCTTGCTCACAAGGTTTCCTATAAAGGCATTGAGGTGGATCCTTCAAAGGCAAAGGCTCTTATTGAGCTCCCACCACCCAAGAATCTCAAAGAGGTCATCTCATTCATTCAAAAGGTGAAGTATATGTCACGCTTTATTCACTTAGCTTCGGAGTTTCTTCATCCTTTGCAAAAGTTGACACAACAAGTAGAATTTGCATGGTCTTATGAGCTTGAAGAGTACTTTTGTAACATTAAAGTAATTTTGTCAAAGCTACCAATACTCATGCCTCCTTGTTGGGAGTACACATTCTTTGTTAGCTCTAGTGTTGGGAAGGAAACAATTGGTGCGGTTTTGCTACAACAAGATCCCCATAGTACCCGGATGCGACCCATCTACTTTGCTAGTAGGGTCATGAATGCTTTGAAGAGAGGCTACACGGAGGCAGAACTCATGATGCTTTCTCTCATGTTTGCGGTGAGAAAGTTTAGATCCTACTTGCTACCAAAACCTTTTGTAATTCTCACTGCAAAAAATTTGTTTCCTTGGGTGTCATCTCAAATGAATCTTAGCACTAGAGGCTCAAAGTGGATTATGGAATTGCAAGAGTTCTAATAATTTTTCAAGGTAGAAGATAGTGTGCGTGCACAATTGGCAGGGATCCTTCCTTATAGGGTACATGAGAAGGAGATTAAGGTGTCTGAAATAAACACTTTACCATTGCCACCACCGAAAAGTAGTCCTAATTCTTTTACCTTGTTCTTTGATGGAGCTTTTTGACGAGTCACAGGAAAAGTAGGGGGAGGGCTAGTATTGCTCAACCCAAGTGGGGAGGTGGTCATGAAAGAGAAGGTCAATCTACCAGGTTCAACTAGCAACAATGAAGCACAATATGACACACTACTTCATGGTTTAAAGATATGCATTGGCCAGGGTATACAATGTCTCATGGTAAAAGGGGATGCACTTCTCATTGTGAAGCAAATTTTAGGCATTTGGGCATGCAAGAATGAAAGCCTAAGGACAAAAGTTCATGCCATTTGTAGATTGTTTAATCAGTTTGAAGAAGTGCAACTATATTATATTACTAGGAAACAAAATGAAGATGCCGATTTACTTGCACAACAAGCAATTACATGTGTTGAGAAAAAAGTGCAGGTCATCATGGTGGCAGCAACTGTCAAGCAACCAAGATACCAGGGATTGGAGTTATTGACTCCCATTATTAGCTACATTTTGGAGGGTGAGTTTCCACAAGACTTCACGAAGGCTCAAAAGAGGAGACTCATGAAAAAGGCAAGTGCGTATCTCTTTCTAGAAGGATCCCTCTATCAAAGAGCAGAAGAGTACCAACTATCAAGGAAATTCCAGCCATTCTAAAAGGTTTGCATGAAGAGGCACGTGGTGGTCATTTTGCCCAAGAGTTAACTGTGAAGAAGATTTTGCTTGCGGGGAATGTTTTGCCAAGTTTGCACATTGATGTTCAACATTGGTGTAAAAGTTGTCACAACTGTCAGATTAATGGAAACAAGCGTCTGTTACATGGTCTACGTTAGTTATTCCTTGCAAATGGTCCATTTGAAAAATGGGGCATTGATGCTATGGGTCCATTGCCTAGGACTAAAAATGGGAAATCGTATATCTTGGTGGCCATAGACTACATGACGAGATGGGTAGAAGCACAAAGTGTGGCAAAGGTAAATGAGAGGACAGTGAGCAAATTTGTCTACACTCACATTTGTTGTAGATTTGGCACACCTTTGGAGATTGTTTCTGATAATGGTCCTGGGTTTAGAAAGGGCTTGCTCACAGAGGTCTATGAAGAACTTCACATTCTACATCGTCATAGTACACCCTACTATCCCCAATCCAATGGTCTGGTAGAAAAAGCTAATGGTGTCATTGCAGGCATCATTAGAAAGATGGTGAGAAATAAGACAAAGTTGTGAGATGACTTCTTTGATGGTGCCTTGTGGGCGTATCAAACCACATATAGGGAAGCCACGGAGTTTACACCATTTCACTTGGTCTATGGTCAAGAGGCTTTACAACCAATTGAGCTCAACATTCCAACAATGCGACTTTATGGCAAAGCAGCACAAGATGATCAAGAAGCATGGATGGATCGACTTCTTACCTTAGCTGAGCTTGAGTGGAAAAGAGAAGCAGCATACGAGTGCTACAAGAGGAAAGCCACGCAGGCAAACGAAAAGCTTGACAAGAAACTAAAGGACAAAGGCATCAATGAAGGAGATCTTGTGCTAAGGTATGACAATTGACTCGACAATCGTTTTGATGCCAAGTTTGAAACTAGATGGCAGGGGCCATACATAGTCAAGAAGGATTTCAATTCAAGTTATTATCAAATTATGGACTTGAATGCGAAAGAAAACTCCCGGAAGATAAACAGGTATCGCTTGAAGACTTATTTGAGTCCCCTTCTACCAAAGGATCTACCAAAGATCTGTCAAAAGGTAGCTATCTCTTGTAGGTATTGTTCCGTGAATCGTGAGTGTAACTCAAACCAAAATTCTCAGGAGCCAAACAATGAAGATCTCGTCAAGGACTCTGAAGCACTCTCTTTAGAAAAGATGCTCTATGATGATACATGAATATACCATCATCCTGGGGGAGGGCTAATGATAGCCATTTTTCAGCTCTCCGTAATTGCCATAGTAAGTTAACCCACCCTATCAAATCACTTAAACACTATGGCTATCCCTACCATTTCACTGTACATAGGCGTGTGTGAGTTAGGGGAGTTCCCCCATATTTTCTTAAAAACCCTCAATTAGCTAGTCATTGGGCTAGCTGAGCCAAAAAAAATTAAAAAAAAAATTTAAAAAAATTTTATAAGTATATTATGGCCCATTTGTGTGTAAATATTTCATTGTACATAGGGCCTAAATAAAAGGATTTTCATAATTATTTTGATATTTATTTAAATATTTCTACCTATGGTGTGTTATTTATGCTTTGTACATTGACTCACCATTACCATATTTTTTCTTACCATTTTGCATACTCTTTATTCCATATAAAAATAATTTCATGCAAGCTTCTCTTATTTTTGGTGTAACTCCATCCTAACAAAAATCCAAAAAAACTAGTTCTATTTATGTGTATATTTTTTCACTATTGTGATTTTTTCCTTCCTACATCTATTCTTTATTACTCTCATAAATTAGACCACCAAAAATATTCATCTTTTTATGGTAGACTTATTATGAGAGAGATTTATTTTGACCCCTTTATATTTTTTCCACCTATATTATTTATATTTGACATGTACATATTTTTTAGACCCCTCAATATTTGATTTTCTTAGTTGTACTATTCAGTTATATCATGATCTCAACAATATCTTCAATTATAGACCTACCAAAAAAGTTCAAGGGTATGTGGAAAGCATGCATGCACCATGGGGAGCTCACTCTTGGAGGTATTCAAAAGAATCATCCAAAGAAAGACCTCACAAGGACTTTGTGCAATGGAAAAAACAATCGGTTTTGCTGAATTTTTAAAGATCACATGCTCCCCGAATTTGAAAAGGTGATACAAACAAAAGTTGTAGCTCGTGAGCTGAACGTTCACCTCAAATTTTTTCATATTTTTTTGAGCTACGAGATGTGATCTATGATTTTATTGGTGGACCCCAGTTTACCCATGCTATGCAGCCACACTCCCTCTTCCACTTTATCATTTTCCTCTTTCACACACACTCCTCCCTCTCCTTCCCACTCCCAAACCTGCAACTGCCATGTCCTAATTCACCCTCTTCACCATTGCCACATCTCTCACACCTCCATAGCCTTCATTCTCCATTTCTACACCCTATGTGTCCCCCTTTCTCTCTACATATATGTCCATATTACCATACTCTCCAACTTTGTAAAGAACTTCAAAAAATTAGCAAAAATCCAAAGATAACCTCTGCAAATGAAGGCTTTTATCATGAATTTTCCAAGGTTTGAAATAACATAGCTTCATCGACACGCGCTGCTTCGCCATGCTCACTGCGTCTTCTTCCGGTGCTGTAAAGAGGTGAATGTCAACTTCTCCAAAGCTTCAACCTCTCTTTACAAGCTCATCCCTTATCTAACTCTTCTCATCATATATCTCACCATTTGGTGAATGATTTTGTAAATATTTTTTAGTGATAATTACTAACTACTAACCACTAACCTTATTGTAAAATGCACCCTCTACTAGAGTAGGCACTCCGAAATTATTCATTCAATCCTCTCTCCTATCATCCTCAATAATTCTCTTCCCTTGAGCCCACATCCATGTGACTCAAAGGACAAGAGAGACCCACCCTCATTAAAAATAAATTAAAAATGCATAATTGTTGAAATTAGGGTTGCAGAGAAACACACACAGCTTGGAGAAGACGAAGGAAGCTCAAGGCACACAATAGAGAGTGTGTTACTTAGTGTGCAATGGAAAGATAGATAGCCCTAGAGTGATGGGCGTATATACAATGCACGGGGGAAAAAACCTCCTAAAGAGGGAAAAAAATGCCCCGGCGGTCCTAGTGTGTTCACACACATCACTACCACATGTATATGGTAACAAATCCCCCCTGGAGTGATGCGGTGAACGAGAGCTGGCACATGAGTAAAGGGAAGTGCCATGCCCTGAGGACAGGATCAGTCCACAAAGGGGAGTAAGCCCAAAGCTTTGCGGAAAGCTTCAAGATTCTCACGAGACAATGCCTTTGTGAAAAGATCTGCAAGGTTGTCCTGTGTTGGCACATAAGCCAAGTTGATCTCTCCTGCTGAGAGCCTCTCCCTGACATAGTGGTAATGCACCTCAAAGTGCTTTGTGCGAGCATGAAAAACTGGGTTCCTCGCAACTGCCAATGCGCTTTGACTGTCAGTGTAGATAGTGTTGGCAGTGTCCTGACCAACACCCAAGTCAGCCATAAGGCGTCTGAGCCATACACACTCAACCGTAGCTGTGAAGACTGCCCTGTACTCAGCCTCACAACTCGAAGTGGCCACAGTAGGTTGCTTCTTGCTCAACCATGATATACATGAACTGCCAAGCATGAAACAAAAACCACTTGTGGACACTCACGTGTCAAAACAACTAGCCCAATCTGAGTCCGAAAAAGCATGTAAGTCTGGCGGCAATGATCCCCCCTTGGGATAAAACAAGCCAAGATGTAAAGTGCCACTAAGGTAGCGGAAAATCCTCTTGACAGCCTGCCAATGCTTAGACCCTGGGCTATGCATAAATCTGCTGACCTGCGAGACTGCAAACTTGCATACATAAATGAGGCAGCCAACAGCAGTTTGGTAAAGAGTGACATCAGCAGGATCGCCAGCATCATGTAGACTCAACTTCAAACCTGTTTCCATGGGAGTGGCAATAGGTTTGCAATCCTCAAGTCCAAACTTACATAGCAATGTCTCTATGTAACTTTTCTGACACAAGGCAATACCACCATCACACTGCTTAAACTGTATACCCAAGTAATGATGCAACAGCCCCAAATCTTTCATCTTGAAAGTAGCATTCAAATCAGCCTTAAATTCAGCAATATGTCTCTCATTTGGTCCAGTGATCAGCAAATCATCAACATAAAGAACCACAATGAGAAATACATCATCCTCACGCTTTACATACAATGTGCTTTCTGTTGGACTGTTACGAAAGCCTCGTTTAACCAAATGAGTGTCAGCTTTCTCATACCAAGCACGAGGAGATTGCTTCAACCCATACAAAGCCTTCTTACATTTGCACACTTTGTCCTCTTGTCCTTTTATGACAAAACCGCGAGGCTGCGTTACATAAACTTCCTCAAATATGTCACCATTCAAGAAAGCAGTAACAATGTCTGATTGATGTACATCCCAACCAAAATGAGCTGCCAATGCACATAGAAAACGCACAGTAGTCATACGACAAGTGGGAGCAAAAGTCTCTTCATAATCTATGCCTTTTTGTTGTGCATAACCCTTTGCAACAAGTCGAGCCTTATGGCGATCGATCTCACCATCCGGCTTGCGTTTCAACTTGTAAACCCACTTCGTACCAATGGCCTTTTTGCCAGGAGGCAAATCACATAAAGTCCATGTGTCATTCTCTATAAGTGCATCATATTCTGATTTCATGGCAGCAATCCAATTTTCTGAATTCTGTGCTTCATCAAAAGACAGAGGCTCCTCAACATCATGTAAACTAGACACAGCCAAAGCATAACAATCTGATGCATAAGATGCATGGCGAGAGCCTGAACGAGTACGACTAGATAAAGGTGCATCCAATTTACTGTCACGCAAAGTGTGCACCAGCCATTTTGGCATACCTCTAGCCTGCTCATTTTCAGCCCTTTCCTCATCAAGTACATCATGTACATCTGCATCAGTAATAGGCTGTTCTAAAACATTTTCAGAAACCCCCATAGGCTGTACATTTGCCTCATTGGAACTTACATTCGTATTTCCACCACTGAAAAGAGGCAACAAAGTGTCATAAATGTCCTGTGAGCTTACATTACTGTCTCTAGTACATGACAGCAAGGGTTGAACAGAATCTTCCACAAACACTACATCCCGTGAAACCAGAATACGTTTTGTTTGCGGATGATACAACCTGTAACCTTTGCTTTCAGCACTATAACCAACAAAAATACATTTGACAGCCTTATCATCCAATTTTCTGCGCTGCACTTGTGGCACCAAAGCATATGCCAAACAGCCAAAAACACGCATGTGCTCAATAGAAGGTTTTCTATCATGCCATGCTTCATATGGAGTAATAGACTACAAAGCTTTCGTAGGACACCTGTTAAGTACATAAGTGGCACACATGATGGCCTCAAGCCAAAAAGAATGCGGCAAAGCTTGACTTTTGACCATACATCGTGCCATTTCTGTTAGTGACCTGTTTTTCCTCTCAGTAACACCATTTTGCTGAGGTGTATAAGGCACTGTACATTGGTGTTTTATCCCACGACTAGCCAGAAATGCATTAAATTCATGAGACATATACTCCCCCCCTCGATCGGAACGGAGGGTGCCCATAGTACATTTTGAGACATTTTCAGCCATAGCCAAAAATTGTTTGAAGCACATAAAAACTTCGGACTTCGCTTTAAGCGGAAATACCCACGCATGCCTGGAGTAATCATCAATGAAAGTCACGAAGTATAGGTAATTGCCCAAGGACGGAGTTTGCATGGGCCCACAAACGTCACTATGCACAAGCTGCAACCTGCATGTGGCCCTAACTGAACCATCCTTTGGAAACTTAGAATGCTGCATTTTACCTAGAATACAGCCTTCACAAACATGTTTGATAGGTGCTTCAAGAGGCGGCAAAGAAGTAACCATATCAGATTTCTGCAAACGCAGCAAACTGGCAAAATTCAGATGACCAAAACGTGCATGCCAAAGTTTTGCATCTGAAATAGCCCTTGAATCTGCAACAGCATTTGCAAAATTTTGTCCACACTTGTCATACAAAGTGAGCTTATACAGCCCACGGCACAAAAGCCCAGATGCAACAATTTCATCACCAAAACTGAGATCATGAACTGTACATCTGTCATCCACAAATTTGACTACAAGTCCAAGTCTAGCAAGTGCGGATACAGACAATAGATTCTTCTTGATCCCAGGTACATAAAGTGCATCAACAAGTGTGAAGGAACTGCCATTAGCAGCAGTGAGCACAATCTTTCCAACTCCCTGAACTGGATAAGAGGCGTTGTTGGCACAAGTGACTGAATTCCCATGAGGGACAGACTCGAGAGAGGTAAACAATTCACGATGTGAGGTAATGTGCTTTGTAGCACCACTGTCGAAATACCACACATGTGAATCTGCAGCAACTGACAAGCATGCATCATGGACAGCAGGATTGTAAGTGCACTCTGCGCTAAAAGCCCATTCTGCATCAACATCAGCATCACAATCTCCTTTCACAGAAGACTCAACAATGGCTGCATTTGTAGTGGAACCAGCATTTGCAGTGGAACCACCCTCTTTCTTCTTAGCCTCTTTGGCCTTCAACTTAGGACACGACTTGATCAAGTGATCATTGGCTTTACAATAATGGCAACGCATCTTCTTTTTGCCCTTATCACCAGAATTGCCAGACGAAGTGCTGCCAGCAGAAGCATTAGGAACAGAAATTTTGCCACTCGCAGCAGAACCATAAGAAGTGGCTGCATTACTGTTACCACCCTTTCTTTGAGAAGCAATAAAAGCCTGTTCAACTGCACGCTGCCTAGTCCTGTTTTTTCTAGAAAGTGACTCTTGCAACAGCAATGTGCATAATGCATCAAACTTGACAACTTCAGGATTTCCTTGGGTCATCAGTCTCCAAGTACTAGCAAAAGTCTGGTAGGAATCTGGTAAGGCATCAAGAACAGTCTGCACAAGGGAACTGTCAGAAATGACTTCACCTGCAGAAATGAGTTGCTCATTGATATCCTTGACACTAGCAAGGAAAGTGTCCATATCATCTTCCTCATGCATAATCTTCGACTCTAGCTCTTTACGCAGCAAAGCAATTTTAGCCTCATTGCGGCTTGCATAAAGACCTGCTAGAATATCCCAAGCCTGTTTTGCAGATTTTGCTGAACGGATGTGAGGAATAATGGTGCGCTTCACAGACAACGCAATCAATGCATGAGCCTGCGCATCCTTAACATCCCAACGAGCTTGTTCTGCTGTAGGCAAAACAACTCTAACAGCTGCAATCCTTGCAGCAAGACCTGCAACATCCTCAATATCGCCTACATCTTCAGAACCAGGACGTACATCAATGCCCTGCACAATGTTCCAGACACCTTTTGACACAAGAACGTGTTGCATCATATAAGCCCACATAGGGTAGTTGTCCCCATCCAACCTGTCCTCAGCAGCAAACATCTTGAACACATCTGTGTTGTTGTTGTCAGCCATGGTAAATGCTGCACCTAATGTGAAAACTGCCCGAAAATAGGAGAAATGGAGCGGGAACAACTTGTGCTATATAGCACAAACCGTAGAAGACTATAAGGCACCTGTTATGCAGAAAACGGCACTGACAGAAAATCTGCACAAAATGACGAAATAACCTGTGCAGTACTGCCCGTAGTGGAAACGGAGGCCGAAATGAGCCCAAATCAAAATTCTGAGCAGACCGAGCTCTTCGAGCTCGCCCAAAATATTTGTCGACCTGCGAACGCTTGCCAAAGCTCACTGAAATCGGAGAAAGTGAGCAGGCGTGTGCTGGAGCAGCTGGCGACTAAGCCCGGGAGGACGTGACCTGCTCTGATACCAATTGTTGGAATTAGGGTTGCAGAGAAACACACACAGCTTGGAGAAGACGAAGGAAGCTCAAGGCACACAATAGAGAGTGTGTTACTTAGTGTGCAATGGAAAGATAGATAGCCCTAGAGTGATGGGCGTATATACAATGCACTGGGGAAAAAACCTCCTAAAGAGGGAAAAAAATGCCCCGGCGGTCCTAGTGTGTTCACACACATCACTACGACATGTATATGGTAACAATAATCTTTTATGCCTTCAAATAAACTTGATTAGGCCTAATCCTAATCGGGGCTTCTAAAACCTATAAATAGAGCCCTTCTCTCCCTTGTAAATGATCACATGATCACACTACACCACACCATTCTCAACACATAACACACCACTCTTCAAGCCTAGTTGTGTAGAGTGTGTGCATTGTGAGTGCTCTATTCCATCACTACACATAGGTGCATGGAGAAGCTTGAAGTTATTTATGCCATCTAGAGGAGTGGAGTGATACTATACTCTGCAATCACACTTGTAGCCTATTCTTGTCCATAAATAAGATTCATAGTTTTGGGTGCAATTGTATGCTACAACTACGACTCTTCTCTCCAAATTGACTTGATAAGTTGGCTCATCAGGTTGTTGAAGGTATATTGTTCTTGAAGTTTGTTGTGCCATTTCATGCTTGGTGGTTTGAGGGCTTGTTGAATTGTTTGCCTAAAAGGTCAATTGTAAGAGGGTGCTCGGTGAGAGGGCTCCCGTGACCCTAAGACAATTTGTGTATTGGCAACAAAGTCAAGTTTTGTGTTGTCTCTCTATCAAGCTTTGTGTGCATCTAGTCTTTAAGGCTAGGATTGAGTTGCTCAACTTGATTTGTGCTCTTTACCTCTCTGTGGCGTGGTGAATGTTTGTGTTTGGTGTGTGTGGCTATCTTGCATTCCCCTCTCTTTGTTCCTTTGAGTACAAGGAGATATCACGTTGTCGAGAAATTTGCGGTCTTGCCAGAAAAGCACCGGGCTTATGGCTGTGAGAGTTTGTGAGAGAACTCAACAAAAACTATATGAAGGAGTTAAACCATAGATGCCATGAAGACTAGGGTTTGGAAAGAAGTGCAATCAAAGAAGATTCACTCTTTCTCTCTTGCACTCACACACACAAAGAAAGAACGCAAAACAGAATGTCAAAACAATACGAAGATGAAAACATCAAGGCTATGGTCACATTGTATCATGGGTAATATGAAAGGGTTAATGGCATTCAATCTTGGTTGACCAAATAGGCTACGAATTGTTCTTTGGAATTGTAGTTTTGTGCTTACCATAATATATATATTTTGTCTAGTGATTGGGATTAATTGTGTGTACAAATCCTCTTGGTTCATAGCAAGATAACTACGCTTACATCAAAAAACAATTTATAGTCTATGAGAGGTAGTATGATGGGATCCGGTGATAGAAGTATTTCATTGAGCCTTTCAGGGCCAAAGAGAAACACTATACGTTGTTGAAAGTGTATTTTACGGCTAATCCATACGTTAATTCTAATAGATCGTACAGAGTGAAAGCGATAGAAATGATCATCATGTGGGTTATTCATCTAGGATAGTATGTGAGAAATGTAGATATGAGAGAAGTGAAGAGATGAGAAGTTTCCCTCCCAAGCCCTATTCTTGCCCGTAGGCCATAAGGATACTGCGGGGAGAGATGTACCTGTAGCAAGAGAACCTAGAGAGGATGAATTACTAAGAATGAGAGAGATAGGTTTGGTTAAGGAGATGAGATTAGATATATATATATATATATATATATATATATATATATATATATATATATATATATATATATATATATATATATATATATATATATATATATATATATAGATATATGTTGGATTAGAGATGAAAATGAAAACAACAAGAAATCAAGAAAACATCAATGTAGAACACATCTTACTTGAAACCCTTCGGCACCATTATTGATGGGAGAGAGAAGAAGAGTGGATAATTCCACTTTGATTGATACACCAAGTGCAATACCTTCTTTGATTAGAGTTGATCTTCCAAGGTTAGCTTGTTGCAAGAATGGCTAGTCTCCCTCTAGGAGAAAGTGTAGGCTTGGGCTTATGTTAATGGCTAAGTACAATTAGGCATTACTACTCACTCCCTCGAGAATTCCTCTCATCAATGGCTTGAATGCTTGAGTTTTTTCCAAGGAAGAAGAGGTCCCCTTTTATAGGTGAAGGGAACCTACAAGGGTTTACACAAGAAGAGAGGAGCCAGTGTGAACAGGAATTGGAAAAGTTGGAAATGAGCTGTCCCTCCATGATGTGGGCAGACTAGGGTCCAGTATTTTGATCATATCTCCTCAACCGTGGCTCCAAATAAAAAAGTAAAAATATGGGCAAAAACTTCAGCTCATTAGCTACGATTTTCATTTTAAAATTGTTTTCCAATTCGGATTGGAACCTTGTGTAAACAATTCATCAAAATAGGGTCCATTTATGGCAGCAAAAGTCTTCATGTGGTCTCCTTAGCCTAGACTTTCATTTAATTCCAAAGGACACCTCATGCCATATGAAAGCATGACATTGCTCCTTGAGAAAGTTTTGTAATCATGCTTGCAGTAATGCATTAAAATAAGTGTATCTTTGAAATCATGCCACCTACTGTCCCACTAGGATTTGATTCTCTCCTAGTAGCTATTTAAAAAGAAATATAAAAAAAGTATAAAAAATACATAAAAAATATATATATTGGAGTTTATCCTAGATATAGGATCTAGCTAGGGTGTGAGATGATAATGAAATAGTAGAAATAAAGAATCAATGCTTTTTGCCCCAAGTTAAAGAGGCGGAGCTATTGATGCTTTTCCCATAGTATTTTCTGATGGTAAAGTAAGGATATGTTACCCTTGAGAAAAATAATAGGATGAGATAGAAGGCTTATTATTATACTTAAATATGCATATGTACACTATAGGAAATATAATTATGTATCTAAAAAAATACAAGATAGATCTTGTAGCATGCGTTCCCACTATGTACGTGTCACAGCACGACAACGTGCGTCCTAGTTCGCATCTACAACTAGGCGGTGCCCCTTTTCTTGTTTGGTTTCTGGCTGTGGGTTGTTGTTGTCTCTTATTTTTCTTGCCCCAGTCCCAATTGAGTAGCACGAGAGCCTCGAAGGGTGTTTAGAGGCCGCTCTTCTTGTTTCCCGCCCTAGCCCGCCTCAACAGTATGGGATCACATTGTTGGCAAGGAGGAATCTTTGGGTGCGAGGGAGGATTTGAGGCTTTTAAAACGTCTCCCTGCCTCTCCTACTCCATGTCATGCCCCAAATGGAAAGATTGTGCTTCGTAAAGCGCCATGGATGCTAGCCAAAGAAGAATTAGACAAGGTGAAGGGTAACATTGCCTCTATTCGCACACCAACAGGATACATGAGGTCGCTAAAGGGATCTTTCACAAAAGCAAAGAAAGATGGAAGCGTTCAATTGTATGGGTTGAGGTCCCATGATTGGTAGAAGATGCTTCAGGTAATATTCATACTCCCTATTCTATCTATAGTTTGTGTATGACTATCACTCACTTTCCCTTCCCCTGATTTACATTGTAGTTCGTTCTACCGGTGAGTATGTGCATATGTCGGGACAAGAAAGTGAGGGACACTATTTTTAAACTAGGAGAGCTAGTAAGGTACACCACCAGACTCCACTCAATTACACCTTTTTTATGTACACAATAATTTCAACTAGCACTTAGTGTATCCTTGTGTGTTTTCTTGTAGATTTGTGAGCTCCAAGGAAATTGAAATAGATGCTATCCCTGCTGCTCAAACACTTGCAACAGAAATAGTGTATGCCATTGAAGATGCATTTCCTCAATCCGTCCTTCTTAGTCAAATTCACCTTTTGGTTCACGTGGTGGATGAGATCTCTATATGTGGAGTAGCGCACGCATGATGGATGTTTTTCTTAGAGATGTTTTTAAAGACTCTCAAAGATTTTGTGCGGCTATCGTCTCAACTAGAGGCATGCATGGCCGAAGGGTGGATTGTTCAAGAGGCATGTGTTTACATATCAGAGTATTTGGCACAAGTTTATCCTTCAATGCCTCGCATGTGGTCCAACGAGGAAGATTCAAGGATGACTTCACACTTTCCAAGTGGAAAGGGGAAACTACTTAACAAGGATATGAATCTATCTCGAGTGGTCAATAACTTTTGTATTCTCAATTGAAAGATTATGACCAAGTGGGTGGACTTGTGGACAGTGGCAAAGGCAAGGCGTTTGCAAGAGAGGGAAGCATGGAAACAAGCACATGGAGGAAGGAGGTCACCCCTAGTGCCTAGACACCTTGCATGTTTCCCACATCTCATTAGTGAAGAGTGGATTCATGAGAGAATGACCGAGGAAAAAATCGCACGGAGAAGACATCACCAGCAAAGAATGGGAGTATGCATGAGGCTGCGTACCAAAGGTAGAGTACTCACTTTCGTACGCGCCACATTGACGAGCATAGAACCACCATGGATTGTGGTATCATGGGCAACTTTGACACAGAGAGTGATGAAGCTAGGTATTGTGGAACTATTGAAAGGATACTAAAGGTTAATTTTAGAACCTTTCATACCTTCATCTTCGAGTGCAAGTGGTTTTCAAATGTGTCTAGATGACATGAGAATGGCCTCTACATGGTGGACTCTAGTGTGCATCACACAGGGAGGTATGACAATTTAGTTTTACCGTGTAATTGTGAGCAGGTGAGTGACACGTACCTTTTCTATTCTTATTTTCTTGTAGAATTAATTATACCAATGCTACTCACTTTGAGCTTCTATTTTATAGGTCATCTATATCCGAGCAATCCACCAACCAAAACTTTGGTTTGTAATTCCCCTAACACCTTGGAGAAGAACCATTTTTTCCACTAATGAAGTGGAGACCATCTTCGACCCTCTTGCACCTCTGACTTTGGATGAGGTGGAAATAGAGAAGAGGGAGGTCGATGAATCAAGTCTGACAGCAGCAAGTCTTAGCGAGGATGATTGTCATGATGATGAAGATAATGAGATGGAGGATGGCGAACTCGAAGATGATGAAGCCAGTGCATCCACAAATGACAATTCCATTTCTCTCTGTATTGGTTTAAGAGCCATGGGCTTAGAATTGGATGATGCCTCACGTAGAGATCTTTTGGAAGATGATTCATAAACATTTTGTAGTTATAAAGTTTTTTTGGTTGTGTAGTCCATTCATCTCTCTCCCCCCTCTTCCTTTCTCTAGATTTGGAAATATGCTCAATTATGTTAATCAATTGATAGTCATTATTTTAGTTGTAACCAAGTGTAATCTTATTATCCCCCCCCCTCCTCCCCCCTGTTTCTCTCTCTCTCTCTCTCTCTCTCTCTCTCTCTCTCTCTCTCTCTCTCTCTTTCCCTTCTTTCTCTTCTTTTCAAAATTGAAAATTTTATACATATTCTTTAGTTTTTATTGAGAGGAGGGAAACACCAAAATTTGAAAGGGGGGGGCGGGGGTTGTTTATTTTAAGCCAGAATTTGAAAGTTTAGGCGCTAAATTTTGTTGTCGAAAATAAAAGCGGTAATACACAGGGTAATAACAGCATAAACACGATAATAAACGCGGAAACTATCGCAACAATATTTTAAACACAAAAAAAACCCCACCCTCCTCTCTCTTCTTTCTCTACCTGAATTTGCACCTTCTCTATACAAAACGCAGTAAAACAGTGCGGTAAACACTTGGAGATTTTCATAGTGCCTGCATGCTCCATACGGCACGGTCCACAGCTTCCCACACACACTAAGATCCTCTTTCTCTCTCTTCACCACAAGATACCACCGGTTTGATGGGGACACACTTTCCTACACACACACCTGACACCGTGGACACAAGCAAAAGACCAACAAAACAGGGGGGGGGGGAGATATAAAAAAATGCGGACAATCCTTGCCTCGTTGTCACAACCTTGACGGGCATGCAAAAAACACTTCAACAACCCTCATTGGTGTCGTCTTGATGGTGGATATTTCTTCCTTCTATCTTCGTTGTTTGGAGCATGCACACACACAAACTCCCCCCTACTTCGAACTCTCATCGGCTAAAAGATTAAGCCCCTCCTTGGGCTCTCCCCCTCCTTGACAAAGCAAAAAGATGCTCAAGATGAAGGGGCTCTCGTTTTCTTCCGAAGGAAAAACCTCCAATCCCTTGTTTCTTTCTTCCAACAAAAGTTTTTCTTTCTTCTTTCCTAAAGAGACCCTTCCTCACTTAGTATCTCCTTCAAAATCGACATTCGATTAGCTCTCCTTGGCATTTTAACTTAGAAAACTTTGACTTCTCTTCCACTTTAGCACACATGTGAATTTTTTGTTTTTTCCCCCAAGGGGCAACGATGGCGCCATCATTGCTCCCTATGAGCCCTTTTTCTTCAAAACAAAGTTTCAGGAGGGGGGGCTCCATGTACCCTCGTGTGGATGCACCCTCACAGGAAATCTTGCCATGTCATCATCTTCCTTGCTCTCACCCTTGTTGCCAAAATTGGCCACCATTGTCGACGGACACCTAGCACCGCCATGTGTAGCACCACAAGCACCACCACCCATGCACACCAAAGCCAAGAGCTCCATGAACCCCTCTCCCTTGTGTAACCTCCTTATGGTGCATGATCCAGGCATTATAGCCTCTGCCTTTTGACACTCCCCTTGCATATGGGATTACTTCCCTACCACATGGCACTCCTAGTTCTAATGCACCCCAAAATCTCTATAGAACCTTCAACAGATCCCCATTTTTCTCCCCGACTTCAACCTGTTCTCATTTGGTGCACCACTGTCTAATGATCGAGCCATAAAGCCCGTCCAAAATTTCCCATTGCCGGCATCAATTTACATGGAACTCATGCATCTCAAGATTCTAGGGGCCCAAAACCCAAGCCGCCAAAGTTGGTAAAAAGCATCTAGTACTTCACTTTGAGCCGGTGCCCAGAGTCTCGAACATAAATTGCCATCTAGGGCTTTGATTGAGGGGCCGTCGGTTCTTGATAAACCCACATGATAAGCACTACCATTGAGAAATTTGGCAAGCCCATGAAACTTCTAGATGGCATGATTTCCAATACAGGGCACACAACTAGCCCCTGACAAATTTCAAATGGCCATAACTTGCACTTTAGAGCCCCGAATAGTGATCCGAGAAGGCCGGCATGCTCTACAACTTGAGCTCTACATATCTATCCAACCATTTTAGCTCGAGCCACTTGTTCACACTTGTCTAGTCTGTTGGAAATCCGCAAGACCTTCCAACTTCTGACTATCATATCTTTCACACCGGGGCTTTGTTCCGAGCTATCTGGACCAGCTTCTAGAGAATCTCAAAATCTACATTCCAAGGCACATTTTCCGCACTTCAAACACCTTGACTCACCATCCCAAGTGGTCCCTTTTGGAGCACCTATGGCCTTCTTTGGACTCTTCTGGGGCAACTTCTTGGGGCTCTTTGGGGTGGCCTTCTTGGCCCTTTCCTCCTCTGCTCTCTTTTTTGCTTCTTCTCTCTCCCTTACAAGGTGGCTTGCCTCTTCCATCCTTGTCCTCCCTTGTTATTATTTAGTCCTCCTCACGTCACTCAAGAACTTCTCATAGACTTCTTGAATTGTGCTATTACAAACCTTCTCTATGAGCATGACCACCTGCTCATCCGTGAGTGATTGTGAATTTGTGTTAGGCCTCTGGTCTCGATGTCTCTTGTACTTCGTACTGGCTTCTATGCTCAAGAAGTCTCTTATACTTTGTATCGACCAACAATCGTGTCATGTGGGTATCATCGCTCTTGGAGTGCCTTGTAGGTCCTCTTTGCCTCTACGATCAGATAACTCTCTTACTCTCTGTAAAACTCTTGCTCTCTCACCCTCTGGGTATCTTGTTGATTATGATCAAATTTTGTTTGCTCCTGGATCTCGCTCTAGGTCCGCAAACTCTCTACCTCTTTGTAGCTACTATAGCTGCTGGATGTTTGGTATCATTGACCTTTAAGCATGTGGGAGTCCTACCATATGACGAGCAAATATTATCAAGCAAGGAAGAAACGGAGCGAGCAATCTCAGAGAGAGAGAGAGAGAGAGAGAGAGAGAGAGAGAGAGAGAGAGATGCTGAGAGTTGGATGAGTGGATATAAGGTCTACATTCATACTTTGAGTGCCAAACATCACGCTTTTTTGAAAGACCCAAGCAAAGGGAAGAAGTCTATTTGAGAGAGCATAATGGATAAGAGAGATGAGAGAGAGAGAAATGGAAGGGGGTAGTGGTATATCAAATCCTTTGAAGTGGGCTTCTCTGTGACTCTCCCAAAGGCGACATGTTTCACCAGATCTAAAATAAAAAACAAAAGCAACGACCATGGAATGAGATGCTTGATCAATATTGATTGAACTCCATTAAGTGTACAAACATGTTTTACCACCCAGAAAATCAAAATAGCCAAAGGAAATATGGTGAAAAACCAAACTAAAAGACTCACCCAGAAAATCAAGATAGCCTAAAGGGAATATGGTGCTTCTTGCCTACTCTTGCAATCAGCTTTTAATACTTCTCAAGTAGACTTACATAATCTTCATGGTCCATTATACATATACGATAGTTGCTAAGTTCATCTTTTAAATGTGTGAGAATAAGAGTACGTTTGCTCATGCTATATCACAGGAGCATCAACATCTGTGTAACTAGGTGACAAATTACTATCTATTTAGGAAACAACTAGAGCTTACAGTGATGTACTAACTCATAAATCCATTTAGAAGTGGCAATTTGGGCACTTTTGTTTGGTCAATAGGTAAAATCCACCCTCCAATTTTTTTCATTCACAATATAGAATTGTTATGTATCATTGATGACCAATTATAAATCATTTTATTGGATAGGATTGCAAGCTCAGTATCTATGTGAGCTTAAGTATCAATTTTTTGTTAGTATCAATTCTATTTGGATCCCACTTGACCATCACATTATCTAAAAATACATGACAAAAATTTTGTAATATAAAACAAAATGTCTCTAACGCTTAAAGCAATAATATTAGTCATGCAACAACATACATGCCCATATTATGAAATGCACACACTAACTATCATAAATCTTATAGAAATGAATTATCATTTGCATTCACTAGTCGCTGAAAAACTCCTCACACAAGCAAAAATTCCCTCATGTCCCATAGAAACAAAAGAAAAATCCTATCTCCATTACTTTCTTTAGCTTGTACCCATGTGCGCATATGTGGATGGGTGGGTGCAGGCAATGGAAGGTCACAAAGCAAGGAGATTTCATGAACACTAGATTTTCCTTTTTTCGATGAAGAGGATTAGTTGTAGCCATCCATGGTATTGTGGATGGCTACATGAAATTATTGTGAGAAAATCATGGTACCATAGGTCAACTCCAGCTATTAAAATTAGGTTTAGTTTGAAACCTTTGGTATGTGACACTATGAAAATCTCCAAGTGTTTACCGCGCTGTTTTATCGCGTTTTGTAGAGAGAAGGTGTAAATTCAATGAGAGAAACAAGAGAGAGGAGGGTGGGGGGTTTTTTTTTGTGTTTAAGATATTACCGCGACCGTATCCGTTGTTATTACTGCTATTATTACCGCGGTCATTACCACGTCCATTATTGTCGTTATATCCACTGCCCAAATTTAGCGCCTAAACTTTCAAATTCTGGATTAACTCCCCCCCCCCCCCCCCCAATTTTGGTGTTAATCGTGGGACTTAAACCCATACAATTGAACGCTTACACCCTTCTTCGCTTTTGTAAAAGCTCCTCTTAGCGACCTCATGTATCTTGTTGGTGTGCGAATAGAGGCAATGGTACCCTTCACCTTGTCTAATTCTTCTAATTCTTCATACTCTATTCCAAGTGCAGTGACATACGATCTATATCATTGACGATCTGAAGGCATGTGGTGATCAATTGGAAACATTTTGCCCATCCAACTACAACAAACATGCGTATTAGTATAATTCCTAGAAGACAACACCATAAAGAGAGAGGGAGAGAGTATATAAAAGCCACATTCTATACTTACAGAAGAAGTTCATCGAAACTTGCATTACTCCAACCGAATTTTGCTTGCAAGTTGAGTACTTCCAACGATGCTCGGAGCACCGAGTACCATTCACCGTCGTAAAGAGGTGTTCAGGCCTCGTCATCAATCTATCCTCCGTTTTGGCAGCCCGTTTAGTGCAGGGTTGACAATCTTCTTCGCAGGCGTCACGCTCATGAGCTAGTAGCTCCTCACACATGTCGAACATGTACTCATCCTCTACCTCAAAGTGTGAAGAAGACGTCGTAGGAGCTACCGACGTTGGTGCACCCAAAACATGTCGATGTCAGATATGGGCTCATGCAAGGGTATGGATGCATACATGTGCACGTGATGGTGCTAGGGCATGTGTCTAAAGCTGTTGTGGCCAAGTGGAAGTCGAAATGTATGTCCAATGCGGTTTTTTAGGCCAAGAAAGCTCCATACGGGGGGGCTAGCAGGGCTAGCAGTCAAAGGTATCCAGAAGGCAGCAAGAAGGTTCCAAGGTGTAGTCTTTAGTGTGCTCTCCAGGCCGGTTTGAATGACTTGTCAAACGGAGCCCCGATGCTCTAGATATTGCAGTTTAAAGAAAGGGTATGTAGCAGTTCCCCGATGGACAGGGCAGCTAGGGATAGCTGTCCCGGGTTGATGGCAGTGCATATGTATGTAGTGCTCAAGTTGTGGAGCATGCCTGTCTTCTCGGATTGTGAATCGGAGCTCTGGATGGCAAGTTATGGCCATTAGAAGATTTTTCGGGGGGCCGGGTCTGAGCCCACTTGATTGCATTGGAAGATGTGCCATCTGGCGTCTTTTGAGCCTCACCAAATTTTTCGGTGGAAGTATGCACCATGTGGAGTTAGCACAAATTGACTGCGCATCAATCGGATATTCGGTTAGTCAGATATAGATAGACGAAGTTAGGATCATTTGATAGTGAAAGGCTGGCAGATGTTTTTTCCTGGTTTTTGGCAGCCTCGGATGAGGGCATTGAAGATCTCAAAAGGGGGAAAAATGCGGATGATTTGAAGGCGGGCATGGTGGGATTCGATGGGGCTCCGAAGCCGGTTCATAGGCCCACTGGAAAAGACATAACAGAGTACCCATTGCAAGGCAAAAAAGAGTTTTTTTTTTAAGTTTAAAAAAAGTTTAAAAGTTAGGTTTTTTAAGGCCTTGGAGGCCACTCAGTACGAAGCTTCCACGTGGCACTGGAGAAAAAACCATATGCGCAGTGGAGGCTTGGGTGTGCATGCTATATGGGCTGAACCGTGGCCACTCCATTGGCATACAAAGGGGCGTGGGGAGCTCCTAGCGTTCGTTGACTATGGCAGATGCGCCGTGGGCGTTGCAGTGGTAGTCCGTGGCAGATGTTGGCCAATCTGGAGGCGCGCCCCATGCGCGGGCGGCGATGTTGAAGGTGGTGACATGGCACCCCGTAGGGTCAGGGCCATTTCCCACGGACTAAATCCTCCCACAACCTTTTTTGAAGGCAAGGTGAATCCCTAGGAGGAACGACGGCGCCGTCGTTGCTCCCTAGAGGGTGCTTGTGTGTAGAGTAAAGTGTGAAGCCTCAAGACGCGCACTAAGCTATTCAAAGTCAAGCTGAGCCTCCCAAGGGGAGTGCCACGTGTCGGCCTATCATGAAAAATGCCTAAAAACTCAAAAACGAGCCCAATGAAGGGGCAAAACTTTTTGTAACAAAGGGAGCTCTTGGTTTTTTTGCACTGTATGTGGAAGAGAGCAAGTGAGAGAGAGAGTGAGAAGCTCAGAAGAGCATTGTAATGGAGTTGGGAAGTTGTTAATGAAAAATCCTCTTGGTCAATTGTACCGTGTCGCTCCCCCCTTCCCCTTTTCTCTTTGTCGTCTCGTCTGTTGCCAACCGCGGTCCCGGTGAAGCGTGTGTACGCCCGGATCGTTGATGCTTTGCAGAGAGAGAGAGAGAGAGAGAGAGAGAGAGAGAGAGAGAGAGAGAGAGAGAGAGAGAGAGAGAGAGAGAGAGAGAGAGAGAGAGAGAGAGAGAGAGAGAGAGAGAGAGTAAGTGTATGTGCAAAGGAAGGTAGAGTAGGTGTAGTGAAGTGTGGACTCATTTTGCAATCTTGTAAAGCGTGTGTGCGCTTGGGAACTATGCAAGTGAAGCGGATTATGTGCAAATTGTCGTTTTGAAGGTGTCTTCGAGTGGATTGGGGTGTTGTATTGACCCTGGGCTATAGAGAGGCACTTCTGGCCATGCCCGGTGTCGTCCCCCATTCCCCCTCTCCATCTTCTGGTGCCCCCACAGAGGAGCACGCTGATTGCTCCCATTCACGGGAGCAAAGGGAACCCCGAACCCCGACGGCCTCTGAAACACCGGGGACCGAATGGCGCGCCTCGAGCCTGTCATGGTAAAGCAAACAGGGGGCACCACCTAGCTTCAGCGGCTAGGACGCAAACAACCACCACCATAACAAAGTTTTCATCCAAGAGAGATAGATGCTTGGGAGTAATGATGAAGAGGAAAGGGAATGAGATCAAGTGAGTGAGTGTGAGAGAGAGAGAGCGAGAGAGAGAGAGAGAGAGAGAGAGAGAGAGAGAGAGAGAGAGAGAGAGAGAGAGGGTATAGCGGCTTAGTACTTAGGCACCACAAAAGGATGGCGAATCCGCACACCCTTCACACATACACAAGCTCACTCCAAACACAAGACTAGGTGGCGATTCCGCACACCTCACATGGGCAAAACATTGCAAGAAAACATACTCACAAAACCTCAAGCTTTATTTAGAGAATAAGGCGATGAAATGGGGAGCATAGGGTAGGGGAATGAGAAGGGAGAGCGTGGTAGAGCACATGGCGGATAGGTGGGAGTTGATGGCGAAGACTCGCACGAGGGTTATGGCCATCATCCTTCATTTAGTTTCCCTTCATCTTCCATAGCCCAAGGGTGTAGAGGTCATGCTCAAGACGAGCATGGTGATTGTGGTGATGGTGTGTGTGTGTGTGTGTGCACTAGGCACACACAGTGCATAGTGTGTTCTTTGGTAATGTTTTGTGTGTTTAGTGTGATGGTGATCCCTCTTTATATAGGGGAGGAGGGGGGAGAAATTATAGAATTTAGAAATGAAGAAATCATTATCTACATAGGCCATGTGACTGTGGGCCCCACTTGTCTGGCTGTGTGTATATGTGCCAGAACAGCAGTCTCATGAGAGAGAGATGGGTTGATGAAAAAAAAGTGAGAGGTGACATGGAGAATAAAGTAATTACAAGAGGGGAGAGAGGGGAGTGTGCTCAGAGGTGAATCTGTGTGCAGATGTGTGTGAACACAAGAAAAATCAGGTAACCACCGGGTGGGGATGGGTCTGTGGGCACCTTTTTCAGTGAAACTGAGTGTGTGTGAGTGTGGGGGAGGTTATTTAGCTACAAGACAAGAGACATGGAGCCCTTTAGAGAGAGAGGGGGGTATTTGGGTCATGGGATATGATAGGAGAGAGAAAGAGGGGGTGGGGTATACTATTTTGAAAGATAAGGTAGGTTGCATGTGAGTTAGGGTGCATTATTAGTGAGTTAGAATGCATTATTGGTGAGAGGTGGGGTAGCTTGAGGGGAGAGAGAAAGGACAAAGGACAAGGGGAAGAGAGAGGGGGTTGACCTTTTGAGTGGAGGAGAGGAAAAGGGACACCCGGCGGTGCAACAGTGAAGAAAAAGGAGGCAAGGTGGGGATGGGCTACCCCGCAGGCATGAGGTGGCCTAATTTACCTTTCTTATATATTTACATAATCATCCTTTATTTTTTTCTTACTTTTTTCCAATGCTTTTTATCACTCCCTCCCTAAGAGGGGGTTTTCATGGGGTGGGGAGGAGAGAAGAGGGGTATGGGAGCTTGGCTTGTGAAAAGCCCCCATCATTAGCCCTCCCCTTTTGGCTAGAGGCATTCATGTCTCTAGCTCATCTATTTGATCATTATCGTCGGAGGTGGCGGCTGATGGTGTGTCCTCATCCGGAATGTCAATTGGTGGAGCCTAGTCAAATCGAAGAAAATAAGGTTTAAGTCTCCAACCATTTACCCTGGTTTTATGAAGGTTTCCATCAGTCTCCATAAGCTAGTAGCTTCCATTGGCATACTTTTTCCTGATGATGAAAGGGCCTTCCCATCGGAGCAGGAGTTTCTTATCCTTGCGCGTGTCGAAGCGATTGTCGTAGCGGAGCACCAACATTCCTTTCTTCAATTCTTTTTTCCGGAGATGCTCGTTAAAGCTAAGCCGTCTATGCTCTGCTTGTGCTGCATAATAATTTATTGCTTCTTCTCTGTCTAGCTGCAGTCTTTCCAAGTTGATGATGTGATCTCTCAAATGCATGTTGGGCTGTTGAAGCTGGCTTGCCATTACTCTGAGACTTTGTAGTTGCACTTCAATGGGCAAGATTGCTTCCTTACCAAATACTAGATGATACGGTGTGAATCCCAAGGATGTACGAAATGAAGTTCTGTAGGCCCATAAAGCTGGTAGTAGATACTTATCCCAGTCTCCGGTATGATTGTTTACCTGCTTGGTAATAATTTTAGAAACCATTCCATTTACCTTTTCAACTAGGCCATTACATTGAGGGTAATATGGTGAAGAGTGCCTCCTTGTAATGCCCAATTTCTGCATTAATTCTCCTACCAAGTCTGCTCTGAAACCTGGCCCTCTATCAGAGATGATCTCTAAAGGTGTGCCAAACCTACAGCATATGTCCTCATAGATAAATTTAGCTACCTCTACCGCTGTGATTCTAGTGGTGGTTGTAGCCTCTGCCCATCTAGTCATGTAGTCGACCCCCATGATAATGTAGAATTTTCCTGAGTTGGCCCTAGGTAATGGCCCAATGGCATCGATACCCCATTTTTCAAATGGGCCATATGAGAGAATAGGTGTCTGTGGTTCAGGCATAAGTGACCTAGTGCCGGCCTTTTGACACAACTTACATGTTTTGCACCAGTGGTGTACATCACGGTTGAGACTAGGCCATATGAAGCCTGCCTGCAAGATTTTCCTACTTGTTATGTCTAGGGCAAAGTGACCACCACAAACCCCGTCGTGACAGCTAGCAATTACTCCCGTGATTTCCTAAGAGAGAGGGACCTTCCTGAGTATTTGGTCCTTACCCTTACAGTACAAACCGTCATTGATGAGTCGATACCTTGTGGCCTTCCGTGTCAGCCATTGCTTCTGTCTCTTTGTTAAATCTGATGGGCATTCCCCTGTTTCCAAAAAATGCATGATGTCAGGCAAGGCATCACTTCCTTGAAATAGAGGGAGCTTTAGTTTTATTGCTCCAACCACCACTTCCTGTAGTCTTTCACTTGCTAGGGCATCTGCTTCTTGGTTTTGAGCCCTTGGGATATGGTGTATTTGCACTTCTTCAAACTTACCCAACAAGGTTTTCACACCACTTAAGTGAGTCCTTAAACTAGGATTCTTGCATGTCCATGCTCCATTTACTTGCCTTACCAGAAGTAGAGCATCCCAAAATACATTAAGGTGTTGTACACCTTGCGAGACGCACCATTGTAGACCCTTGGTTAGTGCTGCATACTCAGCTTCATTATTAGAATGTGAATCTAACAATTGGCCCAACGAAAATACCTTTGTCCCTTTGTCATCAAAGACCACTATGCCTGCAGCTGCTTTGTCGGATGCTCGCTTGTAGGCTCCATCAAAGTAGAGAGAGTATGCTCCTTCTACCATCGGTGGTACTGGAGGTAATCGTACTTCTCCTTCCTTAGATTGGTTCTCCTTCCTTTCAAAGACTTGGTAGGTCATGAGTCCCCCCAAACTTGCCCTTGTCGTGCTTTCTACCTGTACCGTGTAGTCAAACTCTTGTAGACGAACTATCCATTTAGTAATTCTAGCAGACACATCCATGTGTTGTACAACATAGGGAAATATTTCATCCGTGGTTAGAATCACAAATTGCTTAGGCAGCAAATATGACCTAAACTTTGTAGTTGCAAATCTAAGAGCTAGGACTAAGTGTTCCACATGGGTGAAACCTTTCTCTCCTGCTGTCATCATTCGACTAGAGAAGTAGATTGGCCTCATGAAAGATGTCGTCGTATCTTTTTGGAGTAGCACAGCCCCCAATGCGTCATCACCAACACTTGAGGTGACATAGAATTTTTCATCGCACTTAGGTGGTGAGATAGTTGGAAGAGTGGCTAAGACCTCCTTTACCTTGTTGTAGTGATGTTCGCTTTCCTCGTCCCAAGTGAAAGTTGATCTTTGAGTGAGTTGTTGCAGTGGTAGAACAAGTTGTGATAGTAGATGTATGAATCTACTTAAGAACCTCACCTTCCCTAGAAAAGATACCATTTGACATGCGGTCGTTGGTGAAGGTAGGGCTATGAGTGCGGACACCTTACTTGGGTCGGCGTTGATACCTTTTGCTGAAATTTCATGGCCTAGTAGAATGACTTTACTCTCCCCAATGTGGCATTTATCCACATTTAATTGCCCACCTAGGCTCTGCAACATGGCCAAACCTTCGGTTACCTTTTCTAAATGTGAAATACGGGAGCTATATATACAAAAATCATCAATGAACACTCTTATGGATGTTCCAAAGAACGGTTGAAAAACATATGTGACATATCTTTGGAATGTGGTAGGTGCATTTGTGAGACCAAATGGCATAACCCTGTATGCAAAACAACCCCATGGCGTGATAAAAGTGGTTTTTAGCTGATCTTCCAAGGCTATGCGTATTTGAAAGTATCCAGAATAACCATCACAGACGGTATAGCATTCAAAACCCGCTACTTCATTCAGAATTTCATCCAAGAAAGGGAGAGGAAAGTGGTCTCTCTTTGTAGCTGCATTTAGTGGTTTGTAGTCAACACAGACCCTCCACTTACCATTCTTTTTAGGCGTCACCACTACGGGTGACACCCATTCTGAGTTTTCTATAGGATAGATGAATCCCGCCTCTAGCAGTTTCCTTACCTCGGCCAAGAGTGCCTTTTCTTCTATGACCCCCAGTCGTCGTAGCTTTTGTACAACTAGTTTTACCCCTTCCTTCAGCTTAATATGATGTTCCACCACTGTAATGCCTGTGATTCTTTCATAGTTGTCAATGAACAGGTTAGGAAATCCCATCAACATTTGCAAAAAACTATCTTTCTCCTCAAGTGTTAATTCCGTAGACAACATACCCTTCAACCTACTTCCTCCTAGGCCAAGTGATTTGCTCTCCTCTTCATTGGGTTGCCCTTTTGGTGATGGATCACCAGTTGTGCTTACCCTTTGTGGATCCTTCATAATGATACCCATCACATCAATGGAACTGTCACTTTCTTTGGTGGATGTGGTCTCCTCCTCAGAACTGGAAGATTCGCTAGTGGTTTCATCTGCCGATGTTTCCAGATTCATTTGCTTCTGCTTGCCAATCCTCATGTCGTAGTAGATTGTCTCCCCTTTCTTACCGGTCATGCGTAGAAGGCCAGTACCCCAGTCTTGTTTTGCCTTCATGGCCATGAACCATGGCCTTCCCAAAATTAGTGGATAGCCCTCCCCCTTAGTAGGCATTACAAAAACATCTACCTCTACCTCAGTGTTGAAAGCTTTGATTTTCACGGCACTTACCACACCCACACACTTTACTTTTGCGTTGTTTTCCATCTTTGCCTTGCATGGAGAAGGCCTGTCAACCTCGAGCCCTAATCGAAGCATCATAGCTTTGCTCATTACACAGATTTGGGCACCTCCATCAATGTAGGTGTTTCCAACCCTCTTTCCTTTTATGTTTACGTCGACAATTGGAAGGATGTCATCCATGTTGCATCCCGAAATTGCTCCGGCTACCTTTGTTTTGGAGCGTCTTGTACTTACCATTTTAGACCATTGTCGCCTTACTTTAGGTACAAGATGTAGGAGTTGTGGCCATGTAATCTTCGGTCCTTGCTCTGCCACATCCAATGTTAGATCATAGGGCTTAGAACTTTCCCCTAACTGGAAGTCGGTGATGCCCAATTTCCGTCCTGGCCTGGATGGCCTCTTGCTAGTTTCTCCTCTCATGCTTCTCTCATCATCTGATTGTGTAGCCTTCTCCCTCCTAGCTCTTTTCACAGTCATGGCCTCAAGTGGTTCTAAAAAGGTTACCTTCTCCTTACCCTTGTCCCTCTCCTTTGCTCTGGGTGGATCCACTACTACGGCTTTTCCTTTCTCTTCTAGCCTTATGATGTTTACAGGGCGATCAGGTGGTGGGGCTGGTGGAAGAGGTGGGATGGATGCTTGTAGTGGCGTCTGGGGTGGACGTAGACTTTGTGTTGGTGGGGGTGGTGCTCGTGGTGCGGGTGTTCTTTCTCTAGGGGGTGACAATTGGTTCCTCCTACCTCCTCTATTATAGTTTTGTCGTGGTTTGGGACAGTAGTACATACCGTGACTGTCTTCTCCGCAGTTGTAGCAATGATACTCCCTGTTTTGTCGTCGTGCTCTTCCAGGTTCTTGATCTCTTTCTTGACTCCTCCCTTGTTGTATTAAGTGGACAGACAAATTCTGCAGTTGGTCAGTAATATGGGCCAACATATCTTGTTGGTCATCTCTTACCCCAAGAGCCGGTGGTGGTGGTGGAATGGTGGTTGTCATAGTTGCTGGTCGACGCGATGTTCCTGCTTCTGTTGATTCGGTTTCTTTGGCTTTCATTCGCAGCTTCTTGTCCTTAAGGCGAGCAATCTCAACGGCTAACTTGTACGTAGCCAGGAATCTACCTTTCACCTTCTCCTTCAGAAGCGGCCATAAGGCATGCGTGAACCGGTATTTTTTTAGGAAATCGGGTGCGGCTTCCCCCCTTGCCAGTGACTCAACCCACCGTTCCCACAAATCCACAAATTTGGACTCATAGGTGGCATATTCTAAAAGACCCTCCTGCTTCAAGTCTCTCAACTTGTTCCACAACTTTTCTGAAGTGGTACCTCCCCCAAAGCGCCTCTTAAAAGCGGTTTTTAAGGGTTCCCAGTCATCCTTGGTTGCTTGTGGAAGTGCATTGTACCATGATCTAGCTTCTAGCTTCATGAGTTGCTTAAAGATTCTAACCCGGGATTCATCCGTATCTTTGTTGCTCACTACACATGCTACTTCAAAGTCATCTAAGAAGTCTGTTACCAAATCCTCCCCCTTCTTTCCTTTAAATGTTGGAAATGCTACACTTGCCATGATTACTGAGAGAGAGCTAGAAACACACATTGCTTAACTTGAAAAAGTTTTTTTCTTCTTTACAAGGAGGCGTGTATACCCTCTTATACTAGGACATAGATTAAAACTTCATGTTGGAATTAGGGTTGCAGAGAAACACACACAGCTTGGAGAAGACGAAGGAAGCTCAAGGAACACAATAGAGAGTATATTACTTAGTGTGCAATGGAAAGATAGATAGACCTAGAGTGATGGGCGTATATACAATGCACGGGGGAAAAAACCTCCTAAAGAGGGAAAAAATGCCCCGGCGGTCCTAGTGTGTTCACACACATCACTACCACATGTATATGGTAACAAATCCCCCCTGGAGTGATGCGGTGAACGAGAGCTGGCACATGAGTAAAGGGAAGTGCCATGCCCTGAGGACAGGATCAGTCCACAAAGGGGAGTAAGCCCAAAGCTTTGCGGAAATCTTCAAGATTCTCACGAGACAATGCCTTTGTGAAAAGATCTGCAAGGTTGTCCTGTGTTGGCACATAAGCCAAGCTGATCTCTCCTGCTGAGAGCCTCTCCCTGACATAGTGGTAATGCACCTCAATGTGCTTTGTGCGAGCATGAAAAACTGGGTTCCTCGCAACTGCCAATGCGCTCTGACTGTCAGTGTAGATAGTGTTGGCAGTGTCCTGTCCAACACCCAAGTCAGCCATAAGGCGTCTGAGCCATACACACTCAACCGTAGCTGTGAAGACTGCCCTGTACTCAGCCTCACAACTCGAAGTGGCCACAGTAGGTTGCTTCTTGCTCAACCATGATATACATGAACTGCCAAGCATGAAACAAAAACCACTTGTGGACACTCGCGTGTCAAAACAACCAGCCCAATCTGAGTCCGAAAAAGCATGTAAGTCTGGCGGCAATGATCCCCCCTTGGGATAAAACAAGCCAAGATGTAAAGTGCCACTAAGGTAGCGGAAAATCCTCTTGACAGCCTGCCAATGCTTAGACCCTGGGCTATGCATAAATCTGCTAACCTGCGAGACTGCAAACTGAATATCTGGCCTCGTGTTGCATACATAAATGAGGCAGCCAACAGCAGTTTGGTAAAGAGTGACATCAGCAGGATCGCCAGCATCATGTAGACTCAACTTCAAACCTGGTTCCATGGGAGTGGCAATAGGTTTGCAATCCTCAAGTCCAAACTTACATAGCAATGTCTCTATGTAACTTTTCTGACACAAGGCAATACCACCATCACATTGCTTAAACTGTATACCCAAGTAATGATGCAACAGCCCCAAATCTTTCATCTTGAAAGTAGCATTCAAATCAGCCTTAAATTCAGCAATATGTCTCTCATTTGGTCCAGTGATCAGCAAATCATCAACATAAAGAACCACAATGAGAAATACATCATCCTCACGCTTTACATACAATGCATGTGCTTTCTGTTGGACTGTTACGAAAGCCTCGTTTAACCAAATGAGTGTCAGCTTTCTCATACCAAGCACGAGGAGATTGCTTCAACCCATACAAAGCCTTCTTACATTTGCACACTTTGTCCTCTTGTCCTTTTATGACAAAACCGCGAGGCTGCGTTACATAAACTTCCTCAAATATGTCACCATTCAAGAAAGCAGTAACAATGTCTGATTGATGTACATCCCAACCAAAATGAGCTGCCAATGCACATAGAAAACGCACAGTAGTCATACGACAAGTGGGAGCAAAAGTCTCTTCATAATCTATGCCTTTTTGTTGTGCATAACCCTTTGCAACAAGTCGAGCCTTATGGCGATCGATCTCACCATCCGGCTTGCGTTTCAACTTGTAAACCCACTTCGTACCAATGGCCTTTTTGCCAGGAGGCAAATCACATAAAGTCCATGTGTCATTCTCTATAAGTGCATCATATTCTGATTTCATGGCAGCAATCCAATTTTCTGAATTCTGTGCTTCATCAAAAGACAGAGGCTCCTCAACATCATGTAAACTAGACACAGCCAAAGCATAACAATCTGATGCATAAGATGCATGGCGAGAGCCTGAACGAGTACGACTAGATAAAGGTGCATCCAATTTACTGTCACGCAAAGTGTGCACCAGCCATTTTGGCATACCTCTAGCCTGCTCATTTTCAGCCCTTTCCTCATCAAGTACATCATGTACATCTGCATCAGTAATAGGCTGTTCTAAAACATTTTCAGAAACCCCCATAGGCTGTACATTTGCCTCATTGGAACTTACATTCGTATTTCCACCACTGAAAAGAGGCAACAAAGTGTCATAAATGTCCTGTGAGCTTACATTACTGTCTCTAGTACATGACAGCAAGGGTTGAACAGAATCTTCCACAAACACTACATCCCGTGAAACCAGAATACGTTTTGTTTGCGGATGATACAACCTGTAACCTTTGCTTTCAGCACTATAACCAACAAAAATACATTTGACAGCCTTATCATCCAATTTTCTGCGCTGCACTTGTGGCACCAAAGCATATGCCAAACAGCCAAAAACACGCATGTGCTCAATAGAAGGTTTTCTATCATGCCATGCTTCATATGGAGTAATAGACTGCAAAGCTTTCGTAGGACACCTGTTAAGTACATAAGTGGCACACATGATGGCCTCAAGCCAAAAAGAATGCGGCAAAGGTTGACTTTTGACCATATATCGTGCCATCTCCGTTAGTGACCTGTTTTTCCTCTCAGCAACACCATTTTGCTGAGGTGTATAAGGCACTGTACATTGGTGTTTTATCCCACAACTAGCCAGAAATGCATTAAATTCATGAGACATATACTCCCCCCCTCGATCGGAACGGAGGGTGCCCATAGTACATTTTGAGACATTTTCAGCCATAGCCAAAAATTGTTTGAAGCACATAAAAACTTCGGACTTCGCTTTAAGCGAAAATACCCACGCATGCCTGGAGTAATCATCAATGAAAGTCACGAAGTACAGGTAATTGCCCAAGGACGGAGTTTGCATGGGCCCACAAACATCACTATGCACAAGCTGCAACTTGCATGTGGCCCTAACTGAACCATCCTTTGGAAACTTAGAACGCTGCATTTTACCCAGAATACAGCCTTCACAAACATGTTTGATAGGTGCTTCAAGAGGCGGCAAAGAAGCAACCATATCAGATTTCTGCAAACGCAGCAAACTGGCAAAATTCAGATGACCAAAACGTGCATGCCAAAGTTTTGCATCTGAAATAGCCCTTGAATCTGCAACAGCATTTGCAAAATTTTGTCCACACTTGTCATACAAAGTGAGCTTATACAGCCCACGGCACAAAAGCCCAGATGCAACAATTTCATCACCAAAACTGAGATCATGAACTGTACATCTGTCATCCACAAATTTGACTACAAGTCCAAGTCTAGCAAGTGCGGATACAGACAATAGATTCTTCTTGATCCCAGGTACATAAAGTGCATCAACAAGTGTGAAGGAACTGCCATTAGCAGCAGTGAGCACAATCTTTCCAACTCCCTGAACTGGATAAGAGGCGTTGTTGGCACAAGTGACTGAATTCCCATGAGGGACAGACTCGAGAGAGGTAAACAATTCACAATGTGAGGTAATGTGCTTTGTAGCACCACTGTCGAAATACCACACATGTGAATCTGCAGCAACTGACAAGCATGCATCATGGACAGCAGGATTGTAAGTGCACTCTGCGCTAAAAGCCCATTCTGCATCAACATCAGCATCACAATCTCCTTTCACAGAAGACTCAACAATGGCTGCATTTGTAGTGGAACCAGCATTTGCAGTGGAACCACCCTCTTTCTTCTTAGCCTCTTTGGCCTTCAACTTAGGACACGACTTGATCAAGTGATCATTGGCTTTACAATAATGGCAACGCATCTTCTTTTTGCCCTTATCACCAGAATTGCCAGACGAAGTGCTACCAGCAGAAGCATTAGGAACATAATTTTTGCCACTCGCAGTAGAACCATAAGAAGTGGCTGCATTACTGTTACCACCCTTTCTTTGAGAAGCAATAAAAGCCTGTTCAACTGCATGCTGCCTAGTCCTGTTTTTTCTAGAAAGTGACTCTTGCAACAGCAATGTGCATAATGCATCAAACTTGACAACTTCAGGATTTCCTTGGGTCATCAGTCTCCAAGTACTAGCAAAAGTCTGGTAGGAATCTGGTAAGGCATCAAGAACAGTCTGCACAAGGGAACTGTCAGAAATGACTTCACCTGCAGAAATGAGTTGCTCATTGATATCCTTGACACTAGCAAGGAAAGTGTCCATATCATCTTCCTCATGCATAATCTTCGACTCTAGCTCTTTACGCAGCAAAGCAATTTTAGCCTCATTGCAGCTTGCATAAAGACCTGCTAGAATATCCCAAGCCTGTTTTGCAGATTTTGCTGAACGGATGTGAGGAATAATGGTGCGCTTCACAGACAACGCAATCAATGATGAGCCTGCGCATCCTTAACATCCCAACGAGCTTGTTCTGCTGTAGGCAAAACAACTCTAACAGCTGCAATCCTTGCAGCAAGACCTGCAACATCCTTAATATCGCCTACATCTTCAGAACCAGGACGTACATCAATGCCCTGCACAATGTTCCAGACACCTTTTGACACAAGAACGTGTTGCATCATATAAGCCCACATAGGGTAGTTGTCCCCATCCAACCTGTCCTCAGCAGCAAACATCTTGAACACATCTGTGTTGTTGTTGTCAGCCATGGTAAATGCTGCTCCTGATGTGAAAACTGCCCGAAAATAGGAGAAATGGAGCGGGAACAACTTGTGCTATATAGCACAAACCGTAGAAGACTATAAGGCACCTGTTATGCAGAAAACGGCACTGACAGAAAATCTGCACAAAATGACGAAATATCCTGTGCAGTACTGCCCGTAGTGGAAACGGAGGCCGAAATGATCCCAAATCAAAATTCTGAGCAGACCGAGCTCTTCGAGCTCGCCCAAAATATTTGTCGACCTGCGAACGCTTGCCAAAGCTCACTGAAATCGAAGAAAGTGAGCAGGCGTGTGCTGGAGCAGCTGGCGACTAAGCCCGGGAGGACGTGACCTGCTCTGATACCAATTGTTGGAATTAGGGTTGCAGAGAAATACACACAGCTTGGAGAAGACGAAGGAAGCTCAAGGCACACAATAGAGAGTATATTACTTAGTGTGCAATGGAAAGATAGATAGCCCTAGAGTGATGGGCGTATATACAATGCACGGGGGAAAAAACCTCCTAAAGACGAAAAAAATGCCCCGGCAGTCCTAGTGTGTTCACACACATCACTACCACATGTATATGGTAACACTTCAAACGGTACATTGCCTTGTACCAAAGGTAGGACAAATGGTTGATCTGATGCCAGAACCTCAAAAACTCGCTCCCCACCCAGCATGGTGTCAATGACGTGCTGGTAGTGAGCCTTCAAATCCAGTATTACCTTGATTGAGCGTACACGTGTTGGTATGTGTGATATGTCTTGAGGTAGGTTGTACTGATTCATGTGAAGCTTAGAGGTGCTTAGTCACTGTCCAAGCTTGTGGGAGAGGGTGGTGTTCTTTCCTGAAACAAACTCAGTAGATCCCTAGTTTCTCTAGTGAGAGTGTGAGCCAATGATTCCGTTATCTGTGCTGCAACATCAGGTGCGACTTGAAAACTGACTGTGATAATTACCTCGGTGACTTGAGTTACCCGATTCTCAAAGTAGAATAGTGTTGATTCTCTATTGTGTAGAGCTCCTTCCATTTTGTTGTTGTGGGTTGGTTGTAGGTTGCGGACATGGTTTCGACCTTCTCCTTCTTCTTCTTGGCACTTGGCCTATCTATATCCACTGTGTTTGGCGTGTTGGTTGACTCTCCCACTGCAAATTGATTACCGTTACGCCTAGCACTCGAGCTTCGATGGAGATGCGGAGTTCGTCTAGTTGTGCTTGGAGCTCTTCTTCTTCTTTCGTCCAATTAGCAAATCCTGCTAGCCATTCATCCATTCACAATAGTTTAGGGGTTTCAGTCTTGTAAACTGAAGGGTTTCATGAAAAGATCCTCAGTGGGGGCACCAAATGATGGGAGCAAAGCGAACCCCGAACCCCGACGGCCTCTAAAACACCGGGGACCGAATGGCGCGCCTCGAGCCTGTCATGGTAAAGCAAACAGGGGGCACCACCTAGCTTCAGCGGCTAGGACGCAAACAACCACCACCATAACAAAGTTTTCATCCAAGAGAGATGGATGCTTGGGAGTAATGATGAAAAGGAAAGGGAATGAGATCAAGTGAGTGAGTGTGAGAGAGAGAGAGAGAGAGAGAGAGAGAGAGAGAGAGGGTATAGCGGCTTAGTACTTAGGCACCACAAAAGGATGGAGAATCCGCACACCCTTCACACATACACAAGCTCACTCCAAACACAAGACTAGGTGGCGATTCCGCACACCTCACATGGGCAAAACATTGCAAGAAAACATACTCACAAAACCTCAAGCTTTATTTAGAGAATAAGGCGATGAAATGGGGAGCATAGGGTAGGGGAATGAGAAGGGAGAGCGTGGTAGAGCACATGGCGGATAGGTGGGAGTTGATGGCGAAGACTCGCACGAGGGTTATGGCCATCATCCTTCATTTAGTTTCCCTTCATCTTCCATAGCCCAAGGGTGTAGAGGTCATGCTCAAGACGAGCATGGTGATTGCGGTGATGGTGATGGTGTGGGTGTGTGTGTGTGTGCACTAGGTACACACAGTGCATAGTGTGTTCTTTGGTGATGTTTTGTGTGTTTAGTGTGATGGTGACCCCTCTTTATATAGGGGAGGAGGGGGGAGAAATTATAGAATTTAGAAATGAAGAAATCATTATCTACATAGGCCATGTGACTGTGGGCCCCACTTGTCTGGCTGTGTGTATATGTGCCAGAACAGCAGTCTCATGAGAGAGAGATGGGTTGATGAAAAAAAAGTGAGAGGTGACATGGAGAATAAAGTAATTACAAGAGGGGAGAGAGGGGAGTGTGCTCAGAGGTGAATCTGTGTGCAGATGTGTGTGAACACAAGAAAAATCAGGTAACCACCAGGTGGGGATGGGTCTGTGGGCACCTTTTTCAGTGAAACTGAGTGTGTGTGAGTGTGGGGGAGGTTATTTAGCTACAAGACAAGAGACATGGAGCCCTTTAGAGAGAGAGGGGGGTATTTGGGTCATGGGATATGATAGGAGAGAGAAAGAGGGGGTGGGGTATACTATTTTGGAAGATAGGGTAGGTTGCATGTGAGTTAGGGTGCATTATTGGTGAGTTATAATGAATTATTGGTGAGAGGTGGGTAAGCTTGAGGGGAGAGAGAAAGGAGAAAGGACAAGGGGAAGAGAGAGGGGGTTGACCTTTTGAGTGGAGGAGAGGAAAAGGGACACCCGGCGGGGCAATAGTGAAGAAAAAGGAGGCAAGGTGGGGATGGGCTACCCCGCAGGCATGAGGTGGCCTAATTTACCTTTCTTATATATTTACATAATCATACTTTATTTTTTTCTTACTTTTTTCCAATGATTTTTATCACTCCCTCTCTAAGAGGGGGTTTTCATGGGGTGGGGATGAGAGAAGAGGGGTATGGGAGCTTGGCTTGTGAAAAGCCCCCATCACCGTCAATGAAGGAAAATACAGGTTTTCGCATAAGTTGAAGAGATTTTCACATAAGTTACGGTCTGATTTTTACAGGTGAAGAGAATCCAGACGAATGGCTTGCAGATTTTGAATTGTACATGTTGTCTTTGCGAATGCCTAATGAGGATAGCAAGATGCAAACCTTCCCTTTAGTGATGCGCGGAAAGGCCAAACTGTGGTTCGAAGCTTTGGAGATTGAGCCGAGACAGGCATGGCCATCTCTACGGGGAAAATTTTTGCATGATTTTCACAAAGAAGCTTCTCCAGTCAAGATGGACGCAAAGCTAAAAGCTCTAAAGCAAGATGTAGGTGAGGAATTCAACTTGTTCTTGGATCGTTTTGAAGAATGTTGAGCAGATTTAGCAGCATCTATGCAGCTAGCCAATGGTGAGTAGTTCAAATTGGATAAGTTTATGGCATGCTTACATCCGAAAGTGAGAGATAAAGTGGACTTTGAAAGCCCAGAGAACTACAATGGGGCAGTGGCAATTGCAAGGTCGAAAAGTAGAAAAATTAAAAAAAAGATAGAGCAGGGCGTAGCAGGTTATGAAGCAATGGCACCTGTTCAACCACAAAGCCCTCGAGAGTCGACTCAAGAGGGGAATAGGGCTACAGTTGCTATTCCACAGTAGTGGATACATACGGTTCAGGATCTATCAGAGCAGATGCAAGAGCTTTGATTGAGTGTAATGGACAGGGGACAGCCGAGAGGAGCAAGGGGCAGGGCAAGACCTCTACCTAGAAGATGCTATAATTGCGGCAAAGAAGGACATTATGCACCCGACTGTCCCCATCCGGTGAGGGAACGAGGTGGTATCTACCCCTTGTTTGGTAGAGGGAGAGGCCAAGCACAGTTTAATGGCACGAGGGAGGAGGTAATCGAGAATCCAGTGCAGCAAGCTCAAACGGATGGCGATGAAGTCCCTAGGGTGAACATTATTGGGGTGAATAAACAGGATGTCGAAGTGTTGGCTAACAAAAGAGCTAGAGTTGAAAGGGAGGCGGAAACCGAGCGGGAGACTAGAGCTCGTAAAGGCAAAGAGAAGGTATACGAGGGGAAGAAAAGCCTGAAACTAGCAAGAAAAGAAGGCGTCGCAGGATTAAACAAACAGATTTCCAGCTTGGACGCGGCCATCCAGAGTATGATTTGGTGAGTGATGTCCAAAGTCAAAGAGCTAATATTACTTTTGGACAGTTTTTGGCGTTGAACGCAACGTTAAGAGGGAAGTGGTCGACAAGTGTTAGTACTAGGCTACCAAGGGGTAAAGTAAATGTGCAAGCGGTGCAAAATATGGCACTCAGGGTAGGTAGCCCGACGGATGTTCTTCCTTTGGTGAATGTTGTCATCGAGAAAAGGATGCAGGTTCAAGCCTATATAGATGGTGGAGCACAGGTTTGCGTCATGACAAAAGCTGCGATGAAGGAAACCGGGGTCAAGACGGTATCCAAGTCTAATGTGCGCATGAGGATGGCTAACCATGCTAAAGCTAGGTGTTTGGGAGTGGCCCAAGATGTGAGGGTGAAAGTAATGGGCATAAAGTGCTTGATCGACTTCTTTGTGATGAAAGCAGGGGATAACGCATATCCTATAATCTTGGGGAGGCCATGGCTGTTGGCAATAGGTGCCAAATAGGATTGACAAAGTAAAGTGTTTACCCTACCTGATATAGAGAAAGGAAGACAAGTGGTGCTAAACCTGAAGACCAAGGAAATCCATTTTCATCCAATAGCGGCTAGAGACGAAGAGGACACCACTAGCTGCGAGTATGAGACTAAAACGACCTATGATGAGGGCTATATAGATACGGAGGAAGAAGAAAGCGAGGATGACATGCTCAAGATTGATGCTGACTTATTTGGGGTCACTGTGTAAGAACCTTGTGTGAAAGAGAAGGTGCAAGCATAGGTGCATGCCATGGGTACTCAAGAGGTGGTCAATATGCTAAGTGGAGACTTGACCAAAAAGGAGAAAGAAAGCTATGTCTAGTTGTGTACATCTTTTCCAAACCTATTTGCAAAGGAGTATAAAGATTTGAGAGGAGCCAAGGGTGTTGAGCACAAAATAGCCCTCAAAGAAGGATACAAACCCAAGGGGCAAAGGCTAAGGAGATTGGGTGAAATTCAAAAGGAAGCCCTTTGGCAGGAGATTAATCAGCTACTGGATGCAGGTATTATATACCCCGTAAAGAAATCAGAGTGGGTTTTCCCAGTGGTTATCACTCCTTTAAAAAATGGGAAATGGTTGGTATGTGTTGACTATAGGCCATTGAATGCTGCTACCAAGAGGAATTGCTACCCATTGCTGTTTCAAGATGAGATTTTGAATCAGGTGGCTGGCCACGAGAGGTATTCCATTATGGATGGGTTTTCAGGTTACTTTCAAATAGGGATTGCTCTTGCCAACTGAAGACGACATTCATATCTCCATGGGGTTGCTTTGCCTATCGCAGGATGCCTTTTGGGCTGGTGAATGTTAGGAAATAAGACGTAGCTAAATAGATAATTGAGTAGATTACTTAATGGAGAGAGACAGATTTATATACACGAGATTATAGAGTAGAGAGAGAGAGAGTACACACGATATACGTGGTTCACCCAATGTGGGCTACGTCCACGGGAAAGCAGCCACTCAATGGCTTTAGTACTTCAAAACAAGAAGTAGTTTACAAAGGGATTATACCCTTAATGGAGCTCCCGCCTTGCTTCACTCTCACCACCTCACACTCACCTTGTTGCATCAACTTCACACTATGAAATGTGTGTAGAAATGGCCTCCTTTTATAGGCCAAAAGGGCTGCCCTCTCTTATGAGAGACAGCCATGTATAGCCGCCCTTGTGCGGATAAGTCCAAATCGGACCCTCCAATCCGCCCATGTGTGGCTGCCCTTGAGAAGACAAGTCCGCTTTTGAATTCGGCCACCGGCCATTGAATTCGGCCACCGGCCACCGGCCATTGACTTCCGACCACCGGCCATTGGCCATTGACTACCGGCCACCGGCCAACCGACCGGTTGTTTTCCGACCAGTTTCCGACCGCCGTCCGGCCATAATATTCCGGCGAAAAGGAATATTCTGGCGAAAAAAAGTCTCGGGGGCCTCCGCCCCCGAGGCCTTTAAAGTTGCCCCTGATTCTTGTCCGTGAAAATTTTGGTTTCCGGTGAGTGATTTTCCTTCACGCACGATGGCTTCTCCTCATAATGGGGGCCTTACAAATGTGCGCTTTTACCACATAAAATTACAAGGGTAAATCAGGCTCCATACTTAACAATCTCCCACTTGGAGACTGATCTCCAAACCAAACCTGTGACTGCTTTCCATTCTGGCTTTTTATCCTTGAATGCCGATTGAAGATGAGCAAAAGCTCAACTTCTCCTTGTTGACAACCTTTGTAAACATGTCTGTAGGATTTTCACTTGTATGCACCTTTCCTAGCTTTAGTTGTCCCTCTTCCAAAAGAGTGCGTATGAAGTGATATCTCACCTCAATGTGCTTTGTCCTTGAATGAAAGGCTGAGTTCTTCGCAAGATGGATAGCGCTTTGGCTATCACTGTACAAGACACAATTGTCTTGTTTGAATCCAAGCTCTTCTAAGAATCTGTGAAGCCACATAATTTCTTTGCTTGCCTCCGTCATTGCTACATACTCTGCTTCCGTGGTAGAAAGTGAAACCACTTTCTGCAGCTTTGAAGCCCAACTTACTGCTGTGCCTCCAACCGTGAACACATAGCCAGTAGTGCTCCTTCGAGTATCTTTGTCACCTGCCATATCTGCATCAACATACCCTTCTAGAAAAATATCAGTTCCTCCAAAATACAAAGCATTTGTTGTTGTCCCTTTTAGATACCTAAGTATCCACTTCACAGCTTGCCAATGCTCTTTACCTCGGTTGTCCATGAACCTACTCACAACTCCCACTGCATGTGCAATGTCTGGCCTTGTCCAGACCATAGCATACATTAGAGAACCTACCGCTGCAGCATACGGAACTTTAGACATATAGGCTATCTCCTCTTGTGTCTTTGAACACATATCCTTCGTTAGTTTAAAATGACCAGCCAAAGGTGTAGAAACTGGTTTTGCATTTTGCATTGCAAACCTTTCTAGTACCTTCTTGATGTAATCTTCTTGAGATAGCTTTATTGTCTTCTTCGTCCTGTCCCTTGATATTTTCATACCAAGTATCCTCTTTGTAGCACCTAAATCTTTCATTGAAAAAGATTTGGACAGCTCCTCTTTTAGGTCTTTGATGTCCTGCATGTTAGCACTTGCAATCAACATGTCATCAACATACAACATTAGGATGATGAATTTCCCATCTCCCAAATTCTCCGTGTAGACGCAGTGATCCGAGTTGCATCTTGTGAATCCATGATCCAACATCCATCGATCAAACTTCAAGTACCATTGTCTTGATGCTTGCTTTAAACCATACAAGCTCTTCTTTAATCTGCAAACCATTTTCTCCTTACCTTTTACTTCACACCCTTTTGGTTGAAGCATGTAGATTTCCTCCTCTAAGTCACCGTGAGGGAATGCCGTATTTACATCCATTTGCTCGAGATTTAGATCATGAGCAGCCACAAGGCTTAAGACAAGCCTAATTGAGTTCATTTTTACAACAGGAGAAAATATTTCATTGAAGTCAATACCTTTCTTTTGAGAAAAACCTTTTACCACAAGCCTAGACTTGTACCTTTTCTTCCCACCTTCTTCTTCCTTTATCTTGTACACCCATTTGTTTTGAAGTGCCCGCTTACCTTTAGGCAACTCAACCAACTCCCATGTTTGGTTGCGATGTAGTGAGTCCATCTCCACTTGCATGCTCTTCGTCCATTCTTCTTTGGATTCATGTTGCATAGCTGCTTCATATGATTCCGGCTCTCCAGAATCTGAGATCAAGAGATGGTTGAAAGAAGGAACAAACCTTTCTGGAGGTCTACTTGCTCTTGTAGATCTTCGGGGAATAGGTTGAGGCTCCTCATTTTGTTGACGTTGTTGCACATTGTCACCGTTTGCAGTCCTTGAGTCTTCACCGTCCTCAAGCTCCATGTACTCATCACCTGTTTCTTTTGTTTGTTTTCTTTCCAAGTAATCTTTGTACATATTTTGTTCGTTAAAAATTACATCCCTACTCCTTAAGATTTTACTATCTTCAGGATTCCATAGGCGATACCCAAAGTCTCCTTCTCCATAGCCAATGAAGAAACACTTTTTGGACTTTGCATCTAACTTTGATCTTAGGCTTCTATCTATGTGCATGAAAGCCTCACACCCAAACACTTTGAGAAATGCATAATTCACCGGTTTACCTGTCCATGCCTCTTCTGGAACTCCCCCATCCAATGCCGTTGAGGGTGACCGATTGATTAAGTACACAGACGTACTTACAGCTTCCGCCCAAAGCTCAAGCGGTAGGCCTGCATGTAGCCGCATGCTTCGTGCTCGTTCCATGATTGTTCTGTTTATCCTTTCCGAAATACCATTTTGTTGAGGTGTCCTTGGGGTTGTCCTTTGCCTCCGAATGCCATTGCTAGCACAAAAGCTTTCAAAAGCTTGGCTGCAATATTCACCTCCATTGTCGGATCTGAGGCATTTAACCTTGGTACCTGTTTCATTCTCCACAAAGGCTTTCCACCTTTGAAATATGGAAAATACATCGGATTTATTCTTCATGACATAAACCCATGTTTTTCTAGTCGCATCGTCTATGAATGTTACATAGTACAATGAGCCACCAAGTGATGGTGTACTTGCAGGACCCCAAACATCAGAATGAACCAACTCAAGTTTTTTATTTTTTCTTTCATTTCCTGATTTTTGAAATTTTACCCTCTTTTGTTTACCATAAACACAATCTTCACAGAACTCTAAGTCCACTTCTTTCAAACCTGGTAGAAGCTTCTTTGTTTGAAGGATTTGCATTCCTTTGGCACTCATATGCCCAAGTCGGTAGTGCCACACCGCACTGTCAACTTCTGTAGTTGCTGCACAAGCTGAAGGTTGCGTGCTAACAGCACACAAGTAAAGTGTACTGACTTTTTCACCCTTGGCAACCACCAAAGATCCCTTTGAGATCTTCCACCGTTTGTTTCCGAATGCAATGTTGTGACCTTCATCGTCCAATTGTCCTGTAGAGATCAAATTTTTGCGAAGAGAAGGAACATGCCTAACATCTTTAAGCTTCCATTCATTTCCGTTAGCAGTTTTGATAGAAACTGTACCTTTGCCGACAATCTCACAAGCTTCATCATCTCCCAAGTATACATACCCAAAATTACCTTTGGTGTAGTCTTGGAAATGTTGCTTGTGTGGTGTCGCATGGAATGAAGCCCCGGAATCTACTATCCAGGAATTAGACACATTGTCTAATGAGAGAATTAGAGCATCTTGCTCTACTTTACCTGCCACATTGGCCTCCGATGTTGGCTTGTTGTCTTGAGACTCTGTCTCCTTCTTCTTCTTGGACCAACAATCCTTCTTGACGTGGCCCTTCTTGCCGCAGTTCCAACATTCAAGAACTGACTTTGTTCGTGATTTGCTCCGTCTTGAGCGATCCCGACCCTTTTGGTTTTTGAACCTCTCCTTAGGCCTTCCTCTTGTATCCACTGATAGTGCAGCACTTGATGATTCTCCTGTGCTTCTCCTTCGCATTTCCTCGCTTAGGAGAACACCCACAACATCATCAAACTTAAGAGTATTTGTGCCAGAGATAGAATTACTTACAGCCATCACAAGGCTGTCCCAACTATCCGGTAGAGATGATAGTATAAGGAGAGCTCGCACTTCGTCATCGAAATTGATTTTCACTGATCGAAGTTGACTTATGTTTGTGTTAAAGTCATTTAGGTGTTCTGCAACTGAACCATTCTCTGCCATCTTTAGATTGAACAAGCGCTTCATAAGAAATACCTTATTGGATGCTGATGGTTTCTCGTAGAAGTCGTCAAGTGACTTCATCAAGTCCTCCGTGGTCTTCATCTCCGAAACATTGAAGGCCACTGTTGATGCCAAGCTTAAACGGATTGTTCCCAGTGCCTTTCGATCAAGGACAATCCATGCTTCATCTGCCATTGTTGCGGGCTTCTTCGCAAGACCGCCTAGTGGCAAATAGAGGTCCTTCTGGTAGAGATAGTCTTCAATCTGCATCTTCCAATGTTGGTAGTTTTTGCCGTTGAACTTCTCAATCTTGAGCTTCCCTTCCTCCGCCATAACTCCCACTCAATTCAAGAAATCCTTTCCTTGAGATAATTTAGCTACGAGCAAACCTTGCTCTGATACCAGTTGTTAGGAAATAAGACGTAGCTAAATAGATAATTGAGTAGATTACTTAATGGAGAGAGACAGATTTATATACACGAGATTATAGAGTAGAGAGAGAGAGAGTACACACGATATACGTGGTTCACCCAATGTGGGCTACGTCCACGGGAAAGCAGCCACTCAATGGCTTTAGTACTTCAAAACAAGAAGTAGTTTACAAAGGGATTATACCCTTAATGGAGCTCCCGCCTTGCTTCACTCTCACCACCTCACACTCACCTTGTTGCATCAACTTCACACTATGAAATGTGTGTAGAAATGGCCTCCTTTTATAGGCCAAAAGGGATGCCCTCTCTTATGAGAGACAGCCATGTGTAGCCGCCCTTGTGCGGATAAGTCCAAATCGGACCCTCCAATCCGCCCATGTGTGGCCGCCCTTGAGAAGACAAGTCCGCTTTTGAATTCGGCCACCGGCCACCGGCCATTGACTTCCGACCACCGGCCATTGGCCATTGACTACCGGCCACCGGCCAACCGACCGGTTGTTTTCCGACCACTTTCCGACCGCCGTCCGGCCATAATATTCCGGCGAAAAGGAATATTCTGGCGAAAAAAAGTCTCGGGGGCCTCCGCCCCCGAGGCCTTTAAAGTTGCCCCTGATTCTTGTCCGTGAAAATTTTGGTTTCCGGTGAGTGATTTTCCTTCACGCACGATGGCTTCTCCTCATAATGGGGGCCTTACAAATGTGCGCTTTTACCACATAAAATTACAAGGGTAAATCAGGCTCCATACTTAACAGTGAATGCCTATGCCATGTTTCAATATTGGATGAACAAGGTGTTTGGTCCCTATTTGGGTAGGTTCATTAGGGTTTTCATGGACGACATTGGATGTTATAGCTCAAGGGCAGATCATTTGTCAAAGCTACGACTGTGTTTTCAGAGGCTGGATGAAGAGGGAGGTCAGTTGAACCCCAAGAAGTGCAAATTAGCACAACCCCGAGGATCATTGTTGGGCCATGTGGTGTCTCAAAATGGGATTGAAGCAGATCCAAAAAAGGTCAAGGCTCTAGTCTTGATGGAGCCTCCACCCAGTGCACAGGCTTTGGCATCGTTCGTGCACAGGCTAAAGTATCTATCAAGGTTTTTTGGGATGTTTTCGTAGTATGTATACCCCCTTCAAAAGAGGGCGTAGCTAGTACATGGTTTTGAATGGGATGAAGAGGCTCAAGTAGCTTTTGACAAGGTGAAAGAAACTTTGTGTCAACTACCTACGGTGTGTCCTCCCAATCATGAAGATGATTTTTATGTTGCCATGACGGTAGGCACTGTGGCCATTGGGGCAGTACTATTGAAAAAGGTGGGAAGGAGCTATAAACCTATTTATTTTGAAAGCAGGGTTATAAGTCCTGGGGAGGCAACCTACACTGAAGCCGAACAGTGGGTGATGGCCTTAGTTTTTGCTTGCAGGAAGTTCAAGGTATATCTCATCGTGCGAAAGTTTTTTGTGCTAACGGCCAATAATTTATTGCCAAAAGTAGTGTTACACTTGAAACCAGGGAAACGGATCATGAAATGGGTGATAGAGCTACAAGAATTTGAGTTTGAATTCAAAGTTGACCATACAAGTCGATCTCACCTGGCAGATATTCTAGTCAGCAAGCCGGTTGATTTGCCCATTTATCCCAGGGTGGTGCGGGATGAAACCAAGGAGGAGCCTGACTTAGTGGAAGCTTTTACTATGTGGTTTGATGGGGCATATAGGCGGGTAATACAAAAAGAAGGTGGAGGTGTGGTGATACGAGATCCAAGCAACAGGGTGATCTTTTCAAAAGCCTACGACTTGGAGGATGTGCTTACCAATAATGAGGCGGAGTATCTTACCCTCCAGTTAGGTTTGAAACAGTGTGTCGAGTTTGGTATATCGAGGTTGGTGGTGAAAGGTGATGCGTTGTTAGTCATCAAGCAGTTATTGGGCCAATGGCAGGTGAAGCGAGATTCATTAAAGCATTGGTTCTCTGCATCAAGAAATTGTTGAAATTTTTTGAGGAGGTTCAATTCAAGCATGTTAGAAGAGAGCAGAACCAAGAAGCAGATCATCTTGCAAGCAGCAAAGTACAAGTGCAGGTTGCAGGTATATATGTGGCCCCAGCCACCTATGCTGGTCGTGAAACCTTGAAAGAGATTGAAGACTTTTTGGATACTGGTCAGTGCTCTGAAAGGTTGTCGAAGTTACAAAAGCGGAGGGTAGTATAGAAATCTCGCAAGTTTACACTCATAGGGGAGGATCTTATGACCTATGTATGGGATGAAGTGCTGCGAAGGGTACTTTATAAGGAAGAAATCGGTATGGTGCTGCCGCAATGTCATGAGGAAAGCGGGCATCAAGGTAAAGACCAAGTTTTGTTTCGAATCTTGAGAGCGGGGTTTTGGTGGCCGTCGATAGTACGTGATGTGCACTATTGGTGCAAAACCTGCCATGAATGTCAGACTATGGGTGAGAGGAGGCTAATAGCCAAATCACAGGGAGCTATCATTGCCCAAGATGCTTTTGAGAAGTGGGGTTTGGATGCCATTGATCCACTCCCGAAGTCGGAAAGCGGTAAAAAATACATTGTAGTGGCGATTGACTACCTTACCAGGTGGGTCGAGGCCAAGGCTGTCAAAAAGGTAAATGCAAATGTGGTAGCTCATTTCGTATTTGACAGCATTTGTTGCCGTTTTGGTGTTCCATGGGTGTTGATCTCTGACAGAGGCCAAGGATTTTGAAGCAAATTGGTGCGGGCTTTAGTGGAAAAGCTGGGTATCCAACACCGCTTCTCTTCGCCATATCACCCGCAGTGCAATGGTCTGGTAGAGAGTGCCAATGGGAAAATTGTGAAGATGTTGACCAAGTATTTTTATAAGCAGGTGACAAAGTGGGAGGTGAACTTGGAGAAGTGTTTGTAGGCCTACCGCACATCCTACAAGGTGGCCACAAACTTCACTCCATTTGATCTAGTTTATGGTAAAGAGGCGGTTTTGCCAGTGCATGCACAACTAGGTGCATTGAAGGGTATGTGGCGTGTCAGTGCCACTCAACAGGACGTGTAGCAAGATCCGATCACTAGTTTGGAGGCTTTACAGATGGATAGGGAAGCAGCGGCATACTTTTATGTGGAACAGAGGGATAAGCGAGTGGCGAAGTTCAACAAGAGCTTTCCAAACAAGGAGATTCAAGAGGGAGATTTGGTGATGAAGTATGAAAGCTACTTGGACTTTACCTTCCAAAAGAAGTTCAAGAAGAAATGTACGGGTCCGTACAAAGTGCATAAAGCCTTTCCGAATGGGACCTATCAGCTGGTGAGAGCCAATGGCAAACATTTGAGGCATAGGGTGAATGGTGTACGGCTCAAGCTGTACTTTGACAGGGGGTTAGTGCCTGATGTACACCACATTGTAGCTACGGGGGTTGGGCAACCAACCTAGACAGAGGGAGCTTGTGAAGAGAAAGGACACCTTGTACATACTCTGTACATAGCATGTACATACAGCTATGGTTTTTTGCATCATTCCATGCTTGTCAAGTTTTTCAGTTTTCAGGTTCAAAAGTGTGCTTTAAGTTGAGCATGAATGCTCAACAAGAGGGTTGGGCAATGATGGTGCACCCAAAACATGTCGATGCCAGATATGGGCTCATGCAAGGGTATGGATGCATACAGGTGCACGTGATGGTGCTAGGGCATGTGTCTAAAGCTGTTGTGGCCAAGTGGAAGTGGAAATGTATGTCCAATGCGGTTTTTTAGGCCAAGAAGGCTCCAGACGAGGGCTAGCAGGGCTGGCAGTCAAAGGTATCCAGAAGGCGGCAAGCATGTGCCAAGGTGTAGTCTTCAGTGTGCTCTCCAGGCCGGTTCGAATGACTCGTCAAACGGAGCCCCGATGCTCTAGATATTGCAGTTTAAAGAAAGGGTATGTAGCAGATCCCCGATGGACAGGGCAGCTGGGGATAGGTGGCCCGGGTTTATGTCAGTGCATATGTGTGTAGTTCTCCAGTTGTGGAGCATGCCTGTCTTCTCGGATTGTGAATCGGAGCTCTGGATTGCAAGTTATGGCCATTAGAAGATTTTCGGGGGGCCGGGTCTGAGCCCACTTGACCGCATTGGAAGATGTGCCATCTGGCGTCTTTTGAGCCTCGCCAAAGTTTTCAGTGGAAGTATGCACCATGCGGAGTTAGCACAAATTGACTGCACATCAATCGGATATTCGGTTAGTCAGATACAACTAGACGACGTTAGGATCATTTGCTAGTGAAAGGCTGGCAGATGTTTTTTCCTGGTTTTTGGCGGCCTCAGATGAGGGCATTGAAGATCTCAAAAGGGGGCAAAAGGCAGATGATTTGAAGGCGAGCATGGTGGGATTCGATGGGGCTCCGAAGCCGGTTCATAGGCCCACTGGACAAGACATAACAGAGTACCCACTGCAAGGCAAAAAAGAGTTTTTTTTTTAAGTTTAAAAGTTAGGTTTATTAAGGCCTTGGAGGCCACTCAGTACGAAGCTTCCACGTGGCACGTCTTCGAGTGGATTGGGGTGTTGTATTGACCCTGGGCTATAGAGAGGCACTTCTAGTCGTGTCGGGTATCGTCCCCCATTCCCCCTCTCCAACGTAGAGCCAACGGCAGGATCACCATGTAGTGCACCAAAAATGCCCAGTCACTCTTGCCTCTGCGGTTCGGCCTTGCGCGCCGGTGCACCACCACCGAACATAGACCGATGGGACACCTCCTCAAGCGATGGGTGAGTCGTGTTCGGTGCACCACCACCGAACACAGACCGATGGGACATCGCCACCGAACACAGACCGATGGGACACCTCCTCAAGCGATGGGTGAGTCGTGCTATCATCTCTCCTAGCGCTTTTCCGAGGATGCCAAAGCCCTTCGTTCTCCATGTGCTCCAAAGCAATGCGCCTCAAGCGAGGAATTGCTCTTTTGCACTTGGCGCAAGGACAAGGTAGTTTTTCCTTGAGCCAAAGATTTCGCTCTGGGCTTCCAGTAGGACCACTATCATCCCTGTCGATGTCCTGCACACACGAAAGTTTGTGTATTTACTCATGTGTCGTAAACACTTAAAAAAACACTTAATTCCATTAGAAAAATTACACTTAATTCTATTAGAAAAATTACATATAGTTAAAGTCAAAGGGAATAAATGACAATGAGTGTTAAAATTATTTTTTAGCTAATTTTTTTTAAAAAAAATCAATTATTAAACATTTAAAAGTACTACAAAATAAAGTATCCATAAAAAATTAAAAATCTTCATCAAAAAACTCAAAAGGCTAAAAAATGAAATAATGTATAGCTAAGGGTAGGGGGGTTGGTTTGTACCCCCACCTCCCCCCCCCCCCCCCCCCCCCTCTACAACCTTGGATTTTCATGTATCCATTTGAAATGACTGGCCGTGGTAATATGAGCGGTAATAGTCGCAGTAATAATCACGATAATAGTTGGCGCCTAAAAAAAGGAAAGAAGACAGAGTGTGCCGCATTTTTGCAGCATACCTTGCCTTCCCTGCGTTTCTTGCTCTCTGCCATCGCTCACAATCTTCTGCCTCCTCCTCTCCCCCACTCCCCATCTTTGTCTCTTTCAACGTGCTCCCCCTCCCTCCCCCCCCCCCCCCCTCCCTTCCCCCTCTCTCCTTATCCAAGCTTTTCAAGTTTCATCGAAGAGGGTTTCGTGCAAGTTTCGGCAAGCGTGGTATTCTGCCATCTTCTTTGGACGCTCAACCTCAACCCCGCTACAAAGACGAGTTAAACACAACAGCACATCCTCCCTCTTCCCCCTTTTGTTTTCTAGAACACACACACACACACACACATAAAAAATTTTTAAAAGAGAAAATAGAGAATCCTTTATAACATACCTCATTCATTAGGAAACGGTTGTTTTGCACGGTTTGTTTGCAATGGTTGTTTTGCTAAGCACATTTGAAAATGGTTGCATTGCTACGCACGTTCGAAAATGATTGATTTGTCACGCACGTTTTGAAAATGATTGTTTGGATAGTGTTAGATGAAATAGAGAGAGAGAGAGAGAGAGAGAGAGAGAGAGAGAGAGAGAGAGAGATAAATGAATAAAGAGAGAGATTTAAAGAGAGGGAGAGAAATAGATAAAGAAGGAGAGAAATAAGGGAATATAATTAATGAGAGAGAAATAGATGAAGAGAGTGAGAGAGAAAGAGGATAGAGGGAGATTTAAAGAGAGGGAGAGAAATGTTAAATAGAGAGAGAGAAATAGATAAAGAGGGAGAGAAATGTTAGATAGAGAGAGAGAAATAGATAAAGAGAGTGAGAGGAATAGTTAGATAGATAGATAGAGAGAGAGAGAGAGAGAGAGAGAGAGAGAGGGAAATAGGGATAGGGAAAGAGAGAGAGTAGATAAAGAGGAATAGAGATAGAGAGAAAGAAAGAGAGATAGATAAAGAGAGGAAGAGGGAGAGAAAGAGAGAGATAGACAGAGGGAGAGAAAGAGAGAGAGAGAGAGAGAGAGAGAGAGAGAGAGAGAGAGAGAGAGGGAGAGGGAGAGAAAGAACGAGAGAGATAGAGAGGGAGAAAAGGAGAGAGATAGAGAGGTAGAGGTAGAGGTAGAGATAGAGAGAGATAGAGGTAAAGAGGGAGAGATAGACTGAGAGAGGGAAAGAGGGAGAGAAAGAGAGGAATAGAGATAGAGAGAAAGAAAGAGGGATAGATAAAGAGAGGGAGAGATAGAGTGAGAGAGGGAAAGAGGGAGAGAAAGAGAAAGATATAGGGTGAGAAAGAAAGAGAGAGATAGAGAGGGAGAGAAAGAAAGATAGAGATAGAGGGAGAATAGATAGAGAGGGAAAGAGGGAGGTAGAAGGAAATAGGGATAGGGAAAGAGAGAGAGTAGATAGAGAGGGAAAGAGGGAGATAGAGGGAAAGAGGTAGGGAAAGAGAGAGAGGGAGAGAAAGAAAGAGAGAGATAGAGGGAGAGTAGATAGAGAGGGAGAGAAATAAAGAGAGAGAGAGAGAGAAAGAGAGGGAAAGAGGGAGAGAGATAGAGGGAGAGTTGATAGAGAGCGAAAGAGGGAGAGAGATAGAGGGAGAGTTGATAGAGAGGGAAAGAGGGAGAGAGATAGAGGGAGAGAGAGAAAGAGAGGGAAAGAGGGAGAGAGATAGAGGGAGAGTTGATAGAGAGCGAAAGAGGGAGAGAGATAGAGAGGGAGAGAAAGAGAGAGGTAGAAGGAAATAGGGATAGGGAAAGAGAGAGAGGAGATAGAGAGGGAGAGAAAGAGAGGAATAGAGATAGAGAGAAAGAAAGAGGGAGACATAAAGAGAGGGAGAGATAGAGTGAGAGAGGGAAAGAGGGAGAGAAAGAGAGAGATAGAGGGTGAGAAAGAAAGAGAGAGATAGAGAGGGAGAGAAAGAAAGAGAGAGATAGAGGGAAATAGGGATAGGGGAAGAGAGGGAAAGAGGGAGATAGAGGGAAAGAGAGAGAGGGAGAGAAAGAAAGAGAGAGATAGAGAGGGAGAGAAACAAAGAGAGAGATAGAGGGAGAGGAAGAGAGAGAAAGAGGGAGAGAAAGAAAGAGAGAGAGAGAGAGAGAGAGAGAGAGAGAGAGAGGGAGAGAAGGAAAGAGAGAGAGAGAGAGAGAGAGAGAGAGAGAGGGTGATAAAGAAAGAGCGATATAGAGAGAGAGAGAAAGAAAGAGAGATAGAGGGAGAGTAGATAGAGAGGGAAAGAGGGAGAGAAAGAGAGAGATAGAGGGAAATAGGGATAGGGAAAGAGAGAGAGTAGATAGAGAGGGAAAGAGAGAGAGAGGGAGGGAGAGAAAGAAAGAGAGAGATAGAGAGGGAGAGAAAGAAAGAGAGAAAGAGAAAGAGAGAGAGAGAGAGAGAGAGAGAGAGAGAAAGAGAGGGAAAGAGGGAGAGAGATAGAGGGAGAAAAAGAAAGAGAGGGAAAGAGGGAGATAGATAGATAGATAGATAGATTTTATTATTGTCCTCGGAGGTCAAATATGACCTATGGGACCAAAGTTACATGTGATGTAGTATGTGTATGGCTGATGAGTGACTCTCGATGCTCCAAAATTGTAGTGATGAGAGTCGCAATGTAGAGCCCACTTTTTGGCTGGGAGAGGAAAGTGTGTAGGTCTAAGTTATGGCTGAAAATGTGAGAGAAGCAAGTTCGGATGTGATCAAAAGCTGAGCACTCTAGTAGTGTGTGGTACTCAGACTCTCGAACTTGCAGTGAGCATAATGTGCACAATCGATTTGACTCTTCTCCATTGCCCCAACGCCCTATCTTGCATCGAAGGAAATGGGAGCTAAGCCGAATTGCTGCGATAGTGCGTATCGCGGACAAGGGAATAGGCTCAAGCATGTAAGTGTGAGTACGGTTTCCTCTCTCAGCAAAGAACATGGTTTTGTAGTTGGGGGCAATATAGGTGGTGTAATGTATGAAGCGTGACCCACCGGATTTCTCCCAAGCCGTAATACATTGGCATTGTAGAAAAGCTTCATTCACTTGAGAGTCAATTGAAGCATCATGTAGCAAGTGTAATGCATCCCATCTCCCAAACCACTTCTTTATGTCTTGCATCCATCCCGTGCTCAAGATCTTGCTTTTATGCGTCTTTTGAACTTTTTTGCTTGCTTCCCATGCAATTGTAGGAAGTCAATGTGAGGGGTTTTGACGCATCTTTATCATGTACTCCACAACCCTTTCCATGCCCATAACCTCAATTGGAAGAGATCCCGACTCAAGAAGTAGGAGCATATATGGTGTTTGTGTCTTAACTTGGAGAAAGTTTGTAAGAAAACGCTTTTGGACATTCTCAAACTCTTTCCAAGCAGACTTTGAGATGCTCCTGCCCCACACTTCAACTCCATAAAGAAGAACCGGTGTCACCAATGCATCAAAAAGATACTTCTTGAGAACCCAACACTTGATGTTTCCCACATTACACATGTTCTCAAATGCATAATATGCTCTCTTTCCCGCTTCCAAACGACGCATAGCACATTCATGCCACTTGTGATTGGATGGAACCTCAAGGCCAAGGTACTTAAAGCTCTCAACAACTTCAAGTGTCTCGTTGTTGTACACAATGCATGGCTTCTCCTTATGGTTGGTTTTCACAAGCATTACCTTTGTTTTGGATTCATTTACAATCAGCCCACTATGCAAGCAAAAGTTCTCAAGGACAACCATAAGCTTTTGTGCATCTTCTAAAGTGTGTGCTAGAAGCACTACATCATCCGCATACAATAAAAGCATGATTACTGCATTGCAAATAGTGACCTCTTCAATGCCTTATTCTTGGTACCATTTGTTCCAATTGATCGATGCATAGACCAAAGAGAGTTGGTGACAATGGACATCCTTGTTTAACCCCAATAGTGCTTACAAAAATTTCTGAAATTTCTCTTCCCATGCACAATTGACAAATCACCTTCTCATAGATTCGAGAAACCGCAAGCATAAACTCACTTGGCACTTGGAGTTCTTCCATCCTTCTCCACAAATTGTTACGTGGAATCATATCAAAGGCTTTCTTAAAGTCCACAAAACAACAATACAATCGCTTGCCTTTCATCCGACTTTCCTCCATGAGAACACAAAGAGTGACAAGATGATAGAGAGTAAAAAAGGGAGAGAAAGAGAGAGATAGAGGGAAATAGGGATAGGGAAAGAGAGGGAGTAGATAGAGAGGGAGAGAGGGAGAGAAAGAAAGAGAGAGAGAGGGAAAGAGGGAGAGAAAGAAAGAGAGAGATATAGGGAAAGAGAGAGAGGGAGAGAAAGAAAGAGAGGGAGAGAGGGAAAGAGGTAGGGAAAGAGAGAGAGGGAGAGAAAGAAAGAGAGGCAAAGAGGGAGAGAAAGAGACATAGAGAAAGAAAGAGAGAGAAATCAAAGGGTAGCCCATCCCCAAGCTTGGAGGGTGTAGGTAGAAGACAATGGGTTCCACTTGTAAAACATGCTGATCTATGTTTTGCAGTAACGGGATGAAGCTGGTCGTGGTCCCTGGGGTCGCTCTTGTGGACGTACACAAAGCCCGAAAAAGTGGTGCCCAAGTCCAAAGCCACCATGACCTTAGCCAAGACCTCCATGCCTCGGCAGAAGATGTCGTCCATGTTTGGCTTCTCATCTCTGAAAGTGCTTGCTTTACATGGAGGCGTAGACATGACTCTGGGATGGAGAGAGAGAGAGATAGAGTGAGAGAAATAGAATTACTTGTTGCATTACAATAAAATTGTAATGTTACGATCAATTGATCACTTAGATGTTGAATTTAGGTGCAGCCAACACAAAATGATGGCTACATTTACAACCTTAACATATATATGTGTGTACATATATATCTGTTTATGCATGTATGTAGGCACTAAGTATAGGAGCATAGCATCCGAAGGTTAGACGCTTCCTCTTGGGTATAGTCCTTTTTTAATCGTGGCGTTGTGGTCATTGATCCACTCATGCATGGATTACCGCAACGTACCTTTGGTTTTACCACGGTTGAGACTGCGATGATATCTAAAGAGGTGCAGTTGACCTTTGGCACTACTAGCCTCTACTTAGGTCTACTAGTATGTATATGCATCTATGTGTTTGTGTGGTAATATACTTGTGTACGTATATTTAGATTAGTGAGTAGGGTGGAAAGCTTAATCTTATATTTCTCTTTGTAATGTAGATGTCTGACGACGACAGACCGATTGGTGAGGAGCAGCCAGCTCGCTCTTCTTTTGGTTGGTTCACATCTTAGGTGGGCTCCCACCCGGGGTGGACATCGCCTCTAGTGGACCCGAGTCTTGAGTTGGTGAGAACAAGCAAATAAATAAATAATGTTTCTACGTAGTTAACCATAAACCATGAGTGTCATAGGTTTTTTTTTTGGTTATTTGCAGGCATGACCATCCTTCACCTACCCTTCTCAGATTCCTGCACCGGTCGTAGATCCTGACTTAGAACGGGCTATCTCTTTACGAGAGCAGTACCTCCGTTCGACGGAGGATTTGTTTGGCCTCTACACTCCACAACAGCTTGCGACCTACGGCATTTCTCCGTAGACTACACCATGGGGAGTTAGGAGGGACTCCTTACGTACAGAGCCTCGCACCAAGGGCACCTCCACTACAACAAAAAAAGTTGTCATCGACACATATATTGACACACCGCGTCGATATCTACGTCCCTGTGAATCTGTCGCTATTTGCATCGATATCTGCGTAGAAAGGCTTTATTTGCGACGCAAATATGGACGCATATAGCGACGCAGATATCAACGGATATATCGACGCATATACCGACAATCATAACAGAAAAAAAAAATCTTGGGCAGAGGGCAGGTAGCCTGGCCTATACCCAGTGAAAAGATGGACACAGGCACCATGCACAGCCAGACTTCCTGCCCTCTGCCCAAGAAAGCGAGCAGCACCAAAATCAACCGTGCTCCCGCAAAAATTTCGGCAGAGTTCCCTTCGTTTTTACATAAACTCTTCAAAAAAAAAAATCATGTATACGCCTCTTACATGCTATCCATGTAGGATCTCACATGAGATTTAAGGCCAATGACCATAACGAACCATAACCATAACTTAAAAGCATAACCATAACTTAAAACCATAACTGACCAATATAACCACTTTGATCATAACCAGAAACTAAATTAACAATAACCATAAGCATAACCAGAAAGTTAAACATAACCATAGACAAAACCTGAACCATAACTATATATGTATATACAAGAATAGGAGAAATAACCATGTGTGTCAGGTCAAGGGCAGGGCCAAGGGCCAGGATGGACATGCGATCAAGGGGCGCTATATTTAGGGGCTAGGAGTCTATATATCGCACGGTTGGGTGGAGAGTTGCATGGTCCAGTCCCTCGCGGTCTTACAATGGTATCAGAGCTCAGGGGAGGAGGAGGCATGGAGGAGGGAAAGAAGCATGGCTCTCGTTCCCTCTCGTTCTCACTCTCTCTCTCTCTCCCTTTCCGTTCATGGGAATTCAGGGGTATGTGCTGCCATGAACTTCCCTTGCAAGTGATGGAGGAGCAATCTGTGAAACTCATGCAAGGTTGCATGCATGCGAAGCTTTGCCGCGGGTAAGCGCCCTTGTACAGAGAACCGGGGAGAGGAACGATGGTGTGCAAGCGCTCTTGGAGCGGGAAGGGTCGAAGGTCTCGACCACCACGAAACAGCATGGGCTTCGGCTCGTTGGGATCGCAAGGCCAAGTACACCAATTCTCGACCTTGCAACGCGGATGATGGTGCAACCTGTTAGTCAGGGTGTCTTTCTCTTTCTCGGCGCAAATTCCAGCCCGCCATCGCTGTGCAGAGGAATTGTTTTTTTTGTTTTTTTTTGCTTCTCAATTAAGTGGCCGCCCACGGTTTAGGGGGTGGCCACTCCTCAAAAAACCCTAAGAGGGTATGCACACCCTCGCCACGGCTTCGCGAGATAGCGTATGACGCACCCGAGCAATGAGGGATGCTCACTTGTCGACCTGATTGGCATGGCCATAGCAGTTGATATGGAGAGTTCTTGACATTAAGATTTTCCCAAAACTACAAGAAGATCATATGTACTCAAGCACATCTTGAGATTCAGCAGGGCAAATCTACCAGGATCCGAAATGCTTGGCATGCATGCTCATGCATCATGCACGAGATCGATCGTCAGCACGTCGAGTCACGTGAGTAACAAGGTATGCATATATTTTTATTTTGCTTAACATCGCCAAGAGCATGAAATCAGAAAGTCTGGTTCAAGTTATGTGCCAAGGAAGCTCCTCGATTTCGGGAACCGCTCTACACAACAGTTGACACACATGATATTGACAACCTGGCATGTCGATTCGAGTAATTGATGAGGTATGCAGTAATTTTTTGATTTGGTTATGTAATCATTTGCACTTTGTTGGGTTTGCGAATGACAATTTATGCAGTGATTACCGGCCAAGGGGTGTATTGGATTTTCAAGCATGGCTTGAAGGTTTTTACAACAAGGTTGTTATTTGAACTAGCCAATTCCGGTTCTTGGCATGGTTTGTCGAGCCATGCCGCATTAAACTTTTGACGATTGTAGACAAGCACGGCTTGTCTTGACTTTGAAAATGATGAGTATTTGTTGAATGTATGCATCTACTATAGTGTTACTGGCATACATTGTTGGCATAGGAACAATGCTTATTAGCCTCACGCAAGGCTTGAGTCTATACCGCCTTAAATTGAAGCACAATTCGTCAGCGGTTCAATTTGATGCAAATGCATAGCAAATTGGTTGTGAATTGGGCAAGGCCCTTGACAACATGAAGTAGAGTAGTTATTGAGCATGTGCTTGATAACTCTAGTATGCAATGGAATGGATGATCACGACTATCATTCATAGAGCCAAGCAGCTACGCGATGCATAATTTGCACGTGTTCTACTGATTTTCCACTACATTTACAATTCGACACGATCAATTTTTCATGCATGATCGACAAGGTCGACTCTCTTTGCTATGAATTTGTTGCTAATAGCATTTGTTGGCAATGAGGCCAGACATAGTTATATGAAGCATGGCTTCTCCTGAGTACCTTGATAGAGCACGCTCATCACAGGTTACATTTTGCTTCAAAGGCAAGGCCAACGGCCAATTTTTTCGTATCTCAAGGTGACAGGCAGCAAGTTGCTCGGCATGGCCAACTCCTTGTCACTGTTTCTACAAGCCGACATAGGATGCTTGCCACACAGTACTGGTTAATTTCACTTGAAATTGCTCGACAAGGTCGATTATTTTTGTCATGCTATTGGCAGCCACAACAGTTGGCTATTAGCACTACCCGATTAGGGTGAAACAAGGCTTCTATTTATGCATCTTGCATAGTGACTCACCACGTTTGGCATATGCTATGAGCATACAAACTTGGGAAGGCTTTAGCAAGCTGTTTATAGACTATTTCATTTCGTAGACAACGGATGTATATGCTACAAGAGGGGTATATCCATGTTTACACTTTGTTTGGCGATGAATATCATTGTGCAAAGCAAAGTGCTTTGGCAATTTTACATGAAGCAAGGCTTCTCCCTTGTGTCAAGGTACTGCCCAATGACTTGGAGTCAAGGGCATTGGCACACAAGTTTGGGAAACTAGCAAATTAAGGAATATTCGCTCACACAATCCCTACCAGTTTGGGTTGCTGTCAACCTACAACAACACTTATTTCACAGGCAATCGCGACCCCTACAAGGAAGGTAGGTCAAGATGTGATACCTCTCTCAATGAGCGGGTCATACCGGACAATTGTGGACTGCTTATACGATAAGCTGTAAGTCAGGCATAAGATGCGTAAGAGCACAGAGCTTGGGTGCACACTCTAAAACTTAAGGAAAGTTCCTCATCCCAGCATGTTCTTTTTTTCTCTCTCTCTTTCTCTCTCTTTAAGGGAATAATGAAAATCTTCTAAGAAGCTTTTGATACATGTTTTGCTCGTGAGTTAGCTTGAGCCAAGGTGCTCTAACTCTCAGCTAACACGTGGCTAAGATTCTACTCAAATTAGTCTTCATCGGTCCGTCCATTGAACACTAATTTGCATAAGGGCTATGAGCCACACAGGCTAAGAGCCATTTTTAGGCCAAGGGTAAGACCCAACTATTGGCATTCTTAGGGTGATTTTTTTCACGATCAAACAGATCTACCCGAGGAAGTACACATCAATGTTAATGGGCAAGCAAGAGTCTTGTCATTACGGATGATTAAGGTGTCATTTTTGCACTACTTGTTTTCAGTGCGACACTCAAGTTGAGTTTTTGATAATCTTCAACTCACATCCACTGATCTCTACAAGGAAGTATGGATGCAGCAATCAGTTGCGACAGCATGGCTGTCCACCAGAGCTAGGCAGTTCACTTGTGTGGATTCCCTGCTCTCTCTATAGCACTACAGAGTGTCTATGGACATATTGTCTCGGGTACGACTCGGAGGGTGACTGCTAAATCACCCCATAGGCATTGAGGATCACAGTTTGATCTCTCCCAGTTAAACTTTCAAGGAAAGAATTCCGCAATCTATCATCCGGTAGTGGACAAATTCAACTTTTGGTTGATTCCAATCAATATGTATACGGTTGACTATGTTGATAACCGTTACCTGCTAGTTGAGCAATTTTTACACAGGGTCTTACCAAGTGGTTTGACAACGTAGATTCTATACGGTTGACTATGTTGATAACCATTACCTACTAGTTGTGCAGTTTCTACAGAGGGTCTTACCAAGGGGTTGGATTGCGAGGGCAACACCCATGGTTTCCAGTACAATACTGTTTGTTTTTTTAAAGGTAGGAGACGTGCTCCTCTTCGTTTGAATACGGGTAAGTGAACATTCCGTTCAAATCTCCAGGTACGCATCTATTGATTTGGTGTTATTCCTTTTTCAGTATGCTTTACTTGGTTTTTCAAGACGTATAAGTACGCTTGAATGGTACAGAGCCATGCCAAGGGCATGTCGGCACAAAGTATTTTGGGCCAAGTGTCCAATCTATCTTTTTGCCTTCTGCTGTTACGAACCTACTTGTAGGGTTCGATTTGGCACATGTTGTCACATGGGATACAACATGGTCTAGGAACTCAAGGAGCTTGGTTTAGCCAGTGTGGAGCATGATAATGAGGGTCCCTCTCACTCGCGTCGCAGAGTGTTCGTAGTTACCTCCACACACAAGTACAGCTCGTACTTGATGGATGTCACTTTTCCTGGCATCCTTACTTGAGACATATTCCACATGTGGAGAATATGAGTCTCTGGGACTGACACTGGTGCCAAATTTGAAATGATGTGTCGCGACGAAGTCCCTAGGTGCTGGTCGCATCCGTTCATTAGACCAATTGACGCACACATTATCAGGAACAATTTCAGTGGCCAAAAATTATCGGGTACTAAGTACAAACTTGTTGTGATTACAAGTGCTGTGAAACCACCTTAACGGAAGGTAGTTTCTACATATAGCAAAGTATGCTACATTCATGAGAATGTCTCATGGTTGATTCCTAGGTGTGACCGGGTTGTCACATTCTATTATGGTCCAACTTTTGTTGCAAAGTATGCTACGTTCATGAGAAGGTCTCATGGTTGGTTCCTAGGTGTGACTGGGTTGTCACATTCTATTATGGTCCAACTTTGTTGCAAGATTTTCATGTAAGTATCGTGGAAAGTCTTGTCATGGAATTGCGGTTTGGATATGTTTGTGTTAAATGCATGCACACTAGGTGTTATGGGCCCTAGTGTTTAACACAAATTTATTTGGAGCGGCATGTAAATCCATGGACTTTATTCTTTCTGCACCCTTTTTCATTGCTAGTGCAATCTCTCTTGCAGATTTTGTATGAGTTTACACCCTGCCATACAAGGTGATGGCTGAGTATGGATGTTAGTGATTGGTTGCTGGAACCTCCAATCTACATTCAACCTAGTTGGTTGTCTCCATTCCATATCGAGTATATGGCTGGATACTCAATGGTTGAGTCATAGTTTGTCGTCAGTCGTGGAAGACTTTCTCTAAGTGGTTGGGGAAAGTACCTCACTCTTACTGTTGTTATTCATCCCACGTTGGATGGGCAGCTTACAAGTATTCTATTTAGTACTAAAGGATATGCTAAGCGCATAAGTTAGTAAACCGTGCTAAAGGATCTGCTAAGATCATACGTTAGCACAATGCATTCTAAATAGGTGATTCTCTCCTTATTCTAGAATTTGCTTCGGTTAGGTTTACAACTTTAAACACCTGTTATGGTGGGGTTGGATACCGACAGTTTCATAAGTCAAGGACTTAGTAGGTGTGCTGACAGAGTATGTTGGCATGTAACCTTTGTTATGGGTGAACATGTGGTTCTGTGTGTTCCAAAAGGTTCAAAAGTCTGACATGAGGACACTCCCTATTCTATCTTTCAATAGCTATGAGCTTTTCAAGATACTCACATGACTTATCATGAGTTACCATTTAGATACGGGTTGTTGCAAAAGGACAACAATGTTGAAAATCAAGATGTTGCTCTTGGTTTCATTGAACCTCCTCACTGCACCAGGTATCGGTCATATGGACAATTGGCCCGTGTAGAGGATGCCAATAAGGAAAACATTAGTGTTCTTACGAAGATACTACCACTTGTGTTTTCGTGGACGAAAACGCTTCTCCAAAGGGGGAGTAATGTCAGGCCAAGGGCGGGGCCAAGGGCCAGGATGGACATGCGGTCAAGGGGCGCTATATTTAGGGGCTAGGAGTCTATATATGGCACGGTTGGGTGGAGAGTTGCATGGTCTAAACCCCCACGGTCTTACAACGTCTATACAATGACAATGACAATAACCATGAGGGTCGGGAAAACAATAACTATCTGAACAATAATCATAACCATATATATATATGTCTATACAAAAGGAGACACAAAAGCGTGTCTGTGTCTCACAAAGCATATATATGAAATCCGGTCCACTGATGACTAGGCGTCACAACCTGCACATAGGACAACTCACAAAATTAGTATTGATACTACGTCACATATACTTACTTAATTAAATCAACTCACATATTAACGTCTCACCTCAAGCGATTAGCGAGACTGCAAGGCCGCTCAGTCTACAGGCTCTCCTGAAGCATCAAGATCATTCAATACTTCATAGATACCTTTGCGATATCCATCTGACTCCTCCTGACGTGTCGGGGCTCGATGCATCGCAAGATTCTGCGTTTATACAAAAATCAGAGTAATAAGAATACATGATTCATTGCATTTTAAAAAACGCCATAGTTAAGATTGGATTAGAAACTCACAAACTCATAGCGAAAGGTGTCAAAGCCTCCGCTGCCAAGATGAAATGCCCCCCTGGTCATCTGTCGTATCTGGGCGGCCTCACGCTGCTGTCTGAACCGCGTGGCCGCTTTTCCGCTCATCCTCCTTGATTTGCAGCCACGTCTCCTGTGGGATGCCCGAAGGTTTCGACGAGCCGGTCCTGAAAGCCTTCCGAGCTGCATCTCGTCGATGTTTCACGCTGTCCTGTGCAACACCCTTGATCCACCTCCTCAGAACAACGTCAGAACCCGGAGCAGGCTGGTACTCTCTCAGGATGGTCTCCACTATGTAAGTGACTTTGTCCTTTTTCAGCTAATCCCAAGACGTCAGAATGCTGGTCGAAAATTGTAGCTCCGCGAGCTGGCGAATCCGTTGTCTCATCTCACTCTCGACTCTATCCATGTCAACAGAACCATCTAGTCATACAATATAGAGCTTAGAGGCACTGGGATCGTGTGCCCCCCAAGGTGTCCGAGGTGTGCCAAGAGGTGTGCCTGTGTAGGACGGGGGTCATGAGAGAGGAGGGGTCGAAGCATCTATGGACCCTCTTCCACAGAAACCACCACCTCTACCTGACGATCGCCGAGATCGGCGAGTACGCCTGTGCTGCGGAGATGAGGACGTACCCGCCTCTGTCCCACCCCTAGGTGTCGAAGTGGCCGTGATGGGAGAAGCAGGCGTGGTACCCATAGGCGTCCCTCCCCCCCATAGGTGTCCCCCTCCCAGGCGTCGGACCCTCGGGTGTGAAGCCCGGAGGCGTAGTACCCGTGCCTCTGGCTACCCAGTACTGAGAAGCCTCTGCCATCTGAGCAGGCGTCATCCGTGTAACGAAGCCCATGAATGCATATGCACTCATAGAAGCGGGATCTGGAAACTGGTATGCCATACTAAAGTTCTGCACAAAGAAAGTAAAATAAAGCGTCAAAACACAGTTGTTTAAATTAACTTTAAGCTTAATTTTAAATCAACGTCTTCACACAAACACTCACAGGCCTAGGCCTCGACGAGTGAGGCATCATCGATAAGATCTTGCACCGTTTCATCGTCTATCTCTAATTTTAAACATAACTCTGCCCCAACTTGTTCTGACAGATTATCTTCATCCATTGCATCTTCATCTACAAGTGTCAATTCTCGCTCGTCTGCATCATCCCTCGTATATCTGTCAGCTTCCTCTTCCATACCTTTGTCCATCTCATCTAATGTCACAGTAGTATGGACATCGTTTGACTGAATTTCCTCCAAGAGATCTTGCCCTTCAAATACTTGTTTATTTGTTGGAGCAACCTGAACCACAAACCACCACTGTCGCTCTCAAGGGTCCGGTACAAAGACCACTTGCTCGCAATGTTCGGGGAGAGCAAATGCGTCGCTCGCAAGTGTCCAAACCTTTGTAGAATCTATTTTCACAAGTTTGTTTCCATCTCTGCGTACCGTTGTATTGCGACCAGAAGTAATCACCTTGAACCACTTCACATCCAACAAAAATATCTCAAACCGCCTGAAGCTTACTTTCAGGATATCTGACACCAGACCACATTAATCTAGGTTGCTAGTGCTCTCATTCGTGTCTCTGGCACTAGCCCTGCTCCTTTTCATGAAACTAACCATTACCCCACTGTCAAACGTGTTTCTTCTGCTGTCAATTTGTTGTGTTCTGAAATGCTTTCCATGCGACCACAATGCCATGTATGTATGATACTTCCAGTCACATCCAATAGAGAGCTCTTCCTCTTCTAGAGGTATGGGTTCTCCGATCTATCGAGCTGCTCTCACTGTCTTGTCCAACCATGCCATTGTAGGGAATTCAGGTAGAGGAGTGAGATAGTCTGGCAAAGGTAAACCTCTAGTTGTTCGGCTTCGCCTGAAAGCTTGTCGCTCCCTATTGCGTCTCTCTTTCTCTTCTTCATACCTTTCAAGCCATTTTTGCATTGGCGCTGAATTTAGTATATAGAACTTCATGATCTTTTCTCGCATGGTGTCGTTCATTTTCTTTGGCACCCCTTGCCCTTGCGGCTCCTCTCCCACCAGTCTTGCATCCTTCTCATCGCTCCACAGTCGAGGCATTTCTGGGTCAGAAACGGATAGAAATTCGGTCGTCAATACAAGAGACTCTTGCACCAGCCATCCTTCTGCCATGCTCCCATCTGGACGCGCTTTTTGGCGAACAAAACCCTTAAGTGTTTTCATGAACCACTCTAGAAAGAACATCCAACAATTGTGGACTCTACCTGCCACTGCAACCTCAGCTACTACATGGACGAGCAAGTGCATTTGGATAGTTAGGCAACTCATAGGTAGATACTTCTCAATCATGCAAATTGCCTCAATGGAGTTAGTCCTTGCGGCTGCAATAGATTCCTCATGTAGCTCCTTGGAAGAGATCCACCGCACTAGCTCTGAAATCTTGTATATGCAAGTCCGCACTTCCTCCGTTAAACATCCCTTGATCGCAATTGGAAGAATGAATTGCAAGAACTTATACCAGTCGTGCGATTTCAGTCGTGACAGTTGATCGTCACATGTGAATGCTGTCTTGAGACATCGCATATATCCTGTTGGCGTCTTGAACTCTGAAATCACCCTTTTAACTTGTCGCTCTTCGTTTTTTAGCAATACCCATGGCGCTCTTGGAAGTTTTGTTTGGCTAGCTACATTGGTGAAAGGCCACAACTCTGACATCTTTCCAACTGACTGAAAATCATCTCATGAAGCTCGATTGTCTTTCATTCCCATGATTGTCTTCCAGATGAGCTCTCCCACATTCTTGAATATATGCATTGGATCCAGCAAATGGTTAATTAGTAGATCACCCCAGTACGGCAATGAATGGAGAATGGACAAACGTTTCATTCCTGGAACAGGTTGCCCCTCATGTTTCTCCCATCGGCGACGCCACTCTTGTACATGCATAGGACGACATTCGTTGCGACCAAGCTGACCTTCGCGCAAGTGATGGCCATCTGGAAGATAACGGTGGTGGCCTTGATAAATTGTCTTTCGAAGAGAGGCAGAATAGCGCACATCCAAAGACTGCCCGCAAATTGGACATGCATTGTATCCCGAAGTTGTTAGCCCTGCATATATTAAAGCATGAATCAGGAAAAGGCAAAGTGCTTGCGAATAGAGAGAATTTTTAAAATCAAGAATCATTACAAGAAGCTTCTCCGTATCCTGGCCAATCATGCATAGTCCACATAAGAAGTCCATGGATCCTTGCATGTTGTTGTCCTACTGGTTCAACCGTATCTGCTATGTCGATCCCATGCCATAACTCCTGGAGCTCGTCAACTAGTGGAGCTAGATAAACATCCATGTTTTTTGCCTTAAACTTACCAGGTACAATCAAGCTTAATATCAAATGACCCTTCTTGATGGCAAGCCACGACGGGAGGTTGTAATTGATGAGGCACACAGGCCAAGTGCTCCATGACGAGCTTCTCAAGCCAAATGGATTGACTCCATTCATTGCCATGCCCAAACGCAAATTGCGTGGTTCACTCTTAAAATGTGGCCAGGTATCTTCAATGTGCCTCCAAGCCTTTGAATCAGCATACACCCTAAATGTTGTGTCAGTGGATCTATTCGTAGAATGCCACCGCATCAACTTTGCAATGGAACCACAACGAAACATGATTTTTATCCTAGGAATAATAGGGAAATGCCGCAACACTTTAGCTGACATTGTCTTGCCAACTGCATCTTGTTTGTAGCGCATTGCTCCGCACTTAGGACACAACAGACAATTTGCGAATTCATTGCGAAAAAGAATGCAATCATTTGGACATGCATGAATCTTGTTGTAGTCCAAGCTAACTGAGGTCAATAGTTGCTTTGCGTCTGGCCTGGAGGGGGGCATTTCATTGCCAGCCGGGAGAAGTTGCTCCCGCAACAACCTGTTTAAGCCACATTAAATTAAAAAGCTCACCAAGCACGTCACCATTGTAATCGAAAAATCTCTTTTGTAAATTACTACCTAAACAAAGCAGTGACTCTTGCATCTGACCACCCGTACACTGACTGAAGATTCAAAAACGCCAGACAAGTACGAAGCATCGATATTTTGGCGCCTTCAAATTGGTTGACGTGCCAACTTCCTCAACATGTCTTCAGGAGATAGGTGCACGGCTTCTGGTGCTGCTTCGTTAGCGTTCTTCTCGCTTGTCTGGAAGAAGGCATCCAGCATCTCCTCCATGCCGTCGTCTTCTGTCTCTAACTCCTTTTCTACTTCCATCCTTGGCTCTATATAGGAATGACCTTCACGCATAATCCTTTTTCTCTCTCTCTCAGATGTAGGTGCTATGTCGTGAAAATCCATGCCCGTTCCGTAGGAGTCGTATTGTAGATTCTGTACGGTTTCTTTAGCAAACTCTCCGTACTTATGCACATGCTCATTATATATCCTATGTTTGCGCAAGATTTGATACTTGCAGAGCGTGCATGAGCATGCAATATTTTTCTCCATGTTAGTTGATGACGTTGCCATCTACAATGATTATGAATGTTGTTTTAATATATATACTCCTCACAATGTAAACTACCTCGCATTCTCTAGTCTTGCCCAATCTCCGTACACCTCGGTCCAGAGGTGTACTGAGATCACGACCACCGGGTCAAAATCTCCTCTTTATTGGTCAAATCGTATATGGGTAGACACATACGTGCACTCCCAGGTGTACATGGCAATGCATGTAGCGGGCAAAACCCCTTTTCCTCTTTTAGTTCCATAGTTTCTTCAACATCCAACGGCTATCCGTTTGACCTACGGCTTGCCATACGCGCTCTTAACATTGCTTTAAGACTACCTAATGGACTACGGATGGTTTCGGTAGTCATAGAATCCATTTTCGAAGTCCGTTTGCATTTTTCGGTAGAAAAACACAACCGGATTTGACCTACGGCTTATGTATTTGGCGTTTCTTCTATCCGTTTGAGCTACGGCTTGTCATACCCGCTCTTGACATTGCCTAAAGACTACCTAATCCTGTACGGATGGTTTCAGTAGGCATAGAAGCCATTTCCGAAGTTCGTTTGCAATTTTTCGTAGAAAAAAGCAATCGGATTTGACCTACGGCTTGTGTATTTGGCGTTTCTTCTATCCGTTTGACCTACAGTTTTCCATACGCGCTCTTGACATTGCCTAAAGACTACCTAATTGTCTACGGATGGTTTCAGTAGGCATAGAAGCCATTTCCGAAGTCCGTTTGCATTTTTCCATAGAAAAACGCAACCGGATTTGACCTACGACTTGTCTATTTGGCGTTTCTTCTATCCGTTTGACCTACGGCTTGCCATACGCGCTCTTGAAATTCCTTTAAGACTACCTAATGGACTACGGATGGTTTTGGTATCCATAGAAGCCATTTCCGAAGTTCGTTTGCGTTTTTCGGTAGAAAAACGCAACCGGATTTGACCTACGGCTTGTGTATTTGACATTTCTTCAAACCGTTTGACCTACGGCTTGAGTATTTGACATTTCTTCAAACCGTTTGACCTACGGCTTGCCATATGCGCTCTTGACATTTCCTAAAGACTACCTAATCGTCTATGGATGGTTTCAGTAGACATAGAAGCCATTTCCGAAGTTCGTTTGCATTTTTTCGTAGAAAAACGCAACTGGATTTGACCTACGGCTTGACCTACGGCTTGTGTATTTGGCATTTCTTCTATCCATTTGACCTACAGCTTGCCATACGCGCTCTTGAAATTTCCTAAAGACTACCTAATTGTCCATGGATGGTTTCAGTAGGCATAGGAGCCATTTCCGAAGTCCGTTTGCATTTTTCCATAGAAAAATGCACTCGGATTTAACCTACGGCTTATCTATTTGGCGTTTCTTCTATCCGTTTGACCTACGGATTCCCATACACGCTCTTGACATTGCTTTAGAACTACCTAATGGACTACGGATGGTTTCGGTAGCCATAGAAGCCATTTCTGAAGTCCATTTGTATTTTTCCGCAGAAAAACGCAACAGGATTTGACCTACGGCTTGTGTATTTGGCGTTTCTTCTATCCGTTTGACCTACGGCTTGCCATACGCTGATAGCCCTTTTTCGGCTCTCCATAATTTCCATAGTAAGTTACTCCACCCTACCAAATTCACCCAAACGCTATGGCTATCCCTACCATTTCACTGTACATAGGCGTGTGTGAGTTAGGGGGCTTTTCCCATATCTTCTTAAAAACCCTCAGCTAGCTAGTCACTGTCTAGTTGAGCCAAAAAAATAAAAAATATAAAAAAAAAAGTATATTATGGCCTCTTTGTGTGTAAATATTTCTTTGTATATAGGGCCTAAATAAATGATTTTTTTCATAATTATTTTGGTATTTATTTAAATATTTCTACCTAGGTGTGTGTTATTTAAATATTTTGGTATTTATTTAAATATTTCTACCTAGGTGTGTGTTATTTATGCTCTGTACATTGCCTCACCATTACCACAATTTGTCTTACCATTTTTTATACTTTTTATTCCATGTAGAAAAATTTTCATGTAACATTCTCTTATATTTGGTGTAACTCCACCCCAACAAAAATCCAAAAAAACTAGTTTTATTTATGTGTATATTTTTTCTCTATTGTGATTTTTCTCTTCTTACATCTATTTTGTTTTTTTTCTACAAAATTAGAACACCAAAAATATTTATCTTTTTATTGTAGCCTCATAATGAGAGAGATTTCTTTTGACCCCTTTATATTTTTTCCACTTATATTATTTATATTTGACATGTACATATTTTTTAGACCCCTCAATATTTGATTTTCTTAGTTGTACTATTCACTTATATCATGATCTCAACAATATCTTCAATTATAGACCTACCAAATAAGGTCAAGGGTAGGTGGCATGCATACATGCACTATGGAGGGCTCACTCTTGGAGGTATTCAAAAGAATCATCCAAAGAAGGACCCCACAAAGACCTTGTGCAGTGGAAAAAAGCGGTCGGTTTTGCTGAATTTTTAAAGTTCACTTGCTCTCCGAATTTGAAAAGGTGATACAAACAAAAGTTGTAGCTCGTGGGCTAAACTTTTGCCTCAAATTTTTTGATATTTTTTTGAGCTACGAGCTGTGAGCTATGATTTTATTAATGGACCCCAATTTTCCCATGCTATGCAGCCACATTCTCTCTTCCACTTTATCATTTTCCTCTTTCACACACACTTCTCCACTCATCATCCCCACCTCTCTCACCACTCCTCTCTGCACCCTACTCACCTTCTCCTCAACCTTGAAGAATAAGAGAAACCATGGTGAACTCATACCTCCCACACACAATTCCATTCCAAAATCGACCACCTAGTCTCATTTTTCCTCCTCCAAATTACCCATATCTATCAAAAAAACCACAAAATTCAGCCTCTTCGCTTAAAAGACAGCATCATGGTGGTTGATTACTCAGCTTCAATTACCTTGTCTCTCAAGAAAAGTCAAGAGTGGAGAAAAAATGTACCGTCAAAGCTAGTGGACTATCAACAAGCGTCAAAATTGGCCCTACTCAAGACACTTGGAGCATCGACCTTGTAAGAAATCCACCTTTTCTTACCTTTTAAGAGTTTTTATTCCTTATTTGTATCCTACATGGATACTCCCATTGTAAATATCCAATTCCATTTGTAAATTAATACTAACTCTACTAACACTAACCCACTATGAAAAGTCCTATCACCTCCATTTCTCTCCTCTCTCTTTCCCCACGAACTTCTTGATTATTCCAAGCAAAAGAAATTAGATAAATTGCTGAAAATCTAACCCAACCATGGTTAGAGGAGTAACCCTAGCCTTCAAAATTGCTATAAAAGGAGGGTGTAGCTAGCACAAAAGGGGGGAGCCATAAGCAAGAGCACTATGTTGTAGCTTGAGAAGCCAAGCTCAACCTCTCTAGAAGGAGCTCTTGAGTGGAAGCTCATTGTCTTATGCATGTGCATGTGTTGTAATAGGGGATTAGCAAGGGAACTCTATGCCATTGTAAGAGAGAGAATGATCATTCAATTGAGAGTAGGAAATCTATCATTTCTCCTACTAGTGTAAGCCCAACATTTGCTGAATCAAGGAGGGTGGATTTGGACTAAGCTTGGATACTTTGTCTCCCTTCCAACGTGAAGTAATGGACAACAATGATGCGTAAGTGTCTTGGTGTTTTTTGTTAAGTTCTTGATAGCTTGTCTCTGGTGTTGTCATCAATCTAGCCATAAATCCCACATACTGTAAGAGGGCGACACGGTGGAAAGGACTCCCCTGGCTTTAAGACAATGATTGGGGGTGGCTTTTCTTGTGATGTGTTGTGGTGAAATTTACGCAAGCTATGTTGAACAAATACTAATCTCACTTTGATTTGTCATGACAGATTTGTAAGAAGGTATTAATGCAACAAGCACCCCCTCCCCCTTTCTCTCTCTTTCTTAAATATATAGTTGTGTTTGCTTGATCATTGCCGATACGTTTCAAAGCAGCCCGAGCACTATCTCTCTGCCTCTCTCTGTCTCTCTCTCTCGTGTTTTAGTGTGTGAGAGTGTTCCATTGGTGTTAGGGTTAGTGTAAATTCCTTGCTTGTTTGTGGGTTGCTCTAACGATTCTCCTCTTTTGCGTCCTAGTTGGCTCTTAAACTAGGTGGTGCCCCTTGTGTAGTTGGGATTTGGCTGTGGGTTTGTTGTTTTGGTTTTTGTTGTGTTGTGCCCCAGCCCCATTGAGCAGCACGGGAGCCTTGAAGGGTGTCTAGAGGTTGCTCTTCTTGTTGCCCGCCCCGAACCGCCTCAAATTGGTGCCCCCATTGAGGACAGGCTTGTGTATGTTTTGTGAAGGCTCAACCTTTAGCATAATCAAGTAGCTTGCATGAATCACGAGAATTTGTATGATCCCTTCATTCCCATTGCAAGGTAAAAGGTACACATAATTGTTAGTACTAAGTTGCAATTTCAGCGAATAATTCGTAGGATTTTAGGTCCTCTTAGGTTAGCCGAGATAAACACTTCGGTAAATCCTTTTATTTTGCCTCTCATTAGGTACGATATTAGCTTGGACGTCTATATTTTTGTGTTATTTTAAGCATTAGGACATGCATAGGCCATGGATAATGGCCCAGGAATACAGGTTTTTCCCTTTCATTTCATTCCACACATTAGAGTAAACATTGAAATTAGTAGAAAAATCCATTTTCAACAACGTATGGTATTCATGTTTGGTGCCCAAAGAGTAGGAGAAATTCTCGCGTCACCAAACCCTGTCATTCTATCTCTTATTGATTATCATAGGTCATTTGATGTGAATATTTTTATTTTGTTGTAGAATAGATTGCAATTTAGAAAATATTATTGTGTAAATCTTTTAAAGAAAGAAAAAACAAAAACGTGTCACTTTGAAATCAATTCAATGGAGAGCCAACGCCAAATGTCTGGATATTCTCTTTTCTTTGGAGAGCCTGGAGAGGATGCAGAATTATTTCTAGCGAATTTCAAGATGTCTTGCCGTATCAAGAGGATAGTAACTGATCAAGAACGTGCAGAAATGTTTGAGGTGGTCCTTAGGAAAGATGCTAGCACTTGGTTTGACTCTTTGCCTGAGGAAGTTAAAGGGAATTACATGGAAGTTTTGAATCGTTTCAAGAAATACTTCTTTGATCCCCAAAACACTCAGAAATTATGGCAAGACATTGTTTCTCATAAGCAAAAAGACTTAGATGACTACTACTTGTACAAGCAAGAGTTCCTACGTCTTTGGGCTCTATGGATACGAAATGTTGCTAACCCTGGTGATGGTGCAGAATTTCTAAAGAAGGAGAGGTTCATAACCGGACTCTTTCCTGACCTTAAGGTAAAAGTTGAGGCGCGTGTACCTGCTACCTTTGATGCAGCGGAAACTAGGGCTGCTGAGAAGTATAGGAAACTCAAGTGCTTAAGGGGAGAGGTTCCAATAGAAGGTCTTAGACCCAAAGGTAAGTCACAAGCATCAACATCGAGGGATCTTCCTGAGGTAACGGCGGAAGTAATTGAGAAGTTAAACGAATCTTTAAGCAGCCTGTCAATTCACCTTGCACAAGCTGTAGGTCCAAAGGGACAAGCAAAGAAGTCTGAAGAGCGAGATCCACGACCTAGGAGAGTCTTGCAATGTTGGAATTGCGGAGATTCTGGACATGGGATGTATAATTGTCCTTGGCCCCGTGGGGAGCTAGGGAGACCTAACTTGAATTACCCAGTTATGAATGCAGGTGAAGGAGCTGGTCAACGACCAAGGCTTCTACAAAGACCAAATGGACCAAGACCACCTCCACGAGGGGTAGAAGGAGTTCCACCTTTGCCAGATCCAAATGTGCATGTGGTAGAGGTGACAAACTCAAATGAGGTTGACATGGAAGCAAATGGCATTAAGCGTGGCCGAAGAAAAGGTAAAGAGAAAGAGGGTGTCCCATCATAGAGTGACCATGGACAAGGCAAGAAGACAAAGGAGACCAAGGAAGCTAAGAGGACTCGACGTCGTATCAATCTCCAAGACTTCCCTCTTGGACATGGTATGGCTCCATACAACCTGTTGGAAGACATGCGAGGTAAGGGTCCTGATATCTCATGGCCTCAGTTTCTTGCATTATGCCCACAAGTTAGGAGGGATTTAACAAAGGCAGTTAGCACTAGGAGAAAGGTAAAAGAGAGTTTTCCTATTGTAAAAATTGCACATGCTGAAATGAACAAGGATATTACACCTGTGCTAGATTGTTACATAAAAGGAAGATTGGTTAGGAAAGGTCTAGTGGATGGGGGTGCACAAATTTGCATTATGACAGAAGGGCTCATGCAAAGACTAGGCATGCACATCCATGAGACACCTGAAATCAAAGTGAAAATGGCAAACAATAGCAAGGCTAGGTGCGTAGGCATTTGTAAAAATGTTTTTGTGGAGGCCTTTGGCATTAAGAAGGCAGTGGATTTCTATGTCATGTCTACCAAAGGAAATGGTTACCCATTTATCCTAGGGAGACCATGGCTAATGAAAATGCAAGCTTTGCAGGATTGGGAGAGTGGAAAGCTAATTTGCAGGAACGACAATCATAAGAAGGTTGTCTTTGACATGAAGGAGCAACGCCAAGAGGAGCTCCACGAAGAATCATCTCAAAGTGAGACGGAAGAAGGTTGGACCGATAGCACCTCAGAAGAAGAAAGTAGCGGCAACATTACTAAAGAGGAGTCTTCCATCGAAGTCATGGGGGTAAGGTTTAAGCCAAGCAACCAAGAGACCTCTTATCAAGGCTTGGAGGAGGTAGGTCCTCAAGAGAACGAAGGTGTTCAAGATGAAGGGATGCTGAAAGGTATGCTATCAACAACACTTACAAAGGATGAAAGAGAGGAGTTCAAATGTGTGCTAAGGAAATTTCCGAGGCTTTTTGCTAAAGACTACACAGATGTGCGTGGAGTAGATGTTGTTCAACACAAGATTGAGTTGAAGCCAGTTGAAGCCAGAGGCCACACCTAAGGCTCAAAAGCTACGAAGGCTAGGAGTCATTAAGGAGCAGGCTCTACTCAAGGAGGTAAGAAAGCTTCTAGCAGCAGGTTTTATTTATCCAGTGGAGAATTCAGAGTGGGTCTCTCCTGTTGTTGTCACTCCTAAGAAAAATGGCAAGTGGAGGGTGTGTGTGGATTACCGTCCCCTCAATGAGGCAACAAAGAGAGATCACTTTCCCCTCCCATTTCAGGATGAGATACTAAATGAAGTAGCTGGTCATGAGAAGTACACTGTGTGTGATGGCTACTCGGGTTACTTTCAAATAGGTATCGCATTGGAGGATCAATTGAAAACAACCTTTATCACTCCTTGGGGTTGTTATGCTTTTAGAGTCATGCCATTTGGCCTGACAAATGCTCTTGCAACTTTCCAACGCTTCATGAACATGGTGTTTCAAGCATTCTTTGGAAAGTCCATTAGGGTTTTTATTGATGATTTTTGCATTTATAGCTCAAAATCATTGCATCTACAAAGGGTAGAAGAAGGTTTAAAGAAGCTCTATGACATGGGAGGTCAACTCAACCCCGACAAGTGTCACATAGCTGAGGATGAAGTGATCTTGCTTGGTCACAAGGTTTCCTATAAAGACATTGAGGTGGATCCTTCAAAGGCAAAGGCTCTTATTGAGCTCCCCTCACCCAAGAATCTCAAAGAGGTCATATCATTCATTCAAAAAGTGAAGTATATGAAACGCTTTATTCACTTAGCTTCGGAGTTGCTTCATCCTTTACAAAAGTTGACACAACAAGTAGAATTTGCATGGTCTGATGAGCTTGAAGAGTACTTTTGTAACATTAAAGTCATTTTGTCAGAGCTACCAACACTCATGCCTCCATGTTGGGAGTACACATTCTTTGTTAGCTCTAGTGTTGGAACGGAAACAATTGGTGCTGTGTTGCTACAACAAGATCCTCACAGTACAAGGATGCGACCCATCTACTTTGCTAGTAGGGTCATGAATGCTTTGGAGAGAGACTACACAGAAGCAGAACTCATGATGCTTTCTCTCATGTTTGCGGTGAGAAAGTTTAGATCCTACCTGCTACCAAAACCTTTTGTAATTCTCACTGCAGAGAATTTGTTCCCTTGGGTGTCATCTCAAATGAATCTTAGTACTAGGATCTCAAAGTGGATTATGGAGTTGCAAGAGTTTCAATACTCTTTCAAGGTAGAAGATAGTGTGCGTGCACAATTGGCAGGGATTCTCACTTATAGGGTGCATGAAAAGGAGATTAAGGTGCTTGAAGTAAAGACCCTACCATTACCACCACCAAAAAGTATTCCTAATGCTTTTACCTTGTTCTTTGATGGAGCTTTTCGTCGAGCCACAGGAAAAGCAGGGGGAGGGCTAGTGTTGCTCAACCCAAGTGGAGAGGTGGTCATGAAAGAGAAGGTCAATCTACCAGGTTCAACTAGCAACAATGAAGCAGAATACGACACACTACTTCATGGTTTGAAGATGTGTATTGGCCAAGGGATAAAACATCTCATGGTAAAGGGAGATGCACTTCTCATTGTTAAACAGATTTTAGGCATTTGGGCATGCAAGAATGAAAGCTTAAGGACAAAAGTTCATGCCATTCGTAAGATGTTTAATCAGTTTGAAGAAGTGCAACTATATCATATTCCGAGGAAACAAAACGAAGATGCCGATTTAATTGCACAAGCAGTTACATGTGTTGAGAGAGAAGTGCAGGTCATCATGGTGGTAGCAGCTGTCAAGCAACCGAGATACCAGGGATTGGAGTCATTGGCTCCCATTATTGGCTACATTTTGGAGGGTGAGTTTCCACAAGACTTCACGAAGGCTGAGAAGAGGAGACTCATGAAGAAGGCAAGTTTATATCTCTTCCTAGAAGGCTCCCTCTATCAAAAAGGGAAGGATCAAGTGTGCAGAAGAGTACCAACTATTGAGGAAATTCCAGCCATTCTAAAAGGTTTGCACGAAGAAGCATGTGGTGGTCATTTTGCCCAAGAATTAACTGTGAAGAAGATTTTGATTGCGGGGTATGTTTGGCCAAGTCTGCATGTGGATGTCCAACATTGGTGTAAAAGCTGTCACAATTGTCAGATAAATGGAAATAGAAGGTTGGTGCATGGCCCGAGGCAAATAGTGCTTGCAAATGGACCCTTTGAAAAGTGGGGCATTGATGCTATGGGTCCTCTACCTAGGACAAAAAATGGTAAACTCTACATTCTAGTGGCTGTAGACTATATGACTAGGTGGGTGGAAGCTCAAAGTGTGGCAAGAGTGAATGAGAGGATAGTTAGCAAGTTTGTGTACAATCACATTTGTTGCAGATTTGGCACACCTTTGGAGATTGTTTCTGATAATGGTCCAGGGTTTAGGAAGGGCTTGCTCACAGAAGTTTGTGAAGAGCTTCACATTCTACATCGTCATAGCACACCATACTACCCACAGTCAAATGGTTTGGTGGAGAAGGCTAATGGTGTCATTGCAGGAATCATTAGAAAGATGGTGCAAAACAAGACAAAATTATGGGATGACTTCTTGGATGGTGCCTTGTGGGCATATCGAACCACATATAGGGAAGCCACGGAGTTCACACCATTTCACTTGGTCTATGGTCAAGAGGCTTTGCAGCCTATCGAGCTCAACATTCCAACAATGCGACTTCATGGCAAAGGAGCACAAGATGATCAAGAGGTATGGATGGATCGACTTCTTACGTTAGTGGAGCTTGAGTGGAAAAGAGAAGCAGCATATGAGTGCTATAAGAGGAAAGACACACAAGGGAAAGAAACGCACGACAAGAAACTGAAGGACAAAGGCATCAAGGAAGGAGAGCTTGTGCTAAGGTATGACAATCGACTCGATAATCGTTTTGATGCCAAATTTGAAACAAGATGGCAGGGGCCATACATAGTCAAGAAGGCTTTCAATTCAAGTTACTATCAACTTATGGACTTGAATGGGAAAGAGCACTCCAGGAAGGTAAACGGCTATCGCTTGAAACCTTACTTGAGTCGCCTTCTACCAAAGGATCTACCAGAGCAAAAGGCAACTATCCCATGTAAGTATTGTTCCACGAAACATGAGTGTAACACAAACCAAAATTCCGAGGGGCCAAACAATGAAGATCTTGTCAAGGACTCTGAAGCACTCTCTTTGGAAAAGATGCTCTATGATGGTACATGAATATACCATCATCCTCGGGGAGGGCTAATGATAGCCGTTTTTCGTCTCTCCATAATTTCCATAGTAAGTTACTCCACCCTACCAAATTCACCCAAACGCTATGGCTATCCCTACCATTTCACTGTACATAGGCGTGTGTGAGTTAGGGGGCTTTTCCCATATCTTCTTAAAAACCCTCAGCTAGCTAGTCACTTGGCTAGTTGAGCCAAAAAAAAAAAAAAAAAAAAAAAAAAGTATATTATGGCCTCTTTGTGTGTAAATATTTCTTTGTATATAGGGCCTAAATAAAAGATTTTTTTCATAATTATTTTGGTATTTATTTAAATATTTCTACCTAGGTGTGTGTTATTTATGCTCTGTACATTGCCTCACCATTACCACAATTTGTCTTACCATTTTTCATACTCTTTATTCCATGTAGAAATATTTTCATGTAAGATTCTCTTATATTTGGTGTAACTCCACCCCAACAAAAATCCAAAAAAACTAGTTTTATTTATGTGTATATTTTTTCTCTATTGTGATTTTTCTCTTCTTACATCTATTTTGTTTTTTATGTAAAAAATTAGAACACCAAAAATATTTATCTTTTTATTGTAGCCTCATAATGAGAGAGATTTCTTTTGACCCCTTTATATTTTTTCCACTTATATTATTTATATTTGACATATACATATTTTTTAGACCCCTCAATATTTGATTTTTTTAGTTGTACTATTCACTTATATCATGATCTCAACAATATCTTCAATTATAGACCTACCAAATAAGGTCAAGGGTAGGTGGCATGCATACATGCACTATGGAGGGCTCACTCTTGGAGGTATTCAAAAGAATCATCCAAAGAAGGACCCCACAAGGACCTTGTGCAGTGGAAAAAAACGGTCGATTTTGCTGAATTTTTAAAGTTCATTTGCTCTCCGAATTTGAAAAGGTGATACAAACAAAAGTTGTAGCTCGTGGGCTGAAATTTTGCCTCAAATTATTTCATATTTTTTTGAGCTACGAGCTGTGAGCTATGATTTTATTAGTGGACCCCAGTTTTCCCATGCTATGCAGCCACACTCTCTCTTCCACTTTATCATTTTCCTCTTTCACACACACTTCTCCACTCATCATCCCCACCTCTCTCACCACTCCTCTCTGCACCCTACTCACCTTCTCCTCAACCTTGAAGAATAAGAGAAACCATGGTGAACTCATACCTCCCACACACAATTCCATTCCAAAATTGACCACCTAATCTCATTTTTCCTCCTCCAAATTACCCATATCTATCAAAAAAACCACAAAATTCAGCCTCTTCTCTTAAAAGACAGCATCATGGTGGTTGATTACTCAGCTTCAATTACCTTGTCTCTCAAGGAAGGTCAAGAGTGGAGAAAAAATGTACCGTCAAAGCTAGTGGACCATCAACAAGCGTCAAAATTGGCCCTACTCAAGACACTTGGAGCATCAACCTTGTAAGAAATCCACCTTTTCTTACCTCTTAAGAGTTTTTATTCCTTATTTGTATCCTACATGGATACTCCCATTGTAAATATCCAATTCCATTTGTAAATTAATACTAACTCTACTAACACTAACCCACTATGAAAAGTCCTATCACCTCCATTTCTCTCCTCTCTCTTTCCCCACGAACTTCTTGATAATTCCAAGTAAAAGAAATTAGATAAATTGCTGAAAATCTAACCCAACCATGGTTAGAGGAGTAACCCTAGCCTTCAAAATTGCTATAAAAGGAGGGTGTAGCTAGCACAAAAGGGGGGAGCCATAAGCAAGAGCACTATGCTATAGCTTGAGAAGCCAAGCTCAACCTCTCTAGAAGGAGCTCTTGAGTGGAAGCTCATTGTCTTATGCATGTGCATGTGTTGTAATAGGGGATTAGCAAGGGAACTCTATGCCATTGTAAGAGAGAGAGTGATCATTCAATTGAGAGTAGGAAATCTATCATTTCTCCTACTAGTGTAAGCCCAACATTTGCTGAATCAAGGAGGGTGGATTTAGACTAAGCTTGGATACTTTGTCTCCCTTCCAACGTGAAGTAATGGACAACAATGATGCGTAAGTGTCTTGGTGTTTTTTGTTAAGTTCTTGATAGCTTGCTCTGGTGTTGTCATCAATCTAGCCATAAATCTCACATACTGTAAGAGGGCGACAGGGTGGAGAGGACTCCCCTGGCTTTAAGACAATGATTGGGGGTGGCTTTTCTTGTGATGTGTTGTGGTGAAATTTACGCAAGCTATGTTGAACAAATACTAATCTCACTTTGATTTGTCATGACAGATTTGTAAGAAGGTATTAATGCAACAAGCACCCCCTCCCCCTTTCTCTCTCTTTCTTAAATATATAGTTGTGTTTGCTTGATCATTGCCGATACGTTTCAAAGCAGCCCGAGCACTCTCTCTCTCTCTCCCTCTCTCTCTCTCTCTCTCTCTCTCTCTCTCTCTCGTGTTTTAGTGTGTGAGAGTGTTCCATTGGTGTTAGGGTTAGTGTAAATTCCTTGCTTGTTTGTGGGTTGCTCTAACGATTCTCCTCTTTTGCGTCCTAGTTGGCTCTTAAACTAGGTGGTGCCCCTTGTGTAGTTGGGATTTGGCTGTGGGTTTGTTGTTTTGGTTTGTGTTGTGTTGTGCCCCAGCTCCATTGAGCAGCACGGGAGCCTTGAAGGGTGTCTAGAGGTTGCTCTTCTTGTTGCCCGCCCCAGACCGCCTCAACGCGCTCTTGACATTGCCTAAAGACTACCTAATCGTCTACGGATGGTTTCAGTAAGCATAGAAGCCGATTTCGAAGTCTATTTGCGTTTTTTCGTAGAAAAATGCAACCGGATTTGACCTACGACGTAGAAGCTGTTTATGAAGTCCGTTTGCGTTTTTCCGTAGACAAACCCAACCAGACTTCAAACACGCCTTGTATTTTGGGCATTTCTTCTATCCTTTTGACCTACGTCTTGTTTTATGCCCCCGCCCAACCTTTTTTGAGGAGGAAGCTTGTCTCTAAGAGCAACGACGGCGCTATTGTTACTCCCTAGACGACTTTCATGTGTAAAGGTGAGAGTTGAGCTTCGAATGTATTTTGAGCTGCTCAAATGAAGTCATAGGCTGCATCAGATGATCGAGGTCACTTTGGCTTGACATGCACAACGCCCGGTCAGACTACTGACCATGGAGGAGATTGATGAGATCCGCGAACGACAGATGCTGGATCTCCTATGATCTACCTATCCTAGCTAGCTGTTTTACCCGTTTAGTCCACACCCAGCAGTTTAGGATTCCATAATATTTTATTTTGTCATTTTTCCATCTTTTTACTCTGACTTTGTATTAGATCCACCACATTGTAACTTTCTTGTCTCATAGGTCACTTTGGCCTTTCGAAGACGTTAATATAACATTTCATTTCATTTCTCTCTTTAATTTTTCTTTCTTTAATTTTAATCTCCTACGCATACATTAATTCTCTCTCTCTCTCTCTCCCTCTCTCTCTCTCTCTCTCTCTTTGATTACCTACACACACACACACATTTCTCTCTCTCTCTCTCTCTCTCTCTCTCTCTCTCTCTCTCTTTCCTACACACACACACACACACTTCTCTCTCTCTCTCTCTCTCTCTCTCTCTCTCTCTCTCTCTCTCTCTCTCTCTCTCTCTCTCTTTCCTACACACACACACACACCGCTCTCTCTCTCTCTCTCTTTTCTACACACACATACACCACTCTCTCTCTTTCCTACACACACACACATACGATGTAGAGAGACAGAGAGAGAGAGGGGTTGGGGGGGGAGAGTGACATACTACCTGCGCAGCAGGTTTCGGCCACGATTTGAGCAAGTGAAAATGGCCCCTGCGCGGGGGGGTGTCCCTTTTTTCCCCCAAATTTTTTGGCATCAATATACCTGTGGGTAGTTGCGTTGATATAAGCGTGGAAAAAAAAAGCCTTTCCACACGTTTAGCGATGCGCATTGGGACTCGTATTTCGACGCGTATATCGACATGCTCTAATTCTGTCGATATATGCGTGGAAAGGCATGGTCGTCGATATATGATGCGTCGGTATCTTCATGTTTTGTTGTAGTGCTCCCTCTACTCTCCCTTCCATTTGCCCTACTCCTATTCCATCGCAAGGTCCTACTCCCCTTGCATTGCAGGGTCCTACTCCCATGGCATCAAAGGGTCCTACGCCACTCCATTCCACTCCGGCTTTGCCAGAACATCGTTGACAGACTTCCTCTAGCAGCGCGTGTTGACCCTCTTCTCAGGGTAGCGAGCGCCGTGAGAGACGAAGCGGCGGTGGATCTTGTGGTTTCGCATGTTTTGGTAGTGGCGGGGGAACGGTGTCCCCACTTTCAGAGCGTGCCGCCCGTGACACAGAGGACAAGGATACTAACGCACCCGTGCCCAACACGCATCAGCGCTACTACAGGGTTAAATATGGGGGGGAGGTTGATTTCGGCACAGCACAGGGCAGGGCATTTCGACGCCATCTACAAATTCTTATACATTCAACGTATAAGAATTTTTTTATAAAGTTTAGAGACCAACTTTCCGATCATGCACGGTACATTGAGGACGCTCTATTAGCTAGATTTCCAAACGCGCCCGATCAACGTTTTTCACAACAATGGTTGGAGGGCTACATAAAGACATTTCTAAAAAACAAGTAGTCCAGTGTGCAGCGCGCAGTGCGCAATAGCCAACTAGGCCAGAGATCCAGATAGGAGTTACCACGGTGGCAACATGGCAGATGCTGAGTGGAAGTGGGCAATTCAAGAGAAGAGCGATCAACCTGCGATGGGCTCATCATATAGACAACAACGCGAGGCCCACGTAAGACAAACTCCCACGCACTATGGCTCAGGAGGCAAGGAATCTTGGAATGATAAATATGTAAGATAATTTGAATTATAACGTCGATCGTTGATCATAAAGATTGTAGTTGATAATTTGGTATTGTTATTGCTAGCTTAGGAAAATGTCAGTTTCTCTCGACCAACCAGAGAGATGGTCAAGTATCGGGAGCAACATACAGAATTTGATACTTGGCGATGGTTGTTTGAAAACAACCACATCTCTTTCGAGCGGTTCGACGCGGCGGTTGGACCACTACAAGCGGTAAGTTTAAACAAGTAATTTTGTGTCAATTGTTTTGAGCTGTGGATAATTGTTTAATTTGGTTTGTGTTTATGTAGAGTCAAAGTGATCCAACATACGTGCCTCTGGATGACGATGAGGATTAGATAAAAAAATGTTTTGTCAAAACTTTCGTAAAGTCCCAATGTGTCACAATGTATATACAACTATTTACTTTTTATTATAAAGTCCCAATGTGGCACAATGTATATACAACTATTTACTTTCTATCCGTTTGACCTACAGTTTGCCATACACACTCTTGACATTGCCTATAGACTACCTAATTGTCTACGGATGGTTTCAGGAGGCATAGAAGCCATTTCCGAAGTCCGTTTGCATTTTTCCATAGAAAAACGCAACCGGATTTGACCTACGATTGTCTATTTGGCGTTTCTTCTATCCGTTTGACCTACGGCTTGCCATACGCGCTCTTGACATTGCTTTAAGACTACCTAATGGACTACGGATGGTTTTGGTATCCATAGAAGCCATTTCCGAAGTCCGTTTGCGTTTTTCCGTAGAAAAACGCAACCGGATTTGACCTACGGCTTGTGTATTTGACGTTTCTTCTATCCGTTTGACCTACAGCTTGCCATATGCGCTCTTGACATTTCCTAAAGACTACCTAATCATCTACGGATGGTTTCAGTAGACATAGAAGCCATTTCCAAAGTTCGTTTGCATTTTTTCGTAGAAAAACGCAACCGGATTTGACCTACGTCTTGTGTATTTGGCGTTTCTTCTATCCATTTGACCTACGGCTTGCCATACGCGCTCTTGACATTTTCTAAAGACTACCTAATTGTCTATGGATGGTTTCAGTAGGCATAGGAGCCATTTCCGAAGTCCGTTTGCGTTTTTCCATAGAAAAACACAACCGGATTTAACCTACGGCTTGTCTATTTGGCGTTTCTTCTATTCGTTTGACCTACGGCTTCCCATACACGCTCTTGACATTGCTTTAAGACTACTTAATGGACTACGGATGGTTTCGGTAACCATAGAAGCCATTTCTGAAGTCCATTTGCATTTTTCCGTAGAAAAACGCAACCGGATTCGACCTACGGCTTGTGTATTTGGCGTTTCTTCTATCCCTTTGGCCTACGGCTTGCCATACGCGCTCTTGACATTGCTTTAAGACTACCTAATGGACTACGGATGGTTTTGGTATCCATAGAAGCCATTTCCGAAGTCCGTTTGCGTTTTTTCGTAGAAAAACGCAACCGGATTTGACCTACGACGTAAAAGCCTTTTATGAAGTCCGTTTGCGTTTTTCCGTAGACAAACCCAACGAGACTTCAAACACGGCTTGTATTTTGGGCATTTCTTCTATCCTTTTGACCTACGGCTTGTTTTATGCCCCCGTCCAACCTTTTTTGAGGAGGAAGCTTGTCTCTAAGAGCAATGAAGGCGCTGTTGTTGCTCCCTAGCGGACTTTCATGTGTAAAGGTGAGAGTTGAGCTTCGAATGTATTTTGAGCTGGTCAAATGAAGTCATAGGCTGCATCAGACGATCCAGGTCACTTTGGCTCGACATGCACAACGCTCGGTCAGACTACTGACCATGGAGGAGATTGATGAGATCCGCCAACGACAGATGCTGGATCTCCTATGATCTACCTATCCCAGCTAGCTGTTTTAGCCGTTTAGTCCACACCCAACAGTTTAGGATTCCATAATATTTTATTTTGTCATTTTGCCATCTTTTTACTCTGACTTTGTATCAGATCCACCACATTGTAACTTTCTTGTCTCATAGGTCACTTTGGCCTTTCGAAGACGTTAATATAACATTTCATTTCACTTCTCTCTTTAATTTTTCTTTCTTTAATTTTAATTTCCTACGCATACAATAATTCTTTCTCTCTCTCTCTCTCTCTCTCTCTCTCTCTCTCTCTCTCTCTCTCTCTCTCTTTCCTACACACACACACACACCGCTCTCTCTCTTTCTCTCTTTCCTACACACACACACACACACCGCTCTCTCTCTCTCTCTCTCTCTCTCTCTCTCTCTCTCTCTCTCTTTCTCTCTTTCCTACACACACACACACACACCGCTCTCTCTCTCTCTCTCTCTCTCTCTCTCTCTCTCTCTCTCTCTCTCTCTCTCTCTCTTTTCTACACACACATACACCGCTCTCTCTCTTTCCTACATACACACACACGATGTAGAGAGACAGAGCGAGAGAGGGGTTGGGGAGGGAGAGTGACATACTACCTGCGCAGCAGGTTTTGGCCACGATTTGAGCAAGTGAAAATGGCCCCTGCGCGCGGGTGTCCCTTTTTTCCCCCAAATATTTTGGTGTCGATATACCCGTGGGTAGCTGCGTCGATATAAGCGTGGCAAATAAAGCCTTTCCACACGTTTAGCGATGCGCATTGCGACTTGTATTTCGATGCATATATCGACGTGCTCTAATTCTGTCGATATATGCGTGGAAAGGCACGGCCGTCAATATATGATGCGTCGATATCTTCATGTTTTGTTGTAGTGCTCCCTCTACTCTCCCTTCCATTTCTCCTACTCCTATTCCATTGCAGGGTCCTACTCCCATGGCATCAAAGGGTCCTACGCCACTCCATTCCACTCCGGCTTCGCCAGAACATCGTTGACGGACTTCCTCTAGCAGCGCGTGTTGACGCTCTTCTCAGGGCAGCGAGCGCCGTGAGAGACGAAGCGGCGACGGATCTTGTGGTTTCGCATGTTTTGGTAGTGGCGGGGGAACGAAGTCCCCACTTTCAGAGCGTGCCGCCCCTGACACAGAGGACAAGGATACTGACGCACTCGTGCCAAACACGCATGGGCGCTACTACAGGGTTAAATATGGGAGGGAGATTGATTTCGGCACAGCACAGGGCAGGGCATTTCGACGCCATCTACAAATTCTTATACATTCAACGTATAAGAATTTTTTTATAAAGTTTAGAGACCAACTTTTCGATCATGCACGGTACATTGAGGACGCTCTGTTAGCTAGATTTCCAAATGCCCCTGATCAACGTTTTTCACATCAATGGTTGGAGGGCTACATAAAGACATTTCTAAAAAACAAGTAGTCCAGTGTGCAGCGCGCAACAGCCAACTAGGTCAGAGATCCAGATAGGAGTTACTGCGGTGGCAACATGGCAGACGCGGGGTGGGAGTGGGCAATTCAAGAGAAGAGCGATCAACCTGCGATGGGCTCATAATATAGACAACAACGCGAGGCCCACGTAAAACAAACTCCCACGCACTATGGCTCAGGAGGCAAGGGATCTTGGAATGATAAATATGTAAGATAATTTGAATTATAACGTCGATCGTTGATCATAAAGATTGTAGTTGATAATTTGGTATTGTTATTGCTAGCTTAGGAAAATGTCAGTTTCTCTCGACCAACCAGAGAGATGGTCAAGTATCGGGAGCAACATACAGAATTTGATACTTGGCGATGGTTGTTTGAAAACAACCACATCTCTTTCGAGCAGTTCGACGCGGCGGTTGGACCACTACAAGCGGTAAGTTTAAACAAGTAATTTTGTGTCAATTGTTTTGAGCTGTGGATAATTGTTTAATTTGGTTTGTGTTTATGTAGAGTCAAAGTGATCCAACATACGTGCCTCTGGACGACGACGAGGATTAGATAAAAAAATGTTTTGTCAAAACTTTCGTAAAGTCCCAATGTGGCACAATGTATATACAACTATTTACTTTTTATTGTAACTTTTTTAAATAGTTGATCGTCTACATTTTTAATTGTCAAGGTAAAGTAAGTACAATTTCAGTTCTTTAGTATTTTTTATACTTTTCCAAAAAAAATTTGATGTCTTATTGTTTTTATGCAGGTCAAAAATAAAGGTGCTCATTTGGGCCACCCAAATTTGGGTGGCCCAAATGAGCACCTTTATTTTCAAATTGACGTTTAGCGGTAATATACGCGGTAATAGTAGCGACAAAAGTCGCGATAATAGCAGCGGGTATATTGCCGCGACTATTACCGCGTATATTGCTAACAAACCACTACCGCGTTGGTAGCAGCGATTATTGCCGCCCACGCAAATTTTTATCTCTCCTTTCTCCTTTGTTTTTCAGCGGGCAATGTTGGCGGTTTTCGACAACTCCTCTTATAGCGTGAATTGATAATATTTTCTTCCTTTGCTTTATAATAAGTTAGCAGGTCTTACATAGTAAACAAGGTACAATTGAATATTGACTTCAAAGGGTTAACAATGTAAAAGTCCTCAACATCGTAAAATTTTGAAAAAATTACCAACATACTCCCCTAATTTGTGGAAATTCCCAAAAAAAACCCTCAAATTTCAAAAATTCCCAAATTATCCCCAATATTTTGTCATAGATTCTCCTTTAAATTTTCCAAAATTCCCAAAATACCCCTCCAAAGATAAACGATTGTAGTTTTTTTATAAGAGGATTGATTCTGTATCAATACAAGATGCTAAAACTAGAATTTGAGTTGGTTATGTAGGCTTTGAGATGAATAGCTTCATTATTTTTAGACATAATTGTCTTCTTTTGCGAGGTAATTTGTGACAAATTACATACTAAGCACTCAAAAATGGATCTCTATTGTAAAAAAGCAATAAAGATTATAAGGAAATCTTGAACAATCCAACCAAAATAGATTCAAAGATATTTGGAAATTATTGAAATTGGAGAGATATTTTGGGTAATTTTCCCTAAAGCTTAATACATATGTCATCGGCCCAATGGTGTGAACTAAAGAGCAATACTTATTTTGGTGGAGAATGCAACTCCCTATAGCCATCCACGCCGCGCAGATGGCTAACAATAAGGTTTTAAAGGAAAATTAGCTCTACGTGCCAAGCGCTCATAGTGCTAAGTCATGTTTGCAACATAGGCATTCACAACATACATGTTCACAATAACTGTTAGGAAATAAGACGTAGCTAAATAGATAATTGAGTAGATTACTTAATGGAGAGAGACAGATTTATATACACGAGATTATAGAGTAGAGAGAGAGAGAGAGAGAGTACACACGATATACGTGGTTCATTCAATGTGGGCTACGTCCACGGGAAAGCAGCCACTCAATGGCTTTAGTACTTCAAAACAAGAAGTAGTTTACAAAGGGATTATACCCTTAATGGAGCTCCCGCCTTGCTTCACTCTCACCACCTCACACTCACCTTGTTGCATCAACTTCACACTATGAAATGTGTGTAGAAATGGCCTCCTTTTATAGGCCAAAAGGGCTACCCTCTCTTATGAGAGACAGCCATGTGTAGCCGCCCTTCTGCGAATAAGTCCAAATCGAACCCTCTAATCCGTCGGCCATGTGTGGCTGCCCTTGAGAAGACAAGTCCGCTTTTGAATTCGGCCACCGACCACCGGCCATTGACTTCCGACCACCGGCCATTGGCCATTGACTACCGGCCACCGGCCAACCGACCGGTTGTTTTCCGACCACTTTCCGGCCGCCGTCCGCGGCCATAATATTCCGGTGAAAAAGAATATTCCGGTAAGGCCCCCAAGACCTTTAAAGTTGCCCTTGATTCTTGTCCGTGAAAATTTTGGTTTCCGGTGAGTGATTTTTCTTCACGCAAGATGGCTTCTCCTCATAATGGGGGCCTTACAAATGTGCACTTTTACCACAGAAAATTACAAGGGTAAATCAGGCTCCATACTTAACAATCTCCCACTTGGAGACTAATCTCCAAACCAAACCTGTGACTGCTTTCCATTCTGGCTTCTTATCCTTGAATGCCGATTGAAGATGAGCAAAAGCTCAACTTCTCCTTGTTGACCACCTTTGTAAACATGTCTACAGGATTTTCACTTGTATGCACCTTTCCTAGCTTTTGTTATCCCTCTTGCAAAAGAGTGCATATGAAGTGATATCTCACCTGAATGTGCTTTGTCCTTGAATGAAAGGCTGAGTTCTTCGCAAGATGGATAGCGCTTTGGCTATCACTGTACAAGACACAATTGTCTTGTTTGAATCCAAGCTCTTCTAGGAATCTGTGAAGACACATAATTTCTTTGCTTGCCTCTGTCATTGCTACATACTCTGCTTCCGTGGTAGAAAGTGAAACCACTTTCTGCACCTTTGAAGCCCAGCTTACTGTTGTGCCTCCAACCGTGAACACGTAGCCAGTAGTGCTCCTTTGAGTATCTTTGTCACCTGCCATATCTGCATCAGCATACCCTTCTAGAAAAATATCAGTTCCTCCAAAATACAAAGCATTTGTTGTTGTCCCTTTTAGATACCTAAGTATCCACTTCACAGCATACATAGCATACATTAGAGAACCTACCACTACAGCATATGGAACTTTAGACATATAGGCTATCTCCTCTTGTGTCTTTGGACACATATCCTTCGTTAGTTTAAAATGACCAGCCAAAGGTGTAGAAACTGGTTTTGCATTTTGCATTGCAAACCTTTCTAGTACCTTCTTGATGTAATCTTCTTGAGATAGCTTTATTGTCTTCTTCGTCCTATCCCTTGATATTTTCATACCAAGTATCCTCTTTGCAGCACCTAAATCTTTCATTGAAAAAGATTTGGATAGCTCCTCTTTTAGGTCTTTGATGTCCTGCATGTTAGCACTTGCAATCAACATGTCATCAACATACAACATTAGGATGATGAATTTCCCATCTCCCAAATTCTCCGTGTAGACGCAGTGATCCGAGTTGCATCTTGTGAATCCATTATCCAACATCCATCGATCAAACTTCAAGTACCATTGTCTTGATGCTTGCTTTAAACCATACAAGCTCTTCTTTAATCTGCAAACCATTTTCTCCTTACCTTTTACTTCATACCCCTTTGGTTGAAGCATGTAGATTTCCTCCTCTAAGTCACCGTGAGGGAATGCCGTAGTAACATCCATTTGCTCGAGATTTAGATCATGAGCAGCCACAAGGCTTAAGACAAGCCTAATTGAGTACATTTTTACAACAGGAGAAAATATTTCATTGAAGTCAATACCTTTCTTTTGAGAAAAACCTTTTACCACAAGCCTAGACTTGTACCTTTTCTTCCCACCTTCTTCTTCCTTTAGCTTGTACACCCATTTGTTTTGAAGTGCCCGCTTACCTTTAGGCAACTCAACCAACTCCCATGTTTGGTTGCGATGTAGTGAGTCCATCTCCACTTGCATGCTCTTCGTCCATTCTTCTTTGGATTCATGTTGCATAGCTTCTTCATATGATTCCGGATCTCCAGAATCTGAGATCGAGAGATGGTTGAAGGAAGGAAAAAACCTTTCTGGAGGTCTACTTGCTCTTGTAGATCTTCGGGGAATAGGTTGAGGCTCCTCATTTGGTTGACGTTGTTGCACATTGTCACCGTTTGCAGTCCTTGAGTCTTCACCGTCCTCAAGCTCCATGTACTCATCACCTGTTTCTTTTGTTTGTTTTCTTTCCAAGTAATCTTTGTACATATTTTGTTCGTTAAAAATTACATCCCTACTCCTTAAGATTTTACCATCTTCAGGATTCCATAGGCGATACCCAAAGTCTCCTTCTCCATAGCCAATGAAGAAACACTTTTTGGACTTTGCATCTAACTTTGATCTTAGGCTTCTATCTATGTGCATGAAAGCCTCACACCCAAACACTTTGAGAAATGCATAATTCACCGGTTTACCTGTCCATGCCTCTTCTGGAACTCCCCCATCCAATGCCGTTGAGGGTGACCGATTGATTAAGTACACAGATGTACTTACAGCTTCCGCCCAAAGCTCAAGCGGTACGCCTGCATGTAGCCGCATGCTTCGTGCTCGTTCCATGATTGTCCTGTTCATCCTTTCCGAAATCCCATTTTGTTGAGGTGTCCTTGGGGTTGTCCTTTGCCTCCGAATACCATTGCTAGCACAAAAGATTTCAAAAGCTTGGCTGCAATATTCGCCTCCATTGTCGGATCTGAGGCATTTAACCTTGGTACTTGTTTCATTCTCCACAAAGGCTTTCCACCTTTGAAATATGGAAAATACATCGGATTTATTCTTCATGACATAAACCCATGTTTTTCTAGTCGCACCGTCTATGAATGTTACATAGTACAATGAGCCACCAAGTGATGGTGTACTTGCAGGACCCCAAACATCAGAATGAACCAACTCAAGTTTTTTATTTTTTCTTTCATTTCCTGATTTTTGAAATTTTACCCTCTTTTGTTTACCATAAACACAATCTTCACAGAACTCTAAGTCCACTTCTTTCAAACCTGGTAGAAGCTTCTTTGTTTGAAGGATTTGCATTCCTTTGGCACTCATATGCCCAAGTCGGTAGTGCCACACCGCACTGTCAACTTCTATAGTTGTTGTACAAGCTGAAGGTTGCGTGCTAACAGTACACAAGTAAAGTGTACTGACTTTTTCACCCTTGGCAACCACCAAAGATCCCTTTTAGATCTTCCACCGTTTGTTTCCGAATGCAATGTTGTGACCTTCATCGTCCAATTGTCCTGTAGAGATCAAAGTTTTGCGAAGAGAAGGAACATGCCTAACATCTTTAAGCTTCCATTCATTTCCGTTAGCAGTTTTGACAGAAACTGTACCTTTGCCGACAATCTCACAAGATTCATCATCTCCCAAGTATACATACCCAAAATTACCTTTGGTGTAGTCTTGGAATGAAGCCCCGGAATCTACTATCCAGGAATTAGACACATTGTCTAATGAGAGAATTAGAGCATCTTGCTCTACTTTACCTGCCACATTGGCCTCCGATGTTGGCTTGTTGTCTTGAGGCTCTGTCTCCTTCTTCTTCTTGGACCAGCAATCCTTCTTGACGTGGCCCTTCTTGCCGCAGTTTCAACATTCAAGAACTGACCTTGTGTGTGACTTGCTCCGCCTTGAGCGATCACGACCCTTTTGGTTTTTGAACCTCTCCTTAAGCCTTCCTCTTGTTTCCACTGATAGTGCACACTTGATGATTCTCCTGTGCTTCTCCTTCGCATTTCCTCGCTTAGGAGAACACCCACAACATCATCAAACTTAAGAGTATTTGTGCCAGAGATAGAATTACTTACAGCCATCACAAGGCTGTCCCAACTATCCGGTAGAGATGATAGTATAAGGAGAGCTCGCACTTCGTCATTGAAATTGATTTTCACTGATCGAAGTTGACTTATGTTTGTGTTAAATTCATTTAGGTGTTCTGCAACTGAACCATTCTCTGCCATCTTTAGATTGAACAAGCGCTTCATAAGAAATACCTTATTGGATGCCGATGGTTTCTCGTAGAAGTCGTCAAGTGACTTCATCAAGTCCTCCGTGGTTTCATCTCCAAAACATTGAAGGCCACCATTGACGCCAAGCTTAACCGGATTGTTCCCACTGCCTTTCGATCAAGGACAATCCATGCTTTATCTGCCATTGTTGCGGGCTTCTTCGCAAGACCGCCTAGTGGCAAATAGAGGTCCTTCTGGTAGAGATAGTCTTCAATCTGCATCTTCCTCTCAACAACATCTCTCTCTCTCTCTCTCTCTCTCTCTCTCTCTCTCTCTCTCTCTCTCTCTCTCTCTAACAAATTGATTGCTTCTTTGATGTCCAATGCAGACTTTACTTGGTTGATATTGAGCCGGCATGGCTTCATGCAAGAAAAATCAGCACTGGCGCCCTTACTCTTGCCTTTCAACGAGGCTCCCGATGTTGCACTCTTCGTGTCCCGGTAGCATTTTTTATAGCTGCATTGGGTGGAAAAGGTGTACGTGTTCTTCATGCAAGCACTTATAGATGCTATGCTAGGAGGTGCCCTCTTCTGCAGCCCACGCAGAAATGCATAGAGTAGGATGAATGAACACCTTGATGTCGATCATTTTAAGGCGGTTGAACCCCATCATAGAGGGACAAGGAAAACACATCCATGCGTAGATGGCGGGATCTCCTTTGCTGTGAAAAAAGTAGGACGGAATTTTTTAGAGGATCACCAACCTTACCTAGCCCGGCCATCCTCAAAATAGTGGTGCACCGAGGAAGCTGATAGGCAAGAATTACAAAGAGTTTACCATTTGGCTATAAGTGGTTTGTTGCTAAGAGTGGGAACTGTTTTCAAGGTCCTTGTGTGTGTGACACTACAAGGAAGCCCACCATCCAAAATGAATTGGGTGCCCTAGTGTGTGATGGCCTTCAGGTTGTCAAGTGAGTGGCAACCTTACACTACAAGAGGTTGTGGGCTCTTGTGACGCTTATAGCGACGAAAATACATTGGGTTTTTTAAACCCCCGGCGTCACTAAAAGCGTCCCTATTAGCGTCGATACGGGAACGTCGCTATAGTAGTTGCTACCGCAGTCTCTATAAGCGTCACTATATAGCGATGCCTATAGCGATGCCTATAGCGACGCTTATAACGACACTTATAGCGACGCTGCAGGGCCATAGATAGAGATGCTACAGAGCATAATTTAGCGACGCCCGAGATTAAAAAATTTTGATGGCAGGACATTCACCCATCAACCATATTGAATGTTTCATTGGTCTATTTACCTTTGAAAAAATGTACAAAGGTAAATATAGACCCAAAATAGTCCCCCACAAGACAAAGGTAAATATTGAATGTTTCAAAGGTCTATTCACCTTTGAAAAAAAGTACAAAGGTAAATATAGACCCAAAATAGTCCCCCACAAGACAATATAATCATTAACTCCATCATCCATAGTACGTATTGTTTACAAAATAAAGATACAAAAATGACAAGCATGAATTGATGGAAGTAAATAAATGACAATTGTACACAGCAGCAAAATCACTTGATTGTTAATCATTGCAAATGTAATAGTTACAAACCATTGTCATTATTTAAAAAATATACATGGTTTTCAAAATATGATACATAAGCTAGGACAAAAAGAAACTAATGCTATCTAGCTATGGCTAAACTAACGTCGTCTAATCAGATGTCTCATCGCGTCCAAGCGGCGTATCTGTCGGATTCTGCAAAAAAAAACAATAAGATAGCTTTTTGTAAGTATAAACATATAGTGAGCGACGTTTATAAAACAATACAATAAATAGAAAAGAATAAACCCTAATACTAACCATGCCGCCGCGAGAAGTCAGGATGTCTATAAGGGTGTTTAAGCCCTTTCTGCCTGCGTACTCACGCTCGTACGGAGTGGGATCACGTCCTGTAAACGACCACTGTCAAAACATACAAAGAATCCATTATGTTAGAATTTCAAATCCCATAAACCCTAAACTATCGAACATAGATGCGAAAACACTTACAAAATTGGCCTCAAATGATGTCCACCCGCCGCTCCCCAAGTGGTGCGAGCTCCCTGCCTCTACTTGTGCTCTGGCTGCCTCCTTTTGTTGCTTCCACTTGTCGGAATTCTTGCGCGCTTATTTCTTCGGATGCTTCCAATCTTCTTTGACCAGTCCTCGCGTAACACATGATTCTCTGGAAGATACGCTTGATGACCTTCGTAGATTTGCTTCTTCAGTGAGGGCGCCCTACGTGCATTCAGTCTAGGTCCACATGTGACACATGCTTTGTATCCGCTTGTTTGAAGCCCTGCATGTATACACATGATAATAGATCAACTTGAGAAAAAGCAAGATTTACAGTGTCTGAGTGAGGGCGCCCTACGTGCATTCAGTCTAGGTCCACATGTGACACATGCTTTGTATCCGCTTGTTTGAAGCCCTGCATGTATACACATGATAATAGATCAACTTGAGAAAAAGCAAGATTTACAGTGTCTGAGTGAGGAGTGTAAATAGACCACCTGAGCATTCTGTTAGTCCGGGATAGTCATGCATGGTCCACATTAGAATGCCTCGGATAAAAACATTCCATCAACCTATGTCTCGGCTCATATCCGCCACCTCTATGCCAATCAACAATTGTTGTAGCTCTTCCAATAGTGGACGAAGATACACATCCATATTCTTCACTTGCATCTTGTCCGTCCCACAGCATGCTTGCAATGGTTACAAGGACATAAGATCCTCGTTGAGAGATAGGTGTTTCGGTTGGACGGCCCCACATCCTCGTCACTACTCATAATGAGGACAAAAATCGTGTAAAGAAATGCGTCTTGTCCGTCCCACAGCATGCTTGCAATGGTTACAAGGACATAAGATCCTCGTTGAGAGATAGGTGTTTCGGTTGGACGGCCCCACATCCTCGTCACTACTCATAATGAGGACAAAAATCTTATAATGTGGACAACAAATTCAATCTTCTATTGACATTCTTCGTCTTTTCTCTCTCTCTCTCTCTCTCTCTCTCTCTCTCTCTCTCTCTCTCTCTTTGTTCACACTGTAAACTACTTCACATTCTCTAGTCATGTCCAATCCCCGCAGACCTCGGTCTAGAGGTGCACGGAGATCAGAACCACCGGGTTATAATCTCGTCTTTATTGGTCAATGCCTATATTTGTGGGTACAAGAAATCTACACACCCACGTCTACATGATACTGCATGTAGTGGACAAAACCCCTTTGCCTCTTCTCTAGTTGTAGCATTTCACAGCATCTTAACATCTTTTCATAGTAGATCTTTGTTTGTAGCATGCAGGTACGTCATTCTTGCAATGTAGTTGATGTCTGCTCAAGGCACTTAATTCTTATTCTACATTTGACGGGATGTGGTGTGTGTGTGTGTGTGTGTGTGTGACCCTTGGAATCGTCATCTTGCATCACTAATTTCTGTATATGCTCAATTTGCTCTTCCATTAGCTGAACATGACGGCTTATTGTATGGTAGCAGCAGTCGAACATGCAAGTGGAATTGCTAGTCCGCATGGACTGTCGAGGCTGTGAGCGCAAGAAATTATCTCGCCATTTCTTCTAACCTTAATTAAATAACCTAAATATAATTTAATATAACATATATAAACCTAAATTAATTAATAAACATAAACCTAATCTAATATAATGTAAATCTAAATCTAACATAAATAAACCTAAATCTAATCAAACGTAAATCTAACTAAAAATAAACCTAAATCTAATCTAATTTAATTTAAATAAACCTAAATCTATTTTAACGTAAGTCTACATCTAACCTAATCTTTAAAGTCTTTTGGGATAGTTTCCTACGGAGTTAAAACTCTCTTCTTCTTGTGTGTGTGTGTGTGGGTGTGTGTGTGCCAATAAAAAGAGAAAAATGGTATCACCTTTCTATCACCCAAGTGTGGTAGATTGGTTATGCCATTTTCCTCTTGAATAACAAGTCTTGGTTTCAACTCCTCGTCGGCTAGATTTTTAGGTCTCTTTAATTAGTTTCCTACGATGTTAAATTAAACTCTCTTCTTCTCGGGTGTGTGTGCACGCCAAAAAAAAAAGGAGAAAAATGGTATAACTATTCTGTCACCGAAGTGTGATAGATTGGTTATGCCATTTTCCTTATGAATAACATGTCTTGAGTTCAACTCCTGTCGACTAGATCTTTAAGGTCTCTTGGGATACTTTCCTACGATGTTAAAACTCTCTTCTTCTTCTTCTTTTCTCTCTCTCTCTCTCTCTCTCTCTCTCTCTCCCTCTCTCTCTTTGTTTTATATATATCTCTCTCTTTCTCTCTTTTCCTCTCTCAATGTGTGTGCATTCTTTGATCATGCATGTGTGTGTACGCTTTTTTGGTTTATGCATGCTCTCTCTCTCTCTCTTTTCCTCTCTCAATGTGTGTGTGCTTTCTTTGATTATGCATGTGTGTGTGTGCATTTTTCGTTTATGCATGCTCTCTCTCTTTTCTTCTCTCAATGTGTGTGTGCTTTCTTTGTGTATGCATGTGTGTGTGTGCGTTTTTTGTTTATGCTTGTGCTCTCTCTCTCTCTCTCTCGTTCTATCTCTCTCTCTCTCTCTCTCTCTCTCTCTCTCTCTCTCTCTCTCAAAAACACAATGTGTGTGTGTGTGTGTGAGTGAAAGAGAGGGAGAGAGAAAGAGGGGAAGGGACCATGAGAGTGAGGAGAGGGAAGGAGCATACCTGGCTCTCCTTCCTCTCCTCGTGTGTGTGTGTGTGTGTGTGTGAGAGAGAGAGAGAGAGAGAGAGAGAAGGAGAGAGAAAGAGGGGAAGGGAACATGAGAGTGAGGAGAGGGAAGGAGCATACCTGGCTCTCCTTCCTCTCCTAGTGTGTGTGTGTGTGTGTGTGTGTGTGTGTGCCTATAGCGACGCATATAGCGACGTCGACAGGGCTAAAAAATAACCGAGAGCGTCCGAAAACTCAGATCTCAAATCTGAGTTTTGGACGCGCGCTCAAGCAAGCAAGGTAACGCTCTCCCTCTCTCTCTCTCTCTCTCTCTCTCTTTCTTCTCTCGTTGTTGACCTACTTTACATATAGTGGCAAAAATCACTATTTCTAAACAAAAAGCAACGTTAAGAGTACATATGCAAAGTTTGCCAAGTCAGCTAACACTACAAGCCATGCTTAACATTAGCGACGCTCATACTGCGTCGCTCAAACATGAAAATGCACGGTGTCACTATATGCATCGCTATAGGCATCGCTATGAGCGTCGCTATGTTACAAGGACAAAAGGAGAAGAGGCTATGTTGGAGGAAGAGGTTTCTCGGGGTAGAGTCTCTCTCTCTCTCTCTCTCTCTCTCTCTCTGTGTGTCTCTCTCTCTCTCTCATAATCCCTAACTCTTCTTATCATTGGCATTCACACACTACTTATATAGTATTTTACACACAAGCTTCAATATCATCTTGAGAAGTGAACGATGCAAAATAGCAATACGCATAGGTGGCATATGGACCCGAGCATAAACTGTAGAGCGAGAAATACTCATCATAGGAAGGAGATGAGACAAAGAAGTTAGTACCTACCTTCCCTTTCCAATTTTCTCTAGAGAAAAGCTCCTAATGGGAAGTGCATAATATTCCTATCTTTGGTACTCTTTGTTTCCATAAGCTTGTGATGATGTTGGAATGTAGAATGTTTGACATAATATTAAGTCCATCAAGCGACCACATATCTTTGCATCCTTTGATGTTTTGGTAGCATGTATGAAGTTGGAGATAAAAAAGATGATGGGAAAGATCCAAAAAGTGAAGTTGGAGGCCATAAAAATACATGACGAAAAAGATTATTTCTTTATTTATCATGCATTAAATTAGTTTTACAACATGGGTATATCCAAGGTTCTTTGCTAGATGTTTCTCGGTTTTGTATTAGCTTGAAAGATATTGCTCGGAGTTTGAGATTCCTCGCATGTGGGAGTGGATTGAGACAATCAAACAATCACTCAATTGTGATGTTGGCCAAGTTTTTGGGGAAGTTGGTGGTTTCATGATTGTTCATTTACTAGTTGGTGGTTCCTAGTTGGTTGTTTCCTGGTTGTTGGTTTCCATGGTGGGAGGTAAGAGTAGGGAGAAGGAGACGTGTGTGTGTGTGTGTGTGTGTGCACGAGAGAGAGAGAGAGAGAGAGAGAGAGAGAGAGAGAGAGAGGGGGGGGGGGGGGGGGGGGGGAGAGAACTCACAAACTTATAAAAGAGTTTAAAAACTCACTTTGATATTTATAGAACCCAACTTTTAACACTAGTTTTGTAATCGGACACTTAAGTGTCCTGAGACACTAAAGTGTGCTATTTTTACATCAACTTGTCATCATTAGTTTTTGAAGCTAGAAAAAACATTTATAGGTCACATTCATAGCGTAAGTCATTCATGAGGTGAAGAGCATCACCACATTATAATTATAATTTTGCCAAAATTAATACCAAATTTCAAGATGAAAAAATTATAAAAATTTAGTGCAGTTTCAATAAATTTTTCATAAATTGAATATAGCCTTTCATAAAAATAAGATTTTGCATAGATTTTAAGGTGTATGGATAGGAAAAAACTTTTTATAGCAAGAAATTGAGCTTCACAACTTAGTTATAACTAGTTTTTTGTTATGATCAAAAAACGTGAATCTTGAAAATGCTGAGAAAGAAGAAAATTTTGGTCGTTCAAGGCTTCTTTCATTAACATGATGAGGTTATGCGGCAAAACTTAAGGTCTATAATGTATCTAAAGACCAATACTCATCAACTAAGTATTTTTCAAGGTTTTAAACTTATGGGAATCTTGTAATTTAAGCCCATTAAAAAAAAGTTATAGTGCGTAATTTCTTGCAAAAAAAGCATTGCTATGAAAACCTAATCAAAGTGTGTTTATAAATTCCCAATTGTGTCCATATGAGATATTTGTATAGAAATCACTGGGATGAATGGAAAAATCCAAAATTTGACTTTATTTTAAGGCTAATCTTTGATAAATAAAGAATGAGAATTATAAAATGCACAGTTTTGGGATATGACATAAATCATCACCAAATGTGGATTGCATAACCATCAAATAGAATCACCTTAAGTAATGGACTCATAGTTCTAGTATATATGCATCATAAGACATTGCCAATTAGATGAACTAAATGTTTTATGTGGTCGTTAATTGAATTCGTGAATACTCCATGTTTGACCATGCACTTTTTTATATTTAATTCTAGTCATGAATAAAGTTTTTTCACATGACAATTGCAAAAATGGGAAACACATATATAAGTAGTTACCATGGATTATTGCATGCACCCTACTCATTTTTTTCTTAGACTAGAGTACGAGTTTTAGTGAGTGTAACATCGACTCTTGTTTTGTGTAGGTGCTTTTCATGAGTGTAGTTACTGTTGAGGTTGTATACAAAAGTGACAAATTATATTTTTTATGAGTTCTTTGGATAGCATTTTATAAGTTTGCAAAATCATTCCTTGAGATGTTTCTAGATTTCATGACCATTTCATTTAAATTTGTGAAAAAAGGACACTAAAGTGTCCTTTTTGGTACCAATTAACTAGTGTTAAAAGAAATACAATTTATAATTAAAAAGTGAAAATTACAAACGTTACTACGTGAGAAGCCACGCTAGCCCTATTCTTCATCGATTTATCCACCACGCCGATGCTCTCTCGTGTGCATTTGACCCATGGTATCCTTGTGTTCTTTGAAAGCTCACCACTTTCATAATATGGTGCCTAAGAGACAAGTTCACCGTTTTCCTTTGCTACTTCCTACCAGTTAGTGCACAATAGAACCAATTGAACATCTCGTAAAACGCGTTTTTGTGGATCTTGCCACCACCATGTTGTTGAGTGCTCTTAAAATAGGCATCCTTTGCCTCATAGTGTGCCCTTTCCATCCCTTGATTTTTCTAGAGCGCAAGGGATCCATACTTGTCAAGAAAGTATGGAGTGTGGGTAAAGAAGATATGCATGTAATGTGTGATATGGGTTTCGCCCCATGCATCGACCATTAGCTCAGTGAATTTATTAATAGAAACCTTGAATGATTGTATGTCATCTTCACTAAGGTATGAGTGCTCAAGAAGCCTCATCATCTCATGGCATGATTCCCACGCACGTGCTCTCTTTTGCCCTAGTGCTGCCTCATTGCCAAGGTATTTTGTTATGTCACACACCTACTTCCATGTCTAAAAAGGAGTATGGCTTTGATCCTCACCATAGTTTGAAAGCAAGTCTATTTCCTTTGCCCCACCCATACATATCTTATTAGGGTTATCTTGTGTGCTTGATGGGTTCTTGCGGTCCTTTGAGAGGGTTATTGTACTCGAGTGCAGCCCCATCGATGACAAAGTCATTTCGAGCGCTTGAATGCACTCCACTTGCCGTGACTCTGGATCCATGTTCCATGCATAATTTATGTGGAGCATTAGTAGCTTTTCCAAATTTCTAAGTCTCAAATGCAAGGAACACACATGTACTTCAATAAGGGGAATCGAAAGAATGGGATGCCAATCTGGATCCTCCTCTACACAAAATAGTGGATTGCTTTGGTCACAAGTCATGATGACATTGAACCACACATGCTCCCCACTTGCCTTTTGATTCTCGTTTGGGCTCAGATCCTAGCATCTGCTTGCTTACAGACTTTTGATCTTCTGACCCTTGTGCCCTTCCCAAGTGCATCCCTAGGCATATTTTCATGGCAACAAAAAATGCATGGAAATAAGTTATTTTCATTGCCCTTAGTGCCAACATGTATTTTAGGGTCTTCCGATCGCCATCAAGGTACCACTCTATTTCAAGTCACCAATGCCAGGGACATTGAGGAGTTACCCATTGCATTGTTGATACATTGCCTCTTGAATACTTGAATGGTTGAAATACCACCTCAAAACGTCATGGTTTTTGTGTGGTAGTTCCCATGCTACTTTCCACCATATGTTCTTCTCTGATTGCACCCCATAAAAATCTTGCCTTTGCCGCTTCCTGCCAATAAGTGATTTGGCTGCCTCTTGACATTCTAACCCCTTTCCCACCAGTGCCATGCTCATGAGTGTGAGGCTTGTGCGCTCCACCCTTTGGCCTGTGACAAACTGACAATCATCTAATTTTAACACAAATATAGATTTTCCACCTGTCTCTTCTTTTGTGATATTGTAATATTGGATCATAGCTTGTTGTAGTGTGTTTACTTCAATGTAAACATTCTTTTGTAATATTGGATCATAGCTTGTTGTAGTGTGTTTACTTCAATGTAAACATTGTTGAACCTATTGTAAACAAAACTCTTTGAGGACTTTGGCATGTTGCCATACACCCACTTGTACTCACCTAGCAGGGTTAATGAAACGTCGTTGTTTGCGGTTTTTCTTGCCATAACCATACTATATGGGGTTGGTAACATTGAACAAGCCATTCCCTTGCTGCATAGATGATGTGCTATGCATGTATGCAATTCTCTGCTCTTCTTATCACTAATCCGGAATGAGTCGCACCCTGTAACCATGTTGCAATGGGGAATAATATTCTGAAAGTCCTTAAACAACAATTTATTCAAGATACTGTCACAATGATGCATGTGCGACATCAAAGATCATATTTAGAATGTCTTTCTCATCAACCAATGCCAAAGTATGGGCGCCTTGATCGACTACTCAGTATTGTTGCAACCTAGAATTGCTTCCACACATTATTTGCAAAAAGAAAATAGAAAAAGAGTCAATTACTAAATTCTACTAACAAATTACATGCTTACAACCTACAAATACCTTGTTTGGCACGCACGTTTCTTATGAGCGCCCCCAAGTTTCTCAAGGAGCCACATAGCCTTGCACTTTCGTTGTCTCTTTTTTAATCCCATAGGAAGGTGAGTAAAGTGGTCAATGCACCGTCTAAGATTTTGAGTGGACTGCCGAAGATGCATGTAATTTCTACAACAGGATCAATGCATTGTCAACCTTCCCCTTCTGCTCTGGAAGTTGCTCCTTAATTCCGCTATTTGAACCATGAATTGCTCCTTTGCCATCAAGGCTAATGCCCTAAGTTGTTCCTTTTCAGCTAAGCTTGCGACTTGCAGCATGTCTAGTTTTGTTTAAATTTGATTACGTGTCAAGAGCTCTTGCAAGTACAAAGTGTAGAGCCTCTAGGAATAGCCTAACAATCCGTGGTAGCCGTCACCCAAACAAGATAAGAGTTCAATGATGTTGCGGAATGGTGGAGATGCATCTATCTGAGGATCAAGGGGGGTAAATCGCACCATCCATCCAAAGGTCAATGGCCTTCCTCCCTTGCAATTGTAGCATGTCCACCGTAATAGACCCACTGTCTTGATTGCTTCGCAAACTTGAGTAGTATTACTCCAAATAGACATGTAATCTGAACTTTGAAGCTTGTTGGTGATGTCTCGCATAGTCACTGTAGCTAGAAATGGAGATGGTGGATGAAGTTGGAAATGGAGGTGCAGGTGCAGCTTGAGATGGAGTTGTAAATGGAGTTGGAGATGAAGGTGTAGGTGGAGAAGGAGTGGAGATGGAGCTGGAGCTAGAGGTGGAGCTCGAGATGAATTGGAGATGGAGATGGATCTTGCAAGGATGTGCATGTTTGCAACAATGCACAATAGAGAGAGAAAGAGCTATTGTTAGCTATTACAAGAGAGAGGAAGGGTTGAGAGTGTGAGGGAGGTAGAGGATCTTGAGATCTGCAGGCCGAGGCTATGGCTTCTAGAGAGGGAAAAAGAAGCCTTAACCCAAGCATAACTCCCCGAACTCATTTTAGAGAGAGACTGTAGAGAGAGAAAGACATTTGCAACACCTCAAAAATGGGGAAGGAAAAAGTGACAAAAATTTTCAAATTTAAAAGTGGGGGAGTGGTATGTAGGGTTGCACTAACACCCAAAAAGCTAAGAGGATCTAGTGACTAGATATGATTGAGACCTCTTTTCTTTTTATAAGAAATGCAAATATGTATTTTCCAGTGTATGCCATTAGCTTGGTCAAACCTTTATTAGCATTTTAAGCACTTCATTAGTAAGTGTCCAATTTAAAGGGTCCAAGAAGACCTCAAAGAAGTCCTAATGGTGGGAGTCGACAATGCAAGAAAAGACTGAGCAAGCTGCAATGGGCTCATCACACAGTCATCATCGTGAAGCTCGAGCTAGACAAACTCCCACGCACTATGGTTCAGGAGGCAAAGCGGCCTGGAAAGATAAATATGAAAGTTATTTTTAATTGTGCAAGTTCGGATAACAAGGTGTTTTAGCTTGTTAAACCTTTGTGGTTAACGTTAACTTAGGAAAATATCACTCTGAGTCGTTTTCAGATAGCGCGGTTCTCTAGGGTTGATCGAGAAAGCATCGGGCCTCTGGCTGTAGATAGGAGATTAGCAGACGTTCAAACTAGGATAAACGAGTGCATATAGACTTAATTAAGTTTGAATACATGTAATACTTGTGCTTAGAGAGACTTTAAGAGGAAATGCTACAAAGAAGAACATTATTAATTGATACAATTATAAGAAACATAGATTTGAGACACAAGAGATGCTGTCAATTGGCAGGTGATACAACTTAACACTAGGTTGGTAACCTAACAGGACATAAAAGTGTCCTTTCAGGGTTTTGAAAAAAACCTCCGAAACCATAGTAGATCCACTCATTTTATAAAATCCTTTCATGAGGTTATAGTTCAAGGACTACTACACATGTAAAAAATAATAAACTTGTAAAATTTCTAATCTTTTGGTCACACCAAGCCTCCAAAGTTGATGGACCAGTACATTTTCATCAAAACAGTCATTTCTTACATTTTGTTGCATAAAAATAAGATTAGGGATTTTTGTAGGACTTGAGATAAATTCCCTAGTTAACTTCAATGGGTTGGTGATCAGAACATATGATTGCTTCTCACTCACTATTTTTTGTTTTGCCAAAAGAAATAGGTACAAGAAAGTTGAATTTTTACCATTCTGCAAATCTATCATCAAAGTTTCTATAGCCACGGTCAATACAAATAATATATGCATGTTTTCTTAGTCCCCTATTGTCTTTTATGTTCATAAGGAGCCATGGAGCATGTCAAAAGAATAATACATCTCTTACCAAGGGGAATCTTGGGGACAAAGATAAAGTGCTAAATACAGCAAACATGAAAAAACTGGGTTCAACATTATGAGTTGTAGAATCCCATAGAAACTATTCAATATCTAGCCAAATTTGATCCTTATGACTAGATATGGTTACTACTTACAAAATGCATGTAGTTGTCACAAGAAACTAACAATATTGAAAAAGCTATACTTGATATACTAGAATGTTTCGTTTTCTTCTATAATTGAAAAAATCAACCATCATTGCCTACTATGCAAAATAGGGTATTAGGTGCTCCAAAACTCAACGAATATTAGCTTTATGTTACAATATGCGACATAGAAAATCAAAATTGCATTTGGATATCATGAAAGCCACCAAAAAAATCATAGAAGAGCTAAAATTGGCTAAAAAACAGGATTTGACAATTTTTGTAATTTGGTCATAACTTACAACTTTAACATTTATTTCTCCCTAGAAGCATCAGGACATGTTGAGGACTACTAAAGATAGTTCTCTAGCATTTTAGACCTCACAAACATGAATTCTAGAGTGGTATAGTTGCAAAAAGTTGAAAAAAGCCAAAAACAGGACCCGTCTTTTCAGACAGTTTTGGTTGTGAAATGTTGTGCAAGGACAAGGTTAAAGATGGAATTGATATTCCAAAACAATGTCGAGTTTTTTTCAGCTCATGAGACAACTTTCTAGATAGATAGCACCACAAAATACATTTTGAAACTCTTGACATAATTCAAGGAATATGGTCACTTAACAGGACATAAAAGTGTCCCATTACCAACCTAGTGTTAAGATTTCTAATCGCTCTTTTACAATTTCGTTGCATATGCCCACTTCGGTATGCCCTTTGAATTGCGACTCTCCGATCAAAAAAATTCCCCAACTAGCACCGCCATCGAGCTCCTGGTGCTTCTTCAGACCTTTCTTCATACTCTCGAACTGCTCTCAAGAACATTAATTGGTTCTCTGTCGTCCATTCCCCAAAAGCCCCTTCCAATTCCGCTCAAAAAAAAATCCAAAAAGGAGCTTCCAAAATGGCAAAAGAGCCCTTGTAAATTTGTGTGCATCTCCTTTTATAGGAGTGGCTAAGCCCAAAAACAAAATGGGTTTTTATATGCTCGTATAGTCAACTTGAGCTCATTATAGCATCTTTTTGCATTGCATACACTTGGCATTATCTCGTATAGCAATCACCATGGCATGACATAGTAGAAAATTTTCTCCCTCTCATTGCACATGTGATGCCACCCCTAGCTGGCTTCGGGCTTTGCCCCCCCCCCCCTTCTCTCTCTCTCTCTCTCTCTCTCTCTCTCTCTCTCTCTCTTTGTGCATATGACTGCTCCCCTCCTCGACCACTAGCAATATCGCTTGTGGTGGGGGGACTTTGCCTTCAAAACAAAATGCCCATTAGGGTGCGGGATTGAGCCCCAGTGGACCTACCACATCAACACTTCGTTGATCATCCGTCACTGGCTACCGCCACCACAAGCTAACACGCTGTGCTAGATCCCTCAAAAAAGCCGCCCACGTGACAGTCAGATGCAGCACCAACAGTGCCAACCACCATAGCCAAGAGCTCCAAAGGCCTCATTCTCTACTCAATGCTTCAAAGTGGCACCCCATTGTAGCTCTCAGTATTGCATGTGGGTTTAGTCCCCGTGACACGTGGCCGCCATAGGTGAAATCATCCCTCCAAATGCTCCATAAGCCATCCAAACAACCACTTAGAAAAAACTCCCAAATAAATTTTCCTCCATTTTTAAATGCTTTTGTTACTTTCTGTAGAGGGCTCCAACTACCAAGCCATAAATTCCATGGAAACCCCTGGATGCCGAGCTTCAACTTCACCGCTTTGCTCTCTACATTGGCTCCACCACAGCCTTGAATGACGTGCTTCAAACTGGCAAAAAAAATCAACTAATACCACAGTGGCACATATGTCAACTTGCTTTATCTTCCTTATATGGGTTCAGATTGATGCATTGTAGCTTTCGGATACTTCTATACAATGCATACTACCTTTGTAAACCTTGTCAGGCTTCAAGTGGAAATAACTTGGCATCTTGGACTCCGATTGCCGATCTAAAAAGATCAACAGACTCGGGTCTACAATGCACACTAGCTTTAAACTACCATATCTCACACATCATGGCTCAGTTTGACGATGTTACCATATACATGTGGTAGTGATGTGTGTGAAAACACTAGGACTACCGATACAATTTTTCCCTCTTCAGGAGGTTTTTTCCCCCGTGCATTGTATATACGCCCATCACTCTATGGCTATCTATCTTTCCATTGCACACTAAGTAATACACTCTCTATTATGTGCCTTGAGCTTCCTTCAGCTTCTCCAAGTTGTGTGTGTTTTCCTGCAACCCTAATTCCAACAATGGGTATCAGAGCAGGTTACGTCTTCCCAAGTTTAGTCGCCAGCAGCTCCGGCACATGCCTGCTCACTTTCTCCGATTTTAGTGAGTTTTTGCGAGCGTTCGCAGGTCGACAAAAATTTTGGAAGAGCTCGTTGTTTTTTAATTTTTGATTGGGCTCATTTCGGCCTCCGTTTTAGGTCTGCACAGGTAATTTTGTCATTTTGTTTAGAATTTATGTCAGCGTCAAATACTACATAACAGGTCCCATCCAGTGTACTACAGGTTGTGGTATATAGCACGTGATGGTCTCACTTAGTTTCTCTTCATTTTTGGTAGTTTTCACATCAGGTGCAGGCATTTTTCATGGTTGATAACAACACATATGTGTTCAAGATGTTTAATGCTGAGGACAGGTTGGATGGGGACGATTACCCTATGTGGGCTTACATGAAGTAACATGTTCTTCTGTCAAAGGGCGTCTAGAATATTGTGCAGGGCATTGATGTATGTCTTGGTTCTGAGGACGTAGGCGATATTGAGGATGTTGCAGGTCTTGCTGCAAGCATTGCTGCTGTAAGAGTTGTTTTGCCTACGGCAGGACAAGCTCATTGGCATGTAAAGGATTCGCAAGCTCATGCATTGATTGTGTTGTATGTGAAGTGCACCATTACTCCTCACATTCGTTCATCAGAATTTGCAAAATAGGCTTGGGATATTCTGGCTGGTCTTTATGCAAGCCACAATGAGGAAAAAATTTCATTGCTGCATAAAGAGCTGGAGTCGAAGATTATGCATGAGGAAGATGGTATGGACACTTTCCTTGCTGGTGTCAAGGATATGAATGAGAAAATTATTTCTACAGGTGAAGGCATTTCAAATAGTTCCCTTGTGCAGACTGTTCTTGATGCCTTATCAGATTCTTACCAGACTTTTGCTACTACTTGGAGACTTGTGACCCAAGTAAAACCTAAAGTTGTCAAGTTTGATGCATTATGCACATTGCTATTGTTGCAAGAGTTACTTTCTAGATAAAACAGGACTAGGCAACATGCAGTTGAACAGGCTTTTATTGCTTCTCAAAGAAAGGGTGGTAATAGCAATGCAGCCACTTCTTATGGTTCTGCTGCAAGTGGCAAAACTTCTGTTTCTAATGCTTCTGCTGGCACCATTTGTCTATAAATTTTGGTGATAAGGGCAAAAAGAATATGCATTGCCATTATTGTAAATCTAATGATCACTTGATCAAGCAGTTTCCTAAGTTGAAGACCAAAGATGCTAAGAAGAAAGAGGATGGTTCCACTGCAAATGCTGGCTCCACAACAAATGCAGCCATTGTTGAGTCTTATGTAAGAGGAAAATTTGATGTTGATGTTGATGCAGAATGGGCTTTTAGTGCAGCGTGCACTTACAATCCTGTTGTCCATGATACATGCATGTTAGTTGCTACAGATTTACATGTGTGTTATTTTGACAGTCGTGCTACAAAGCACATTACCTCTTTTGAGTCTATCCCTCGTGGGAATTCAGTCACTTGCACCAACAATGCCTCTTATCTGGTTCAGGGAGTTGGAAAGATTATGCTTACTGCTGCAAATGGCAATTCTTTCACACTGGTTGATGCACTTTATGTACCTGGGATCAAGAAGAATCTTTTGTTTGTATCTGTACTTGCTAGACTTGGACTTGTAGTCAAATTTGTGGATGACAGATGTACAATTCATGATCTCAGTTTTGGTGATTAAATTGTTGCATCTGGCCTTTGGTGCTATGGGCTATATAAGCTCACTTTGTATGACAAGTGGGGATAAAATTTTGCAGATGCAGCTGCAGATTCAAGGGCTATTTCAGATGCAAAACTTTGGCATGCACGTTTTGGTCATCTGAATTTTGCCAGTTTGCTGTGTTTGCCGCCTCTTGAAACACCTAGCCTGTCAAACATGTTTGTGAAGGCTGTATTTTGGGTAAGATGCAACGTTCAAAGTTTCCAAAGGATGGTTCAGTTAAGGCCACATGCAGGTTGTAGCTTGTGCATAGTGATGTTTGTGGGCCCATGCAAACTCCGTTCTTGTGGGCAATTACCTTTACTTCGTGATTTTCATTGATGATTACTCTAGGCATGCATGGGTATTTCAACTTAAACTGAAGTCAAAAGCTTTTATGTGCTTTAAAAAATTTCTGGCTATGGCTAAAAATGTCTCGAAATGTACTATGGGCACCCTCCGTTCTGATCGAGGGGGGGAGTATTCGTCTCATAAAATTAATGCATTTTTGGCTAGTCCTGGAATAAAACACCAATGTATAGTGCCTTATACGCCTCAACAAAATGGTGTTGCTAAGAGGAAAAACAGGTCACTTTCGGAAATGGCATGATGTATGGTCAAAATTCAAGCTTTGCCACATTCATTTTGTCTTGAGGCCATCATATATGCCACTTATGTACTTAATAGGTGTCCTACAAAATATTTGCATTCTATTACTCCATATGAAGCATGGCATGATAGAAAGCCTTCTATTGAGCACATGCGTGTTTTTGGTTGTTTGGCATATGCTCGAAATGTACTATGGGCACCCTCCATTCTGATCGAGGGGGGGAGTATACGTCTCATAAAATTAATGCATTTTTGGCTAGTCCTGGAATAAAACACCAATGTATAGTGCCTTATACGCCTCAGCAAAATGGTGTTACTGAGAGGAAAAATAGGTCACTTTCGGAAATGGCATGATGTATGGTCAAAATTCAAGCTTTGCCACATTCATTTTGGCTTGAAGCCATCATATCTGCCACTTATGTACTTAATAGGTGTCCTACAAAAGCTTTGCATTCTATTACTCCATATGAAGCATGGCATGATAGAAAGCCTTCTATTGAGCACATGCGTGTTTTTGGTTGTTTGGCATATGCTTTGGTGCCACAAACACATCACAAAAAATTGGATGATAACGCTATCAAATGTATTTTTGTTGGTTATAGTGCTGAAAGCAAAGGTTACAGGTTGTATCATCCGCAAACAAAGCGTATTCTGGTTTCACAGGATGTAGTGTTTGTGGAAGATTCTGTTCATCCCTTGTTGCCATGTACTAGAGACAGTAATGTAAGCTCACAGGACATTTATAACACTTTGTTGCCTCTTTTCAGTGGTGTAAGTTCGAATGTAAATTCCAATGAGGCAAATGTACATCGTATGGGGTTTTCTGAAAATGTTACAGATCAGCCTATTATTGATGCAGATGTACATGATGTACTTGATGAGGAAAGGGCTGAAAATGAGCAGGCTAGAGGTATGCCAAAATGGCTGGTGCATACATTGCGTGACAATAAATTGGATGCACCTTTGTCTAGTTGTACTCGTTCAGGCTCTCACCATGCATCTTATGCATTAGATTGTTATGCTTTGACTGTGTCTAGCTTACATGATGTTGAGGAACCTCTCTCTTTTGATGAAGCAAAGAATTCAAAAAATTGGATGGCTCCCATGCAATCAGAATATGATGCACTTATAGAAAATGATACATGGACTTTATGTGATTTGCCTTTTGGAAAAAATTCCATTGGTACAAAGTGGGTTTACAAGTTGAAACACAAGCCGGATGGTGAGATTGATCGCCATAAGGCTTGACTTGTTGCAAAGGGTTATGCATAGTAAAAAGGCATAGATTATGAAGAGACTTTTGCTGCCACTTGTGATATGACTACCGTATGGTTTCTATGTGTATTGGTAGCTCATTTTGGTTGGGATGTATATCAATCAGACATTGTTACTGCTTTGTTGAATGGTGACATATTTGAGGAGTTTATGTAACGCAACCTCGCGGTCTTGTCATTAAGAAAGGACAAGAGGAAAAAGTGTGCAGATGTAAGAAGGCTTTGTATGGGTTGAAACAATCTCCTTGTGCTTGGTATGAGAAAGCTGACACTCATTTGGTTGAACAAGGCTTTCGTGACAGTCCAACAGAAAGCACATTGTATGTAAAGCATGAGGGTGATGTACTTCTCATAGTGGTTCTTTATGTAGATGATTTGCTGATTACTAGACCAAATGAGAGACATATTGCTGAATTTAAGGTTGATTTGAATGCTACTTTCAAGATGAAAGATTTGGGATTGTTGCATCATTACTTGGGTATACAGGTTAAGCAGTGTGGTGGACGTGGTATTGCCTTGTGATAGAAAAATTACATAGAGACATTGCTATGTAAGTTTGAACTTGAGCATTGCAAACCTATTGCCACTCCCATGGAAACAAGTTTGAAGTTGAGTCTACATGATGCTGGTGATCCTGTTGATGTCACTCTTTACCAAACTGTTGTTGGCTGCCTCATTTATGTATGCAACACGAGGCCGGATATTCAGTTTGCAGTCTCACAGGTCAGCACATTTATGCATAGCCCAAGGTCTAAGCATTGGCAGGCTGTCAAGAGGATTTTCCACTACCTTAGTGGCACTTTACATCTTGGCTTGTTTTATCCAAAGGGGGGATCATTGCTGCCAGACTTACATGCTTTTTCAGACTCAGATTGGGCTGGTTGTTTTGACACAAGAGTGTCCACAAGTGGTTTTTGTTTCATGCTTGGAAGTTCATGTATATCATGGTTGAGCAAGAAGCAACCTACTGTGGCCACTTCTAGTTGTTAGGTTGAGTACAAGGTAGCCCTCACAGCTATGAGTGAGTGTGTATGGCTCAGACACCTTATGCCTGATTTGGATGTTGGAAAATACACTGCCAACACTATCTACACTGACAGTCAGAGTGCATTGGCAGTTGTGAGAAACCTAGTTTTTCATGCTCGCACAAAGCACATTGAGGTGCATTACCACTATGTCAGGGAGAGGCTCTCAGCAGGAGAGATCACCTAGGCTTATGTGCCAACACAGAACAACCTTGCAGATCCTTTCACAAAGGCATTGTCTCGTGAGAAGCTCAAAGCTTTCCACAAAGCTTTGGGCTTACTCACCTTTGTGGACTGATCATGTCCTCAGGGCATGATACTTCCCTTTAGTTGTGTGCCAGCTCTCGTTCACCACATCAATTCAGGGGGGATTTGTTACCATATACATGTGATAGTGGTACGTGTGAACACACTAGGACCGCCGGGGTAGTGATACATGTGGTAGTGATACGTGTGAACACACTAGGACCGCCGGGGCATTTTTTCCCTCTTTAGGAGGTTTTTTCCCCCGTGCATTGTATATACGCCCATCACTCTAGGTGTATCTATCTCTCCATTGCACACTAAGTAATACACTCTCTATTGTGTGCCTTGAGCTTCCTTCATCTTCTCCAAGCTGTGTGTGTTTTCCTGCAACCCTAATTTCAACAGACGAGCCATCTAGACCCACTGACTCAACACCTTAAGCTAGACTACACTTCCAAGCAGAAAACTAGCCCTTCATACAATCTTCACCTATCAGCCCAAATTTTCCACTTTGAAGCACTTTTGCTCTACAAAAAATCACATAATGCATACATTCGTACTAATCTGATGCCATAAGCAGTTCTAACATAAATCATAGATTTTTAAAAGTTCACAAATACAAGCAAAATTTTGTTTTTCATCTTGTGCCCGCAAAACGGCGCGACACCATCCTATGAGAGAGATAGTCAAGTATCGAGAGAGACACACAAAGTTCGATACTTAGCGATGGTTGTTCAAAAACCATCATATTTGTCGTGAGCAATTCAACTCACTAAATGGAACACTACAAGCGATAAGTCTATAAGACAAATGAGTATTATATTAAAAATTAATTTGGGTTATTGATTTATCTAATTAATTTTGTAGTTAATTGGTGTAGAGCCAAGGAACTACAACGTATGCAACTATACAGCTCAAGATGAGGAAGAGGAAGATTAGGATAGACAAAAACTTGTTATGTAATCCTCTTTTACAAGTGCAAATGTGGCACAAAAAAAAATATCATATTTTGTTTATAAAACTCATTTGATTATTTGGCTTCATTTGTAATTTTTTCAAAGTATTGTTCTATTCTGCTTCAATTTATAAAGGTAAAGTATGAGTTATCATTCGAATATATTTTTTACAATTTTCAAAAAACAATTGATATTTTTTAATGTTTTATGCAGGTCAAAAATAAAGATTCTCATTTGAGCCATCCAAATAAGCATCTTTCTTTTTTAAAAGATGTATAGCGGTAATAAGTGCGATAATGCAATGGACGCACTAATAGTCACGGATATATTATCGCAGCTATTACCGCGCTTATTATCGAAAAAACATTCCGGCACCTATTTCCGCCACTATTACCACACAAAAAAAAATTCTCTCTCCATTTTCCTTTGTTAAACTATGAAAATACTGATGGTTTTGAAGTTTTTCTCTTGTAGTGTAAGCTGCACTTAAATGTCATGTTTCTCATGTCATATGTCATACATTGAAATGGGTTCTAAATCCGTAGTCTTTTCCAATTCTAGTACACTATATGTACTTTCTTTTGAGCATCAGCCTCACATTTTCATTTGCATGAAAGGTTGCTAGAACTAGACTCTCTCTCTCTCTCTCTCTCTCTCTCTCTCTCTCTCTCTCACAGTGCCACTATTGGAAAGCTAGTGAGTACGGCCTTGTTATTATTGGTCATTAGAAGAGAAAAGGAGGAAAGAAACATTAGGTTGCACAACTAGAGCTAGAGACCGTCGACACGAGCTGTAGAGTATTAAGAGGGTCGAGACCGAGTACGTACTGTTGCAACAATTAGCAACAATAGTAGGCACATCGCTTCGAGTTGATAAGATGTTTCATGTGTTGTTGTTGTCGTTGGCGCTCATCATATTCATGAGTCTGCCATTACTTGGTTGTGGTGCGGGTTCTGCCTGCGAGTAGCCGCATGGTGCAACTGTTTTAGCTAGCACAACGTGCAAGGCACATATAAGCGGTTTTTTATGGCCACACAGACTTGGCGAGGCCGGGTGCCACCCAGCCTAACCAAGTCTGTGGGCAATGGTTAAAAATTGGGGTGCTTACCCACGTGTAGGTGTAGGTGGCTGGCACAGCCAGTCACCTACACGTGGGTGCTTACCCACGTGTAGATGTAGGTGACTGGCACAGCCAGCCACACAATTTTGGCCGCGGGGGGGGGGGGGGGGGGACAACGCATTGATTCAAGATATATATATATATATATATAGCTTCTCACATCATGCAAGCATGAGCATGCACATAGCACAACGGTAGAGACACAGCCTCTCAACACCTAGGTTTCGAGTTTAATACCCATGTGGGTTGCATTGACCGACATTTTGGTCAGCCGGGTTTTGCCTATTGAGCATGACTAGCAATCGGCTAGGGTTTGCTTGCCATGATCGCAAGCACCCCGATATCTAACCAACAATGTATTGACAGTAACGACACCCTCGCCTCTTGCGTTTCCCCGTTGGACGGTGTCAACGCCTTTGAAAGCCTCTCTCAGAACAACTACTGAATTTGTCTTCTTCAACGTCCAGCTTGTGGAACTCATCAAGAATGTCGATACTGTGGGTGCAAGGTCTTTGCTCTTTTAAATTGGTTATACCTTGCTGGCCCATTTCCAAATGAACTTTCATCATTGGAAAGGAGTGGACATTGGAGTGTTCCCAAAGAGCATTTTTCTAAACAAATAGAAAACAATTGCTTATTTCAAACTAGGGCTAAACTTTGCAAGTTTTCTTGAAAAGTATAACTGAAAATATGAAAAACTTTGTCATGGTGGCCATGGTGATGCCTACGCATGGCTCTTTCCTCACGGTACGCGGCTCTTGCCCAACCATGTAACATGGCTAATATTTTGGAAGGGACAAGAACCTCCCCCCTGTGGGTCCAAAGAAAATTTGAAAAAATTTGGAGGTTTCGCGAATTGCAAAAAGAAAATGCAGCAGGTTTTGTGTGAACAATAGGAGTATCATATGATTGGGAGGCACATATGATTGTGTGAACACTAGGAGTATCATATGATTAGCAGGACATTGTATCATATGATTGGGAGGCACAAATGCATATCAAATACACAAATTTAGCATTGTACAAGAGGCCATAGAATTAGAGTGGCATGAGAATAGTCGTCATGAGAAGTTTGACTATTCTCATGACTGTTTTGTTAATGTTGCGAAAAGCTTTAAAGCTTGTGGTGATAGCAATTCTTCGTCCCATGTTGGCAAGTAGTGGGCACCTCTAAAAAATCCCTCACCTTTGGTTGTGTTGAGCACAAGCAGGGCTATTACTATAATCCCTAGTTGGTGCAATATCATCTTCTTGAACTCCCACCCCTCAATTATTGAAGACTCTACTTAAGTTGGAAAAGAATATTAGGCTGCACAAGCTGCAGGAGCTGGAGAACGTCGACATGAGCTGTAGTATTGAGGTGGTCGAGGCCGAGTACGTTTGGTTGTGTTGAGCACAAGCAGGGCTATTACTATATCCCTAGTTGGTGCTTCTTGACCTCCCACCCCTATTATGCGGGTCGCCGCCGTGAGAACTCACCGCTCATTAGAAGACAACAGTTGGAAAGCTATATTAGTCTGCAGAAGTTGCAGGAGCTGGAGATCGTCAACATGAGCTGTAGTATTGAGATGGTCGAGGCCCAGTACGTACTGCAGCAGCTCGGCCAGCAGGCGCAGCGCCTGCGGTTGATAAGATATTTGTATAATAATCATGTGTGGATTATGCTTCTGCCTGCTCTCATCATATTCATGAGTTTGCCTTTGGCGGGCTGCGGTGCGGCTTCCGCCGGCAATCAGCAGCCCGATGATGCAGTTGCTTTAGCCGGCACAAAGCGCAGATTTCCAGGGAACGTAGGGGCTTTCTACGGCCACGCAGACTTGACCAGGCTGCTGGATGTGGGTGCCTGTATTAACAGCAGCGACAAGCTCGTTTCCTACGTTCCCCCGCTGGACGGCACCAACAAAATTAATAGCCTCTGTCAAAAATACTACTTCATGAAATTCGTCTTCTTCGACCTTCAGCTTGTGAAACTTAAGAATGTCGACCCCGTGGGTGGCTCTTTCCAGGTATTTATACCGAGCTCTTTGCCAGCGTATGTGCATGAGTGTGGGCTATATTATATTAACTCGGGGCCCCTCTTTTAATATTTAACTGATACCGAATTGCAGGCCGAATTCCAAATGGTCTTTCATTGGCTTGATTTCGTGAATGAGTTCTCAAATGCAACAGATGTGGATGGGACTTGCAGTTTTCTCTGCGATAACAACCCTCAATCGCAGGCGTGTTGTGACAATGTTTGGGTGCCCCCCCTTCGTCTAGAGGGTTGCGATTTACATGGAATCGAATCTTCTACTCCTGTGCCATCCAGGATCACCTTGATGGGTAACACATCTCTCACAATGGAGCAATGCATCACAGAATGCATCAATGTCACAGACTGAGCATCATTGCTATTGGAGGAGACTATGGTATCTTAACATAGATGCCACATGTGCAAGTCAAATGGACTTTCGTAACTTTCCATTTGATGTGCAAAGTCTCACTGTCGATATTCTCAACCCCTATGCAAGCAGAACTTGGTTTCAACTTTCAAAAGGTTTTCTCAAACATAATGTTGGTGAGGGAATCAACAGTGTCAATCTCGCTCCAGGTATATCCCTACTACCAATTAGTAAACTCTTAACCTTTCATTTGGACACTAGAGACAATCATTAAGAGGTCAATGGGTCCAACTCAGTGAAGTTATTAAGTGTTACCACAAGGATGAATGTTTAAGTGTCACACCTTAGAGTTAGTGTATTGCTATGACAACCTTCTTTTTTTGCTCGGGGTGGTGGGGTTGGAGGGGGGCGGGGGGTGCTTGGGAGGTGGTTGTTCAAGTGCTCTCTCTCTCTCTCTCTCTCTCTCTCTGACACACACACACATGTATGATTTTGTTAAGTTTTTAATGTATGCGTTTGCTTTATGTAGATAGCAAGATATCTGGATGGTATATTAAGAACATTGCAGTATCAGGCACTTGTGGCATAGCCCAGACATGGCAGCAAACATTCTTAACTCAAGATAGCTTATTGTTTGAGCTACAAGATTCACATAAAGGATACACAAGTCAACATAATCATATACTCCGTGCATTCTCTGAAGAGAACCTAAATTGTGTGACTGTAGAGGGCATTGCCAACAACACCAATAAAGACATACGTCCAAGTTCGCTAGACATGAATATGTATTGGACTATTCGAACCAACATGTATATTGAGAGAGTGAATTCTACCCTTGAGGAGTATAACCAATGTGTGCAAAGCAAAGGCAAGGATTTCACATGGAACATGACAATCTTTGATGAAGATTTTGTGAAGATAGCAAGCAACTCTGCTTCCCGATTCTCCACCTCTCTAGAGAATATTGAGCGGTCTTTCAATCTTTTAAATCTTCACAAAAATGAAACTACTAGTAAGATATGGTTTCCGTGTGCTATTAGAGCAGTTGCCAACCTAACAACACCTGGAATACGAGTTACCATCCTTGTCCAAAGATACAGGACGTAAGTATCTCATCTCAAGAAAGTTCTCTCACCAATTAGTTATTTTATACTATGTTAGCACCTTCTCTATGCAATCATGATCGTGTATGAGTAGACACACACACACACACACACATACACACGCACACACACACAGACAGAGAGAGAGAGAGGGAGGGAGATAAAGATGTACACATACTCTCCATCTCCATACTTATGGAAGTATGTAAGTGTGAATGTGTATGTAAATACATTGATATATGCATGCATATACATGAAAAGACGCATCATGCATACAAACATATTCAAGAGGGTTTGAACTATATCGTTGTATGTCTGTTTATAAGATAAACACTCAAAAAAAAAAAATGTACATGCATATATGTAAGCACACAAAAATATGCTTCTACATGCATATAATTGACATTTGCAACATTTGCATATAATGTGTGTCTTTATAAAGGATATATTCAATATAACTAAATATCACATTGAGAATGCCAACACATATAAACATCTACAAATCATTTATTTGTGTACAATTTTAAAGTAGCTCTCTCTCTCTCTCTCTCTCTCTCTCTCTCCACACACACACACACACAGCTACACACAAATTGCATAAACTTCACTTCTCTATAGCTATCTTATCAGCATGCTTATGATACGATCATTTTCATCCAATATCATGTTGATATGGTTTACTTACTTGCAGGTTCTACTTTGTAAAGCTTATACTTCCAACAGTAGCATGTGTCGCTTTCTCATTCACGGCTTTTGCACTTCAACCACAAGATTTGTTAGGGCGTCTTACTGTTGTGGTGCCCTCTGCAATTGCCTTAACGGCCTTGCAAGGTCTTGTAGTGGCCACTGACATGCCTGCTGTGGCTTACATTGCTCCTTCCACCTTCATTATCCTTATTTCATACTTTTTTCAATTATCAACTGCGTATGAAAGTATTCTGGTAAAATGGTAAGACGATCTGAGTGGCATTTTTATGGATAGTATTGAAGAAAAATAAATTTACTAAACATCTATGTGACACATATAGCATAAATGTGCATATTTAGTCTATATGTGTGAATACCTATGCACATCCATACACACATTCACATCATATGCACATACACACACACAAGCACATGCATGCACACACACTTATACTCATGTTTTTTTCTTGGGCTATCTAGCGACTATGTGTATCCTCAGATCTTAAGTGTATTATCAGTTAATCTACAAGTTTTGTCATCTCAAAATTATAAGAGATCACTTTCCGAAAATAATCCATTGCATATACATACAATGTAGTATCACCATGTCATCTAGGAATTTGAAAACTAATTTGAGATCCTTAGGAGCCATGCACACTTGTGCACCCCCCAAGACTACTTGGAATACCTGGTACATTAAAATTTCCATACATGGGGGATACATCGGGGGCAAGGGGAACGGGGGGTGTATATGTGCGATGCACATGCTGTTTTGTCTTTAGAAAAATAACGACCTCATCTGGTGTGACTCAGGATGTGTACCCGTGAAAGGGTAAAATGCTTCAAGAGAGGAAAATCAAGATCTCCACCATCAAAAGGACAAGCACCGATTATGCAGACAGAGTCAACGGGTTCCTTCTTCACTTCAAAGGAAGTAATTTATATCAATCAAATGAGTGCCACCCGCATATTTGACCTCATTTTTATGTGTGTGTCTGGACTCCTATACATAGTGGCTATTTTTTTATGTACTTACCTTCCTTACCATAAGAGTGAACACTTTAAGAGTGAAAATCAATCTAGATCAATAAGCATCTGGCCCACTCCCTCATCATAAGAATCATCATCTATTTTACTTATAGCACTCTTTACTATTTCTAACATATCATGTATATAAGGGAACACAACCTTTAAAGTTACTATCATGTGAAATCTGCTCAAACCTAGTTTTTATCTTCCCTGGTGTAAGTCAAACAACATTCAATTCTTTACAATATTGGTCATTAGAAATCAAATTTGACTATGTAAAGTGTGTTGGAGCTGTATATGGCTCACTCTACTCAACTTGGTCTCACCTATATATATGTATCTTATCCTCAATATGAATCAGTCTTTGAGAGTGTACATGATTCTCTCTCTCTCTCTCTCTCTCTCTCTCTCTCTCTCTCTCTCTCTCTCTCTCTCTCTCTCTCTCTCTCTCTCTCTCTCTCTCTCTCTCCATTTGAACATGATATCGGAGTGAGAACGATGACGTGATGATTCAACTCATGGTGAAGAAACAGAGTATGTGTATGCGGTTCACTTGTAAGATTCATAATTGGTGCAAATTCTATTTTTAAGGATTGATTCTTGTTCATAGTGATTGTTTTGTGTTAAGAGGCACTATAAGAGGAAAATTCAAAAACCGCTAGCATTGCCACGGATTAATAAAGGAAAATGGAAAGACAAAATATTGCGTGTGTGGCAGTAATAGTGGCAAAGGACGCGGTAGTGGTTTAACAACAATATACACGATAATAGGTATGGTAATATAGAGCCACAATTATTATTGAATATATTACTGCAAATATTACCTCGCATATTATTGTGCATATTACCTTGCATATTATCACGTATATTACCGCCATAAGGATTTTGAAAAATAAAGATGCTCATATGGTCCATCCAATTTGGATGGCCTAGATGAACATCTTTATTGCTGACCTACATAATGGTCTATGATTGTCTTCTTCAAGCACATAGTTCACATCAACAAATAGTGGTCGCTTCTTCTTAGTACTCTTCTTTTACAAGGGGAGCTCTATTAAGTTTTTATACTCATCTTTGACATTGAAGAGTGAGTCAAAACAACTAGTACTTTAGCAGCTTAGCAATTGATGATTGACTTAAGAACCTCTGTGCATGATCATTAATTCTAGTACTAGGAGAAAACCTATAATCTTTAAGATAATTATCGTACGTATTTGACACTTTGTAGCATTGCAATTTCCATTGCCATGTTTGTGCCAATTTCCTCATACAAGCTAATTTTCTCCTTAATATAAGCATGCATTTCAGCACGTTTGGTCTCAGACAAGTTTGAACACATGTGGTTGCTCCTTGCCTCCAAGCTGCCTAGGGAAAATAACACTTTTAATTTAAAAATACTTGTACCTGCTCTTGAGATCCAAAAAAGCATCCAACTCTTTTGCACTTATATGATTTGATCTCTTGGTAGAATCAAAGGTCCTCTCTATTTGTTGTTGCATATTGAATATTTTTGGATCTCCCCTTTAGTGGATTGCATATGGGACCTACTTCTCTACCTCACTGGGATATTTTGTGTGTGCTTGCTGACGTCCATTTGGATTCTCAATGATTATGGATTTTGCTCATTATGAAATCTATGATAGGTAGATATAGATGTACAAATAGATTGAATTATCATTCATGAAGGTCACACATGACCTATGGGACTGAAAACAAAACATTACAAAGTTCCTTCTGAATGAAGGGATTGTGAGATACATCTCAATTAATGAGCAAGGGTAAAGGGAAGATAAGATTAAATGAACAAAACCTAAGAAGGGGTAGGTGAGGGGGGAGCTGGTTTGGGAGTTCAAAACTCCTAGATAATTGCTTTACATTCTCGCTAAGCTGAGCATTTTCCTATTGTGTGTGCTTATCACATCTTTTGGAGTTCTTACCTCTTCTGTTTGAATTCGGTGGGTGTTAGGACTTCTGCAAACCAAAATTTAGTGTCCTTGAGAAGCCTTAAATTCTCAAGGAGTTTGATTTGATCCGCCTTAGTGTTGAAAGTGAGGATTGCATGGTTGGTGTGATGTTCGTGTAAGAGAGGTGATTGTGGCTGACCCCATTGTACCATGTGGGATGTTGTTTGGATGTGAGCAAAGGAATCATGGAACATTGAAGGAGATATCTTCTTGGCATTGCCGTTCACGTGGCATGGACACTACATGGTCCTCAACCTTACCAAAGATGATATCTTGCACTTGGATCTTGACCTCCTTTATGAGGGTGGTATCTACTTCCACCTTTGTGTTATTGAGCTTGAGGTCCCCCTTCCCTTTCTAGTCGCATGGAATCCCACTAATGTGAACATTGATGACAATATCCTCTTGGCATTATCATTCAGGTAGCATGGACACTACGCACTCTTCAACGTTACGATAGATTATATCGTACACTTGGGTTTTGACCTCCTTTGTGAAGGTGGTCTCTACTTCCAACTTTGTATTATTAAGATTTATTTCCATATGTTCCATCTCTTCCTTTTTGTGGTTGTCCATTGTGCTGAGTCGAGTCTCGATGGCGATGAGTCTATGCTTCAGTTCCTCATTCTCCTTGTGAAGCTTCTCGACTTCATTTTGAATGGTTGTTATGCTCCTTGTCTTTGGGGGTGTTTCCACGACCCCAGAGAATGTAGACTTGCCTTGAGATGAGGCTCGAGTGGCCATGATCATCATAGGCTTCCTATGAAGAGACTCAAAGCATCACTGCTAGAGAGTCATGGGCAGCTTGAACAGAGTCAAATTTGGTGTTCAAGACGAGTCTGAGAGTTGAGGACACCTCAAGCAGAGTCAAGGTCAGGCTCGTTGGACAAAGTTGAGGTTGTGGTGGGTAGTTCGAACAACCTCAAAATCATCAGAATGATTAGATGTGTGGGCAAGGCAGTGTTGGTTGGGAGGATAAGGCTATGTTAATGCTCTCCCACAAGGTAGACCCTCGCCCAGGGGGAGGCTCAGGACAACGCAAGAAATACATGTCTAGGGTTGCAATGTTGCATAGAGAGAGAGAGAGAGAGAGAGAGAGAGAGAGAGAGAGAGAGAGAGAGAGAGAGAGAGAGAGAGGGAGAGGTAGATAGAATTTTATTAGCCATCTATCTCCCTCTTTTTCTACACTAATCTCTACATAATCTACACACCTAGATAGAGAGGGTGTAGAGAGAGAGGACATATAGAGAGATAGATAGAGATGGTGTATCTACACCTAATCTCTCTATCTACACTCTCTATTTCTACTTTCCATGTATCCTCCCTCTCTACCTAGTCTAGACACCCTCTCTATCTACTCTATCCACACCTCTCTCTACAACCTAATCTCTTCCTAAATCATAACCTTATCTGTTTACTCTCTACCTAATCTCTATCTCTATCCTCTCTCTACCCTCTAAACATAGACAGAGGTAAATTTATATGCTCTCTCTATCTATCTCTACACTCTATGTATCCTCTCTCTCTCTCTCTCTCTCTCTCTCTCTCTCTCTCTCTCTCTCTCTCTCTCTCTCTCTCTTATATATATATATATATATATATATATATATATATATATATATATATATATATATATATATATATATATATGGAGAGACCCTCTCTACTCATATCTACATCCTCATCTCTCTCTAGTCTTCCTATACACCCTAACCTCTATCTACATCTCTCTCTACCTAATCTCTATCCCTTATCCCTTTTTTTATCTCTCTACATCTAATCTCTCTATTTACACTCTCTCTTCTTTTACTCTCTATGTGTCCTCCCTCTCTACCTAATCTCTACATCCTCTCTACCTACTCTATCAACACCTCTCTAAACCCTAATCTCTTCCTAGATCCTAACCTTATCTATGTACCCTCTACTTAATCTCTATCTACACTCTCTACATATCCTCCCCCTTTACCTAATCTACCTAAACTCTACACCCTCTCTATCTACTCTATCCACACCTCTCTCTACATCCTAATCTCTTCCTAAATCCTAATCTTATCTATCTACTCTCTAACTAATCTCTATATTTACCCTCTCTCTACTATCTAAACATAGAGAGTGTTAAACAGAGGGAAATCTCTACACTCTCTAGTCCCTCTTTCTATCTCTACACTCTATTTATCCTCTGTATCTCTCTATGTTCTCCCTCTATCTATTCTATCCACACCTCTCTCTAAACCCTAATCTCTTCCTAAATCCTAACCTTATTTGTCTACCCTCTACTTTGTCTCTATCTACACTCTCTATGTATCCTCCCTCTGTACCTAATCTACCTAAACTCTGCACTCTCTTTACCTGCTCTATCCACATCTCTCTCTCTGCTCCCTAATCTTTTCCTAAATCCTAATATTATCTATCTAGTCTCTAGCTAATCTCTATATCTACCCTCTAAACATAGAGAGAGCACCAAATAGAGGTAAACCTCTACACTCTCTCTAGTCCCTCTATCTATCTCTACACTCTACATGTCCTCCATCTCTCTATCTACATCCTAACCTCTTTCTACTCTCCAGCCTCTACATCCTAACCTTTATCCACACCTCTCTCTCTACCTAATCTCTATCTCTACACATTCTCTACGTACTCTCTACCAAATAGCTAGAGGTAAACCTCTACACTCTCTCTAGTCCCTCTATCTATCTCGACACTCTATGTGTCCTCCATCTCTCTATCTACACCCTCTATCTACATCCTAACCTCTTTCTACTCTCCAACCTCTACATCCTAACCTTTATCCACACCTCTCTCTCTACCTAATCTCTATCTCTACACATTCTCTACGTACTCTCTACCTAATTTACTTAATTTCTACACCCTCTCTATCTACTCTATTCGCACCTCTCTCTACACCCTAATCTTTTTCTAGATCCTAATCTTATCTATCTAATCTCTTTATCTATCATCTCTCTACTCACTCTATCCCCTAATCTTGAATCTCTCTATTTCTACTGTCTACGTATTCTCCCTCTCTACCTAATCTACCTTATCTCTACCCCCACTCTATTTACTCCATGTACACCTCTCTACACTCTAATCTATTTCTAAATCCTAACCTTATCTATCTACTCTCTACCTAATCTCTATCTTCACCCTCTCTATCGCCTAATCTTGACTCTCTCTCCACATAGTCTCTATCTCTATATCTTCTATCTACTCTCTCAGATATAACAATCTCTCTCTACTCTCTCTCTATCTCCACTCTCTCTACACCCTCTATCCCTCTTTTTCCCTCTCTAATCTTTCTTCTTCTCTCTCTCATCCAATCTACACTATTTTAACACTTCTCCTCCCTCTAATCTCTCTTCTCCCATCTCCTCTTTCCCTCTCTTTCTTTTCCTCTCTTCCACCCTCTAATTCCACATACACTAAATTGATTTTCTCTCTCTATAATCTCTCTCTAAACCCTTTTTTTAATGTACAATTTATCATACTCTATCATTTTTTCTTTTTTTCTTTTTTTAGTGTTAAATACATAATGTTTAATTTTTTTCTCTTTTTGTCTCTCTATTTTTCTTTCTCTAATTTAGCATACACATCTTTCACACATCAATTCACTGTAAGTTAACACTAATTTAACATTAAACATACAATAAATTTAATGTGTTGGTGTGATGTTTAATTTGAATTTTTGTCTCTCTACTTAAACATCTATTTAACATTAATAATGAAATCTACGCTAATCTCTACATTAACATTAATTTAACATTAACCATTAAATCTACACTAATCACTCTTTCTCCCTCTCTTTTCCTCTCCCTTTTTTCTCTCTCCCTAATTACACATTAATCAAGCAAGCAAGTATCTACGAGCTAATCACATGCCTACAGCAAACAATCAAACAAGCAAAGTGAGGTCAACCAAGCAAGCAAGAAGCACCTACACCAAACATGAAAGAGGTACATATGTGGCATATCTATGTTTGGCAATTGCAATGTATTGTTTGAAATTTTAAGCTTGTGTTGATTATATATTTGAATGTGGCTACTTAGGTCAATTTCTATAATAAATCCGCTCACTGGGTCTATGCTAGATGACAAGTAGCAATAAGGGCTCATGTGGTGTCCATCCCATTACCCACGGGCCGTTTGTGCCCCGTCACCATGCACATGGCCGTATAAGGAGCCGTTCCGTGGTTCCATGCGCCACGGAGCGACTTTTGGAAATTTGACCACACGGGGCCACGAAATGGATCTTTATGCTACCATGTGCACGGTGGCGGGGCACAAAAGGCCCGTGAGGGTCACCTATGGCAAGAGAAAATCATGTTAGTGTGAAAATGGCTTGTGACACACATGGATGAAGATGAAACTTTTCTCAAGTTGATAGCTATATTAGTTTCAAGGATACATCGAGACCTGCAATGCACATTGCTAAGATAGCCTTTCTACAAGCTCATTAAATGCATCTTGAACTAGGCTCCTTAAAGATGGTTTTTATCTTATTTGATTGTTATTCCTTGCCCGAAGCAAAGGTAGCAATACCCTAAAAGGTTTCTGGCCCCTTTCTCACCAAAACTATGGATTAGTACCTCTCTGTTTACAAGAATACATTTGTGGGAATTTAGGGCTATAGGATACTCGACCAAAATAGAGCTTCACTCTCTACACTTGTACATATCCACTGAAGCATAGTCTGTATACTCACTGTGGATGACTCAGACCATCTCTTCATTGGCTTTCAAAACATTCCGCAAAGTCTCACCATTGATATTCTCAACCCCTATGCAAGCAGAACTTGGTTTCAACTTACAAAAGGTTTTCTCAAACAAAATGTTGGTGAGGGTATTGAAACAGTGTCAACCTTGCTCTAGGTATATTCCTACTCATAACCTTCTCAAACAAAATGTTGGTGAGGGTATTGAAACAGTGTCAACCTTGCTCTAGGTATATTCCTACTCATAACCTTTCATTTGGACACTAGAGAATAATTAAGTAATACCACAAGGATGAACGTTATGAGCCCACAACCTTATTTATCTTTTATGTTGTTTTTTCTTGTTTTTTGGCACAAGAGCGGGAGAGAGAGAGAGAGAGAGAGAGAGAGAGAGAGAGAGAGAGAGAGAGAGAGAGAGAGAGAGAGAGAGAGAGAGAGAGAGAGAGAATGCAATTGTATCCATATCGATGGGCATTGATTATGTTATGTTTTTAATGTATGCATTTTCTTTATCTAGATAGAAAGATATATGGATGGCATATTAAGAATAATGTAGTATCGGGCACTTGTGGCATAACCCAGACATTGCAGCAAACATTCTTAACTCAAGATAGTTTATTGTTTGAGCTACAAGATTCACATAAAGGATACGCAAGCCAACATGATTATATACTCGATGCATTCTCTAAAGAGAACCTAAATTGTGTAGCTGTAGAGGGAATTGTCAACAACACCAACAAAGTCATGCCAAGTTCGCTAGAAATGGATTTGTATTGGACTATATGTGCCAATATGTATATTGAGAGAGTGAATTCTACCCTTGAGGAGTATAACCAATGCGTGCAAAGCAATGGCAAGGAATTCACATGGAACATGACAATCTTTGATGAAGATTTTGTGACAATAGCAAGCAACTTCACTTCCCGATTCTTCACCTCTACAAAGAATATTGACCGGTCTTTGAATCTTTCAAATCTTCACAAAAATGAAACTACTTTTCCATGTGCTATTAGAGCAGTTGCAGACCTAACAACACCTGGAATACGAGTTACCATCCTTGTCCAAGGATACAGGACATAAGTATCTCAACTCAAGAAAGTTCTGTCACCAATTAGTCATTTTATACTATGTTAGCACCTTCTCTATACAAGCACGATCCTGTATGAATAGAGAGAGAGAGAGAGAGAGAGAGGGAGAGAGAAGGAGAGAGAGAGGGAGATAAAGACGTACACAAAATCTCCCTCTCCATACTTACTTATGAAAGTACGTAAGTGTGAATGTGTATGTAGATACATTGATATATTCATGCATATACATGAAAAGACGCATCATGCATATTAACATATTCAAGAGGGTTTGAACTACATTGTCGTATATGTATTTATCAGATAAACACTCAAAACGCAAATAAGTACATGCATATATATGAGCACACACACATATAATTCTACATGCATATCATTGAGATTTGAGAGGATTAACCATATTATAATGTGTGTCTTTCTAAGCATATATTCAATACATCTCAATCTCACATTGCAAATGCTAACACATATAAACATCTACACATTTATTTGTGTACACTTTTAAAGTAGCTCTCCATCTCTCTCTCTCTCTCTCTCTCTCTCTCTCTCTCTCTCTCTCTCTCTCTCTCTCAAAACACACACACACACACACACACACGCATAGAGCCACACACAATTTGCGTAAAATTCCCTTCTCTATAGCTATCTTAGCAGCATGCTTATGATACAACCATTGACATCCAATTTCATGTTGACATGGTTTACTTACTTGCAGGTTCTACTTTGTAAAGCTTATACTTACAACAATAGCATGTGTCGCTTTCTCCTTCACGGCTTTTGGGCTTCAACCACAAGATTTGTTAGGGCGTCTTACTGTTGTAGGGCCCTCTGCAATTGCATTAACGTCCTTGCAAGGTCTTGTAGTGGCCACTGGCATGCCCCTGTGGCTTACATTGCTCCTTCCACCTTCATTATCGTTATTTCATACTTTTTTCAATTATCACTTTTGTATGAAAGTATTCTGGTGAAATGGTAGGACAATTTGAGTGGCATTTTTATGGATAGTATGGAAGCAAAATAAAGTTAGTAAACATGTATGTAACACATCTAGCATAAATGTGAACATTTTGTCTATATGTGTGAATACCTATGCACATCGATACACGCATTCACATCATATGCACGCTTACACACACACACACACACACGTACATAAGCACATGCATGCACACACACTTGTACTAATTTTTTTTCTTGGGATATCTAGCAAATATATGTATCGTCAAATCTTAATTGTCTCATTAGTTAATCTGCAAGTTTTGTCATCTCAAAATTATAGGAGACTCTTCAAAAATAGCCCATTGAATATACATATAATGTAGTATCACCATGTCATCTAGGAATTTGAAAACAAATTTGAGATCCTTAGGAGGCATGTACACTTGTGCACCCCCAAGACTACTTGAAATACCCCTAATGGTACATTGATATTTTCATACATGGGGGATACATTGAAGGAAAGGGGAACGGGGAGTGTATATGTGAGATGCACATGATATTTTGTCTTTAAAAAAATAACTACCTCATCTGGTCTGACTCAAGATGTGTACCCATGAAAGAGGAGAATCAAGATCTCCAACACCAAAAGAACATGCACCAAATATGGGGGAAAATCCAACGGGTTCCTTCTCCATTGTAAAGAAAGTACATAATATCAATCAATGAATTCCACCGCATATTTGATGTCAGTTTTATGTGTGTGTCTAGACTCCTATACATAGTGACTATTTTTTTATGTACTTACCTTCCTTACCATAAGAGCGAACACTTTAAGAGTGAAAATAAATCTAGATCAATAAGTACCTATTTTATTTATACTCTTTACTATTTCTCACATATATAGTATATAAGGGAACACAACCTTTAAAGTTACTATCATGTGAAATTTGCTCAAACCTAGTTTTTGTCTTGCTTGGTGTATTTCATTCAATTGGACTTCGTAAACTATGTTGGATCGGAGCTATATATGGCTCACTCTACTCAAATTGGTCTCACCTATATATATGTATCTTATCTTCAATATAGATCAGTCTTTGAGTGTCTACATGGTGTGTCTCTCTCCTCCTCCTCCTCCTCCTCCTCTCTCTCTCTCTCTCTCTCTCTCTCTCTCTCTCTCTCTCTCTTTTAATTTAGTCAACATGATATCAAAGTGAGAACAATCATGCGGCGATTCAACTCATGGTGAAGAAACAGAGCATGTGTATGCGGTTTGCTTGCAAGATTCATAATTGGTGCAAGTTCTATTTTTAAGGATTGATCTTGTTTGAAGTGATTGTTCAAACCTAGTTTTTGTCTTGCTTGGTGTATTTCATTCAATTGGACTTCGTAAACTATGTTGGATCGGAGCTATATATGGCTCACTCTACTCAACTTGGTCTCACCTATATATATGTATCTTATCTTCAATATAGATCAGTCTTTGAGTGTCTACATGGTGTGTCTCTCTCTCTCCTCCTCCTCCTCCTCCTCTCTCTCTCTCTCTCTCTCTCTTTTTATTTAGTCAACATGATATCAAAGTGAGAACAATCATGCGGCGATTCAACTCATGGTGAAGAAACAGAGCATGTGTATGCGGTTTGCTTGTAAGATTCATAATTGGTGCAAGTTCTATTTTTAAGGATTGATCTTGTTTGAAGTGATTGTTTTGTGTTAAGAGGAGCATAATTAGTGTTTTGTATAACGTTTATTGCTCATCCATGTGGTGCATCGCTGATTACGTTTACTTGTTGATTTGTATTTTGACACCCTCAACTTTATCTCAATTTTTTTAAGGGTCTTCTGCTCAAATCACTATGAAAATCTATAAGTGTTACCGTTGTCGAGAAATTTGCCGTCTTGCCAGGAAAGCACCGGGCTTATGGCTGTGAGAGTTTGAAGAGAAACTCAACAAAAACTATAATGAAGAGTTTAAACCATAGATGCCATGAAGACTGGGCTTGGAAAGAAGTGCAATCAAAGAAGACTCACTCTTTCTCTCTTGCATTCACACACACAAAGAAAGAACGCAAAAGAGAATGTCAAAACAATACGAAGATGAAAACATCAAGGCTATGGTCATATCGTATCATGGGTAATATGAAAGGGTTAACGGATGAGTTAATGGCATTCAATCTTGGCTGACCAAATAGGCTACGAATTGTTCTTTGAATTGTAGTTTTGTGCTTACCATAATATATAATTTTGTCTAGTGATTGGGATTAATTGTGTGTACAAATCCTCTTGGTTCATAGCAAGATAACTACGCTTACATCAAAAGAAAAATTATAGTCTATGAGAGGTAGTATGATGGGATCCGGTGATAGAAGTATTTCATTGAGCCTTTCAGGGCCAAAGAGAAACACTATACGTTGTTGAAAGTGTATTTTACAGCTAATCCATACGTTAATTCTAATAGATTGTACAGAGTGAAAGCGATAGAAATGAATCATCATGTGGGTTATTCATCTAGGATAGTATGTGAGAAATGTAGATATGAGAGAAGTGAGAGATGAGAAGTTTCCCTCCCAAGCCCTATTCTTGCCCGTAGGCAATAAGGATACTGCGGGGAGAGATGTACCTGTAGAAAAGAGAACCTAGAATTTGCAGAGAGGATGAATTACTAAGAATGAGAGAGATAGGTTTGCTTTAGGAGATGAGATTAGATACATATATATATGTTGGATTAGAGATGAAAAAGAAAACAACAACAAATCAAGAAAACATAAATGTAGAACACATCTTACTTGACAAACCCTTGGCACCATTATTGATGGAGAGAGAAGAAGAATGGATAATTCCACTTTGATTGATACACCAAGTGCAAGACCTTCTTTGATTAGAGTTGATCTTCCAAGGTTAGCTTGTTGCAAGAATGGCTAGTCTCCCTCTAGGAGAAAGTGTAGGCTTGGGCTTATGTTAATGGCTAAGTACAATTAGGCATTACTACTCACTCCCTCAAGAATTCCTCTCATCAATGGCTTGAATGCTTGACCCCTTCCAAGGAAGAAGAAGTCCCCTTTTATAGGTGAAGGGAACCCCCAAGGTTTTACACAAGAAGAGAGGAGCCAGTGTGAACAGGAATTGGAAAAGTTGGAAATGAGCTGTCGATCCCTGCATGATGTGGGCAGACTGGGGTCCAGTATTTTGATCATATCTCCTCAACCGTAGCTCCAAATAAAAAAGTAAAAATATGGGCAGAACTTCAGCTCATTAGCTACGATTTTCATTTTAAAATCATTCTCCAATTCGGATTGGAACCTTGTGTAAAAAAATCATCAAAATAGGGTCCATTTATGGCAGCAAAAGTCTTCATGTGGTCTCCTTAGCCTTGACTTTCATTTAATTCCCAAGGACACCTCATGCCATATGAAAGCATGACATTTCTCCTTGACAAATTTTTGTAACCATGCTTGCAATAATGCATTAAAATAAGTGTATCTTTGAAATCATGCCACCTAGTGTCCCACTAGGATATGATTCCCTCCTAGTAGCTATTTAAAAAGAAATATAAGAAAAGTATAAAAAATACATAGAATATATATATATTGGAGCTCACCCCTAGATATAGGATCTAGCTAGGGTGTGAGATGATAATGAAATAGTAGAAATAAAGATTCAATGCTTTTTGCCCCAAGTTAAAGAGGCGGAGCTATTGATGCTTTTCCCATAGTATTTTCTGATGGTAAAGTAAGAATACATTACCCTTGAGATAAATAATAAGATGAGATAGAAAGATTATTTTTATACTTACATATGCATATGTACATTATAGGAAATATAATTATGTATCTAAAAAGTTACAAGATAACTCTTGTAGCATGTGTTCCCACTATGTACATGTCACAGCACGACATCCACCCCCTCTAAACCTGCACATCCTCCGGCATGTGCCAACCTCATGGTAACTTGTGAAAGCAATTGTATCCCTGTCATCCCATGACCTCCTCCAGGATCATATGGGTAACTCAAAACTTATATTGTACTAAGCATTGAGATTCTCCGCATCTTTTAATTGCTCTCGGATCAGAAGGAATTGTTATATACATCTGTCTCCAAAACATCTGTAACAAATCTCCATTATGCACAAAATCTTCATGACGTAGAGACATAAGTTCCTCATCCTCCTCTTCAAAAAACACATTCCAGGCTCCTGTAATATACTTGAAAGATTTTTGAAACTGCACTTCAACCTTCTGACCAACCTGTAAATCCATATATACCTCTTTCGCATAGAAGTCTGAATCTGCATCTTCATTCTCAAAAGAATCCTCTAGATAGCCTTTCTCAACATCGAGAGAAACCTCAGAAATGTGCATGGTAAACCTCTCATCAATTCTCTCACCTTTTACCAAATACCTCTCCAGCTTTATAGCATAAAACTTTGCATACCTCTCAAATATGGTGTCTAATTCCCTTTCCAAATCATCCTGGTAGGTATGCTCCCGGTCACTTGTAACCGACTGCTCAAAAACCTCCTTGGAGTTAGTCTCTGACACAATCTTCACCCCTTCTCTTTTTGACTCATTGCTCAATAAATTATCTTCAATTGAATCATGTCTCCACTCATCTAGGGAGAACCCTTCTTCATTACATGACTCTGGTGTCAGCATAGAGCTAGCATCCTCTTCTTGCTTCAAGGAATCACCATGTATACCCTTCCTATCCATAGCAGATAGATGCTCACAAACCTGCTTGCAATTTATACCCTGTGACACAAGACCTAAATCCCTTTTATACCTCAGATATTGTTTGCATACTTGCAGGCAACCCTGTATAGTAGACACTTTATGGCAAGAATCTTTATTTGCATCTTCACACAGATAAGAAATATCACCCCAATCACAGACCATATCCCAAGAGGTTTCTTGCTCTTCTACTCTATCCTCTGATGTCACTTCAACCTGTATAGCATAACCAAACACTTCTCTATCTTTGATTTGTGAATCTTGAAGATTCATAGCTTCATCTGCAGAACCCCAATCCTCATGCAGAGAATGTGCATCTGTCATTCCTTTTGTTGGCTCTTTCTTCTTTCCTATTGTAGACTCCTCCATGAGTACTTCAGGTGGAGATGCTCCTTTTGTTGAGGGTGTTTGAGAAGGCATTGAGTCGCTTCTTCCCCACTTGTAGAAGCTCTTTTTGATGGTCCTTCATCAGCATTCTCACGTCTGCGCTTCTCTTCTACAATTGCCTCATTTTGTTGGCATTTTGTAATGTAGGCATGCACTGACAATGAGTCCACTGGATCATTCCATCCTGTTTCTAGATGTATGCAATCACCTGCTTCATGTAGAATCTCTTTTGTAAGCTTTCCCTTTTTAGCTAATTGCATGACATTTGGCCGAATTTGACCATGATGGTCACTCACTTCTTCATCACAAAAATGTTCAATTTTGACTCCATAAGTAGCTGCCTGAACTGAAGAGGTGGCATGCTTGGTTGCCATATCTTCAACTAAGGTTTGCATTCCCCCCTTCCCAAAGTTAGTTCTCAAGGGTAGACCTGTCTCTCTTAAGTGGATTTTACCATCCTTAAAAAACAACATCTTTTGACAAAGCATCACTAAAATCATCACAATCCCTTCTTACATGGTTTGTACTATCACACCAAATACATCTATTAACAAACCTTTCTTTGGGCTGTTGTCTTTGCCTAGGAAGTGTCCCTGATGGTTGGCCTTTTTCTTCAAGCTTTGCAAACTTCACCTTCAAGTCACGCATCCCCTTCACAAGCTCATCTAGCATGGACTCATCAAACTTAGGAGCGATAAAAGTAGGCTTTACCATTTTGTCAGAAGTTGAGGTGGAAGGACTTGTAGTGTTTACTACCATCTTGTCCCTTCTTCTTTGTCGTTTGGCAAGCAGTGAGACAGCACCTTCAACCTCATTCCAGTCGGTCTTTAGTCCTTGCTCAGCATCTTTATCTTCAAGAAGAAGCTCCAAATTTTCTTGAAACTCTTTACCTGCAGCTTGTAAGAAAAGATCTGTCTTCTCTGCATCTAGTGTGGCCCTTTCTGTCCTAGTGAGTTGTGCATAGCGCCGCTCAAATTCCCTAAGTAGCTCTGTTATTGATAGTCCTTGCTTTGGCTTGACTACCCATTCTAAGAATGTCCTTTTGGTCACTCTCTCAGAGTCCTCCATGAAATATTCCTCCTTTAAAGCTACTTTGAGTTCTTCCCAATTTCTCCCATGCCCATCTTTAATTGCCCTAACATGCTCCCTAATTTCTGGAGCAACAACTAGCTCAAAGCTTTGAATCATCTCACCTTCTGACACGCGATGCAGCTCCATCTCCTTTACATACTCGCGTAAGTACTTGGTTACATCTTTGCCATTGAACTGATCCATTCTGTTGACGACCGCTTGTATGGCCTTCGTTGCTGAAATCTCCCTTCTTTCAGTAGCATGTTGTTGTTGCATGAACATTGCAAATGCTTGAAACATTTGCATTGTTGCTGGGTCAAAATGCATACCCTGTTGCTCAACATGATCACCCATGGTTACCCACAAACTCTCACCCTAGCAGATTCGCGTCGGGTTCACCAAAAATATGTCGAGAAATTTGCGGTCTTGCTAGGAAAGCACCGGCTTATGGCTGTGAGAGTTTGTGAGAGAACTCAACAAAAACTATATGAAGGAGTTAAACCATAGATGCCATGAAGACTAGGGCTTGGAAAGAAGTGCAATCAAAGAAGACTCACTCTTTCTCTCTTGCATTCACACACACAAAGAAAGAACGCAAAAGAGAATGTCAAAAACAATACGAAGATGAAAACATCAAGGCTATGGTCATATCGTATCATGGGTAATATGAAAGAGTTAACGGATGAGTTAATGGCATTCAATCTTGGCTGACCAAATAGGCTACGAATTGTTCTTTGGAATTGTAGTTTTGTGCTTACCATAATATATATATTTTGTCTAGTGATTGGGATTAATTGTGTGTACAAATCCTCTTGGTTCATAGCAAGATAACTACGCTTACATCAAAAGAAAAATTATAGTCTATGAGAGGTAGTATGATGGGATCCGGTGATAGAAGTATTTCATTGAGCCTTTCAGGGCCAAAGAGAAACACTAT